>NC_083722.1:121473916-122073916 GCF_028564815.1 Eubalaena glacialis
GAGAATCTGCACCTTTAACCTCCTGTTTCGGACAGGTCGCAATTTGGCCTGAGGATGAACGGGAAGACGGGGAACCAATGAGAGACTAGCTCTAGGTGTTGGGACAGGCACAGGTCACTCTATTTTCCCATCAGGAAGAAGAATGAACCACAGGCTCAGCCTGCCCCCCGGAACCAGAATACGGCCTGAAGCAATCCTGCGCTTTGGCGGCCAGCTCCCAAAAAAGCGAGTTGACAAATGGAGCTCAAGGGCACTGCAATTCACAAACCTGCAGAGTTATAAATGATAACTCTCGTCCACAAATATAGTGAGGGAAGGCAACGAAGAGGATTTGAAAGCAAGGCAGAATTGCAGGAAAAAGGTTTCAGGAGGCAGAGTCGACTCGCCTTGAAAGCACATGAAAAGCGGCAAAGCGTTGACAATGATGCCCTTGGCCAAAAAGGGCGTATGCGTTTTTTCCTGAATATATTCAGGAAAAAACGCATACGCCCTTTTTGGCCAACCAGGCAAGCCCGAAAGGCAAATCAGCGCTACAAAGAAGTCTCGCTTGCATTGGTCAAAAGGGCCATGCTGAAAAAAGTGTAAAAACCAGAAATGCAGGACAGGCCATGGAGACATGGGAGCCTTGCTACGCTGATGGGCGGGCTGTAAATTGCCAGCAGCCACTCTGGAGAAGTGTACGGTGTGTCCTGAAACATGTAATAAGCACAGCTTAGAGACCATAGGGCACTTCCACTCATGGGCGTATAAATCGGGAAACCTAAAAATCAACAAGACACAGGCACCCCAAAGTTTAGGGCTGCTCTGTTTCCAAGAACCTCCACTTCGGTACACCTTCAATATCCCAGGAAAGCGAAAAATGGATAAAGAAGTTGTGGTACTTAGGCACAATGGAATATCACTCAGCCATGAAATCAATGTCATAAGGCTAGTAGCAGCAGGATGAGTGGATTTAGGTACGATGACTCTCAGTGAAATAAGTCACAGAGAAAAAGACACTTATCCTAAGATATCACTTATAGAGGGAATGTCAAAATCGCTACACTTGAACTGAATTACAAAACAGAACAGAGTCACACATTTAGAAAACACACTATGGCTGCTTAACGGGAAAGGTGAGGTGGGGTGATGCATAAAACAAGGGTTTGAAATTAGCTCAGATACCGTTCCACAAGCCAAATATGTAATAGACAAGACCTACTCCCTGCTCAGTGAACTGGACTCAACAGCCCCTATTCACCGCCCAAGAATATATCTGACTAGTAAGAGTCTTAAAACCTATGTATTGATCTCTCTCTGGAAGTGCATCAAGAGGGTGTAAAGCGGCATAAACACAGCAGTGAAAAGCAGCTAAACCCCATTATAAAAATAGATTACTTAAAATAAACCCCATAAAACAAAGACAGTGAAAGAGAGAGAAATTCTTACAAAATCCGTTCAGGGGCTCTGATGCAACCTGGATTGACCATATCTAGACCCACAGCTGGATGAGACATGAGGCTGGACACTCTTGGGGCTGAGAGGATTGGTGAGCTTGGGTGAGCAAACGCAGACCCTTTAAAGTCATACTGCGTGGTACCCATGCCGTGGGTCCCAAATCTCCAGGTTCAAGGGCATCTTCCTACATCGAAAACATGTGTGGGAAACCCAGAAGATGGTACACCGTGTGATCGGGAAAGGGTTCTCAAACGCACCTCATTTCTCCTCTCCTTGTGCTCGGGTTCGCCATTCCAGCCGCTCTACTAACAATCTCCCTACTTGGAGAATCAGCACCTTAAACATCCTGTTTCGGACAGGTCGCAATTTGGCCTGAGGATGAACGGGAAGAGGGGGAACCAATGAGAGAGTAGCTCTAGGTGTTGGGACAGGCACAGGTCACTCTATTTTCCCATCAGGAAGAAGAATGAACCACAGGCTCAGCCTGCCCCCGGAACCAGAATACGGCCTGAAGCAATCCTGCGCTTTGGCGGCCACGTCCCAAAAAAGCGAGTTGACAAATGGAGCTCAGGGGCACTGCAACTCACAAACCTGCAGAGTTATAAATGATAACTCTCGTCCACAAATATATTGAGGGAAGGCAACGAAGAGGATTTGAAAGCAAGGCAGAATTGCAGGAAACAGGTTTCAGGAGGCAGACTCGACTCGCCTTGAAAGCACATGAAAAGCGGCAAAGCGTTGACAATGATGCCCTTGGCCAAAAAGGGCGTATGCGTTTTTTCCTGAATATATTCAGGAAAAAACGCATACGCCCTTTTTGGCCAACCAGGCAAGCCGGAAAGGCAAATCAGCGCTACAAAGAAGTCTCGCTTGCCATCGGTCAAAAGGGCCATGCTGAAAAAAGTGTAAAAACCAGAAATGCAGGACAGGCCATGGAGACATGGGAGCCTTGCTACGCTGATGGGCGGGCTGTAAATTGCCAGCAGCCACTCTGGAGAAGTGTACGGTGTGTCCTGAAACATGTAATAAGCACAGCTTAGAAACCATAGGGCACTTCCACTCATGGGCGTATAAATCGGGAAACCTAAAAATCAACAAGACACAGGCACCCCAAAGTTTAGGGCTGCTCTGTTTCCAAGAACCTCCACTTCGGTACACCTTCAATATCCCAGGAAAGCGAAAAATGGATAAAGAAGTTGTGGTACTTAGGCACAATGGAATATCACTCAGCCGTGAAATCAATGTCATAAGGCTAGTAGCAGCAGGATGAGTGGATTTAGGTACGATGACTCTCAGTGAAATAAGTCACAGAGAAAAAGACACTTATCCTAAGATATCACTTATAGAGGGAATGTCAAAATCGCTACACTTGAACTGAATTACAAAACAGAACAGAGTCACACATTTAGAAAACACACTATGGCTGCTTAACGGGAAAGGTGAGGTGGGGTGATGCATAAAACAAGGGTTTGAAATTAGCTCAGATACCGTTCCACAAGCCAAATATGTAATAGACAAGACCTACTCCCTGCTCAGTGAACTGGACTCAACAGCCACTATTCACCGCCCAAGAATATATCTGACTAGTAAGAGTCTTAAAACCTATGTATTGATCTCTCTCTGGAAGTGCATCAAGAGGGTGTAAAGCAGCATAAACACAGCAGTGAAAAGCAGCTAAACCCCATTATAAAAATAGATTACTTAAAAAAAACCCCATAAAACAAAGACAGTGAAAGAGAGAGAAATTCTTACAAAATCCGTTCAGGGGCTCTGATGCAACCTGGATTGACCATATCTAGACCCACAGCTGGATGAGACATGAGGCTGGACACTCTTGGGGCTGAGAGGATTGGTGAGCTTGGGTGAGCAAACGCAGACCCTTTAAAGTCCTACTGCGTGGTACCCATGCCGTGGGTCCCAAATCTCCAGGTTCAAGGGCATCTTCCTACATCGAAAACATGTGTGGGAAACCCAGAAGATGGTACACCGTGTGATCGGGAAAGGGTTCTCAAACGCACCTCATTTCTCCTCTCCTTGTGCTCGGGTTCGCCATTCCAGCCGCTCTACTAACAATCTCCCTACTTGGAGAATCTGCACCTTTAACCTCCTGTTTCGGACAGGTCGCAATTTGGCCTGAGGATGAACGGGAAGACGGGGAACCAATGAGAGACTAGCTCTAGGTGTTGGGACAGGCACAGGTCACTCTATTTTCCCATCAGGAAGAAGAATGAACCACAGGCTCAGCCTGCCCCCCGGAACCAGAATACGGCCTGAAGCAATCCTGCGCTTTGGCGGCCAGCTCCCAAAAAAGCGAGTTGACAAATGGAGCTCAAGGGCACTGCAATTCACAAACCTGCAGAGTTATAAATGATAACTCTCGTCCACAAATATAGTGAGGGAAGGCAACGAAGAGGATTTGAAAGCAAGGCAGAATTGCAGGAAAAAGGTTTCAGGAGGCAGAGTCGACTCGCCTTGAAAGCACATGAAAAGCGGCAAAGCGTTGACAATGATGCCCTTGGCCAAAAAGGGCGTATGCGTTTTTTCCTGAATATATTCAGGAAAAAACGCATACGCCCTTTTTGGCCAACCAGGCAAGCCCGAAAGGCAAATCAGCGCTACAAAGAAGTCTCGCTTGCATTGGTCAAAAGGGCCATGCTGAAAAAAGTGTAAAAACCAGAAATGCAGGACAGGCCATGGAGACATGGGAGCCTTGCTACGCTGATGGGCGGGCTGTAAATTGCCAGCAGCCACTCTGGAGAAGTGTACGGTGTGTCCTGAAACATGTAATAAGCACAGCTTAGAGACCATAGGGCACTTCCACTCATGGGCGTATAAATCGGGAAACCTAAAAATCAACAAGACACAGGCACCCCAAAGTTTAGGGCTGCTCTGTTTCCAAGAACCTCCACTTCGGTACACCTTCAATATCCCAGGAAAGCGAAAAATGGATAAAGAAGTTGTGGTACTTAGGCACAATGGAATATCACTCAGCCATGAAATCAATGTCATAAGGCTAGTAGCAGCAGGATGAGTGGATTTAGGTACGATGACTCTCAGTGAAATAAGTCACAGAGAAAAAGACACTTATCCTAAGATATCACTTATAGAGGGAATGTCAAAATCGCTACACTTGAACTGAATTACAAAACAGAACAGAGTCACACATTTAGAAAACACACTATGGCTGCTTAACGGGAAAGGTGAGGTGGGGTGATGCATAAAACAAGGGTTTGAAATTAGCTCAGATACCGTTCCACAAGCCAAATATGTAATAGACAAGACCTACTCCCTGCTCAGTGAACTGGACTCAACAGCCCCTATTCACCGCCCAAGAATATATCTGACTAGTAAGAGTCTTAAAACCTATGTATTGATCTCTCTCTGGAAGTGCATCAAGAGGGTGTAAAGCGGCATAAACACAGCAGTGAAAAGCAGCTAAACCCCATTATAAAAATAGATTACTTAAAATAAACCCCATAAAACAAAGACAGTGAAAGAGAGAGAAATTCTTACAAAATCCGTTCAGGGGCTCTGATGCAACCTGGATTGACCATATCTAGACCCACAGCTGGATGAGACATGAGGCTGGACACTCTTGGGGCTGAGAGGATTGGTGAGCTTGGGTGAGCAAACGCAGACCCTTTAAAGTCATACTGCGTGGTACCCATGCCGTGGGTCCCAAATCTCCAGGTTCAAGGGCATCTTCCTACATCGAAAACATGTGTGGGAAACCCAGAAGATGGTACACCGTGTGATCGGGAAAGGGTTCTCAAACGCACCTCATTTCTCCTCTCCTTGTGCTCGGGTTCGCCATTCCAGCCGCTCTACTAAAAATCTCCCTACTTGGAGAATCTGCACCTTTAACCTCCTGTTTCGGACAGGTCGCAATTTGGCCTGAGGATGAACGGGAAGACGGGGAACCAATGAGAGACTAGCTCTAGGTGTTGGGACAGGCACAGGTCACTCTATTTTCCCATCAGGAAGAAGAATGAACCACAGGCTCAGCCTGCCCCCCGGAACCAGAATACGGCCTGAAGCAATCCTGCGCTTTGGCGGCCAGCTCCCAAAAAAGCGAGTTGACAAATGGAGCTCAAGGGCACTGCAATTCACAAACCTGCAGAGTTATAAATGATAACTCTCGTCCACAAATATATTGAGGGAAGGCAACGAAGAGGATTTGAAAGCAAGGCAGAATTGCAGGAAACAGGTTTCAGGAGGCAGACTCGACTCGCCTTGAAAGCACATGAAAAGCGGCAAAGCGTTGACAATGATGCCCTTGGCCAAAAAGGGCGTATGCGTTTTTTCCTGAATATATTCAGGAAAAAACGCATACGCCCTTTTTGGCCAACCAGGCAAGCCGGAAAGGCAAATCAGCGCTACAAAGAAGTCTCGCTTGCCATCGGTCAAAAGGGCCATGCTGAAAAAAGTGTAAAAACCAGAAATGCAGGACAGGCCATGGAGACATGGGAGCCTTGCTACGCTGATGGGCGGGCTGTAAATTGCCAGCAGCCACTCTGGAGAAGTGTACGGTGTGTCCTGAAACATGTAATAAGCACAGCTTAGAGAGCATAGGGCACTTCCACTCATGGGCGTATAAATCGGGAAACCTAAAAATCAACAAGACACAGGCACCCCAAAGTTTAGGGCTGCTCTGTTTCCAAGAACCTCCACTTCGGTACACCTTCAATATCCCAGGAAAGCGAAAAATGGATAAAGAAGTTGTGGTACTTAGGCACAATGGAATATCACTCAGCCATGAAATCAATGTCATAAGGCTAGTAGCAGCAGGATGAGTGGATTTAGGTACGATGACTCTCAGTGAAATAAGTCACAGAGAAAAAGACACTTATCCTAAGATATCACTTATAGAGGGAATGTCAAAATCGCTACACTTGAACTGAATTACAAAACAGAACAGAGTCACACATTTAGAAAACACACTATGGCTGCTTAACGGGAAAGGTGAGGTGGGGTGATGCATAAAACAAGGGTTTGAAATTAGCTCAGATACCGTTCCACAAGCCAAATATGTAATAGACAAGACCTACTCCCTGCTCAGTGAACTGGACTCAACAGCCCCTATTCACCGCCCAAGAATATATCTGACTAGTAAGAGTCTTAAAACCTATGTATTGATCTCTCTCTGGAAGTGCATCAAGAGGGTGTAAAGCGGCATAAACACAGCAGTGAAAAGCAGCTAAACCCCATTATAAAAATAGATTACTTAAAAAAAACCCCATAAAACAAAGACAGTGAAAGAGAGAGAAATTCTTACAAAATCCGTTCAGGGGCTCTGATGCAACCTGGATTGACCATATCTAGACCCACAGCTGGATGAGACATGAGGCTGGACACTCTTGGGGCTGAGAGGATTGGTGAGCTTGGGTGAGCAAACGCAGACCCTTTAAAGTCCTACTGCGTGGTACCCATGCCGTGGGTCCCAAATCTCCAGGTTCAAGGGCATCTTCCTACATCGAAAACATGCGTGGGAAACCCAGAAGATGGTACACCGTGTGATCGGGAAAGGGTTCTCAAACGCACCTCATTTCTCCTCTCCTTGTGCTCGGGTTCGCCATTCCAGCCGCTCTACTAACAATCTCCCTACTTGGAGAATCTGCACCTTTAACCTCCTGTTTCGGACAGGTGGCAATTTGGCCTGAGGATGAACGCGAAGACGGGGAAACAATGAGAGACTAGCTCTAGGTGTTGGGACAGGCACAGGTCACTCTATTTTCCCATCAGGAAGAAGAATGAACCACAGGCTCAGCCTGCCCCCCGGAACCAGAATACGGCCTGAAGCAATCCTGCGCTTTGGCGGCCAGCTCCCAAAAAAGCGAGTTGACAAATGGAGCTCAAGGGCACTGCAACTCACAAACCTGCAGAGTTATAAATGATAACTCTCGTCCACAAATATATTGAGGGAAGGCAACGAAGAGGATTTGAAAGCAAGGCAGAATTGCAGGAAACAGGTTTCAGGAGGCAGACTCGACTCGCCTTGAAAGCACATGAAAAGCGGCAAAGCGTTGACAATGATGCCCTTGGCCAAAAAGGGCGTATGCGTTTTTTCCTGAATATATTCAGGAAAAAACGCATACGCCCTTTTTGGCCAACCAGGCAAGCCGGAAAGGCAAATCAGCGCTACAAAGAAGTCTCGCTTGCCATCGGTCAAAAGGGCCATGCTGAAAAAAGTGTAAAAACCAGAAATGCAGGACAGGCCATGGAGACATGGGAGCCTTGCTACGCTGATGGGCGGGCTGTAAATTGCCAGCAGCCACTCTGGAGAAGTGTACGGTGTGTTCTGAAACATGTAATAAGCACAGCTTAGAGACCATAGGGCACTTCCACTCATGGGCGTATAAATCGGGAAACCTAAAAATCAACAAGACACAGGCACCCCAAAGTTTAGGGCTGCTCTGTTTCCAAGAACCTCCACTTCGGTACACCTTCAATATCCCAGGAAAGCGAAAAATGGATAAAGAAGTTGTGGTACTTAGGCACAATGGAATATCACTCAGCCATGAAATCAATGTCATAAGGCTAGTAGCAGCAGGATGAGTGGATTTAGGTACGATGACTCTCAGTGAAATAAGTCACAGAGAAAAAGACACTTATCCTAAGATATCACTTATAGAGGGAATGTCAAAGTCGCTACACTTGAACTGAATTACAAAACAGAACAGAGTCACACATTTAGAAAACACACTATGGCTGCTTAACGGGAAAGGTGAGGTGGGGTGATGCATAAAACAAGGGTTTGAAATTAGCTCAGATACCGTTCCACAAGCCAAATATGTAATAGACAAGACCTACTCCCTGCTCAGTGAACTGGACTCAACAGCCCCTATTCACCGCCCAAGAATATATCTGACTAGTAAGAGTCTTAAAACCTATGTATTGATCTCTCTCTGGAAGTGCATCAAGAGGGTGTAAAGCGGCATAAACACAGCAGTGAAAAGCAGCTAAACCCCATTATAAAAATAGATTACTTAAAAAAAAACCCATAAAACAAAGACAGTGAAAGAGAGAGAAATTCTTACAAAATCCGTTCAGGGGCTCTGATGCAACCTGGATTGACCATATCTAGACCCACAGCTGGATGAGACATGAGGCTGGACACTCTTGGGGCTGAGAGGATTGGTGAGCTTGGGTGAGCAAACGCAGACCATTTAAAGTCCTACTGCGTGGTACCCATGCCGTGGGTCCCAAATCTCCAGGTTCAAGGGCATCTTCCTACATCGAAAACATGTGTGGGAAACCCAGAAGATGGTACACCGTGTGATCGGGAAAGGGTTCTCAAACGCACCTCATTTCTCCTCTCCTTGTGCTCGGGTTCGCCATTCCAGCCGCTCTACTAACAATCTCCCTACTTGGAGAATCAGCACCTTAAACATCCTGTTTCGGACAGGTCGCAATTTGGCCTGAGGATGAACGGGAAGAGGGGGAACCAATGAGAGAGTAGCTCTAGGTGTTGGGACAGGCACAGGTCACTCTATTTTCCCATCAGGAAGAAGAATGAACCACAGGCTCAGCCTGCCCCCGGAACCAGAATACGGCCTGAAGCAATCCTGCGCTTTGGCGACCACCTCCCAAAAAAGCGAGTTGACAAATGGAGCTCAAGGGCACTGCAACTCACAAACCTGCAGAGTTATAAATGATAACTCTCGTCCACAAATATATTGAGGGAAGGCAACGAAGAGGATTTGAAAGCAAGGCAGAATTGCAGGAAACAGGTTTCAGGAGGCAGACTCGACTCGCCTTGAAAGCACATGAAAAGCGGCAAAGCGTTGACAATGATGCCCTTGGCCAAAAAGGGCGTATGCGTTTTTTCCTGAATATATTCAGGAAAAAACGCATACGCCCTTTTTGGCCAACCAGGCAAGCCCGAAAGGCAAATCAGCGCTACAAAGAAGTCTCGCTTGCCATCGGTCAAAAGGGCCATGCTGAAAAAAGTGTAAAAACCAGAAATGCAGGACAGGCCATGGAGACATGGGAGCCTTGCTACGCTGATGGGCGGGCTGTAAATTGCCAGCAGCCACTCTGGAGAAGTGTACGGTGTGTCCTGAAACATGTAATAAGCACAGCTTAGAAACCATAGGGCACTTCCACTCATGGGCGTATAAATCGGGAAACCTAAAAATCAACAAGACACAGGCACCCCAAAGTTTAGGGCTGCTCTGTTTCCAAGAACCTCCACTTCGGTACACCTTCAATATCCCAGGAAAGCGAAAAATTGATAAAGAAGTTGTGGTACTTAGGCACAATGGAATATCACTCAGCCATGAAATCAATGTCATAAGGCTAGTAGCAGCAGGATGAGTGGATTTAGGTACGATGACTCTCAGTGAAATAAGTCACAGAGAAAAAGACACTTATCCTAAGATATCACTTATAGAGGGAATGTCAAAATCGCTACACTTGAACTGAATTACAAAACAGAACAGAGTCACACATTTAGAAAACACACTATGGCTGCTTAACGGGAAAGGTGAGGTGGGGTGATGCATAAAACAAGGGTTTGAAATTAGCTCAGATACCGTTCCACAAGCCAAATATGTAATAGACAAGACCTACTCCCTGCTCAGTGAACTGGACTCAACAGCCACTATTCACCGCCCAAGAATATATCTGACTAGTAAGAGTCTTAAAAC
This sequence comes from Eubalaena glacialis, assembly GCF_028564815.1. Taxonomy (NCBI): domain Eukaryota; kingdom Metazoa; phylum Chordata; class Mammalia; order Artiodactyla; family Balaenidae; genus Eubalaena; species Eubalaena glacialis. Next base: position 121,484,002 of record NC_083722.1, read on the forward strand.
CTATGTATTGATCTCTCTCTGGAAGTGCATCAAGAGGGTGTAAAGCGGCATAAACACAGCAGTGAAAAGCAGCTAAACCCCATTATAAAAATAGATTACTTAAAAAAAACCCCATAAAACAAAGACAGTGAAAGAGAGAGAAATTCTTACAAAATCCGTTCAGGGGCTCTGATGCAACCTGGATTGACCATATCTAGACCCACAGCTGGATGAGACATGAGGCTGGACACTCTTGGGGCTGAGAGGATTGGTGAGCTTGGGTGAGCAAACGCAGACCCTTTAAAGTCCTACTGCGTGGTACCCATGCCGTGGGTCCCAAATCTCCAGGTTCAAGGGCATCTTCCTACATCGAAAACATGTGTGGGAAACCCAGAAGATGGTACACCGTGTGATCGGGAAAGGGTTCTCAAACGCACCTCATTTCTCCTCTCCTTGTGCTCGGGTTCGCCATTCCAGCCGCTCTACTAACAATCTCCCTACTTGGAGAATCTGCACCTTTAACCTCCTGTTTCGGACAGGTCGCAATTTGGCCTGAGGATGAACGGGAAGACGGGGAACCAATGAGAGACTAGCTCTAGGTGTTGGGACAGGCACAGGTCACTCTATTTTCCCATCAGGAAGAAGAATGAACCACAGGCTCAGCCTGCCCCCCGGAACCAGAATACGGCCTGAAGCAATCCTGCGCTTTGGCGGCCAGCTCCCAAAAAAGCGAGTTGACAAATGGAGCTCAAGGGCACTGCAATTCACAAACCTGCAGAGTTATAAATGATAACTCTCGTCCACAAATATAGTGAGGGAAGGCAACGAAGAGGATTTGAAAGCAAGGCAGAATTGCAGGAAACAGGTTTCAGGAGGCAGAGTCGACTCGCCTTGAAAGCACATGAAAAGCGGCAAAGCGTTGACAATGATGCCCTTGGCCAAAAAGGGCGTATGCGTTTTTTCCTGAATATATTCAGGAAAAAACGCATACGCCCTTTTTGGCCAACCAGGCAAGCCCGAAAGGCAAATCAGCGCTACAAAGAAGTCTCGCTTGCCATCGGTCAAAAGGGCCATGCTGAAAAAAGTGTAAAAACCAGAAATGCAGGACAGGCCATGGAGACATGGGAGCCTTGCTACGCTGATGGGCGGGCTGTAAATTGCCAGCAGCCACTCTGGAGAAGTGTACGGTGTGTCCTGAAACATGTAATAAGCACAGCTTAGAGAGCATAGGGCACTTCCACTCATGGGCGTATAAATCGGGAAACCTAAAAATCAACAAGACACAGGCACCCCAAAGTTTAGGGCTGCTCTGTTTCCAAGAACCTCCACTTCGGTACACCTTCAATATCCCAGGAAAGCGAAAAATGGATAAAGAAGTTGTGGTACTTAGGCACAATGGAATATCACTCAGCCATGAAATCAATGTCATAAGGCTAGTAGCAGCAGGATGAGTGGATTTAGGTACGATGACTCTCAGTGAAATAAGTCACAGAGAAAAAGACACTTATCCTAAGATATCACTTATAGAGGGAATGTCAAAATCGCTACACTTGAACTGAATTACAAAACAGAACAGAGTCACACATTTAGAAAACACACTATGGCTGCTTAACGGGAAAGGTGAGGTGGGGTGATGCATAAAACAAGGGTTTGAAATTAGCTCAGATACCGTTCCACAAGCCAAATATGTAATAGACAAGACCTACTCCCTGCTCAGTGAACTGGACTCAACAGCCCCTATTCACCGCCCAAGAATATATCTGACTAGTAAGAGTCTTAAAACCTATGTATTGATCTCTCTCTGGAAGTGCATCAAGAGGGTGTAAAGCGGCATAAACACAGCAGTGAAAAGCAGCTAAACCCCATTATAAAAATAGATTACTTAAAATAAACCCCATAAAACAAAGACAGTGAAAGAGAGAGAAATTCTTACAAAATCCGTTCAGGGGCTCTGATGCAACCTGGATTGACCATATCTAGACCCACAGCTGGATGAGACATGAGGCTGGACACTCTTGGGGCTGAGAGGATTGGTGAGCTTGGGTGAGCAAACGCAGACCCTTTAAAGTCCTACTGCGTGGTACCCATGCCGTGGGTCCCAAATCTCCAGGTTCAAGGGCATCTTCCTACATCGAAAACATGTGTGGGAAACCCAGAAGATGGTACACCGTGTGATCGGGAAAGGGTTCTCAAACGCACCTCATTTCTCCTCTCCTTGTGCTCGGGTTCGCCATTCCAGCCGCTCTACTAACAATCTCCCTACTTGGAGAATCTGCACCTTTAACCTCCTGTTTCGGACAGGTCGCAATTTGGCCTGAGGATGAACGGGAAGACGGGGAACCAATGAGAGACTAGCTCTAGGTGTTGGGACAGGCACAGGTCACTCTATTTTCCCATCAGGAAGAAGAATGAACCACAGGCTCAGCCTGCCCCCCGGAACCAGAATACGGCCTGAAGCAATCCTGCGCTTTGGCGGCCAGCTCCCAAAAAAGCGAGTTGACAAATGGAGCTCAAGGGCACTGCAATTCACAAACCTGCAGAGTTATAAATGATAACTCTCGTCCACAAATATATTGAGGGAAGGCAACGAAGAGGATTTGAAAGCAAGGCAGAATTGCAGGAAACAGGTTTCAGGAGGCAGACTCGACTCGCCTTGAAAGCACATGAAAAGCGGCAAAGCGTTGACAATGATGCCCTTGGCCAAAAAGGGCGTATGCGTTTTTTCCTGAATATATTCAGGAAAAAACGCATACGCCCTTTTTGGCCAACCAGGCAAGCCGGAAAGGCAAATCAGCGCTACAAAGAAGTCTCGCTTGCCATCGGTCAAAAGGGCCATGCTGAAAAAAGTGTAAAAACCAGAAATGCAGGACAGGCCATGGAGACATGGGAGCCTTGCTACGCTGATGGGCGGGCTGTAAATTGCCAGCAGCCACTCTGGAGAAGTGTACGGTGTGTCCTGAAACATGTAATAAGCACAGCTTAGAGAGCATAGGGCACTTCCACTCATGGGCGTATAAATCGGGAAACCTAAAAATCAACAAGACACAGGCACCCCAAAGTTTAGGGCTGCTCTGTTTCCAAGAACCTCCACTTCGGTACACCTTCAATATCCCAGGAAAGCGAAAAATGGATAAAGAAGTTGTGGTACTTAGGCACAATGGAATATCACTCAGCCATGAAATCAATGTCATAAGGCTAGTAGCAGCAGGATGAGTGGATTTAGGTACGATGACTCTCAGTGAAATAAGTCACAGAGAAAAAGACACTTATCCTAAGATATCACTTATAGAGGGAATGTCAAAGTCGCTACACTTGAACTGAATTACAAAACAGAACAGAGTCACACATTTAGAAAACACACTATGGCTGCTTAACGGGAAAGGTGAGGTGGGGTGATGCATAAAACAAGGGTTTGAAATTAGCTCAGATACCGTTCCACAAGCCAAATATGTAATAGACAAGACCTACTCCCTGCTCAGTGAACTGGACTCAACAGCCCCTATTCACCGCCCAAGAATATATCTGACTAGTAAGAGTCTTAAAACCTATGTATTGATCTCTCTCTGGAAGTGCATCAAGAGGGTGTAAAGCGGCATAAACACAGCAGTGAAAAGCAGCTAAACCCCATTATAAAAATAGATTACTTAAAATAAACCCCATAAAACAAAGACAGTGAAAGAGAGAGAAATTCTTACAAAATCCGTTCAGGGGCTCTGATGCAACCTGGATTGACCATATCTAGACCCACAGCTGGATGAGACATGAGGCTGGACACTCTTGGGGCTGAGAGGATTGGTGAGCTTGGGTGAGCAAACGCAGACCCTTTAAAGTCCTACTGCGTGGTACCCATGCCGTGGGTCCCAAATCTCCAGGTTCAAGGGCATCTTCCTACATCGAAAACATGTGTGGGAAACCCAGAAGATGGTACACCGTGTGATCGGGAAAGGGTTCTCAAACGCACCTCATTTCTCCTCTCCTTGTGCTCGGGTTCGCCATTCCAGCCGCTCTACTAACAATCTCCCTACTTGGAGAATCTGCACCTTTAACCTCCTGTTTCGGACAGGTCGCAATTTGGCCTGAGGATGAACGGGAAGACGGGGAACCAATGAGAGACTAGCTCTAGGTGTTGGGACAGGCACAGGTCACTCTATTTTCCCATCAGGAAGAAGAATGAACCACAGGCTCAGCCTGCCCCCCGGAACCAGAATACGGCCTGAAGCAATCCTGCGCTTTGGCGGCCAGCTCCCAAAAAAGCGAGTTGACAAATGGAGCTCAAGGGCACTGCAATTCACAAACCTGCAGAGTTATAAATGATAACTCTCGTCCACAAATATATTGAGGGAAGGCAACGAAGAGGATTTGAAAGCAAGGCAGAATTGCAGGAAACAGGTTTCAGGAGGCAGACTCGACTCGCCTTGAAAGCACATGAAAAGCGGCAAAGCGTTGACAATGATGCCCTTGGCCAAAAAGGGCGTATGCGTTTTTTCCTGAATATATTCAGGAAAAAACGCATACGCCCTTTTTGGCCAACCAGGCAAGCCGGAAAGGCAAATCAGCGCTACAAAGAAGTCTCGCTTGCCATCGGTCAAAAGGGCCATGCTGAAAAAAGTGTAAAAACCAGAAATGCAGGACAGGCCATGGAGACATGGGAGCCTTGCTACGCTGATGGGCGGGCTGTAAATTGCCAGCAGCCACTCTGGAGAAGTGTACGGTGTGTCCTGAAACATGTAATAAGCACAGCTTAGAGAGCATAGGGCACTTCCACTCATGGGCGTATAAATCGGGAAACCTAAAAATCAACAAGACACAGGCACCCCAAAGTTTAGGGCTGCTCTGTTTCCAAGAACCTCCACTTCGGTACACCTTCAATATCCCAGGAAAGCGAAAAATGGATAAAGAAGTTGTGGTACTTAGGCACAATGGAATATCACTCAGCCATGAAATCAATGTCATAAGGCTAGTAGCAGCAGGATGAGTGGATTTAGGTACGATGACTCTCAGTGAAATAAGTCACAGAGAAAAAGACACTTATCCTAAGATATCACTTATAGAGGGAATGTCAAAGTCGCTACACTTGAACTGAATTACAAAACAGAACAGAGTCACACATTTAGAAAACACACTATGGCTGCTTAACGGGAAAGGTGAGGTGGGGTGATGCATAAAACAAGGGTTTGAAATTAGCTCAGATACCGTTCCACAAGCCAAATATGTAATAGACAAGACCTACTCCCTGCTCAGTGAACTGGACTCAACAGCCCCTATTCACCGCCCAAGAATATATCTGACTAGTAAGAGTCTTAAAACCTATGTATTGATCTCTCTCTGGAAGTGCATCAAGAGGGTGTAAAGCGGCATAAACACAGCAGTGAAAAGCAGCTAAACCCCATTATAAAAATAGATTACTTAAAAAAAACCCCATAAAACAAAGACAGTGAAAGAAAGAGAAATTCTTACAAAATCCGTTCAGGGGCTCTGATGCAACCTGGATTGACCATATCTAGACCCACAGCTGGATGAGACATGAGGCTGGACACTCTTGGGGCTGAGAGGATTGGTGAGCTTGGGTGAGCAAACGCAGACCCTTTAAAGTCCTACTGCGTGGTACCCATGCCGTGGGTCCCAAATCTCCAGGTTCAAGGGCATCTTCCTACATCGAAAACATGCGTGGGAAACCCAGAAGATGGTACACCGTGTGATCGGGAAAGGGTTCTCAAACGCACCTCATTTCTCCTCTCCTTGTGCTCGGGTTCGCCATTCCAGCCGCTCTACTAACAATCTCCCTACTTGGAGAATCTGCACCTTTAACCTCCTGTTTCGGACAGGTCGCAATTTGGCCTGAGGATGAACGGGAAGACGGGGAACCAATGAGAGACTAGCTCTAGGTGTTGGGACAGGCACAGGTCACTCTATTTTCCCATCAGGAAGAAGAATGAACCACAGGCTCAGCCTGCCCCCCGGAACCAGAATACGGCCTGAAGCAATCCTGCGCTTTGGCGGCCAGCTCCCAAAAAAGCGAGTTGACAAATGGAGCTCAAGGGCACTGCAATTCACAAACCTGCAGAGTTATAAATGATAACTCTCGTCCACAAATATATTGAGGGAAGGCAACGAAGAGGATTTGAAAGCAAGGCAGAATTGCAGGAAACAGGTTTCAGGAGGCAGAGTCGACTCGCCTTGAAAGCACATGAAAAGCGGCAAAGCGTTGACAATGATGCCCTTGGCCAAAAAGGGCGTATGCGTTTTTTCCTGAATATATTCAGGAAAAAACGCATACGCCCTTTTTGGCCAACCAGGCAAGCCGGAAAGGCAAATCAGCGCTACAAAGAAGTCTCGCTTGCCATCGGTCAAAAGGGCCATGCTGAAAAAAGTGTAAAAACCAGAAATGCAGGACAGGCCATGGAGACATGGGAGCCTTGCTATGCTCATGGGCGGGCTGTAAATTGCCAACAGCCACTCTGGAGAAGTGTACGGTGTGTCCTGAAACATGTAATAAGCACAGCTTAGAGAGCATAGGGCACTTCCACTCATGGGCGTATAAATCGGGAAACCTAAAAATCAACAAGACACAGGCACCCCAAAGTTTAGGGCTGCTCTGTTTCCAAGAACCTCCACTTCGGTACACCTTCAATATCCCAGGAAAGCGAAAAATGGATAAAGAAGTTGTGGTACTTAGGCACAATGGAATATCACTCAGCCATGAAATCAATGTCATAAGGCTAGTAGCAGCAGGATGAGTGGATTTAGGTACGATGACTCTCAGTGAAATAAGTCACAGAGAAAAAGACACTTATCCTAAGATATCACTTATAGAGGGAATGTCAAAGTCGCTACACTTGAACTGAATTACAAAACAGAACAGAGTCACACATTTAGAAAACACACTATGGCTGCTTAACGGGAAAGGTGAGGTGGGGTGATGCATAAAACAAGGGTTTGAAATTAGCTCAGATACCGTTCCACAAGCCAAATATGTAATAGACAAGACCTACTCCCTGCTCAGTGAACTGGACTCAACAGCCCCTATTCACCGCCCAAGAATATATCTGACTAGTAAGAGTCTTAAAACCTAGGTATTGATCTCTCTCTGGAAGTGCATCAAGAGGGTGTAAAGCGGCATAAACACAGCAGTGAAAAGCAGCTAAACCCCATTATAAAAATAGATTACTTAAAAAAAACCCCAGAAAACAAAGACAGTGAAAGAGAGAGAAATTCTTACAAAATCCGTTCAGGGGCTCTGATGCAACCTGGATTGACCATATCTAGACCCACAGCTGGATGAGACATGAGGCTGGACACTCTTGGGGCTGAGAGGATTGGTGAGCTTGGGTGAGCAAACGCAGACCCTTTAAAGTCCTACTGCGTGGTACCCATGCCGTGGGTCCCAAGTCTCCAGGTTCAAGGGCATCTTCCTACATCGAAAACATGCGTGGGAAACCCAGAAGATGGTACACCGTGTGATCGGGAAAGGGTTCTCAAACGCACCTCATTTCTCCTCTCCTTGTGCTCGGGTTCGCCATTCCAGCCGCTCTACTAACAATCTCCCTACTTGGAGAATCTGCACCTTTAACCTCCTGTTTCGGACAGGTCGCAATTTGGCCTGAGGATGAACGGGAAGACGGGGAACCAATGAGAGACTAGCTCTAGGTGTTGGGACAGGCACAGGTCACTGTATTTTCCCATCAGGAAGAAGAATGAACCACAGGCTCAGCCTGCCCCCCGGAACCAGAATACGGCCTGAAGCAATCCTGCGCTTTGGCGGCCAGCTCCCAAAAAAGCGAGTTGACAAATGGAGCTCAGGGGCACTGCAATTCACAAACCTGCAGAGTTATAAATGATAACTCTCGTCCACAAATATATTGAGGGAAGGCAACGAAGAGGATTTGAAAGCAAGGCAGAATTGCAGGAAACAGGTTTCAGGAGGCAGACTCGACTCGCCTTGAAAGCACATGAAAAGCGGCAAAGCGTTGACAATGATGCCCTTGGCCAAAAAGGGCGTATGCGTTTTTTCCTGAATATATTCAGGAAAAAACGCATACGCCCTTTTTGGCCAACCAGGCAAGCCGGAAAGGCAAATCAGCGCTACAAAGAAGTCTCGCTTGCCATCGGTCAAAAGGGCCATGCTGAAAAAAGTGTAAAAACCAGAAATGCAGGACAGGCCATGGAGACATGGGAGCCTTGCTACGCTGATGGGCGGGCTGTAAATTGCCAACAGCCACTCTGGAGAAGTGTACGGTGTGTCCTGAAACATGTAATAAGCACAGCTTAGAGAGCATAGGGCACTTCCACTCATGGGCGTATAAATCGGGAAACCTAAAAATCAACAAGACACAGGCACCCCAAAGTTTAGGGCTGCTCTGTTTCCAAGAACCTCCACTTCGGTACACCTTCAATATCCCAGGAAAGCGAAAAATGGATAAAGAAGTTGTGGTACTTAGGCACAATGGAATATCACTCAGCCATGAAATCAATGTCATAAGGCTAGTAGCAGCAGGATGAGTGGATTTAGGTACGATGACTCTCAGTGAAATAAGTCACAGAGAAAAAGACACTTATCCTAAGATATCACTTATAGAGGGAATGTCAAAGTCGCTACACTTGAACTGAATTACAAAACAGAACAGAGTCACACATTTAGAAAACACACTATGGCTGCTTAACGGGAAAGGTGAGGTGGGGTGATGCATAAAACAAGGGTTTGAAATTAGCTCAGATACCGTTCCACAAGCCAAATATGTAATAGACAAGACCTACTCCCTGCTCAGTGAACTGGACTCAACAGCCCCTATTCACCGCCCAAGAATATATCTGACTAGTAAGAGTCTTAAAACCTAGGTATTGATCTCTCTCTGGAAGTGCATCAAGAGGGTGTAAAGCGGCATAAACACAGCAGTGAAAAGCAGCTAAACCCCATTATAAAAATAGATTACTTAAAAAAAACCCCAGAAAACAAAGACAGTGAAAGAGAGAGAAATTCTTACAAAATCCGTTCAGGGGCTCTGATGCAACCTGGATTGACCATATCTAGACCCACAGCTGGATGAGACATGAGGCTGGACACTCTTGGGGCTGAGAGGATTGGTGAGCTTGGGTGAGCAAACGCAGACCCTTTAAAGTCCTACTGCGTGGTACCCATGCCGTGGGTCCCAAGTCTCCAGGTTCAAGGGCATCTTCCTACATCGAAAACATGCGTGGGAAACCCAGAAGATGGTACACCGTGTGATCGGGAAAGGGTTCTCAAACGCACCTCATTTCTCCTCTCCTTGTGCTCGGGTTCGCCATTCCAGCCGCTCTACTAACAATCTCCCTACTTGGAGAATCTGCACCTTTAACCTCCTGTTTCGGACAGGTCGCAATTTGGCCTGAGGATGAACGGGAAGACGGGGAACCAATGAGAGACTAGCTCTAGGTGTTGGGACAGGCACAGGTCACTGTATTTTCCCATCAGGAAGAAGAATGAACCACAGGCTCAGCCTGCCCCCCGGAACCAGAATACGGCCTGAAGCAATCCTGCGCTTTGGCGGCCAGCTCCCAAAAAAGCGAGTTGACAAATGGAGCTCAGGGGCACTGCAATTCACAAACCTGCAGAGTTATAAATGATAACTCTCGTCCACAAATATATTGAGGGAAGGCAACGAAGAGGATTTGAAAGCAAGGCAGAATTGCAGGAAACAGGTTTCAGGAGGCAGACTCGACTCGCCTTGAAAGCACATGAAAAGCGGCAAAGCGTTGACAATGATGCCCTTGGCCAAAAAGGGCGTATGCGTTTTTTCCTGAATATATTCAGGAAAAAACGCATACGCCCTTTTTGGCCAACCAGGCAAGCCGGAAAGGCAAATCAGCGCTACAAAGAAGTCTCGCTTGCCATCGGTCAAAAGGGCCATGCTGAAAAAAGTGTAAAAACCAGAAATGCAGGACAGGCCATGGAGACATGGGAGCCTTGCTACGCTGATGGGCGGGCTGTAAATTGCCAACAGCCACTCTGGAGAAGTGTACGGTGTGTCCTGAAACATGTAATAAGCACAGCTTAGAGAGCATAGGGCACTTCCACTCATGGGCGTATAAATCGGGAAACCTAAAAATCAACAAGACACAGGCACCCCAAAGTTTAGGGCTGCTCTGTTTCCAAGAACCTCCACTTCGGTACACCTTCAATATCCCAGGAAAGCGAAAAATGGATAAAGAAGTTGTGGTACTTAGGCACAATGGAATATCACTCAGCCATGAAATCAATGTCATAAGGCTAGTAGCAGCAGGATGAGTGGATTTAGGTACGATGACTCTCAGTGAAATAAGTCACAGAGAAAAAGACACTTATCCTAAGATATCACTTATAGAGGGAATGTCAAAATCGCTACACGTGAACTGAATTACAAAACAGAACAGAGTCACACATTTAGAAAACACACTATGGCTGCTTAACGGGAAAGGTGAGGTGGGGTGATGCATAAAACAAGGGTTTGAAATTAGCTCAGATACCGTTCCACAAGCCAAATATGTAATAGACAAGACCTACTCCCTGCTCAGTGAACTGGACTCAACAGCCCCTATTCACCGCCCAAGAATATATCTGACTAGTAAGAGTCTTAAAACCTATGTATTGATCTCTCTCTGGAAGTGCATCAAGAGGGTGTAAAGCGGCATAAACACAGCAGTGAAAAGCAGCTAAACCCCATTATAAAAATAGATTACTTAAAAAAAACCCCAGAAAACAAAGACAGTGAAAGAGAGAGAAATTCTTACAAAATCCGTTCAGGGGCTCTGATGCAACCTGGATTGACCATATCTAGACCCACAGCTGGATGAGACATGAGGCTGGACACTCTTGGGGCTGAGAGGATTGGTGAGCTTGGGTGAGCAAACGCAGACCCTTTAAAGTCCTACTGCGTGGTACCCATGCCGTGGGTCCCAAATCTCCAGGTTCAAGGGCATCTTCCTACATCGAAAACATGCGTGGGAAACCCAGAAGATGGTACACCGTGTGATCGGGAAAGGGTTCTCAAACGCACCTCATTTCTCCTCTCCTTGTGCTCGGGTTCGCCATTCCAGCCGCTCTACTAACAATCTCCCTACTTGGAGAATCTGCACCTTTAACCTCCTGTTTCGGACAGGTCGCAATTTGGCCTGAGGATGAACGGGAAGACGGGGAACCAATGAGAGACTAGCTCTAGGTGTTGGGACAGGCACAGGTCACTCTATTTTCCCATCAGGAAGAAGAATGAACCACAGGCTCAGCCTGCCCCCCGGAACCAGAATACGGCCTGAAGCAATCCTGCGCTTTGGCGGCCAGCTCCCAAAAAAGCGAGTTGACAAATGGAGCTCAAGGGCACTGCAATTCACAAACCTGCAGAGTTATAAATGATAACTCTCGTCCACAAATATATTGAGGGAAGGCAACGAAGAGGATTTGAAAGCAAGGCAGAATTGCAGGAAACAGGTTTCAGGAGGCAGAGTCGACTCGCCTTGAAAGCACATGAAAAGCGGCAAAGCGTTGACAATGATGCCCTTGGCCAAAAAGGGCGTATGCGTTTTTTCCTGAATATATTCAGGAAAAAACGCATACGCCCTTTTTGGCCAACCAGGCAAGCCCGAAAGGCAAATCAGCGCTACAAAGAAGTCTCGCTTGCCATCGGTCAAAAGGGCCATGCTGAAAAAAGTGTAAAAACCAGAAATGCAGGACAGGCCATGGAGACATGGGAGCCTTGCTACGCTGATGGGCGGGCTGTAAATTGCCAGCAGCCACTCTGGAGAAGTGTACGGTGTGTCCTGAAACATGTAATAAGCACAGCTTAGAGAGCATAGGGCACTTCCACTCATGGGCGTATAAATCGGGAAACCTAAAAATCAACAAGACACAGGCACCCCAAAGTTTAGGGCTGCTCTGTTTCCAAGAACCTCCACTTCGGTACACCTTCAATATCCCAGGAAAGCGAAAAATGGATAAAGAAGTTGTGGTACTTAGGCACAATGGAATATCACTCAGCCATGAAATCAATGTCATAAGGCTAGTAGCAGCAGGATGAGTGGATTTAGGTACGATGACTCTCAGTGAAATAAGTCACAGAGAAAAAGACACTTATCCTAAGATATCACTTATAGAGGGAATGTCAAAATCGCTACACTTGAACTGAATTACAAAACAGAACAGAGTCACACATTTAGAAAACACACTATGGCTGCTTAACGGGAAAGGTGAGGTGGGGTGATGCATAAAACAAGGGTTTGAAATTAGCTCAGATACCGTTCCACAAGCCAAATATGTAATAGACAAGACCTACTCCCTGCTCAGTGAACTGGACTCAACAGCCCCTATTCACCGCCCAAGAATATATCTGACTAGTAAGAGTCTTAAAACCTATGTATCGATCTCTCTCTGGAAGTGCATCAAGAGGGTGTAAAGCGGCATAAACACAGCAGTGAAAAGCAGCTAAACCCCATTATAAAAATAGATTACTTAAAAGAAACCCCATAAAACAAAGACAGTGAAAGAGAGAGAAATTCTTACAAAATCCGTTCAGGGGCTCTGATGCAACCTGGATTGACCATATCTAGACCCACAGCTGGATGAGACATGAGGCTGGACACTCTTGGGGCTGAGAGGATTGGTGAGCTTGGGTGAGCAAACGCAGACCCTTTAAAGTCCTACTGCGTGGTACCCATGCCGTGGGTCCCAAATCTCCAGGTTCAAGGGCATCTTCCTACATCGAAAACATGCGTGGGAAACCCAGAAGATGGTACACCGTGTGATCGGGAAAGGGTTCTCAAACGCACCTCATTTCTCCTCTCCTTGTGCTCGGGTTCGCCATTCCAGCCGCTCTACTAACAATCTCCCTACTTGGAGAATCTGCACCTTTAACTTCCTGTTTCGGACAGGTCGCAATTTGGCCTGAGGATGAACGGGAAGACGGGGAACCAATGAGAGACTAGCTCTAGGTGTTGGGACAGGCACAGGTCACTCTATTTTCCCATCAGGAAGAAGAATGAACCACAGGCTCAGCCTGCCCCCCGGAACCAGAATACGGCCTGAAGCAATCCTGCGCTTTGGCGGCCAGCTCCCAAAAAAGCGAGTTGACAAATGGAGCTCAAGGGCACTGCAATTCACAAACCTGCAGAGTTATAAATGATAACTCTCGTCCACAAATATATTGAGGGAAGGCAACGAAGAGGATTTGAAAGCAAGGCAGAATTGCAGGAAACAGGTTTCAGGAGGCAGAGTCGACTCGCCTTGAAAGCACATGAAAAGCGGCAAAGCGTTGACAATGATGCCCTTGGCCAAAAAGGGCGTATGCGTTTTTTCCTGAATATATTCAGGAAAAAACGCATACGCCCTTTTTGGCCAACCAGGCAAGCCGGAAAGGCAAATCAGCGCTACAAAGAAGTCTCGCTTGCCATCGGTCAAAAGGGCCATGCTGAAAAAAGTGTAAAAACCAGAAATGCAGGACAGGCCATGGAGACATGGGAGCCTTGCTACGCTGATGGGCGGGCTGTAAATTGCCAGCAGCCACTCTGGAGAAGTGTACGGTGTGTCCTGAAACATGTAATAAGCACAGCTTAGAGACCATAGGGCACTTCCACTCATGGGCGTATAAATCGGGAAACCTAAAAATCAACAAGACACAGGCACCCCAAAGTTTAGGGCTGCTCTGTTTCCAAGAACCTCCACTTCGGTACACCTTCAATATCCCAGGAAAGCGAAAAATGGATAAAGAAGTTGTGGTACTTAGGCACAATGGAATATCACTCAGCCATGAAATCAATGTCATAAGGCTAGTAGCAGCAGGATGAGTGGATTTAGGTACGATGACTCTCAGTGAAATAAGTCACAGAGAAAAAGACACTTATCCTAAGATATCACTTATAGAGGGAATGTCAAAATCGCTACACTTGAACTGAATTACAAAACAGAACAGAGTCACACATTTAGAAAACACACTATGGCTGCTTAACGGGAAAGGTGAGGTGGGGTGATGCATAAAACAAGGGTTTGAAATTAGCTCAGATACCGTTCCACAAGCCAAATATGTAATAGACAAGACCTACTCCCTGCTCAGTGAACTGGACTCAACAGCCCCTATTCACCGCCCAAGAATATATCTGACTAGTAAGAGTCTTAAAACCTATATATCGATCTCTCTCTGGAAGTGCATCAAGAGGGTGTAAAGCGGCATAAACACAGCAGTGAAAAGCAGCTAAACCCCATTATAAAAATAGATTACTTAAAAAAAACCCCATAAAACAAAGACAGTGAAAGAGAGAGAAATTCTTACAAAATCCGTTCAGGGGCTCTGATGCAACCTGGATTGACCATATCTAGACCCACAGCTGGATGAGACATGAGGCTGGACACTCTTGGGGCTGAGAGGATTGGTGAGCTTGGGTGAGCAAACGCAGACCCTTTAAAGTCCTACTGCGTGGTACCCATGCCGTGGGTCCCAAATCTCCAGGTTCAAGGGCATCTTCCTACATCGAAAACATGCGTGGGAAACCCAGAAGATGGTACACCGTGTGATCGGGAAAGGGTTCTCAAACGCACCTCATTTCTCCTCTCCTTGTGCTCGGGTTCGCCATTCCAGCCGCTCTACTAACAATCTCCCTACTTGGAGAATCTGCACCTTTAACCTCCTGTTTCGGACAGGTCGCAATTTGGCCTGAGGATGAACGGGAAGACGGGGAACCAATGAGAGACTAGCTCTAGGTGTTGGGACAGGCACAGGTCACTCTATTTTCCCATCAGGAAGAAGAATGAACCACAGGCTCAGCCTGCCCCCCGGAACCAGAATACGGCCTGAAGCAATCCTGCGCTTTGGCGGCCAGCTCCCAAAAAAGCGAGTTGACAAATGGAGCTCAAGGGCACTGCAATTCACAAACCTGCAGAGTTATAAATGATAACTCTCGTCCACAAATATATTGAGGGAAGGCAACGAAGAGGATTTGAAAGCAAGGCAGAATTGCAGGAAACAGGTTTCAGGAGGCAGAGTCGACTCGCCTTGAAAGCACATGAAAAGCGGCAAAGCGTTGACAATGATGCCCTTGGCCAAAAAGGCCGTATGCGTTTTTTCCTGAATATATTCAGGAAAAAACGCATACGCCCTTTTTGGCCAACCAGGCAAGCCGGAAAGGCAAATCAGCGCTACAAAGAAGTCTCGCTTGCCATCGGTCAAAAGGGCCATGCTGAAAAAAGTGTAAAAACCAGAAATGCAGGACAGGCCATGGAGACATGGGAGCCTTGCTACGCTGATGGGCGGGCTGTAAATTGCCAGCAGCCACTCTGGAGAAGTGTACGGTGTGTCCTGAAACATGTAATAAGCACAGCTTAGAGAGCATAGGGCACTTCCACTCATGGGCGTATAAATCGGGAAACCTAAAAATCTACAAGACACAGGCACCCCAAAGTTTAGGGCTGCTCTGTTTCCAAGAACCTCCACTTCGGTACACCTTCAATATCCCAGGAAAGCGAAAAATGGATAAAGAAGTTGTGGTACTTAGGCACAATGGAATATCACTCAGCCATGAAATCAATGTCATAAGGCTAGTAGCAGCAGGATGAGTGGATTTAGGTACGATGACTCTCAGTGAAATAAGTCACAGAGAAAAAGACACTTATCCTAAGATATCACTTATAGAGGGAATGTCAAAATCGCTACACTTGAACTGAATTACAAAACAGAACAGAGTCACACATTTAGAAAACACACTATGGCTGCTTAACGGGAAAGGTGAGGTGGGGTGATGCATAAAACAAGGGTTTGAAATTAGCTCAGATACCGTTCCACAAGCCAAATATGTAATAGACAAGACCTACTCCCTGCTCAGTGAACTGGACTCAACAGCCCCTATTCACCGCCCAAGAATATATCTGACTAGTAAGAGTCTTAAAACCTATGTATTGATCTCTCTCTGGAAGTGCATCAAGAGGGTGTAAAGCGGCATAAACACAGCAGTGAAAAGCAGCTAAACCCCATTATAAAAATAGATTACTTAAAAAAAACCCCATAAAACAAAGACAGTGAAAGAGAGAGAAATTCTTACAAAATCCGTTCAGGGGCTCTGATGCAACCTGGATTGACCATATCTAGACCCACAGCTGGATGAGACATGAGGCTGGACACTCTTGGGGCTGAGAGGATTGGTGAGCTTGGGTGAGCAAACGCAGACCCTTTAAAGTCCTACTGCGTGGTACCCATGCCGTGGGTCCCAAATCTCCAGGTTCAAGGGCATCTTCCTACATCGAAAACATGCGTGGGAAACCCAGAAGATGGTACACCGTGTGATCGGGAAAGGGTTCTCAAACGCACCTCATTTCTCCTCTCCTTGTGCTCGGGTTCGCCATTCCAGCCGCTCTACTAACAATCTCCCTACTTGGAGAATCTGCACCTTTAACCTCCTGTTTCGGACAGGTCGCAATTTGGCCTGAGGATGAACGGGAAGACGGGGAACCAATGAGAGACTAGCTCTAGGTGTTGGGACAGGCACAGGTCACTCTATTTTCCCATCAAGAAGAAGAATGAACCACAGGCTCAGCCTGCCCCCCGGAACCAGAATACGGCCTGAAGCAATCCTGCGCTTTGGCGGCCAGCTCCCAAAAAAGCGAGTTGACAAATGGAGCTCAAGGGCACTGCAATTCACAAACCTGCAGAGTTATAAATGATAACTCTCGTCCACAAATATATTGAGGGAAGGCAACGAAGAGGATTTGAAAGCAAGGCAGAATTGCAGGAAACAGGTTTCAGGAGGCAGACTCGACTCGCCTTGAAAGCACATGAAAAGCGGCAAAGCGTTGACAATGATGCCCTTGGCCAAAAAGGGCGTATGCGTTTTTTCCTGAATATATTCAGGAAAAAACGCATACGCCCTTTTTGGCCAACCAGGCAAGCCGGAAAGGCAAATCAGCGCTACAAAGAAGTCTCGCTTGCCATCGGTCAAAAGGGCCATGCTGAAAAAAGTGTAAAAACCAGAAATGCAGGACAGGCCATGGAGACATGGGAGCCTTGCTACGCTGATGGGCGGGCTGTAAATTGCCAGCAGCCTCCCTGGAGAAGTGTACGGTGTGTCCTGAAACATGTAATAAGCACAGCTTAGAGACCATAGGGCACTTCCACTCATGGGCGTATAAATCGGGAAACCTAAAAATCAACAAGACACAGGCACCCCAAAGTTTAGGGCTGCTCTGTTTCCAAGAACTTCCACTTCGGTACACCTTCAATATCCCAGGAAAGCGAAAAATGGATAAAGAAGTTGTGGTACTTAGGCACAATGGAATATCACTCAGCCATGAAATCAATGTCATAAGGCTAGTAGCAGCAGGATGAGTGGATTTAGGTACGATGACTCTCAGTGAAATAAGTCACAGAGAAAAAGACACTTATCCTAAGATATCACTTATAGAGGGAATGTCAAAATCGCTACACTTGAACTGAATTACAAAACAGAACAGAGTCACACATTTAGAAAACACACTATGGCTGCTTAACGGGAAAGGTGAGGTGGGGTGATGCATAAAACAAGGGTTTGAAATTAGCTCAGATACCGTTCCACAAGCCAAATATGTAATAGACAAGACCTACTCCCTGCTCAGTGAACTGGACTCAACAGCCCCTATTCACCGCCCAAGAATATATCTGACTAGTAAGAGTCTTAAAACCTATGTATTGATCTCTCTCTGGAAGTGCATCAAGAGGGTGTAAAGCGGCATAAACACAGCAGTGAAAAGCAGCTAAACCCCATTATAAAAATAGATTACTTAAAAAAAACCCCATAAAACAAAGACAGTGAAAGAGAGAGAAATTCTTACAAAATCCGTTCAGGGGCTCTGATGCAACCTGGATTGACCATATCTAGACCCACAGCTGGATGAGACATGAGGCTGGACACTCTTGGGGCTGAGAGGATTGGTGAGCTTGGGTGAGCAAACGCAGACCCTTTAAAGTCCTACTGCGTGGTACCCATGCCGTGGGTCCCAAATCTCCAGGTTCAAGGGCATCTTCCTACATCGAAAACATGCGTGGGAAACCCAGAAGATGGTACACCGTGTGATCGGGAAAGGGTTCTCAAACGCACCTCATTTCTCCTCTCCTTGTGCTCGGGTTCGCCATTCCAGCCGCTCTACTAACAATCTCCCTACTTGGAGAATCTGCACCTTTAACCTCCTGTTTCGGACAGGTCGCAATTTGGCCTGAGGATGAACGGGAAGACGGGGAACCAATGAGAGACTAGCTCTAGGTGTTGGGACAGGCACAGGTCACTCTATTTTCCCATCAGGAAGAAGAATGAACCACAGGCTCAGCCTGCCCCCCGGAACCAGAATACGGCCTGAAGCAATCCTGCGCTTTGGCGGCCAGCTCCCAAAAAAGCGAGTTGACAAATGGAGCTCAAGGGCACTGCAATTCACAAACCTGCAGAGTTATAAATGATAACTCTCGTCCACAAATATATTGAGGGAAGGCAACGAAGAGGATTTGAAAGCAAGGCAGAATTGCAGGAAACAGGTTTCAGGAGGCAGAGTCGACTCGCCTTGAAAGCACATGAAAAGCGGCAAAGCGTTGACAATGATGCCCTTGGCCAAAAAGGGCGTATGCATTTTTTCCTGAATATATTCAGGAAAAAACGCATACGCCCTTTTTGGCCAACCAGGCAAGCCCGAAAGGCAAATCAGCGCTACAAAGAAGTCTCGCTTGCCATCGGTCAAAAGGGCCATGCTGAAAAAAGTGTAAAAACCAGAAATGCAGGACAGGCCATGGAGACATGGGAGCCTTGCTACGCTGATGGGCGGGCTGTAAATTGCCAGCAGCCACTCTGGAGAAGTGTACGGTGTGTCCTGAAACATGTAATAAGCACAGCTTAGAGAGCATAGGGCACTTCCACTCATGGGCGTATAAATCGGGAAACCTAAAAATCAACAAGACACAGGCACCCCAAAGTTTAGGGCTGCTCTGTTTCCAAGAACCTCCACTTCGGTACACCTTCAATATCCCAGGAAAGCGAAAAATGGATAAAGAAGTTGTGGTACTTAGGCACAATGGAATATCACTCAGCCATGAAATCAATGTCATAAGGCTAGTAGCAGCAGGATGAGTGGATTTAGGTACGATGACTCTCAGTGAAATAAGTCACAGAGAAAAAGACACTTATCCTAAGATATCACTTATAGAGGGAATGTCAAAATCGCTACACTTGAACTGAATTACAAAACAGAACAGAGTCACACATTTAGAAAACACACTATGGCTGCTTAACGGGAAAGGTGAGGTGGGGTGATGCATAAAACAAGGGTTTGAAATTAGCTCAGATACCGTTCCACAAGCCAAATATGTAATAGACAAGACCTACTCCCTGCTCAGTGAACTGGACTCAACAGCCCCTATTCACCGCCCAAGAATATATCTGACTAGTAAGAGTCTTAAAACCTATGTATTGATCTCTCTCTGGAAGTGCATCAAGAGGGTGTAAAGCGGCATAAACACAGCAGTGAAAAGCAGCTAAACCCCATTATAAAAATAGATTACTTAAAAAAAACCCCATAAAACAAAGACAGTGAAAGAGAGAGAAATTCTTACAAAATCCGTTCAGGGGCTCTGATGCAACCTGGATTGACCATATCTAGACCCACAGCTGGATGAGACATGAGGCTGGACACTCTTGGGGCTGAGAGGATTGGTGAGCTTGGGTGAGCAAACGCAGACCCTTTAAAGTCCTACTGCGTGGTACCCATGCCGTGGGTCCCAAATCTCCAGGTTCAAGGGCATCTTCCTACATCGAAAACATGCGTGGGAAACCCAGAAGATGGTACACCGTGTGATCGGGAAAGGGTTCTCAAACGCACCTCATTTCTCCTCTCCTTGTGCTCGGGTTCGCCATTCCAGCCGCTCTACTAACAATCTCCCTACTTGGAGAATCTGCACCTTTAACCTCCTGTTTCGGACAGGTCGCAATTTGGCCTGAGGATGAACGGGAAGACGGGGAACCAATGAGAGACTAGCTCTAGGTGTTGGGACAGGCACAGGTCACTCTATTTTCCCATCAGGAAGAAGAATGAACCACAGGCTCAGCCTGCCCCCCGGAACCAGAATACGGCCTGAAGCAATCCTGCGCTTTGGCGGCCAGCTCCCAAAAAAGCGAGTTGACAAATGGAGCTCAAGGGCACTGCAATTCACAAACCTGCAGAGTTATAAATGATAACTCTCGTCCACAAATATATTGAGGGAAGGCAACGAAGAGGATTTGAAAGCAAGGCAGAATTGCAGGAAACAGGTTTCAGGAGGCAGAGTCGACTCGCCTTGAAAGCACATGAAAAGCGGCAAAGCGTTGACAATGATGCCCTTGGCCAAAAAGGCCGTATGCGTTTTTTCCTGAATATATTCAGGAAAAAACGCATACGGCCTTTTTGGCCAACCAGGCAAGCCGGAAAGGCAAATCAGCGCTACAAAGAAGTCTCGCTTGCCATCGGTCAAAAGGGCCATGCTGAAAAAAGTGTAAAAACCAGAAATGCAGGACAGGCCATGGAGACATGGGAGCCTTGCTACGCTGATGGGCGGGCTGTAAATTGCCAGCAGCCACTCTGGAGAAGTGTACGGTGTGTCCTGAAACATGTAATAAGCACAGCTTAGAGACCATAGGGCACTTCCACTCATGGGCGTATAAATCGGGAAACCTAAAAATCAACAAGACACAGGCACCCCAAAGTTTAGGGCTGCTCTGTTTCCAAGAACCTCCACTTCGGTACACCTTCAATATCCCAGGAAAGCGAAAAATGGATAAAGAAGTTGTGGTACTTAGGCACAATGGAATATCACTCAGCCATGAAATCAATGTCATAAGGCTAGTAGCAGCAGGATGAGTGGATTTAGGTACGATGACTCTCAGTGAAATAAGTCACAGAGAAAAAGACACTTATCCTAAGATATCACTTATAGAGGGAATGTGAAAATCGCTACACTTGAACGGAATTACAAAACAGAACAGAGTCACACATTTAGAAAACACACTATGGCTGCTTAACGGGAAAGGTGAGGTGGGGTGATGTGTAAAACAAGGGTTTGAAATTAGCTCAGATACCGTTCCACAAGCCAAATATGTAATAGACAAGACCTACTCCCTGCTCAGTGAACTGGACTCAACAGCCCCTATTCACCGCCCAAGAATATATCTGACTAGTAAGAGTCTTAAAACCTATGTATTGATCTCTCTCTGGAAGTGCATCAAGAGGGTGTAAAGCGGCATAAACACAGCAGTGAAAAGCAGCTAAACCCCATTATAAAAATAGATTACTTAAAAAAAACCCCATAAAACAAAGACAGTGAAAGAGAGAGAAATTCTTACAAAATCCGTTCAGGGGCTCTGATGCAACCTGGATTGACCATATCTAGACCCACAGCTGGATGAGACATGAGGCTGGACACTCTTGGGGCTGAGAGGATTGGTGAGCTTGGGTGAGCAAACGCAGACCCTTTAAAGTCCTACTGCGTGGTACCCATGCCGTGGGTCCCAAATCTCCAGGTTCAAGGGCATCTTCCTACATCGAAAACATGTGTGGGAAACCCAGAAGATGGTACACCGTGTGATCGGGAAAGGGTTCTCAAACGCACCTCATTTCTCCTCTCCTTGTGCTCGGGTTCGCCATTCCAGCCGCTCTACTAACAATCTCCCTACTTGGAGAATCAGCACCTTTAACCTCCTGTTTCGGACAGGTCGCAATTTGGCCTGAGGATGAACGGGAAGAGGGGGAACCAATGAGAGAGTAGCTCTAGGTGTTGGGACAGGCACAGGTCACTCTATTTTCCCATCAGGAAGAAGAATGAAACACAGGCTCAGCCTACCCCCGGAACCAGAATACGGCCTGAAGCAATCCTGCGCTTTGGCGGCCACCTCCCAAAAAAGCGAGTTGACAAATGGAGCTCAGGGGCACTGCAACTCACAAACCTGCAGAGTTATAAATGATAACTCTCGTCCACAAATATATTGAGGGAAGGCAACGAAGAGGATTTGAAAGCAAGGCAGAATTGCAGGAAACAGGTTTCAGGAGGCAGACTCGACTCGCCTTGAAAGCACATGAAAAGCGGCAAAGCGTTGACAATGATGCCCTTGGCCAAAAAGGGCGTATGCGTTTTTTCCTGAATATATTCAGGAAAAAACGCATACGCCCTTTTTGGCCAACCAGGCAAGCCGGAAAGGCAAATCAGCGCTACAAAGAAGTCTCGCTTGCCATCGGTCAAAAGGGCCATGCTGAAAAAAGTGTAAAAACCAGAAATGCAGGACAGGCCATGGAGACATGGGAGCCTTGCTACGCTGATGGGCGGGCTGTAAATTGCCAGTAGCCACTCTGGAGAAGTGTACGGTGTGTCCTGAAACATGTAATAAGCACAGCTTAGAGAGCATAGGGCACTTCCACTCATGGGCGTATAAATCGGGAAACCTAAAAATCTACAAGACACAGGCACCCCAAAGTTTAGGGCTGCTCTGTTTCCAAGAACCTCCACTTCGGTACACCTTCAATATCCCAGGAAAGCGAAAAATGGATAAAGAAGTTGTGGTACTTAGGCACAATGGAATATCACTCAGCCATGAAATCAATGTCATAAGGCTAGTAGCAGCAGGATGAGTGGATTTAGGTACGATGACTCTCAGTGAAATAAGTCACAGAGAAAAAGACACTTATCCTAAGATATCACTTATAGAGGGAATGTCAAAATCGCTACACTTGAACTGAATTACAAAACAGAACAGAGTCACACATTTAGAAAACACACTATGGCTGCTTAACGGGAAAGGTGAGGTGGGGTGATGCATAAAACAAGGGTTTGAAATTAGCTCAGATACCGTTCCACAAGCCAAATATGTAATAGACAAGACCTACTCCCTGCTCAGTGAACTGGACTCAACAGCCCCTATTCACCGCCCAAGAATATATCTGACTAGTAAGAGTCTTAAAACCTATGTATTGATCTCTCTCTGGAAGTGCATCAAGAGGGTGTAAAGCGGCATAAACACAGCAGTGAAAAGCAGCTAAACCCCATTATAAAAATAGATTACTTAAAAGAAACCCCATAAAACAAAGACAGTGAAAGAGAGAGAAATTCTTACAAAATCCGTTCAGGGGCTCTGATGCAACCTGGATTGACCATATCTAGACCCACAGCTGGATGAGACATGAGGCTGGACACTCTTGGGGCTGAGAGGATTGGTGAGCTTGGGTGAGCAAACGCAGACCCTTTAAAGTCCTACTGCGTGGTACCCATGCCGTGGGTCCCAAATCTCCAGGTTCAAGGGCATCTTCCTACATCGAAAACATGCGTGGGAAACCCAGAAGATGGTACACCGTGTGATCGGGAAAGGGTTCTCAAACGCACCTCATTTCTCCTCTCCTTGTGCTCGGGTTCGCCATTCCAGCCGCTCTACTAACAATCTCCCTACTTGGAGAATCTGCACCTTTAACCTCCTGTTTCGGACAGGTCGCAATTTGGCCTGAGGATGAACGGGAAGACGGGGAACCAATGAGAGACTAGCTCTAGGTGTTGGGACAGGCACAGGTCACTCTATTTTCCCATCAGGAAGAAGAATGAACCACAGGCTCAGCCTGCCCCCCGGAACCAGAATACGGCCTGAAGCAATCCTGCGCTTTGGCGGCCAGCTCCCAAAAAAGCGAGTTGACAAATGGAGCTCAAGGGCACTGCAATTCACAAACCTGCAGAGTTATAAATGATAACTCTCGTCCACAAATATATTGAGGGAAGGCAACGAAGAGGATTTGAAAGCAAGGCAGAATTGCAGGAAACAGGTTTCAGGAGGCAGAGTCGACTCGCCTTGAAAGCACATGAAAAGCGGCAAAGCGTTGACAATGATGCCCTTGGCCAAAAAGGGCGTATGCGTTTTTTCCTGAATATATTCAGGAAAAAACGCATACGCCCTTTTTGGCCAACCAGGCAAGCCGGAAAGGCAAATCAGCGCTACAAAGAAGTCTCGCTTGCCATCGGTCAAAAGGGCCATGCTGAAAAAAGTGTAAAAACCAGAAATGCAGGACAGGCCATGGAGACATGGGAGCCTTGCTACGCTGATGGGCGGGCTGTAAATTGCCAGCAGCCTCCCTGGAGAAGTGTACGGTGTGTCCTGAAACATGTAATAAGCACAGCTTAGAGACCATAGGGCACTTCCACTCATGGGCGTATAAATCGGGAAACCTAAAAATCAACAAGACACAGGCACCCCAAAGTTTAGGGCTGCTCTGTTTCCAAGAACTTCCACTTCGGTACACCTTCAATATCCCAGGAAAGCGAAAAATGGATAAAGAAGTTGTGGTACTTAGGCACAATGGAATATCACTCAGCCATGAAATCAATGTCATAAGGCTAGTAGCAGCAGGATGAGTGGATTTAGGTACGATGACTCTCAGTGAAATAAGTCACAGAGAAAAAGACACTTATCCTAAGATATCACTTATAGAGGGAATGTCAAAATCGCTACACTTGAACTGAATTACAAAACAGAACAGAGTCACACATTTAGAAAACACACTATGGCTGCTTAACGGGAAAGGTGAGGTGGGGTGATGCATAAAACAAGGGTTTGAAATTAGCTCAGATACCGTTCCACAAGCCAAATATGTAATAGACAAGACCTACTCCCTGCTCAGTGAACTGGACTCAACAGCCCCTATTCACCGCCCAAGAATATATCTGACTAGTAAGAGTCTTAAAACCTATGTATTGATCTCTCTCTGGAAGTGCATCAAGAGGGTGTAAAGCGGCATAAACACAGCAGTGAAAAGCAGCTAAACCCCATTATAAAAATAGATTACTTAAAAAAAACCCCATAAAACAAAGACAGTGAAAGAGAGAGAAATTCTTACAAAATCCGTTCAGGGGCTCTGATGCAACCTGGATTGACCATATCTAGACCCACAGCTGGATGAGACATGAGGCTGGACACTCTTGGGGCTGAGAGGATTGGTGAGCTTGGGTGAGCAAACGCAGACCCTTTAAAGTCCTACTGCGTGGTACCCATGCCGTGGGTCCCAAATCTCCAGGTTCAAGGGCATCTTCCTACATCGAAAACATGCGTGGGAAACCCAGAAGATGGTACACCGTGTGATCGGGAAAGGGTTCTCAAACGCACCTCATTTCTCCTCTCCTTGTGCTCGGGTTCGCCATTCCAGCCGCTCTACTAACAATCTCCCTACTTGGAGAATCTGCACCTTTAACCTCCTGTTTCGGACAGGTCGCAATTTGGCCTGAGGATGAACGGGAAGACGGGGAACCAATGAGAGACTAGCTCTAGGTGTTGGGACAGGCACAGGTCACTCTATTTTCCCATCAGGAAGAAGAATGAACCACAGGCTCAGCCTGCCCCCCGGAACCAGAATACGGCCTGAAGCAATCCTGCGCTTTGGCGGCCAGCTCCCAAAAAAGCGAGTTGACAAATGGAGCTCAAGGGCACTGCAATTCACAAACCTGCAGAGTTATAAATGATAACTCTCGTCCACAAATATATTGAGGGAAGGCAACGAAGAGGATTTGAAAGCAAGGCAGAATTGCAGGAAACAGGTTTCAGGAGGCAGACTCGACTCGCCTTGAAAGCACATGAAAAGTGGCAAAGCGTTGACAATGATGCCCTTGGCCAAAAAGGGCGTATGCGTTTTTTCCTGAATATATTCAGGAAAAAACGCATACGCCCTTTTTGGCCAACCAGGCAAGCCGGAAAGGCAAATCAGCGCTACAAAGAAGTCTCGCTTGCCATCGGTCAAAAGGGCCATGCTGAAAAAAGTGTAAAAACCAGAAATGCAGGACAGGCCATGGAGACATGGGAGCCTTGCTACGCTGATGGGCGGGCTGTAAATTGCCAGCAGCCACTCTGGAGAAGTGTACGGTGTGTCCTGAAACATGTAATAAGCACAGCTTAGAGAGCATAGGGCACTTCCACTCATGGGCGTATAAATCGGGAAACCTAAAAATCAACAAGACACAGGCACCCCAAAGTTTAGGGCTGCTCTGTTTCCAAGAACCTCCACTTCGGTACACCTTCAATATCCCAGGAAAGCGAAAAATGGATAAAGAAGTTGTGGTACTTAGGCACAATGGAATATCACTCAGCCATGAAATCAATGTCATAAGGCTAGTAGCAGCAGGATGAGTGGATTTAGGTACGATGACTCTCAGTGAAATAAGTCACAGAGAAAAAGACACTTATCCTAAGATATCACTTATAGAGGGAATGTCAAAATCGCTACACTTGAACTGAATTACAAAACAGAACAGAGTCACACATTTAGAAAACACACTATGGCTGCTTAACGGGAAAGGTGAGGTGGGGTGATGCATAAAACAAGGGTTTGAAATTAGCTCAGATACCGTTCCACAAGCCAAATATGTAATAGACAAGACCTACTCCCTGCTCAGTGAACTGGACTCAACAGCTCCTATTCACCGCCCAAGAATATATCTGACTAGTAAGAGTCTTAAAACCTATGTATTGATCTCTCTCTGGAAGTGCATCAAGAGGGTGTAAAGCGGCATAAACACAGCAGTGAAAAGCAGCTAAACCCCATTATAAAAATAGATTACTTAAAAAAAACCCCATAAAACAAAGACAGTGAAAGAGAGAGAAATTCTTACAAAATCCGTTCAGGGGCTCTGATGCAACCTGGATTGACCATATCTAGACCCACAGCTGGATGAGACATGAGGCTGGACACTCTTGGGGCTGAGAGGATTGGTGAGCTTGGGTGAGCAAACGCAGACCATTTAAAGTCCTACTGCGTGGTACCCATGCCGTGGGTCCCAAATCTCCAGGTTCAAGGGCATCTTCCTACATCGAAAACATGTGTGGGAAACCCAGAAGATGGTACACCGTGTGATCGGGAAAGGGTTCTCAAACGCACCTCATTTCTCCTCTCCTTGTGCTCGGGTTCGCCATTCCAGCCGCTCTACTAACAATCTCCCTACTTGGAGAATCTGCACCTTTAACCTCCTGTTTCGGACAGGTCGCAATTTGGCCTGAGGATGAACGGGAAGACGGGGAACCAATGAGAGAGTAGCTCTAGGTGTTGGGACAGGCACAGGTCACTCTATTTTCCCATCAGGAAGAAGAATGAACCACAGGCTCAGCCTGCCCCCCGGAACCAGAATACGGCCTGAAGCAATCCTGCGCTTTGGCGGCCAGCTCCCAAAAAAGCGAGTTGACAAATGGAGCTCAGGGGCACTGCAACTCACAAACCTGCAGAGTTATAAATGATAACTCTCGTCCACAAATATATTGAGGGAAGGCAACGAGGAGGATTTGAAAGCAAGGCAGAATTGCAGGAAACAGGTTTCAGGAGGCAGAGTCGACTCGCCTTGAAAGCACATGAAAAGCGGCAAAGCGTTGACAATGATGCCCTTGGCCAAAAAGGGCGTATGCATTTTTTCCTGAATATATTCAGGAAAAAACGCATACGCCCTTTTTGGCCAACCAGGCAAGCCCGAAAGGCAAATCAGCGCTACAAAGAAGTCTCGCTTGCCATCGGTCAAAAGGGCCATGCTGAAAAAAGTGTAAAAACCAGAAATGCAGGACAGGCCATGGAGACATGGGAGCCTTGCTACGCTGATGGGCGGGCTGTAAATTGCCAGCAGCCACTCTGGAGAAGTGTACGGTGTGTCCTGAAACATGTAATAAGCACAGCTTAGAGAGCATAGGGCACTTCCACTCATGGGCGTATAAATCGGGAAACCTAAAAATCAACAAGACACAGGCACCCCAAAGTTTAGGGCTGCTCTGTTTCCAAGAACCTCCACTTCGGTACACCTTCAATATCCCAGGAAAGCGAAAAATGGATAAAGAAGTTGTGGTACTTAGGCACAATGGAATATCACTCAGCCATGAAATCAATGTCATAAGGCTAGTAGCAGCAGGATGAGTGGATTTAGGTACGATGACTCTCAGTGAAATAAGTCACAGAGAAAAAGACACTTATCCTAAGATATCACTTATAGAGGGAATGTCAAAATCGCTACACTTGAACTGAATTACAAAACAGAACAGAGTCACACATTTAGAAAACACACTATGGCTGCTTAACGGGAAAGGTGAGGTGGGGTGATGCATAAAACAAGGGTTTGAAATTAGCTCAGATACCGTTCCACAAGCCAAATATGTAATAGACAAGACCTACTCCCTGCTCAGTGAACTGGACTCAACAGCCCCTATTCACCGCCCAAGAATATATCTGACTAGTAAGAGTCTTAAAACCTATGTATTGATCTCTCTCTGGAAGTGCATCAAGAGGGTGTAAAGCGGCATAAACACAGCAGTGAAAAGCAGCTAAACCCCATTATAAAAATAGATTACTTAAAAGAAACCCCATAAAACAAAGACAGTGAAAGAGAGAGAAATTCTTACAAAATCCGTTCAGGGGCTCTGATGCAACCTGGATTGACCATATCTAGACCCACAGCTGGATGAGACATGAGGCTGGACACTCTTGGGGCTGAGAGGATTGGTGAGCTTGGGTGAGCAAACGCAGACCCTTTAAAGTCCTACTGCGTGGTACCCATGCCGTGGGTCCCAAATCTCCAGGTTCAAGGGCATCTTCCTACATCGAAAACATGCGTGGGAAACCCAGAAGATGGTACACCGTGTGATCGGGAAAGGGTTCTCAAACGCACCTCATTTCTCCTCTCCTTGTGCTCGGGTTCGCCATTCCAGCCGCTCTACTAACAATCTCCCTACTTGGAGAATCTGCACCTTTAACCTCCTGTTTCGGACAGGTCGCAATTTGGCCTGAGGATGAACGGGAAGACGGGGAACCAATGAGAGACTAGCTCTAGGTGTTGGGACAGGCACAGGTCACTCTATTTTCCCATCAGGA
This sequence comes from Eubalaena glacialis, assembly GCF_028564815.1. NCBI lineage: Eukaryota > Metazoa > Chordata > Mammalia > Artiodactyla > Balaenidae > Eubalaena > Eubalaena glacialis. The sequence continues at coordinate 121,512,812 of NC_083722.1, forward strand.
AGAAGAATGAACCACAGGCTCAGCCTGCCCCCCGGAACCAGAATACGGCCTGAAGCAATCCTGCGCTTTGGCGGCCAGCTCCCAAAAAAGCGAGTTGACAAATGGAGCTCAAGGGCACTGCAATTCACAAACCTGCAGAGTTATAAATGATAACTCTCGTCCACAAATATATTGAGGGAAGGCAACGAAGAGGATTTGAAAGCAAGGCAGAATTGCAGGAAACAGGTTTCAGGAGGCAGAGTCGACTCGCCTTGAAAGCACATGAAAAGCGGCAAAGCGTTGACAATGATGCCCTTGGCCAAAAAGGGCGTATGCGTTTTTTCCTGAATATATTCAGGAAAAAACGCATACGCCCTTTTTGGCCAACCAGGCAAGCCGGAAAGGCAAATCAGCGCTACAAAGAAGTCTCGCTTGCCATCGGTCAAAAGGGCCATGCTGAAAAAAGTGTAAAAACCAGAAATGCAGGACAGGCCATGGAGACATGGGAGCCTTGCTACGCTGATGGGCGGGCTGTAAATTGCCAGCAGCCACTCTGGAGAAGTGTACGGTGTGTCCTGAAACATGTAATAAGCACAGCTTAGAGAGCATAGGGCACTTCCACTCATGGGCGTATAAATCGGGAAACCTAAAAATCAACAAGACACAGGCACCCCAAAGTTTAGGGCTGCTCTGTTTCCAAGAACCTCCACTTCGGTACACCTTCAATATCCCAGGAAAGCGAAAAATGGATAAAGAAGTTGTGGTACTTAGGCACAATGGAATATCACTCAGCCATGAAATCAATGTCATAAGGCTAGTAGCAGCAGGATGAGTGGATTTAGGTACGATGACTCTCAGTGAAATAAGTCACAGAGAAAAAGACACTTATCCTAAGATATCACTTATAGAGGGAATGTCAAAATCGCTACACTTGAACGGAATTACAAAACAGAACAGAGTCACACATTTAGAAAACACACTATGGCTGCTTAACGGGAAAGGTGAGGTGGGGTGATGTGTAAAACAAGGGTTTGAAATTAGCTCAGATACCGTTCCACAAGCCAAATATGTAATAGACAAGACCTACTCCCTGCTCAGTGAACTGGACTCAACAGCCCCTATTCACCGCCCAAGAATATATCTGACTAGTAAGAGTCTTAAAACCTATGTATTGATCTCTCTCTGGAAGTGCATCAAGAGGGTGTAAAGCGGCATAAACACAGCAGTGAAAAGCAGCTAAACCCCATTATAAAAATAGATTACTTAAAAAAAACCCCATAAAACAAAGACAGTGAAAGAGAGAGAAATTCTTACAAAATCCGTTCAGGGGCTCTGATGCAACCTGGATTGACCATATCTAGACCCACAGCTGGATGAGACATGAGGCTGGACACTCTTGGGGCTGAGAGGATTGGTGAGCTTGGGTGAGCAAACGCAGACCCTTTAAAGTCCTACTGCGTGGTACCCATGCCGTGGGTCCCAAATCTCCAGGTTCAAGGGCATCTTCCTACATCGAAAACATGTGTGGGAAACCCAGAAGATGGTACACCGTGTGATCGGGAAAGGGTTCTCAAACGCACCTCATTTCTCCTCTCCTTGTGCTCGGGTTCGCCATTCCAGCCGCTCTACTAACAATCTCCCTACTTGGAGAATCAGCACCTTTAACCTCCTGTTTCGGACAGGTCGCAATTTGGCCTGAGGATGAACGGGAAGAGGGGGAAACAATGAGAGAGTAGCTCTAGGTGTTGGGACAGGCACAGGTCACTCTATTTTCCCATCAGGAAGAAGAATGAACCACAGGCTCAGCCTGCCCCCGGAACCAGAATACGGCCTGAAGCAATCCTGCGCTTTGGCGGCCAGCTCCCAAAAAAGCGAGTTGACAAATGGAGCTCAGGGGCACTGCAACTCACAAACCTGCAGAATAATAAATGATAACTCTCGTCCACAAATATATTGAGGGAAGGCAACGAAGAGGATTTGAAAGCAAGGCAGAATTGCAGGAAACAGGTTTCAGGAGGCAGACTCGACTCGCCTTGAAAGCACATGAAAAGCGGCAAAGCGTTGACAATGATGCCCTTGGCCAAAAAGGGCGTATGCGTTTTTTCCTGAATATATTCAGGAAAAAACGCATACGCCCTTTTTGGCCAACCAGGCAAGCCGGAAAGGCAAATCAGCGCTACAAAGAAGTCTCGCTTGCCATCGGTCAAAAGGGCCATGCTGAAAAAAGTGTAAAAACCAGAAATGCAGGACAGGCCATGGAGACATGGGAGCCTTGCTACGCTGATGGGCGGGCACTAAATTGCCAGCAGCGACTCTGGAGAAGTGTACGGTGTGTCCTGAAACATGTAATAAGCACAGCTTAGAGAGCATAGGGCACTTCCACTCATGGGCGTATAAATCGGGAAACCTAAAAATCAACAAGACACAGGCACCCCAAAGTTTAGGGCTGCTCTGTTTCCAAGAACCTCCACTTCGGTACACCTTCAATATCCCAGGAAAGCGAAAAATGGATAAAGAAGTTGTGGTACTTAGGCACAATGGAATATCACTCAGCCATGAAATCAATGTCATAAGGCTAGTAGCAGCAGGATGAGTGGATTTAGGTACGATGACTCTCAGTGAAATAAGTCACAGAGAAAAAGACACTTATCCTAAGATATCACTTATAGAGGGAATGTCAAAATCGCTACACTTGAACTGAATTACAAAACAGAACAGAGTCACACATTTAGAAAACACACTATGGCTGCTTAACGGGAAAGGTGAGGTGGGGTGATGCATAAAACAAGGGTTTGAAATTAGCTCAGATACCGTTCCACAAGCCAAATATGTAATAGACAAGACCTACTCCCTGCTCAGTGAACTGGACTCAACAGCTCCTATTCACCGCCCAAGAATATATCTGACTAGTAAGAGTCTTAAAACCTATGTATTGATCTCTCTCTGGAAGTGCATCAAGAGGGTGTAAAGCGGCATAAACACAGCAGTGAAAAGCAGCTAAACCCCATTATAAAAATAGATTACTTAAAAAAAACCCCATAAAACAAAGACAGTGAAAGAGAGAGAAATTCTTACAAAATCCGTTCAGGGGCTCTGATGCAACCTGGATTGACCATATCTAGACCCACAGCTGGATGAGACATGAGGCTGGACACTCTTGGGGCTGAGAGGATTGGTGAGCTTGGGTGAGCAAACGCAGACCATTTAAAGTCCTACTGCGTGGTACCCATGCCGTGGGTCCCAAATCTCCAGGTTCAAGGGCATCTTCCTACATCGAAAACATGTGTGGGAAACCCAGAAGATGGTACACCGTGTGATCGGGAAAGGGTTCTCAAACGCACCTCATTTCTCCTCTCCTTGTGCTCGGGTTCGCCATTCCAGCCGCTCTACTAACAATCTCCCTACTTGGAGAATCAGCACCTTTAACCTCCTGTTTCGGACAGGTCGCAATTTGGCCTGAGGATGAACGGGAAGAGGGGGAAGCAATGAGAGAGTAGCTCTAGGTGTTGGGACAGGCACAGGTCACTCTATTTTCCCATCAGGAAGAAGAATGAACCACAGGCTCAGCCTGCCCCCCGGAACCAGAATACGGCCTGAAGCAATCCTGCGCTTTGGCGGCCAGCTCCCAAAAAAGCGAGTTGACAAATGGAGCTCAGGGGCACTGCAACTCACAAACCTGCAGAGTTATAAATGATAACTCTCGTCCACAAATATATTGAGGGAAGGCAACGAGGAGGATTGGAAAGCAAGGCAGAATTGCAGGAAACAGGTTTCAGAAGGCAGACTCGACTCGCCTTTAAAGCACATGAAAAGCGGCAAAGCGTTGACAATGATGCCCTTGGCCAAAAAGGGCGTATGCGTTTTTTCCTGAATATATTCAGGAAAAAACGCATACGCCCTTTTTGGCCAACCAGGCAAGCCGGAAAGGCAAATCAGCGCTACAAAGAAGTCTCGCTTGCCATCGGTCAAAAGGGCCATGCTGAAAAAAGTGTAAAAACCAGAAATGCAGGACAGGCCATGGAGACATGGGAGCCTTGCTACGCTGATGGGCGGGCTGTAAATTGCCAGCAGCCACTCTGGAGAAGTGTACGGTGTGTCCTGAAACATGTAATAAGCACAGCTTAGAGAGCATAGGGCACTTCCACTCATGGGCGTATAAATCGGGAAACCTAAAAATCAACAAGACACAGGCACCCCAAAGTTTAGGGCTGCTCTGTTTCCAAGAACCTCCACTTCGGTACACCTTCAATATCCCAGGAAAGCGAAAAATGGATAAAGAAGTTGTGGTACTTAGGCACAATGGAATATCACTCAGCCATGAAATCAATGTCATAAGGCTAGTAGCAGCAGGATGAGTGGATTTAGGTACGATGACTCTCAGTGAAATAAGTCACAGAGAAAAAGACACTTATCCTAAGATATCACTTATAGAGGGAATGTCAAAATCGCTACACTTGAACTGAATTACAAAACAGAACAGAGTCACACATTTAGAAAACACACTATGGCTGCTTAACGGGAAAGGTGAGGTGGGGTGATGCATAAAACAAGGGTTTGAAATTAGCTCAGATACCGTTCCACAAGCCAAATATGTAATAGACAAGACCTACTCCCTGCTCAGTGAACTGGACTCAACAGCCCCTATTCACCGCCCAAGAATATATCTGACTAGTAAGAGTCTTAAAACCTATATATCGATCTCTCTCTGGAAGTGCATCAAGAGGGTGTAAAGCGGCATAAACACAGCAGTGAAAAGCAGCTAAACCCCATTATAAAAATAGATTACTTAAAAAAAACCCCAGAAAACAAAGACAGTGAAAGAGAGAGAAATTCTTACAAAATCCGTTCAGGGGCTCTGATGCAACCTGGATTGACCATATCTAGACCCACAGCTGGATGAGACATAAGGCTGGACACTCTTGGGGCTGAGAGGATTGGTGAGCTTGGGTGAGCAAACGCAGACCCTTTAAAGTCATACTGCGTGGTACCCATGCCGTGGGTCCCAAATCTCCAGGTTCAAGGGCATCTTCCTACATCGAAAACATGCGTGGGAAACCCAGAAGATGGTACACCGTGTGATCGGGAAAGGGTTCTCAAACGCACCTCATTTCTCCTCTCCTTGTGCTCGGGTTCGCCATTCCAGCCGCTCTACTAACAATCTCCCTACTTGGAGAATCTGCACCTTGAACCTCCTGTTTCGGACAGGTGGCAATTTGGCCTGAGGATGAACGGGAAGACGGGGAACCAATGAGAGACTAGCTCTAGGTGTTGGGACAGGCACAGGTCACTCTATTTTCCCATCAGGAAGAAGAATGAACCACAGGCTCAGCCTGCCCCCCGGAACCAGAATACGGCCTGAAGCAATCCTGCGCTTTGGCGGCCAGCTCCCAAAAAAGCGAGTTGACAAATGGAGCTCAAGGGCACTGCAACTCACAAACCTGCAGAGTTATAAATGATAACTCTCGTCCACAAATATATTGAGGGAAGGCAACGAAGAGGATTTGAAAGCAAGGCAGAATTGTAGGAAACAGGTTTCAGAAGGCAGACTCGACTCGCCTTGAAAGCACATGAAAAGCGGCAAAGCGTTGACAATGATGCCCTTGGCCAAAAAGGGCGTATGCGTTTTTTCCTGAATATATTCAGGAAAAAACGCATACGCCCTTTTTGGCCAACCAGGCAAGCCGGAAAGGCAAATCAGCGCTACAAAGAAGTCTCGCTTGCCATCGGTCAAAAGGGCCATGCTGAAAAAAGTGTAAAAACCAGAAATGCAGGACAGGCCATGGAGACATGGGAGCCTTGCTACGCTGATGGGCGGGCTGTAAATTGCCAACAGCCACTCTGGAGAAGTGTACGGTGTGTCCTGAAACATGTAATAAGCACAGCTTAGAGAGCATAGGGCACTTCCACTCATGGGCGTATAAATCGGGAAACCTAAAAATCAACAAGACACAGGCACCCCAAAGTTTAGGGCTGCTCTGTTTCCAAGAACCTCCACTTCGGTACACCTTCAATATCCCAGGAAAGCGAAAAATGGATAAAGAAGTTGTGGTACTTAGGCACAATGGAATATCACTCAGCCATGAAATCAATGTCATAGGGCTAGTAGCAGCAGGATGAGTGGATTTAGGTACGATGACTCTCAGTGAAATAAGTCACAGAGAAAAAGACACTTATCCTAAGATATCACTTATAGAGGGAATGTCAATATCGCTACACTTGAACTGAATTACAAAACAGAACAGAGTCACACATTTAGAAAACACACTATGGCTGCTTAACGGGAAAGGTGAGGTGGGGTGATGCATAAAACAAGGGTTTGAAATTAGCTCAGATACCGTTCCACAAGCCAAATATGTAATAGACAAGACCTACTCCCTGCTCAGTGAACTGGACTCAACAGCCCCTATTCACCGCCCAAGAATATATCTGACTAGTAAGAGTCTTAAAACCTATGTATTGATCTCTCTCTGGAAGTGCATCAAGAGGGTGTAAAGCGGCATAAACACAGCAGTGAAAAGCAGCTAAACCCCATTATAAAAATAGATTACTTAAAAAAAACCCCAAAAAACAAAGACAGTGAAAGAGAGAGAAATTCTTACAAAATCCGTTCAGGGGCTCTGATGCAACCTGGATTGACCATATCTAGACCCACAGCTGGATGAGACATAAGGCTGGACACTCTTGGGGCTGAGAGGATTGGTGAGCTTGGGTGAGCAAACGCAGACCCTTTAAAGTCCTACTGCGTGGTACCCATGCCGTGGGTCCCAAATCTCCAGGTTCAAGGGCATCTTCCTACATCGAAAACATGCGTGGGAAACCCAGAAGATGGTACACCGTGTGATCGGGAAAGGGTTCACAAACGCACCTCATTTCTCCTCTCCTTGTGCTCGGGTTCGCCATTCCAGCCGCTCTACTAACAATCTCCCTACTTGGAGAATCTGCACCTTTAACCTCCTGTTTCGGACAGGTCGCAATTTGGCCTGAGGATGAACGGGAAGAGGGGGAACCAATGAGAGACTAGCTCTAGGTGTTGGGACAGGCACAGGTCACTCTATTTTCCCATCAGGAAGAAGAATGAACCACAGGCTCAGCCTGCCCCCGGAACCAGAATACGGCCTGAAGCAATCCTGCGCTTTGGCGGCCAGCTCCCAAAAAAGCGAGTTGACAAATGGAGCTCAGGGGCACTGCAACTCACAAACCTGCAGAATAATAAATGATAACTCTCGTCCACAAATATATTGAGGGAAGGCAACGAAGAGGATTTGAAAGCAAGGCAGAATTGCAGGAAACAGGTTTCAGGAGGCAGACTCGACTCGCCTTGAAAGCACATGAAAAGTGGCAAAGCGTTGACAATGATGCCCTTGGCCAAAAAGGGCGTATGCGTTTTTTCCTGAATATATTCAGGAAAAAACGCATACGCCCTTTTTGGCCAACCAGGCAAGCCGGAAAGGCAAATCAGCGCTACAAAGAAGTCTCGCTTGCCATCGGTCAAAAGGGCCATGCTGAAAAAAGTGTAAAAACCAGAAATGCAGGACAGGCCATGGAGACATGGGAGCCTTGCTACGCTGATGGGCGGGCTGTAAATTGCCAGCAGCCACTCTGGAGAAGTGTACGGTGTGTCCTGAAACATGTAATAAGCACAGCTTAGAGAGCATAGGGCACTTCCACTCATGGGCGTATAAATCGGGAAACCTAAAAATCAACAAGACACAGGCACCCCAAAGTTTAGGGCTGCTCTGTTTCCAAGAACCTCCACTTCGGTACACCTTCAATATCCCAGGAAAGCGAAAAATGGATAAAGAAGTTGTGGTACTTAGGCACAATGGAATATCACTCAGCCATGAAATCAATGTCATAAGGCTAGTAGCAGCAGGATGAGTGGATTTAGGTACGATGACTCTCAGTGAAATAAGTCACAGAGAAAAAGACACTTATCCTAAGATATCACTTATAGAGGGAATGTCAAAATCGCTACACTTGAACTGAATTACAAAACAGAACAGAGTCACACATTTAGAAAACACACTATGGCTGCTTAACGGGAAAGGTGAGGTGGGGTGATGCATAAAACAAGGGTTTGAAATTAGCTCAGATACCGTTCCACAAGCCAAATATGTAATAGACAAGACCTACTCCCTGCTCAGTGAACTGGACTCAACAGCTCCTATTCACCGCCCAAGAATATATCTGACTAGTAAGAGTCTTAAAACCTATGTATTGATCTCTCTCTGGAAGTGCATCAAGAGGGTGTAAAGCGGCATAAACACAGCAGTGAAAAGCAGCTAAACCCCATTATAAAAATAGATTACTTAAAAAAAACCCCATAAAACAAAGACAGTGAAAGAGAGAGAAATTCTTACAAAATCCGTTCAGGGGCTCTGATGCAACCTGGATTGACCATATCTAGACCCACAGCTGGATGAGACATGAGGCTGGACACTCTTGGGGCTGAGAGGATTGGTGAGCTTGGGTGAGCAAACGCAGACCATTTAAAGTCCTACTGCGTGGTACCCATGCCGTGGGTCCCAAATCTCCAGGTTCAAGGGCATCTTCCTACATCGAAAACATGTGTGGGAAACCCAGAAGATGGTACACCGTGTGATCGGGAAAGGGTTCTCAAACGCACCTCATTTCTCCTCTCCTTGTGCTCGGGTTCGCCATTCCAGCCGCTCTACTAACAATCTCCCTACTTGGAGAATCAGCACCTTTAACCTCCTGTTTCGGACAGGTCGCAATTTGGCCTGAGGATGAACGGGAAGAGGGGGAAGCAATGAGAGAGTAGCTCTAGGTGTTGGGACAGGCACAGGTCACTCTATTTTCCCATCAGGAAAAAGAATGAACCACAGGCTCAGCCTGCCCCCCGGAACCAGAATACGGCCTGAAGCAATCCTGCGCTTTGGCGGCCAGCTCCCAAAAAAGCGAGTTGACAAATGGAGCTCAGGGGCACTGCAACTCACAAACCTGCAGAGTTATAAATGATAACTCTCGTCCACAAATATATTGAGGGAAGGCAACGAGGAGGATTGGAAAGCAAGGCAGAATTGCAGGAAACAGGTTTCAGAAGGCAGACTCGACTCGCCTTTAAAGCACATGAAAAGCGGCAAAGCGTTGACAATGATGCCCTTGGCCAAAAAGGGCGTATGCGTTTTTTCCTGAATATATTCAGGAAAAAACGCATACGCCCTTTTTGGCCAACCAGGCAAGCCGGAAAGGCAAATCAGCGCTACAAAGAAGTCTCGCTTGCCATCGGTCAAAAGGGCCATGCTGAAAAAAGTGTAAAAACCAGAAATGCAGGACAGGCCATGGAGACATGGGAGCCTTGCTACGCTGATGGGCGGGCTGTAAATTGCCAGCAGCCACTCTGGAGAAGTGTACGGTGTGTCCTGAAACATGTAATAAGCACAGCTTAGAGAGCATAGGGCACTTCCACTCATGGGCGTATAAATCGGGAAACCTAAAAATCAACAAGACACAGGCACCCCAAAGTTTAGGGCTGCTCTGTTTCCAAGAACCTCCACTTCGGTACACCTTCAATATCCCAGGAAAGCGAAAAATGGATAAAGAAGTTGTGGTACTTAGGCACAATGGAATATCACTCAGCCATGAAATCAATGTCATAAGGCTAGTAGCAGCAGGATGAGTGGATTTAGGTACGATGACTCTCAGTGAAATAAGTCACAGAGAAAAAGACACTTATCCTAAGATATCACTTATAGAGGGAATGTCAAAATCGCTACACTTGAACTGAATTACAAAACAGAACAGAGTCACACATTTAGAAAACACACTATGGCTGCTTAACGGGAAAGGTGAGGTGGGGTGATGCATAAAACAAGGGTTTGAAATTAGCTCAGATACCGTTCCACAAGCCAAATATGTAATAGACAAGACCTACTCCCTGCTCAGTGAACTGGACTCAACAGCCCCTATTCACCGCCCAAGAATATATCTGACTAGTAAGAGTCTTAAAACCTATATATCGATCTCTCTCTGGAAGTGCATCAAGAGGGTGTAAAGCGGCATAAACACAGCAGTGAAAAGCAGCTAAACCCCATTATAAAAATAGATTACTTAAAAAAAACCCCAGAAAACAAAGACAGTGAAAGAGAGAGAAATTCTTACAAAATCCGTTCAGGGGCTCTGATGCAACCTGGATTGACCATATCTAGACCCACAGCTGGATGAGACATGAGGCTGGACACTCTTGGGGCTGAGAGGATTGGTGAGCTTGGGTGAGCAAACGCAGACCCTTTAAAGTCCTACTGCGTGGTACCCATGCCGTGGGTCCCAAATCTCCAGGTTCAAGGGCATCTTCCTACATCGAAAACATGCGTGGGAAACCCAGAAGATGGTACACCGTGTGATCGGGAAAGGGTTCTCAAACGCACCTCATTTCTCCTCTCCTTGTGCTCGGGTTCGCCATTCCAGCCGCTCTACTAACAATCTCCCTACTTGGAGAATCTGCACCTTGAACCTCCTGTTTCGGACAGGTCGCAATTTGGCCTGAGGATGAACGGGAAGACGGGGAACCAATGAGAGACTAGCTCTAGGTGTTGGGACAGGCACAGGTCACTCTATTTTCCCATCAGGAAGAAGAATGAACCACAGGCTCAGCCTGCCCCCCGGAACCAGAATACGGCCTGAAGCAATCCTGCGCTTTGGCGGCCAGCTCCCAAAAAAGCGAGTTGACAAATGGAGCTCAAGGGCACTGCAACTCACAAACCTGCAGAGTTATAAATGATAACTGTCGTCCACAAATATATTGAGGGAAGGCAACGAAGAGGATTTGAAAGCAAGGCAGAATTGCAGGAAACAGGTTTCAGAAGGCAGACTCGACTCGCCTTGAAAGCACATGAAAAGCGGCAAAGCGTTGACAATGATGCCCTTGGCCAAAAAGGGCGTATGCGTTTTTTCCTGAATATATTCAGGAAAAAACGCATACGCCCTTTTTGGCCAACCAGGCAAGCCGGAAAGGCAAATCAGCGCTACAAAGAAGTCTCGCTTGCCATCGGTCAAAAGGGCCATGCTGAAAAAAGTGTAAAAACCAGAAATGCAGGACAGGCCATGGAGACATGGGAGCCTTGCTACGCTGATGGGCGGGCTGTAAATTGCCAACAGCCACTCTGGAGAAGTGTACGGTGTGTCCTGAAACATGTAATAAGCACAGCTTAGAGAGCATAGGGCACTTCCACTCATGGGCGTATAAATCGGGAAACCTAAAGATCAACAAGACACAGGCACCCCAAAGTTTAGGGCTGCTCTGTTTCCAAGAACCTCCACTTCGGTACACCTTCAATATCCCAGGAAAGCGAAAAATGGATAAAGAAGTTGTGGTACTTAGGCACAATGGAATATCACTCAGCCATGAAATCAATGTCATAAGGCTAGTAGCAGCAGGATGAGTGGATTTAGGTACGATGACTCTCAGTGAAATAAGTCACAGAGAAAAAGACACTTATCCTAAGATATCACTTATAGAGGGAATGTCAAAATCGCTACACTTGAACTGAATTACAAAACAGAACAGAGTCACACATTTAGAAAACACACTATGGCTGCTTAACGGGAAAGGTGAGGTGGGGTGATGCATAAAACAAGGGTTTGAAATTAGCTCAGATACCGTTCCACAAGCCAAATATGTAATAGACAAGACCTACTCCCTGCTCAGTGAACTGGACTCAACAGCCCCTATTCACCGCCCAAGAATATATCTGACTAGTAAGAGTCTTAAAACCTATGTACTGATCTCTCTCTGGAAGTGCATCAAGAGGGTGTAAAGCGGCATAAACACAGCAGTGAAAAGCAGCTAAACCCCATTATAAAAATAGATTACTTAAAAAAAACCCCATAAAACAAAGACAGTGAAAGAGAGAGAAATTCTTACAAAATCCGTTCAGGGGCTCTGATGCAACCTGGATTGACCATATCTAGACCCACAGCTGGATGAGACATGAGGCTGGACACTCTTGGGGCTGAGAGGATTGGTGAGCTTGGGTGAGCAAACGCAGACCCTTTAAAGTCCTACTGCGTGGTACCCATGCCGTGGGTCCCAAATCTCCAGGTTCAAGGGCATCTTCCTACATCGAAAACATGTGTGGGAAACCCAGAAGATGGTACACCGTGTGATCGGGAAAGGGTTCTCAAACGCACCTCATTTCTCCTCTCCTTGTGCTCGGGTTCGCCATTCCAGCCGCTCTACTAACAATCTCCCTACTTGGAGAATCTGCACCTTGAACCTCCTATTTCGGACAGGTGGCAATTTGGCCTGAGGATGAACGCGAAGACGGGGAACCAATGAGAGACTAGCTCTAGGTGTTGGGACAGGCACAGGTCACTCTATTTTCCCATCAGGAAGAAGAATGAACCACAGGCTCAGCCTGCCCCCGGAACCAGAATACGGCCTGAAGCAATCCTGCGCTTTGGCGGCCACCTCCCAAAAAAGCGAGTTGACAAATGGAGCTCAGGGGCACTGCAACTCACAAACCTGCAGAGTTATAAATGATAACTCTCGTCCACAAATATATTGAGGGAAGGCAACGAAGAGGATTTGAAAGCAAGGCAGAATTGCAGGAAACAGGTTTCAGGAGGCAGACTCGACTCGCCTTGAAAGCACATGAAAAGCGGCAAAGCGTTGACAATGATGCCCTTGGCCAAAAAGGGCGTATGCGTTTTTTCCTGAATATATTCAGGAAAAAACGCATACGCCCTTTTTGGCCAACCAGGCAAGCCGGAAAGGCAAATCAGCGCTACAAAGAAGTCTCGCTTGCCATCGGTCAAAAGGGCCATGCTGAAAAAAGTGTAAAAACCAGAAATGCAGGACAGGCCATGGAGACATGGGAGCCTTGCTACGCTGATGGGCGGGCTGTAAATTGCCAACAGCCACTCTGGAGAAGTGTACGGTGTGTCCTGAAACATGTAATAAGCACAGCTTAGAGAGCATAGGGCACTTCCACTCATGGGCGTATAAATCGGGAAACCTAAAGATCAACAAGACACAGGCACCCCAAAGTTTAGGGCTGCTCTGTTTCCAAGAACCTCCACTTCGGTACACCTTCAATATCCCAGGAAAGCGAAAAATGGATAAAGAAGTTGTGGTACTTAGGCACAATGGAATATCACTCAGCCATGAAATCAATGTCATAAGGCTAGTAGCAGCAGGATGAGTGGATTTAGGTACGATGACTCTCAGTGAAATAAGTCACAGAGAAAAAGACACTTATCCTAAGATATCACTTATAGAGGGAATGTCAAAATCGCTACACTTGAACTGAATTACAAAACAGAACAGAGTCACACATTTAGAAAACACACTATGGCTGCTTAACGGGAAAGGTGAGGTGGGGTGATGCATAAAACAAGGGTTTGAAATTAGCTCAGATACCGTTCCACAAGCCAAATATGTAATAGACAAGACCTACTCCCTGCTCAGTGAACTGGACTCAACAGCCCCTATTCACCGCCCAAGAATATATCTGACTAGTAAGAGTCTTAAAACCTATGTACTGATCTCTCTCTGGAAGTGCATCAAGAGGGTGTAAAGCGGCATAAACACAGCAGTGAAAAGCAGCTAAACCCCATTATAAAAATAGATTACTTAAAAAAAAACCCATAAAACAAAGACAGTGAAAGAGAGAGAAATTCTTACAAAATCCGTTCAGGGGCTCTGATGCAACCTGGATTGACCATATCTAGACCCACAGCTGGATGAGACATGAGGCTGGACACTCTTGGGGCTGAGAGGATTGGTGAGCTTGGGTGAGCAAACGCAGACCCTTTAAAGTCCTACTGCGTGGTACCCATGCCGTGGGTCCCAAATCTCCAGGTTCAAGGGCATCTTCCTACATCGAAAACATGTGTGGGAAACCCAGAAGATGGTACACCGTGTGATCGGGAAAGGGTTCTCAAACGCACCTCATTTCTCCTCTCCTTGTGCTCGGGTTCGCCATTCCAGCCGCTCTACTAACAATCTCCCTACTTGGAGAATCTGCACCTTGAACCTCCTATTTCGGACAGGTGGCAATTTGGCCTGAGGATGAACGCGAAGACGGGGAACCAATGAGAGACTAGCTCTAGGTGTTGGGACAGGCACAGGTCACTCTATTTTCCCATCAGGAAGAAGAATGAACCACAGGCTCAGCCTGCCCCCGGAACCAGAATACGGCCTGAAGCAATCCTGCGCTTTGGCGGCCACCTCCCAAAAAAGCGAGTTGACAAATGGAGCTCAGGGGCACTGCAACTCACAAACCTGCAGAGTTATAAATGATAACTCTCGTCCACAAATATATTGAGGGAAGGCAACGAAGAGGATTTGAAAGCAAGGCAGAATTGCAGGAAACAGGTTTCAGGAGGCAGACTCGACTCGCCTTGAAAGCACATGAAAAGCGGCAAAGCGTTGACAATGATGCCCTTGGCCAAAAAGGGCGTATGCGTTTTTTCCTGAATATATTCAGGAAAAAACGCATACGCCCTTTTTGGCCAACCAGGCAAGCCGGAAAGGCAAATCAGCGCTACAAAGAAGTCTCGCTTGCCATCGGTCAAAAGGGCCATGCTGAAAAAGTGTAAAAACCAGAAATGCAGGACAGGCCATGGAGACATGGGAGCCTTGCTACGCTGATGGGCGGGCTGTAAATTGCCAGCAGCCACTCTGGAGAAGTGTACGGTGTGTCCTGAAACATGTAATAAGCACAGCTTAGAGACCATAGGGCACTTCCACTCATGGGCGTATAAATCGGGAAACCTAAAAATCAACAAGACACAGGCACCCCAAAGTTTAGGGCTGCTCTGTTTCCAAGAACCTCCACTTCGGTACACCTTCTATATCCCAGGAAAGCGAAAAATGGATAAAGAAGTTGTGGTACTTAGGCACAATGGAATATCACTCAGCCATGAAATCAATGTCATAAGGCTAGTAGCAGCAGGATGAGTGGATTTAGGTACGATGACTCTCAGTGAAATAAGTCACAGAGAAAAAGACACTTATCCTAAGATATCACTTATAGAGGGAATGTCAAAATCGCTACACTTGAACTGAATTACAAAACAGAACAGAGTCACACATTTAGAAAACACACTATGGCTGCTTAACGGGAAAGGTGAGGTGGGGTGATGCATAAAACAAGGGTTTGAAATTAGCTCAGATACCGTTCCACAAGCCAAATATGTAATAGACAAGACCTACTCCCTGCTCAGTGAACTGGACTCAACAGCCCCTATTCACCGCCCAAGAATATATCTGACTAGTAAGAGTCTTAAAACCTATATATCGATCTCTCTCTGGAAGTGCATCAAGAGGGTGTAAAGCGGCATAAACACAGCAGTGAAAAGCAGCTAAACCCCATTATAAAAATAGATTACTTAAAAAAAACCCCATAAAACAAAGACAGTGAAAGAGAGAGAAATTCTTACAAAATCCGTTCAGGGGCTCTGATGCAACCTGGATTGACCATATCTAGACCCACAGCTGGATGAGACATGAGGCTGGACACTCTTGGGGCTGAGAGGATTGGTGAGCTTGGGTGAGCAAACGCAGACCCTTTAAAGTCCTACTGCGTGGTACCCATGCCGTGGGTCCCAAATCTCCAGGTTCAAGGGCATCTTCCTACATCGAAAACATGCGTGGGAAACCCAGAAGATGGTACACCGTGTGATCGGGAAAGGGTTCTCAAACGCACCTCATTTCTCCTCTCCTTGTGCTCGGGTTCGCCATTCCAGCCGCTCTACTAACAATCTCCCTACTTGGAGAATCTGCACCTTGAACCTCCTATTTCGGACAGGTGGCAATTTGGCCTGAGGATGAACGCGAAGACGGGGAACCAATGAGAGACTAGCTCTAGGTGTTGGGACAGGCACAGGTCACTCTATTTTCCAATCAGGAAGAAGAATGAACCACAGGCTCAGCCTGCCCCCCGGAACCAGAATACGGCCTGAAGCAATCCTGCGCTTTGGCGGCCAGCTCCCAAAAAAGCGAGTTGACAAATGGAGCTCAAGGGCACTGCAATTCACAAACCTGCAGAGTTATAAATGATAACTCTCGTCCACAAATATATTGAGGGAAGGCAACGAAGAGGATTTGAAAGCAAGGCAGAATTGCAGGAAACAGGTTTCAGGAGGCAGACTCGACTCGCCTTGAAAGCACATGAAAAGCGGCAAAGCGTTGACAATGATGCCCTTGGCCAAAAAGGGCGTATGCGTTTTTTCCTGAATATATTCAGGAAAAAACGCATACGCCCTTTTTGGCCAACCAGGCAAGCCGGAAAGGCAAATCAGCGCTACAAAGAAGTCTCGCTTGCCATCGGTCAAAAGGGCCATGCTGAAAAAAGTGTAAAAACCAGAAATGCAGGACAGGCCATGGAGACATGGGAGCCTTGCTACGCTGATGGGCGGGCTGTAAATTGCCAGCAGCCACTCTGGAGAAGTGTACGGTGTGTCCTGAAACATGTAATAAGCACAGCTTAGAGAGCATAGGGCACTTCCACTCATGGGCGTATAAATCGGGAAACCTAAAAATCAACAAAACACAGGCACCACAAAGTTTAGGGCTGCTCTGTTTCCAAGAACCTCCACTTCGGTACACCTTCAATATCCCAGGAAAGCGAAAAATGGATAAAGAAGTTGTGGTACTTAGGCACAATGGAATATCACTCAGCCATGAAATCAATGTCATAAGGCTAGTAGCAGCAGGATGAGTGGATTTAGGTACGATGACTCTCAGTGAAATAAGTCACAGAGAAAAAGACACTTATCCTAAGATATCACTTATAGAGGGAATGTCAAAATCGCTACACTTGAACTGAATTACAAAACAGAACAGAGTCACACATTTAGAAAACACACTATGGCTGCTTAACGGGAAAGGTGAGGTGGGGTGATGCATAAAACAAGGGTTTGAAATTAGCTCAGATACCGTTCCACAAGCCAAATATGTAATAGAAAAGACCTACTCCCTGCTCAGTGAACTGGACTCAACAGCCCCTATTCACCGCCCAAGAATATATCTGACTAGTAAGAGTCTTCAAACCTATGTATTGATCTCTCTCTGGAAGTGCATCAAGAGGGTGTAAAGCGGCATAAACACAGCAGTGAAAAGCAGCTAAACCCCATTATAAAAATAGATTACTTAAAAAAAAACCCATAAAACAAAGACAGTGAAAGAGAGAGAAATTCTTACAAAATCCGTTCAGGGGCTCTGATGCAACCTGGATTGACCATATCTAGACCCACAGCTGGATGAGACATGAGGCTGGACACTCTTGGGGCTGAGAGGATTGGTGAGCTTGGGTGAGCAAACGCAGACCATTTAAAGTCCTACTGCGTGGTACCCATGCCGTGGGTCCCAAATCTCCAGGTTCAAGGGCATCTTCCTACATCGAAAACATGTGTGGGAAACCCAGAAGATGGTACACCGTGTGATCGGGAAAGGGTTCTCAAACGCACCTCATTTCTCCTCTCCTTGTGCTCGGGTTCGCCATTCCAGCCGCTCTACTAACAATCTCCCTACTTGGAGAATCAGCACCTTTAACCTCCTGTTTCGGACAGGTCGCAATTTGGCCTGAGGATGAACGGGAAGAGGGGGAAGCAATGAGAGAGTAGCTCTAGGTGTTGGGACAGGCACAGGTCACTCTATTTTCCCATCAGGAAGAAGAATGAACCACAGGCTCAGCCTGCCCCCGGAACCAGAATACGGCCTGAAGCAATCCTGCGCTTTGGCGGCCACCTCCCAAAAAAGCGAGTTGACAAATGGAGCTCAGGGGCACTGCAACTCACAAACCTGCAGAGTTATAAATGATAACTCTCGTCCACAAATATATTGAGGGAAGGCAACGAAGAGGATTTGAAAGCAAGGCAGAATTGCAGGAAACAGGTTTCAGGAGGCAGACTCGACTCGCCTTGAAAGCACATGAAAAGCGGCAAAGCGTTGACAATGATGCCCTTGGCCAAAAAGGGCGTATGCGTTTTTTCCTGAATATATTCAGGAAAAAACGCATACGCCCTTTTTGGCCAACCAGGCAAGCCGGAAAGGCAAATCAGCGCTACAAAGAAGTCTCGCTTGCCATCGGTCAAAAGGGCCATGCTGAAAAAGTGTAAAAACCAGAAATGCAGGACAGGCCATGGAGACATGGGAGCCTTGCTACGCTGATGGGCGGGCTGTAAATTGCCAGCAGCCACTCTGGAGAAGTGTACGGTGTGTCCTGAAACATGTAATAAGCACAGCTTAGAGACCATAGGGCACTTCCACTCATGGGCGTATAAATCGGGAAACCTAAAAATCAACAAGACACAGGCACCCCAAAGTTTAGGGCTGCTCTGTTTCCAAGAACCTCCACTTCGGTACACCTTCAATATCCCAGGAAAGCGAAAAATGGATAAAGAAGTTGTGGTACTTAGGCACAATGGAATATCACTCAGCCATGAAATCAATGTCATAAGGCTAGTAGCAGCAGGATGAGTGGATTTAGGTACGATGACTCTCAGTGAAATAAGTCACAGAGAAAAAGACACTTATCCTAAGATATCACTTATAGAGGGAATGTCAAAATCGCTACACTTGAACTGAATTACAAAACAGAACAGAGTCACACATTTAGAAAACACACTATGGCTGCTTAACGGGAAAGGTGAGGTGGGGTGATGCATAAAACAAGGGTTTGAAATTAGCTCAGATACCGTTCCACAAGCCAAATATGTAATAGACAAGACCTACTCCCTGCTCAGTGAACTGGACTCAACAGCCCCTATTCACCGCCCAAGAATATATCTGACTAGTAAGAGTCTTAAAACTTATATATCGATCTCTCTCTGGAAGTGCATCAAGAGGGTGTAAAGCGGCATAAACACAGCAGTGAAAAGCAGCTAAACCCCATTATAAAAATAGATTACTTAAAAAAAACCCCATAAAACAAAGACAGTGAAAGAGAGAGAAATTCTTACAAAATCCGTTCAGGGGCTCTGATGCAACCTGGATTGACCATATCTAGACCCACAGCTGGATGAGACATGAGGCTGGACACTCTTGGGGCTGAGAGGATTGGTGAGCTTGGGTGAGCAAACGCAGACCCTTTAAAGTCCTACTGCGTGGTACCCATGCCGTGGGTCCCAAATCTCCAGGTTCAAGGGCATCTTCCTACATCGAAAACATGCGTGGGAAACCCAGAAGATGGTACACCGTGTGATCGGGAAAGGGTTCTCAAACGCACCTCATTTCTCCTCTCCTTGTGCTCGGGTTCGCCATTCCAGCCGCTCTACTAACAATCTCCCTACTTGGAGAATCTGCACCTTTAACCTCCTGTTTCGGACAGGTCGCAATTTGGCCTGAGGATGAACGCGAAGACGGGGAACCAATGAGAGACTAGCTCTAGGTGTTGGGACAGGCACAGGTCACTCTATTTTCCCATCAGGAAGAAGAATGAACCACAGGCTCAGCCTGCCCCCCGGAACCAGAATACGGCCTGAAGCAATCCTGCGCTTTGGCGGCCAGCTCCCAAAAAAGCGAGTTGACAAATGGAGCTCAGGGGCACTGCAACTCACAAACCTGCAGAGTTATAAATGATAACTCTCGTCCACAAATATATTGAGGGAAGGCAACGAGGAGGATTGGAAAGCAAGGCAGAATTGCAGGAAACAGGTTTCAGAAGGCAGACTCGACTCGCCTTGAAAGCACATGAAAAGCGGCAAAGCGTTGACAATGATGCCCTTGGCCAAAAAGGGCGTATGCGTTTTTTCCTGAATATATTCAGGAAAAAACGCATACGCCCTTTTTGGCCAACCAGGCAAGCCGGAAAGGCAAATCAGCGCTACAAAGAAGTCTCGCTTGCCATCGGTCAAAAGGGCCATGCTGAAAAAAGTGTAAAAACCAGAAATGCAGGACAGGCCATGGAGACATGGGAGCCTTGCTACGCTGATGGGCGGGCTGTAAATTGCCAGCAGCCACTCTGGAGAAGTGTACGGTGTGTCCTGAAACATGTAATAAGCACAGCTTAGAGAGCATAGGGCACTTCCACTCATGGGCGTATAAATCGGGAAACCTAAAAATCAACAAGACACAGGCACCCCAAAGTTTAGGGCTGCTCTGTTTCCAAGAACCTCCACTTCGGTACACCTTCAATATCCCAGGAAAGCGAAAAATGGATAAAGAAGTTGTGGTACTTAGGCACAATGGAATATCACTCAGCCATGAAATCAATGTCATAAGGCTAGTAGCAGCAGGATGAGTGGATTTAGGTACGATGACTCTCAGTGAAATAAGTCACAGAGAAAAAGACACTTATCCTAAGATATCACTTATAGAGGGAATGTCAACGTCGCTACACTTGAACTGAATTACAAAACAGAACAGAGTCACACATTTAGAAAACACACTATGGCTGCTTAACGGGAAAGGTGAGGTGGGGTGATGCATAAAACAAGGGTTTGAAATTAGCTCAGATACCGTTCCACAAGCCAAATATGTAATAGAAAAGACCTACTCCCTGCTCAGTGAACTGGACTCAACAGCCCCTATTCACCGCCCAAGAATATATCTGACTAGTAAGAGTCTTAAAACCTATATATCGATCTCTCTCTGGAAGTGCATCAAGAGGGTGTAAAGCGGCATAAACACAGCAGTGAAAAGCAGCTAAACCCCATTATAAAAATAGATTACTTAAAAAAAACCCCAGAAAACAAAGACAGTGAAAGAGAGAGAAATTCTTACAAAATCCGTTCAGGGGCTCTGATGCAACCTGGATTGACCATATCTAGACCCACAGCTGGATGAGACATGAGGCTGGACACTCTTGGGGCTGAGAGGATTGGTGAGCTTGGGTGAGCAAACGCAGACCCTTTAAAGTCCTACTGCGTGGTACCCATGCCGTGGGTCCCAAATCTCCAGGTTCAAGGGCATCTTCCTACATCGAAAACATGCGTGGGAAACCCAGAAGATGGTACACCGTGTGATCGGGAAAGGGTTCTCAAACGCACCTCATTTCTCCTCTCCTTGTGCTCGGGTTCGCCATTCCAGCCGCTCTACTAACAATCTCCCTACTTGGAGAATCTGCACCTTGAACCTCCTGTTTCGGACAGGTCGCAATTTGGCCTGAGGATGAACGGGAAGACGGGGAACCAATGAGAGACTAGCTCTAGGTGTTGGGACAGGCACAGGTCACTCTATTTTCCCATCAGGAAGAAGAATGAACCACAGGCTCAGCCTGCCCCCCGGAACCAGAATACGGCCTGAAGCAATCCTGCGCTTTGGCGGCCAGCTCCCAAAAAAGCGAGTTGACAAATGGAGCTCAAGGGCACTGCAACTCACAAACCTGCAGAGTTATAAATGATAACTGTCGTCCACAAATATATTGAGGGAAGGCAACGAAGAGGATTTGAAAGCAAGGCAGAATTGCAGGAAACAGGTTTCAGAAGGCAGACTCGACTCGCCTTGAAAGCACATGAAAAGCGGCAAAGCGTTGACAATGATGCCCTTGGCCAAAAAGGGCGTATGCGTTTTTTCCTGAATATATTCAGGAAAAAACGCATACGCCCTTTTTGGCCAACCAGGCAAGCCGGAAAGGCAAATCAGCGCTACAAAGAAGTCTCGCTTGCCATCGGTCAAAAGGGCCATGCTGAAAAAAGTGTAAAAACCAGAAATGCAGGACAGGCCATGGAGACATGGGAGCCTTGCTACGCTGATGGGCGGGCTGTAAATTGCCAACTGCCACTCTGGAGAAGTGTACGGTGTGTCCTGAAACATGTAATAAGCACAGCTTAGAGAGCATAGGGCACTTCCACTCATGGGCGTATAAATCGGGAAACCTAAAGATCAACAAGACACAGGCACCCCAAAGTTTAGGGCTGCTCTGTTTCCAAGAACCTCCACTTCGGTACACCTTCAATATCCCAGGAAAGCGAAAAATGGATAAAGAAGTTGTGGTACTTAGGCACAATGGAATATCACTCAGCCATGAAATCAATGTCATAAGGCTAGTAGCAGCAGGATGAGTGGATTTAGGTACGATGACTCTCAGTGAAATAAGTCACAGAGAAAAAGACACTTATCCTAAGATATCACTTATAGAGGGAATGTCAAAATCGCTACACTTGAACTGAATTACAAAACAGAACAGAGTCACACATTTAGAAAACACACTATGGCTGCTTAACGGGAAAGGTGAGGTGGGGTGATGCATAAAACAAGGGTTTGAAATTAGCTCAGATACCGTTCCACAAGCCAAATATGTAATAGACAAGACCTACTCCCTGCTCAGTGAACTGGACTCAACAGCCCCTATTCACCGCCCAAGAATATATCTGACTAGTAAGAGTCTTAAAACCTATGTACTGATCTCTCTCTGGAAGTGCATCAAGAGGGTGTAAAGCGGCATAAACACAGCAGTGAAAAGCAGCTAAACCCCATTATAAAAATAGATTACTTAAAAAAAAACCCATAAAACAAAGACAGTGAAAGAGAGAGAAATTCTTACAAAATCCGTTCAGGGGCTCTGATGCAACCTGGATTGACCATATCTAGACCCACAGCTGGATGAGACATGAGGCTGGACACTCTTGGGGCTGAGAGGATTGGTGAGCTTGGGTGAGCAAACGCAGACCCTTTAAAGTCCTACTGCGTGGTACCCATGCCGTGGGTCCCAAATCTCCAGGTTCAAGGGCATCTTCCTACATCGAAAACATGCGTGGGAAACCCAGAAGATGGTACACCGTGTGATCGGGAAAGGGTTCTCAAACGCACCTCATTTCTCCTCTCCTTGTGCTCGGGTTCGCCATTCCAGCCGCTCTACTAACAATCTCCCTACTTGGAGAATCTGCACCTTTAACCTCCTGTTTCGGACAGGTCGCAATTTGGCCTGAGGATGAACGGGAAGACGGGGAACCAATGAGAGACTAGCTCTAGGTGTTGGGACAGGCACAGGTCACTCTATTTTCCCATCAGGAAGAAGAATGAACCACAGGCTCAGCCTGCCCCCCGGAACCAGAATACGGCCTGAAGCAATCCTGCGCTTTGGCGGCCAGCTCCCAAAAAAGCGAGTTGACAAATGGAGCTCAAGGGCACTGCAATTCACAAACCTGCAGAGTTATAAATGATAACTCTCGTCCACAAATATATTGAGGGAAGGCAACGAAGAGGATTTGAAAGCAAGGCAGAATTGCAGGAAACAGGTTTCAGGAGGCAGAGTCGACTCGCCTTGAAAGCACATGAAAAGCGGCAAAGCGTTGACAATGATGCCCTTGGCCAAAAAGGGCGTATGCGTTTTTTCCTGAATATATTCAGGAAAAAACGCATACGCCGTTTTTGGCCAACCAGGCAAGCCCGAAAGGCAAATCAGCGCTACAAAGAAGTCTCGCTTGCCATCGGTCAAAAGGGCCATGCTGAAAAAAGTGTAAAAACCAGAAATGCAGGACAGGCCATGGAGACATGGGAGCCTTGCTACGCTGATGGGCGGGCTGTAAATTGCCAACTGCCACTCTGGAGAAGTGTACGGTGTGTCCTGAAACATGTAATAAGCACAGCTTAGAGAGCATAGGGCACTTCCACTCATGGGCGTATAAATCGGGAAACCTAAAAATCAACAAGACACAGGCACCCCAAAGTTTAGGGCTGCTCTGTTTCCAAGAACCTCCACTTCGGTACACCTTCAATATCCCAGGAAAGCGAAAAATGGATAAAGAAGTTGTGGTACTTAGGCACAATGGAATATCACTCAGCCATGAAATCAATGTCATAAGGCTAGTAGCAGCAGGATGAGTGGATTTAGGTACGATGACTCTCAGTGAAATAAGTCACAGAGAAAAAGACACTTATCCTAAGATATCACTTATAGAGGGAATGTCAAAATCGCTACACTTGAACTGAATTACAAAACAGAACAGAGTCACACATTTAGAAAACACACTATGGCTGCTTAACGGGAAAGGTGAGGTGGGGTGATGCATAAAACAAGGGTTTGAAATTAGCTCAGATACCGTTCCACAAGCCAAATATGTAATAGACAAGACCTACTCCCTGCTCAGTGAACTGGACTCAACAGCCCCTATTCACCGCCCAAGAATATATCTGACTAGTAAGAGTCTTAAAACCTATGTATTGATCTCTCTCTGGAAGTGCATCAAGAGGGTGTAAAGCGGCATAAACACAGCAGTGAAAAGCAGCTAAACCCCATTATAAAAATAGATTACTTAAAAGAAACCCCATAAAACAAAGACAGTGAAAGAGAGAGAAATTCTTACAAAATCCGTTCAGGGGCTCTGATGCAACCTGGATTGACCATATCTAGACCCACAGCTGGATGAGACATGAGGCTGGACACTCTTGGGGCTGAGAGGATTGGTGAGCTTGGGTGAGCAAACGCAGACCCTTTAAAGTCCTACTGCGTGGTACCCATGCCGTGGGTCCCAAATCTCCAGGTTCAAGGGCATCTTCCTACATCGAAAACATGCGTGGGAAACCCAGAAGATGGTACACCGTGTGATCGGGAAAGGGTTCTCAAACGCACCTCATTTCTCCTCTCCTTGTGCTCGGGTTCGCCATTCCAGCCGCTCTACTAACAATCTCCCTACTTGGAGAATCTGCACCTTTAACCTCCTGTTTCGGACAGGTCGCAATTTGGCCTGAGGATGAACGCGAAGACGGGGAACCAATGAGAGACTAGCTCTAGGTGTTGGGACAGGCACAGGTCACTCTATTTTCCCATCAGGAAGAAGAATGAACCACAGGCTCAGCCTGCCCCCCGGAACCAGAATACGGCCTGAAGCAATCCTGCGCTTTGGCGGCCAGCTCCCAAAAAAGCGAGTTGACAAATGGAGCTCAAGGGCACTGCAATTCACAAACCTGCAGAGTTATAAATGATAACTCTCGTCCACAAATATATTGAGGGAAGGCAACGAAGAGGATTTGAAAGCAAGGCAGAATTGCAGGAAACAGGTTTCAGGAGGCAGAGTCGACTCGCCTTGAAAGCACATGAAAAGCGGCAAAGCGTTGACAATGATGCCCTTGGCCAAAAAGGGCGTATGCGTTTTTTCCTGAATATGTTCAGGAAAAAACGCATACGCCCTTTTTGGCCAACCAGGCAAGCCCGAAAGGCAAATCAGCGCTACAAAGAAGTCTCGCTTGCCATCGGTCAAAAGGGCCATGCTGAAAAAAGTGTAAAAACCAGAAATGCAGGACAGGCCATGGAGACATGGGAGCCTTGCTACGCTGATGGGCGGGCTGTAAATTGCCAGCAGCCACTCTGGAGAAGTGTACGGTGTGTCCTGAAACATGTAATAAGCACAGCTTAGAGACCATAGGGCACTTCCACTCATGGGCGTATAAATCGGGAAACCTAAAAATCAACAAGACACAGGCACCCCAAAGTTTAGGGCTGCTCTGTTTCCAAGAACCTCCACTTCGGTACACCTTCAATATCCCAGGAAAGCGAAAAATGGATAAAGAAGTTGTGGTACTTAGGCACAATGGAATATCACTCAGCCATGAAATCAATGTCATAAGGCTAGTAGCAGCAGGATGAGTGGATTTAGGTACGATGACTCTCAGTGAAATAAGTCACAGAGAAAAAGACACTTATCCTAAGATATCACTTATAGAGGGAATGTCAAAATCGCTACACTTGAACTGAATTACAAAACAGAACAGAGTCACACATTTAGAAAACACACTATGGCTGCTTAACGGGAAAGGTGAGGTGGGGTGATGCATAAAACAAGGGTTTGAAATTAGCTCAGATACCGTTCCACAAGCCAAATATGTAATAGACAAGACCTACTCCCTGCTCAGTGAACTGGACTCAACAGCCCCTATTCACCGCCCAAGAATATATCTGACTAGTAAGAGTCTTAAAACCTATGTATTGATCTCTCTCTGGAAGTGCATCAAGAGGGTGTAAAGCGGCATAAACACAGCAGTGAAAAGCAGCTAAACCCCATTATAAAAATAGATTACTTAAAAAAAACCCCATAAAACAAAGACAGTGAAAGAGAGAGAAATTCTTACAAAATCCGTTCAGGGGCTCTGATGCAACCTGGATTGACCATATCTAGACCCACAGCTGGATGAGACATGAGGCTGGACACTCTTGGGGCTGAGAGGATTGGTGAGCTTGGGTGAGCAAACGCAGACCCTTTAAAGTCCTACTGCGTGGTACCCATGCCGTGGGTCCCAAATCTCCAGGTTCAAGGGCATCTTCCTACATCGAAAACATGCGTGGGAAACCCAGAAGATGGTACACCGTGTGATCGGGAAAGGGTTCTCAAACGCACCTCATTTCTCCTCTCCTTGTGCTCGGGTTCGCCATTCCAGCCGCTCTACTAACAATCTCCCTACTTGGAGAATCTGCACCTTTAACCTCCTGTTTCGGACAGGTCGCAATTTGGCCTGAGGATGAACGGGAAGACGGGGAACCAATGAGAGACTAGCTCTAGGTGTTGGGACAGGCACAGGTCACTCTATTTTCCCATCAGGAAGAAGAATGAACCACAGGCTCAGCCTGCCCCCCGGAACCAGAATACGGCCTGAAGCAATCCTGCGCTTTGGCGGCCAGCTCCCAAAAAAGCGAGTTGACAAATGGAGCTCAAGGGCACTGCAATTCACAAACCTGCAGAGTTATAAATGATAACTCTCGTCCACAAATATATTGAGGGAAGGCAACGAAGAGGATTTGAAAGCAAGGCAGAATTGCAGGAAACAGGTTTCAGGAGGCAGAGTCGACTCGCCTTGAAAGCACATGAAAAGCGGCAAAGCGTTGACAATGATGCCCTTGGCCAAAAAGGGCGTATGCGTTTTTTCCTGAATATATTCAGGAAAAAACGCATACGCCCTTTTTGGCCAACCAGGCAAGCCCGAAAGGCAAATCAGCGCTACAAAGAAGTCTCGCTTGCCATCGGTCAAAAGGGCCATGCTGAAAAAAGTGTAAAAACCAGAAATGCAGGACAGGCCATGGAGAAATGGGAGCCTTGCTACGCTGATGGGCGGGCTGTAAATTGCCAGCAGCCACTCTGGAGAAGTGTACGGTGTGTCCTGAAACATGTAATAAGCACAGCTTAGAGAGCATAGGGCACTTCCACTCATGGGCGTATAAATCGGGAAACCTAAAAATCAACAAGACACAGGCACCCCAAAGTTTAGGGCTGCTCTGTTTCCAAGAACCTCCACTTCGGTACACCTTCAATATCCCAGGAAAGCGAAAAATGGATAAAGAAGTTGTGGTACTTAGGCACAATGGAATATCACTCAGCCATGAAATCAATGTCATAAGGCTAGTAGCAGCAGGATGAGTGGATTTAGGTACGATGACTCTCAGTGAAATAAGTCACAGAGAAAAAGACACTTATCCTAAGATATCACTTATAGAGGGAATGTCAAAATCGCTACACTTGAACGGAATTACAAAACAGAACAGAGTCACACATTTAGAAAACACACTATGGCTGCTTAACGGGAAAGGTGAGGTGGGGTGATGCATAAAACAAGGGTTTGAAATTAGCTCAGATACCGTTCCACAAGCCAAATATGTAATAGACAAGACCTACTCCCTGCTCAGTGAACTGGACTCAACAGCCCCTATTCACCGCCCAAGAATATATCTGACTAGTAAGAGTCTTAAAACCTATGTATTGATCTCTCTCTGGAAGTGCATCAAGAGGGTGTAAAGCGGCATAAACACAGCAGTGAAAAGCAGCTAAACCCCATTATAAAAATAGATTACTTAAAAGAAACCCCATAAAACAAAGACAGTG
The DNA here is from genome assembly GCF_028564815.1 of Eubalaena glacialis. Classification (NCBI taxonomy): domain Eukaryota; kingdom Metazoa; phylum Chordata; class Mammalia; order Artiodactyla; family Balaenidae; genus Eubalaena; species Eubalaena glacialis. Next base: position 121,540,508 of record NC_083722.1, read on the forward strand.
AAAGAGAGAGAAATTCTTACAAAATCCGTTCAGGGGCTCTGATGCAACCTGGATTGACCATATCTAGACCCACAGCTGGATGAGACATGAGGCTGGACACTCTTGGGGCTGAGAGGATTGGTGAGCTTGGGTGAGCAAACGCAGACCCTTTAAAGTCCTACTGCGTGGTACCCATGCCGTGGGTCCCAAATCTCCAGGTTCAAGGGCATCTTCCTACATCGAAAACATGCGTGGGAAACCCAGAAGATGGTACACCGTGTGATCGGGAAAGGGTTCTCAAACGCACCTCATTTCTCCTCTCCTTGTGCTCGGGTTCGCCATTCCAGCCGCTCTACTAACAATCTCCCTACTTGGAGAATCAGCACCTTTAACCTCCTGTTTCGGACAGGTCGCAATTTGGCCTGAGGATGAACGGGAAGAGGGGGAACCAATGAGAGACTAGCTCTAGGTGTTGGGACAGGCACAGGTCACTCTATTTTCCCATCAGGAAGAAGAATGAACCACAGGCTCAGCCTGCCCCCCGGAACCAGAATACAGCCTGAAGCAATCCTGCGCTTTGGCGGCCAGCTCCCAAAAAAGCGAGTTGACAAATGGAGCTCAAGGGCACTGCAATTCACAAACCTGCAGAGTTATAAATGATAACTCTCGTCCACAAATATAGTGAGGGAAGGCAACGAAGAGGATTTGAAAGCAAGGCAGAATTGCAGGAAACAGGTTTCAGGAGGCAGAGTCGACTCGCCTTGAAAGCACATGAAAAGCGGCAAAGCGTTGACAATGATGCCCTTGGCCAAAAAGGGGGTATGCGTTTTTTCCTGAATATATTCAGGAAAAAACGCATACCCCCTTTTTGGCCAACCAGGCAAGCCGGAAAGGCAAATCAGCGCTACAAAGAAGTCTCGCTTGCCATCGGTCAAAAGGGCCATGCTGAAAAAAGTGTAAAAACCAGAAATGCAGGACAGGCCATGGAGACATGGGAGCCTTGCTACGCTGATGGGCGGGCTGTAAATTGCCAGCAGCCACTCTGGAGAAGTGTACGGTGTGTCCTGAAACATGTAATAAGCACAGCTTAGAGACCATAGGGCACTTCCACTCATGGGCGTATAAATCGGGAAACCTAAAAATCAACAAGACACAGGCACCCCAAAGTTTAGGGCTGCTCTGTTTCCAAGAACCTCCACTTCGGTACACCTTCAATATCCCAGGAAAGCGAAAAATGGATAAAGAAGTTGTGGTACTTAGGCACAATGGAATATCACTCAGCCATGAAATCAATGTCATAAGGCTAGTAGCAGCAGGATGAGTGGATTTAGGTACGATGACTCTCAGTGAAATAAGTCACAGAGAAAAAGACACTTATCCTAAGATATCACTTATAGAGGGAATGTCAAAATCGCTACACTTGAACGGAATTACAAAGCAGAACAGAGTCACACATTTAGAAAACACACTATGGCTGCTTAACGGGAAAGGTGAGGTGGGGTGATGCATAAAACAAGGGTTTGAAATTAGCTCAGATACCGTTCCACAAGCCAAATATGTAATAGACAAGACCTACACCCTGCTCAGTGAACTGGACTCAACAGCCCCTATTCACCGCCCAAGAATATATCTGACTAGTAAGAGTCTTAAAACCTATGTATTGATCTCTCTCTGGAAGTGCATCAAGAGGGTGTAAAGCGGCATAAACACAGCAGTGAAAAGCAGCTAAACCCCATTATAAAAATAGATTACTTAAAAAAAACCCCATAAAACAAAGACAGTGAAAGAGAGAGAAATTCTTACAAAATCCGTTCAGGGGCTCTGATGCAACCTGGATTGACCATATCTAGACCCACAGCTGGATGAGACATGAGGCTGGACACTCTTGGGGCTGAGAGGATTGGTGAGCTTGGGTGAGCAAACGCAGACCCTTTAAAGTCCTACTGCGTGGTACCCATGCCGTGGGTCCCAAATCTCCAGGTTCAAGGGCATCTTCCTACATCGAAAACATGCGTGGGAAACCCAGAAGATGGTACACCGTGTGATCGGGAAAGGGTTCTCAAACGCACCTCATTTCTCCTCTCCTTGTGCTCGGGTTCGCCATTCCAGCCGCTCTACTAACAATCTCCCTACTTGGAGAATCTGCACCTTTAACCTCCTGTTTCGGACAGGTCGCAATTTGGCCTGAGGATGAACGGGAAGACGGGGAACCAATGAGAGACTAGCTCTAGGTGTTGGGACAGGCACAGGTCACTCTATTTTCCCATCAGGAAGAAGAATGAACCACAGGCTCAGCCTGCCCCCCGGAACCAGAATACGGCCTGAAGCAATCCTGCGCTTTGGCGGCCAGCTCCCAAAAAAGCGAGTTGACAAATGGAGCTCAAGGGCACTGCAATTCACAAACCTGCAGAGTTATAAATGATAACTCTCGTCCACAAATATATTGAGGGAAGGCAACGAAGAGGATTTGAAAGCAAGGCAGAATTGCAGGAAACAGGTTTCAGGAGGCAGAGTCGACTCGCCTTGAAAGCACATGAAAAGCGGCAAAGCGTTGACAATGATGCCCTTGGCCAAAAAGGGCGTATGCGTTTTTTCCTGAATATATTCAGGAAAAAACGCATACGCCCTTTTTGGCCAACCAGGCAAGCCGGAAAGGCAAATCAGCGCTACAAAGAAGTCTCGCTTGCCATCGGTCAAAAGGGCCATGCTGAAAAAAGTGTAAAAACCAGAAATGCAGGACAGGCCATGGAGACATGGGAGCCTTGCTACGCTGATGGGCGGGCTGTAAATTGCCAGCAGCCACTCTGGAGAAGTGTACGGTGTGTCCTGAAACATGTAATAAGCACAGCTTAGAGACCATAGGGCACTTCCACTCATGGGCGTATAAATCGGGAAACCTAAAAATCAACAAGACACAGGCACCCCAAAGTTTAGGGCTGCTCTGTTTCCAAGAACCTCCACTTCGGTACACCTTCAATATCCCAGGAAAGCGAAAAATGGATAAAGAAGTTGTGGTACTTAGGCACAATGGAATATCACTCAGCCATGAAATCAATGTCATAAGGCTAGTAGCAGCAGGATGAGTGGATTTAGGTACGATGACTCTCAGTGAAATAAGTCACAGAGAAAAAGACACTTATCCTAAGATATCACTTATAGAGGGAATGTCAAAATCGCTACACTTGAACTGAATTACAAAACAGAACAGAGTCACACATTTAGAAAACACACTATGGCTGCTTAACGGGAAAGGTGAGGTGGGGTGATGCATAAAACAAGGGTTTGAAATTAGCTCAGATACCGTTCCACAAGCCAAATATGTAATAGACAAGACCTACTCCCTCCTCAGTGAACTGGACTCAACAGCCCCTATTCACCGCCCAAGAATATATCTGACTAGTAAGAGTCTTAAAACCTATATATCGATCTCTCTCTGGAAGTGCATCAAGAGGGTGTAAAGCGGCATAAACACAGCAGTGAAAAGCAGCTAAACCCCATTATAAAAATAGATTACTTAAAAAAAACCCCATAAAACAAAGACAGTGAAAGAGAGAGAAATTCTTACAAAATCCGTTCAGGGGCTCTGATGCAACCTGGATTGACCATATCTAGACCCACAGCTGGATGAGACATGAGGCTGGACACTCTTGGGGCTGAGAGGATTGGTGAGCTTGGGTGAGCAAACGCAGACCCTTTAAAGTCCTACTGCGTGGTACCCATGCCGTGGGTCCCAAATCTCCAGGTTCAAGGGCATCTTCCTACATCGAAAACATGCGTGGGAAACCCAGAAGATGGTACACCGTGTGATCGGGAAAGGGTTCTCAAACGCACCTCATTTCTCCTCTCCTTGTGCTCGGGTTCGCCATTCCAGCCGCTCTACTAACAATCTCCCTACTTGGAGAATCTGCACCTTTAACCTCCTGTTTCGGACAGGTCGCAATTTGGCCTGAGGATGAACGGGAAGACGGGGAACCAATGAGAGACTAGCTCTAGGTGTTGGGACAGGCACAGGTCACTCTATTTTCCCATCAGGAAGAAGAATGAACCACAGGCTCAGCCTGCCCCCCGGAACCAGAATACGGCCTGAAGCAATCCTGCGCTTTGGCGGCCAGCTCCCAAAAAAGCGAGTTGACAAATGGAGCTCAAGGGCACTGCAATTCACAAACCTGCAGAGTTATAAATGATAACTCTCGTCCACAAATATATTGAGGGAAGGCAACGAAGAGGATTTGAAAGCAAGGCAGAATTGCAGGAAACAGGTTTCAGGAGGCAGAGTCGACTCGCCTTGAAAGCACATGAAAAGCGGCAAAGCGTTGACAATGATGCCCTTGGCCAAAAAGGCCGTATGCGTTTTTTCCTGAATATATTCAGGAAAAAACGCATACGCCCTTTTTGGCCAACCAGGCAAGCCGGAAAGGCAAATCAGCGCTACAAAGAAGTCTCGCTTGCCATCGGTCAAAAGGGCCATGCTGAAAAAAGTGTAAAAACCAGAAATGCAGGACAGGCCATGGAGACATGGGAGCCTTGCTACGCTGATGGGCGGGCTGTAAATTGCCAGCAGCCACTCTGGAGAAGTGTACGGTGTGTCCTGAAACATGTAATAAGCACAGCTTAGAGAGCATAGGGCACTTCCACTCATGGGCGTATAAATCGGGAAACCTAAAAATCTACAAGACACAGGCACCCCAAAGTTTAGGGCTGCTCTGTTTCCAAGAACCTCCACTTCGGTACACCTTCAATATCCCAGGAAAGCGAAAAATGGATAAAGAAGTTGTGGTACTTAGGCACAATGGAATATCACTCAGCCATGAAATCAATGTCATAAGGCTAGTAGCAGCAGGATGAGTGGATTTAGGTACGATGACTCTCAGTGAAATAAGTCACAGAGAAAAAGACACTTATCCTAAGATATCACTTATAGAGGGAATGTCAAAATCGCTACACTTGAACTGAATTACAAAACAGAACAGAGTCACACATTTAGAAAACACACTATGGCTGCTTAACGGGAAAGGTGAGGTGGGGTGATGCATAAAACAAGGGTTTGAAATTAGCTCAGATACCGTTCCACAAGCCAAATATGTAATAGACAAGACCTACTCCCTGCTCAGTGAACTGGACTCAACAGCCCCTATTCACCGCCCAAGAATATATCTGACTAGTAAGAGTCTTAAAACCTATGTATTGATCTCTCTCTGGAAGTGCATCAAGAGGGTGTAAAGCGGCATAAACACAGCAGTGAAAAGCAGCTAAACCCCATTATAAAAATAGATTACTTAAAAAAAACCCCATAAAACAAAGACAGTGAAAGAGAGAGAAATTCTTACAAAATCCGTTCAGGGGCTCTGATGCAACCTGGATTGACCATATCTAGACCCACAGCTGGATGAGACATGAGGCTGGACACTCTTGGGGCTGAGAGGATTGGTGAGCTTGGGTGAGCAAACGCAGACCCTTTAAAGTCCTACTGCGTGGTACCCATGCCGTGGGTCCCAAATCTCCAGGTTCAAGGGCATCTTCCTACATCGAAAACATGCGTGGGAAACCCAGAAGATGGTACACCGTGTGATCGGGAAAGGGTTCTCAAACGCACCTCATTTCTCCTCTCCTTGTGCTCGGGTTCGCCATTCCAGCCGCTCTACTAACAATCTCCCTACTTGGAGAATCTGCACCTTTAACCTCCTGTTTCGGACAGGTCGCAATTTGGCCTGAGGATGAACGGGAAGACGGGGAACCAATGAGAGACTAGCTCTAGGTGTTGGGACAGGCACAGGTCACTCTATTTTCCCATCAAGAAGAAGAATGAACCACAGGCTCAGCCTGCCCCCCGGAACCAGAATACGGCCTGAAGCAATCCTGCGCTTTGGCGGCCAGCTCCCAAAAAAGCGAGTTGACAAATGGAGCTCAAGGGCACTGCAATTCACAAACCTGCAGAGTTATAAATGATAACTCTCGTCCACAAATATATTGAGGGAAGGCAACGAAGAGGATTTGAAAGCAAGGCAGAATTGCAGGAAACAGGTTTCAGGAGGCAGACTCGACTCGCCTTGAAAGCACATGAAAAGCGGCAAAGCGTTGACAATGATGCCCTTGGCCAAAAAGGGCGTATGCGTTTTTTCCTGAATATATTCAGGAAAAAACGCATACGCCCTTTTTGGCCAACCAGGCAAGCCGGAAAGGCAAATCAGCGCTACAAAGAAGTCTCGCTTGCCATCGGTCAAAAGGGCCATGCTGAAAAAAGTGTAAAAACCAGAAATGCAGGACAGGCCATGGAGACATGGGAGCCTTGCTACGCTGATGGGCGGGCTGTAAATTGCCAGCAGCCTCCCTGGAGAAGTGTACGGTGTGTCCTGAAACATGTAATAAGCACAGCTTAGAGACCATAGGGCACTTCCACTCATGGGCGTATAAATCGGGAAACCTAAAAATCAACAAGACACAGGCACCCCAAAGTTTAGGGCTGCTCTGTTTCCAAGAACTTCCACTTCGGTACACCTTCAATATCCCAGGAAAGCGAAAAATGGATAAAGAAGTTGTGGTACTTAGGCACAATGGAATATCACTCAGCCATGAAATCAATGTCATAAGGCTAGTAGCAGCAGGATGAGTGGATTTAGGTACGATGACTCTCAGTGAAATAAGTCACAGAGAAAAAGACACTTATCCTAAGATATCACTTATAGAGGGAATGTCAAAATCGCTACACTTGAACTGAATTACAAAACAGAACAGAGTCACACATTTAGAAAACACACTATGGCTGCTTAACGGGAAAGGTGAGGTGGGGTGATGCATAAAACAAGGGTTTGAAATTAGCTCAGATACCGTTCCACAAGCCAAATATGTAATAGACAAGACCTACTCCCTGCTCAGTGAACTGGACTCAACAGCCCCTATTCACCGCCCAAGAATATATCTGACTAGTAAGAGTCTTAAAACCTATGTATTGATCTCTCTCTGGAAGTGCATCAAGAGGGTGTAAAGCGGCATAAACACAGCAGTGAAAAGCAGCTAAACCCCATTATAAAAATAGATTACTTAAAAAAAACCCCATAAAACAAAGACAGTGAAAGAGAGAGAAATTCTTACAAAATCCGTTCAGGGGCTCTGATGCAACCTGGATTGACCATATCTAGACCCACAGCTGGATGAGACATGAGGCTGGACACTCTTGGGGCTGAGAGGATTGGTGAGCTTGGGTGAGCAAACGCAGACCCTTTAAAGTCCTACTGCGTGGTACCCATGCCGTGGGTCCCAAATCTCCAGGTTCAAGGGCATCTTCCTACATCGAAAACATGCGTGGGAAACCCAGAAGATGGTACACCGTGTGATCGGGAAAGGGTTCTCAAACGCACCTCATTTCTCCTCTCCTTGTGCTCGGGTTCGCCATTCCAGCCGCTCTACTAACAATCTCCCTACTTGGAGAATCTGCACCTTTAACCTCCTGTTTCGGACAGGTCGCAATTTGGCCTGAGGATGAACGGGAAGACGGGGAACCAATGAGAGACTAGCTCTAGGTGTTGGGACAGGCACAGGTCACTCTATTTTCCCATCAGGAAGAAGAATGAACCACAGGCTCAGCCTGCCCCCCGGAACCAGAATACGGCCTGAAGCAATCCTGCGCTTTGGCGGCCAGCTCCCAAAAAAGCGAGTTGACAAATGGAGCTCAAGGGCACTGCAATTCACAAACCTGCAGAGTTATAAATGATAACTCTCGTCCACAAATATATTGAGGGAAGGCAACGAAGAGGATTTGAAAGCAAGGCAGAATTGCAGGAAACAGGTTTCAGGAGGCAGAGTCGACTCGCCTTGAAAGCACATGAAAAGCGGCAAAGCGTTGACAATGATGCCCTTGGCCAAAAAGGGCGTATGCATTTTTTCCTGAATATATTCAGGAAAAAACGCATACGCCCTTTTTGGCCAACCAGGCAAGCCCGAAAGGCAAATCAGCGCTACAAAGAAGTCTCGCTTGCCATCGGTCAAAAGGGCCATGCTGAAAAAAGTGTAAAAACCAGAAATGCAGGACAGGCCATGGAGACATGGGAGCCTTGCTACGCTGATGGGCGGGCTGTAAATTGCCAGCAGCCACTCTGGAGAAGTGTACGGTGTGTCCTGAAACATGTAATAAGCACAGCTTAGAGAGCATAGGGCACTTCCACTCATGGGCGTATAAATCGGGAAACCTAAAAATCAACAAGACACAGGCACCCCAAAGTTTAGGGCTGCTCTGTTTCCAAGAACCTCCACTTCGGTACACCTTCAATATCCCAGGAAAGCGAAAAATGGATAAAGAAGTTGTGGTACTTAGGCACAATGGAATATCACTCAGCCATGAAATCAATGTCATAAGGCTAGTAGCAGCAGGATGAGTGGATTTAGGTACGATGACTCTCAGTGAAATAAGTCACAGAGAAAAAGACACTTATCCTAAGATATCACTTATAGAGGGAATGTCAAAATCGCTACACTTGAACTGAATTACAAAACAGAACAGAGTCACACATTTAGAAAACACACTATGGCTGCTTAACGGGAAAGGTGAGGTGGGGTGATGCATAAAACAAGGGTTTGAAATTAGCTCAGATACCGTTCCACAAGCCAAATATGTAATAGACAAGACCTACTCCCTGCTCAGTGAACTGGACTCAACAGCCCCTATTCACCGCCCAAGAATATATCTGACTAGTAAGAGTCTTAAAACCTATGTATTGATCTCTCTCTGGAAGTGCATCAAGAGGGTGTAAAGCGGCATAAACACAGCAGTGAAAAGCAGCTAAACCCCATTATAAAAATAGATTACTTAAAAAAAACCCCATAAAACAAAGACAGTGAAAGAGAGAGAAATTCTTACAAAATCCGTTCAGGGGCTCTGATGCAACCTGGATTGACCATATCTAGACCCACAGCTGGATGAGACATGAGGCTGGACACTCTTGGGGCTGAGAGGATTGGTGAGCTTGGGTGAGCAAACGCAGACCCTTTAAAGTCCTACTGCGTGGTACCCATGCCGTGGGTCCCAAATCTCCAGGTTCAAGGGCATCTTCCTACATCGAAAACATGCGTGGGAAACCCAGAAGATGGTACACCGTGTGATCGGGAAAGGGTTCTCAAACGCACCTCATTTCTCCTCTCCTTGTGCTCGGGTTCGCCATTCCAGCCGCTCTACTAACAATCTCCCTACTTGGAGAATCTGCACCTTTAACCTCCTGTTTCGGACAGGTCGCAATTTGGCCTGAGGATGAACGGGAAGACGGGGAACCAATGAGAGACTAGCTCTAGGTGTTGGGACAGGCACAGGTCACTCTATTTTCCCATCAGGAAGAAGAATGAACCACAGGCTCAGCCTGCCCCCCGGAACCAGAATACGGCCTGAAGCAATCCTGCGCTTTGGCGGCCAGCTCCCAAAAAAGCGAGTTGACAAATGGAGCTCAAGGGCACTGCAATTCACAAACCTGCAGAGTTATAAATGATAACTCTCGTCCACAAATATATTGAGGGAAGGCAACGAAGAGGATTTGAAAGCAAGGCAGAATTGCAGGAAACAGGTTTCAGGAGGCAGAGTCGACTCGCCTTGAAAGCACATGAAAAGCGGCAAAGCGTTGACAATGATGCCCTTGGCCAAAAAGGCCGTATGCGTTTTTTCCTGAATATATTCAGGAAAAAACGCATACGCCCTTTTTGGCCAACCAGGCAAGCCGGAAAGGCAAATCAGCGCTACAAAGAAGTCTCGCTTGCCATCGGTCAAAAGGGCCATGCTGAAAAAAGTGTAAAAACCAGAAATGCAGGACAGGCCATGGAGACATGGGAGCCTTGCTACGCTGATGGGCGGGCTGTAAATTGCCAGCAGCCACTCTGGAGAAGTGTACGGTGTGTCCTGAAACATGTAATAAGCACAGCTTAGAGACCATAGGGCACTTCCACTCATGGGCGTATAAATCGGGAAACCTAAAAATCAACAAGACACAGGCACCCCAAAGTTTAGGGCTGCTCTGTTTCCAAGAACCTCCACTTCGGTACACCTTCAATATCCCAGGAAAGCGAAAAATGGATAAAGAAGTTGTGGTACTTAGGCACAATGGAATATCACTCAGCCATGAAATCAATGTCATAAGGCTAGTAGCAGCAGGATGAGTGGATTTAGGTACGATGACTCTCAGTGAAATAAGTCACAGAGAAAAAGACACTTATCCTAAGATATCACTTATAGAGGGAATGTGAAAATCGCTACACTTGAACGGAATTACAAAACAGAACAGAGTCACACATTTAGAAAACACACTATGGCTGCTTAACGGGAAAGGTGAGGTGGGGTGATGTGTAAAACAAGGGTTTGAAATTAGCTCAGATACCGTTCCACAAGCCAAATATGTAATAGACAAGACCTACTCCCTGCTCAGTGAACTGGACTCAACAGCCCCTATTCACCGCCCAAGAATATATCTGACTAGTAAGAGTCTTAAAACCTATGTATTGATCTCTCTCTGGAAGTGCATCAAGAGGGTGTAAAGCGGCATAAACACAGCAGTGAAAAGCAGCTAAACCCCATTATAAAAATAGATTACTTAAAAAAAACCCCATAAAACAAAGACAGTGAAAGAGAGAGAAATTCTTACAAAATCCGTTCAGGGGCTCTGATGCAACCTGGATTGACCATATCTAGACCCACAGCTGGATGAGACATGAGGCTGGACACTCTTGGGGCTGAGAGGATTGGTGAGCTTGGGTGAGCAAACGCAGACCCTTTAAAGTCCTACTGCGTGGTACCCATGCCGTGGGTCCCAAATCTCCAGGTTCAAGGGCATCTTCCTACATCGAAAACATGTGTGGGAAACCCAGAAGATGGTACACCGTGTGATCGGGAAAGGGTTCTCAAACGCACCTCATTTCTCCTCTCCTTGTGCTCGGGTTCGCCATTCCAGCCGCTCTACTAACAATCTCCCTACTTGGAGAATCAGCACCTTTAACCTCCTGTTTCGGACAGGTCGCAATTTGGCCTGAGGATGAACGGGAAGAGGGGGAACCAATGAGAGAGTAGCTCTAGGTGTTGGGACAGGCACAGGTCACTCTATTTTCCCATCAGGAAGAAGAATGAAACACAGGCTCAGCCTACCCCCGGAACCAGAATACGGCCTGAAGCAATCCTGCGCTTTGGCGGCCACCTCCCAAAAAAGCGAGTTGACAAATGGAGCTCAGGGGCACTGCAACTCACAAACCTGCAGAGTTATAAATGATAACTCTCGTCCACAAATATATTGAGGGAAGGCAACGAAGAGGATTTGAAAGCAAGGCAGAATTGCAGGAAACAGGTTTCAGGAGGCAGACTCGACTCGCCTTGAAAGCACATGAAAAGCGGCAAAGCGTTGACAATGATGCCCTTGGCCAAAAAGGGCGTATGCGTTTTTTCCTGAATATATTCAGGAAAAAACGCATACGCCCTTTTTGGCCAACCAGGCAAGCCGGAAAGGCAAATCAGCGCTACAAAGAAGTCTCGCTTGCCATCGGTCAAAAGGGCCATGCTGAAAAAAGTGTAAAAACCAGAAATGCAGGACAGGCCATGGAGACATGGGAGCCTTGCTACGCTGATGGGCGGGCTGTAAATTGCCAGCAGCCACTCTGGAGAAGTGTACGGTGTGTCCTGAAACATGTAATAAGCACAGCTTAGAGAGCATAGGGCACTTCCACTCATGGGCGTATAAATCGGGAAACCTAAAAATCTACAAGACACAGGCACCCCAAAGTTTAGGGCTGCTCTGTTTCCAAGAACCTCCACTTCGGTACACCTTCAATATCCCAGGAAAGCGAAAAATGGATAAAGAAGTTGTGGTACTTAGGCACAATGGAATATCACTCAGCCATGAAATCAATGTCATAAGGCTAGTAGCAGCAGGATGAGTGGATTTAGGTACGATGACTCTCAGTGAAATAAGTCACAGAGAAAAAGACACTTATCCTAAGATATCACTTATAGAGGGAATGTCAAAATCGCTACACTTGAACTGAATTACAAAACAGAACAGAGTCACACATTTAGAAAACACACTATGGCTGCTTAACGGGAAAGGTGAGGTGGGGTGATGCATAAAACAAGGGTTTGAAATTAGCTCAGATACCGTTCCACAAGCCAAATATGTAATAGACAAGACCTACTCCCTGCTCAGTGAACTGGACTCAACAGCCCCTATTCACCGCCCAAGAATATATCTGACTAGTAAGAGTCTTAAAACCTATGTATTGATCTCTCTCTGGAAGTGCATCAAGAGGGTGTAAAGCGGCATAAACACAGCAGTGAAAAGCAGCTAAACCCCATTATAAAAATAGATTACTTAAAAGAAACCCCATAAAACAAAGACAGTGAAAGAGAGAGAAATTCTTACAAAATCCGTTCAGGGGCTCTGATGCAACCTGGATTGACCATATCTAGACCCACAGCTGGATGAGACATGAGGCTGGACACTCTTGGGGCTGAGAGGATTGGTGAGCTTGGGTGAGCAAACGCAGACCCTTTAAAGTCCTACTGCGTGGTACCCATGCCGTGGGTCCCAAATCTCCAGGTTCAAGGGCATCTTCCTACATCGAAAACATGCGTGGGAAACCCAGAAGATGGTACACCGTGTGATCGGGAAAGGGTTCTCAAACGCACCTCATTTCTCCTCTCCTTGTGCTCGGGTTCGCCATTCCAGCCGCTCTACTAACAATCTCCCTACTTGGAGAATCTGCACCTTTAACCTCCTGTTTCGGACAGGTCGCAATTTGGCCTGAGGATGAACGGGAAGACGGGGAACCAATGAGAGACTAGCTCTAGGTGTTGGGACAGGCACAGGTCACTCTATTTTCCCATCAGGAAGAAGAATGAACCACAGGCTCAGCCTGCCCCCCGGAACCAGAATACGGCCTGAAGCAATCCTGCGCTTTGGCGGCCAGCTCCCAAAAAAGCGAGTTGACAAATGGAGCTCAAGGGCACTGCAATTCACAAACCTGCAGAGTTATAAATGATAACTCTCGTCCACAAATATATTGAGGGAAGGCAACGAAGAGGATTTGAAAGCAAGGCAGAATTGCAGGAAACAGGTTTCAGGAGGCAGAGTCGACTCGCCTTGAAAGCACATGAAAAGCGGCAAAGCGTTGACAATGATGCCCTTGGCCAAAAAGGGCGTATGCGTTTTTTCCTGAATATATTCAGGAAAAAACGCATACGCCCTTTTTGGCCAACCAGGCAAGCCGGAAAGGCAAATCAGCGCTACAAAGAAGTCTCGCTTGCCATCGGTCAAAAGGGCCATGCTGAAAAAAGTGTAAAAACCAGAAATGCAGGACAGGCCATGGAGACATGGGAGCCTTGCTACGCTGATGGGCGGGCTGTAAATTGCCAGCAGCCTCCCTGGAGAAGTGTACGGTGTGTCCTGAAACATGTAATAAGCACAGCTTAGAGACCATAGGGCACTTCCACTCATGGGCGTATAAATCGGGAAACCTAAAAATCAACAAGACACAGGCACCCCAAAGTTTAGGGCTGCTCTGTTTCCAAGAACTTCCACTTCGGTACACCTTCAATATCCCAGGAAAGCGAAAAATGGATAAAGAAGTTGTGGTACTTAGGCACAATGGAATATCACTCAGCCATGAAATCAATGTCATAAGGCTAGTAGCAGCAGGATGAGTGGATTTAGGTACGATGACTCTCAGTGAAATAAGTCACAGAGAAAAAGACACTTATCCTAAGATATCACTTATAGAGGGAATGTCAAAATCGCTACACTTGAACTGAATTACAAAACAGAACAGAGTCACACATTTAGAAAACACACTATGGCTGCTTAACGGGAAAGGTGAGGTGGGGTGATGCATAAAACAAGGGTTTGAAATTAGCTCAGATACCGTTCCACAAGCCAAATATGTAATAGACAAGACCTACTCCCTGCTCAGTGAACTGGACTCAACAGCCCCTATTCACCGCCCAAGAATATATCTGACTAGTAAGAGTCTTAAAACCTATGTATTGATCTCTCTCTGGAAGTGCATCAAGAGGGTGTAAAGCGGCATAAACACAGCAGTGAAAAGCAGCTAAACCCCATTATAAAAATAGATTACTTAAAAAAAACCCCATAAAACAAAGACAGTGAAAGAGAGAGAAATTCTTACAAAATCCGTTCAGGGGCTCTGATGCAACCTGGATTGACCATATCTAGACCCACAGCTGGATGAGACATGAGGCTGGACACTCTTGGGGCTGAGAGGATTGGTGAGCTTGGGTGAGCAAACGCAGACCATTTAAAGTCCTACTGCGTGGTACCCATGCCGTGGGTCCCAAATCTCCAGGTTCAAGGGCATCTTCCTACATCGAAAACATGTGTGGGAAACCCAGAAGATGGTACACCGTGTGATCGGGAAAGGGTTCTCAAACGCACCTCATTTCTCCTCTCCTTGTGCTCGGGTTCGCCATTCCAGCCGCTCTACTAACAATCTCCCTACTTGGAGAATCTGCACCTTTAACCTCCTGTTTCGGACAGGTCGCAATTTGGCCTGAGGATGAACGGGAAGACGGGGAACCAATGAGAGAGTAGCTCTAGGTGTTGGGACAGGCACAGGTCACTCTATTTTCCCATCAGGAAGAAGAATGAACCACAGGCTCAGCCTGCCCCCCGGAACCAGAATACGGCCTGAAGCAATCCTGCGCTTTGGCGGCCAGCTCCCAAAAAAGCGAGTTGACAAATGGAGCTCAGGGGCACTGCAACTCACAAACCTGCAGAGTTATAAATGATAACTCTCGTCCACAAATATATTGAGGGAAGGCAACGAGGAGGATTTGAAAGCAAGGCAGAATTGCAGGAAACAGGTTTCAGGAGGCAGAGTCGACTCGCCTTGAAAGCACATGAAAAGCGGCAAAGCGTTGACAATGATGCCCTTGGCCAAAAAGGGCGTATGCATTTTTTCCTGAATATATTCAGGAAAAAACGCATACGCCCTTTTTGGCCAACCAGGCAAGCCCGAAAGGCAAATCAGCGCTACAAAGAAGTCTCGCTTGCCATCGGTCAAAAGGGCCATGCTGAAAAAAGTGTAAAAACCAGAAATGCAGGACAGGCCATGGAGACATGGGAGCCTTGCTACGCTGATGGGCGGGCTGTAAATTGCCAGCAGCCACTCTGGAGAAGTGTACGGTGTGTCCTGAAACATGTAATAAGCACAGCTTAGAGAGCATAGGGCACTTCCACTCATGGGCGTATAAATCGGGAAACCTAAAAATCAACAAGACACAGGCACCCCAAAGTTTAGGGCTGCTCTGTTTCCAAGAACCTCCACTTCGGTACACCTTCAATATCCCAGGAAAGCGAAAAATGGATAAAGAAGTTGTGGTACTTAGGCACAATGGAATATCACTCAGCCATGAAATCAATGTCATAAGGCTAGTAGCAGCAGGATGAGTGGATTTAGGTACGATGACTCTCAGTGAAATAAGTCACAGAGAAAAAGACACTTATCCTAAGATATCACTTATAGAGGGAATGTCAAAATCGCTACACTTGAACTGAATTACAAAACAGAACAGAGTCACACATTTAGAAAACACACTATGGCTGCTTAACGGGAAAGGTGAGGTGGGGTGATGCATAAAACAAGGGTTTGAAATTAGCTCAGATACCGTTCCACAAGCCAAATATGTAATAGACAAGACCTACTCCCTGCTCAGTGAACTGGACTCAACAGCCCCTATTCACCGCCCAAGAATATATCTGACTAGTAAGAGTCTTAAAACCTATGTATTGATCTCTCTCTGGAAGTGCATCAAGAGGGTGTAAAGCGGCATAAACACAGCAGTGAAAAGCAGCTAAACCCCATTATAAAAATAGATTACTTAAAAGAAACCCCATAAAACAAAGACAGTGAAAGAGAGAGAAATTCTTACAAAATCCGTTCAGGGGCTCTGATGCAACCTGGATTGACCATATCTAGACCCACAGCTGGATGAGACATGAGGCTGGACACTCTTGGGGCTGAGAGGATTGGTGAGCTTGGGTGAGCAAACGCAGACCCTTTAAAGTCCTACTGCGTGGTACCCATGCCGTGGGTCCCAAATCTCCAGGTTCAAGGGCATCTTCCTACATCGAAAACATGCGTGGGAAACCCAGAAGATGGTACACCGTGTGATCGGGAAAGGGTTCTCAAACGCACCTCATTTCTCCTCTCCTTGTGCTCGGGTTCGCCATTCCAGCCGCTCTACTAACAATCTCCCTACTTGGAGAATCTGCACCTTTAACCTCCTGTTTCGGACAGGTCGCAATTTGGCCTGAGGATGAACGGGAAGACGGGGAACCAATGAGAGACTAGCTCTAGGTGTTGGGACAGGCACAGGTCACTCTATTTTCCCATCAGGAAGAAGAATGAACCACAGGCTCAGCCTGCCCCCCGGAACCAGAATACGGCCTGAAGCAATCCTGCGCTTTGGCGGCCAGCTCCCAAAAAAGCGAGTTGACAAATGGAGCTCAGGGGCACTGCAACTCACAAACCTGCAGAGTTATAAATGATAACTCTCGTCCACAAATATATTGAGGGAAGGCAACGAGGAGGATTTGAAAGCAAGGCAGAATTGCAGGAAACAGGTTTCAGGAGGCAGAGTCGACTCGCCTTGAAAGCACATGAAAAGCGGCAAAGCGTTGACAATGATGCCCTTGGCCAAAAAGGGCGTATGCATTTTTTCCTGAATATATTCAGGAAAAAACGCATACGCCCTTTTTGGCCAACCAGGCAAGCCCGAAAGGCAAATCAGCGCTACAAAGAAGTCTCGCTTGCCATCGGTCAAAAGGGCCATGCTGAAAAAAGTGTAAAAACCAGAAATGCAGGACAGGCCATGGAGACATGGGAGCCTTGCTACGCTGATGGGCGGGCTGTAAATTGCCAGCAGCCACTCTGGAGAAGTGTACGGTGTGTCCTGAAACATGTAATAAGCACAGCTTAGAGAGCATAGGGCACTTCCACTCATGGGCGTATAAATCGGGAAACCTAAAAATCAACAAGACACAGGCACCCCAAAGTTTAGGGCTGCTCTGTTTCCAAGAACCTCCACTTCGGTACACCTTCAATATCCCAGGAAAGCGAAAAATGGATAAAGAAGTTGTGGTACTTAGGCACAATGGAATATCACTCAGCCATGAAATCAATGTCATAAGGCTAGTAGCAGCAGGATGAGTGGATTTAGGTACGATGACTCTCAGTGAAATAAGTCACAGAGAAAAAGACACTTATCCTAAGATATCACTTATAGAGGGAATGTCAAAATCGCTACACTTGAACTGAATTACAAAACAGAACAGAGTCACACATTTAGAAAACACACTATGGCTGCTTAACGGGAAAGGTGAGGTGGGGTGATGCATAAAACAAGGGTTTGAAATTAGCTCAGATACCGTTCCACAAGCCAAATATGTAATAGACAAGACCTACTCCCTGCTCAGTGAACTGGACTCAACAGCCCCTATTCACCGCCCAAGAATATATCTGACTAGTAAGAGTCTTAAAACCTATGTATTGATCTCTCTCTGGAAGTGCATCAAGAGGGTGTAAAGCGGCATAAACACAGCAGTGAAAAGCAGCTAAACCCCATTATAAAAATAGATTACTTAAAAGAAACCCCATAAAACAAAGACAGTGAAAGAGAGAGAAATTCTTACAAAATCCGTTCAGGGGCTCTGATGCAACCTGGATTGACCATATCTAGACCCACAGCTGGATGAGACATGAGGCTGGACACTCTTGGGGCTGAGAGGATTGGTGAGCTTGGGTGAGCAAACGCAGACCCTTTAAAGTCCTACTGCGTGGTACCCATGCCGTGGGTCCCAAATCTCCAGGTTCAAGGGCATCTTCCTACATCGAAAACATGCGTGGGAAACCCAGAAGATGGTACACCGTGTGATCGGGAAAGGGTTCTCAAACGCACCTCATTTCTCCTCTCCTTGTGCTCGGGTTCGCCATTCCAGCCGCTCTACTAACAATCTCCCTACTTGGAGAATCTGCACCTTTAACCTCCTGTTTCGGACAGGTCGCAATTTGGCCTGAGGATGAACGGGAAGACGGGGAACCAATGAGAGACTAGCTCTAGGTGTTGGGACAGGCACAGGTCACTCTATTTTCCCATCAGGAAGAAGAATGAACCACAGGCTCAGCCTGCCCCCCGGAACCAGAATACGGCCTGAAGCAATCCTGCGCTTTGGCGGCCAGCTCCCAAAAAAGCGAGTTGACAAATGGAGCTCAAGGGCACTGCAATTCACAAACCTGCAGAGTTATAAATGATAACTCTCGTCCACAAATATATTGAGGGAAGGCAACGAAGAGGATTTGAAAGCAAGGCAGAATTGCAGGAAACAGGTTTCAGGAGGCAGAGTCGACTCGCCTTGAAAGCACATGAAAAGCGGCAAAGCGTTGACAATGATGCCCTTGGCCAAAAAGGGCGTATGCGTTTTTTCCTGAATATATTCAGGAAAAAACGCATACGCCCTTTTTGGCCAACCAGGCAAGCCGGAAAGGCAAATCAGCGCTACAAAGAAGTCTCGCTTGCCATCGGTCAAAAGGGCCATGCTGAAAAAAGTGTAAAAACCAGAAATGCAGGACAGGCCATGGAGACATGGGAGCCTTGCTACGCTGATGGGCGGGCTGTAAATTGCCAGCAGCCACTCTGGAGAAGTGTACGGTGTGTCCTGAAACATGTAATAAGCACAGCTTAGAGAGCATAGGGCACTTCCACTCATGGGCGTATAAATCGGGAAACCTAAAAATCAACAAGACACAGGCACCCCAAAGTTTAGGGCTGCTCTGTTTCCAAGAACCTCCACTTCGGTACACCTTCAATATCCCAGGAAAGCGAAAAATGGATAAAGAAGTTGTGGTACTTAGGCACAATGGAATATCACTCAGCCATGAAATCAATGTCATAAGGCTAGTAGCAGCAGGATGAGTGGATTTAGGTACGATGACTCTCAGTGAAATAAGTCACAGAGAAAAAGACACTTATCCTAAGATATCACTTATAGAGGGAATGTCAAAATCGCTACACTTGAACGGAATTACAAAACAGAACAGAGTCACACATTTAGAAAACACACTATGGCTGCTTAACGGGAAAGGTGAGGTGGGGTGATGTGTAAAACAAGGGTTTGAAATTAGCTCAGATACCGTTCCACAAGCCAAATATGTAATAGACAAGACCTACTCCCTGCTCAGTGAACTGGACTCAACAGCCCCTATTCACCGCCCAAGAATATATCTGACTAGTAAGAGTCTTAAAACCTATGTATTGATCTCTCTCTGGAAGTGCATCAAGAGGGTGTAAAGCGGCATAAACACAGCAGTGAAAAGCAGCTAAACCCCATTATAAAAATAGATTACTTAAAAAAAACCCCATAAAACAAAGACAGTGAAAGAGAGAGAAATTCTTACAAAATCCGTTCAGGGGCTCTGATGCAACCTGGATTGACCATATCTAGACCCACAGCTGGATGAGACATGAGGCTGGACACTCTTGGGGCTGAGAGGATTGGTGAGCTTGGGTGAGCAAACGCAGACCCTTTAAAGTCCTACTGCGTGGTACCCATGCCGTGGGTCCCAAATCTCCAGGTTCAAGGGCATCTTCCTACATCGAAAACATGTGTGGGAAACCCAGAAGATGGTACACCGTGTGATCGGGAAAGGGTTCTCAAACGCACCTCATTTCTCCTCTCCTTGTGCTCGGGTTCGCCATTCCAGCCGCTCTACTAACAATCTCCCTACTTGGAGAATCAGCACCTTTAACCTCCTGTTTCGGACAGGTCGCAATTTGGCCTGAGGATGAACGGGAAGAGGGGGAAACAATGAGAGAGTAGCTCTAGGTGTTGGGACAGGCACAGGTCACTCTATTTTCCCATCAGGAAGAAGAATGAACCACAGGCTCAGCCTGCCCCCGGAACCAGAATACGGCCTGAAGCAATCCTGCGCTTTGGCGGCCAGCTCCCAAAAAAGCGAGTTGACAAATGGAGCTCAGGGGCACTGCAACTCACAAACCTGCAGAATAATAAATGATAACTCTCGTCCACAAATATATTGAGGGAAGGCAACGAAGAGGATTTGAAAGCAAGGCAGAATTGCAGGAAACAGGTTTCAGGAGGCAGACTCGACTCGCCTTGAAAGCACATGAAAAGTGGCAAAGCGTTGACAATGATGCCCTTGGCCAAAAAGGGCGTATGCGTTTTTTCCTGAATATATTCAGGAAAAAACGCATAGGCCCTTTTTGGCCAACCAGGCAAGCCGGAAAGGCAAATCAGCGCTACAAAGAAGTCTCGCTTGCCATCGGTCAAAAGGGCCATGCTGAAAAAAGTGTAAAAACCAGAAATGCAGGACAGGCCATGGAGACATGGGAGCCTTGCTACGCTGATGGGCGGGCTGTAAATTGCCAGCAGCCACTCTGGAGAAGTGTACGGTGTGTCCTGAAACATGTAATAAGCACAGCTTAGAGAGCATAGGGCACTTCCACTCATGGGCGTATAAATCGGGAAACCTAAAAATCAACAAGACACAGGCACCCCAAAGTTTAGGGCTGCTCTGTTTCCAAGAACCTCCACTTCGGTACACCTTCAATATCCCAGGAAAGCGAAAAATGGATAAAGAAGTTGTGGTACTTAGGCACAATGGAATATCACTCAGCCATGAAATCAATGTCATAAGGCTAGTAGCAGCAGGATGAGTGGATTTAGGTACGATGACTCTCAGTGAAATAAGTCACAGAGAAAAAGACACTTATCCTAAGATATCACTTATAGAGGGAATGTCAAAATCGCTACACTTGAACTGAATTACAAAACAGAACAGAGTCACACATTTAGAAAACACACTATGGCTGCTTAACGGGAAAGGTGAGGTGGGGTGATGCATAAAACAAGGGTTTGAAATTAGCTCAGATACCGTTCCACAAGCCAAATATGTAATAGACAAGACCTACTCCCTGCTCAGTGAACTGGACTCAACAGCTCCTATTCACCGCCCAAGAATATATCTGACTAGTAAGAGTCTTAAAACCTATGTATTGATCTCTCTCTGGAAGTGCATCAAGAGGGTGTAAAGCGGCATAAACACAGCAGTGAAAAGCAGCTAAACCCCATTATAAAAATAGATTACTTAAAAAAAACCCCATAAAACAAAGACAGTGAAAGAGAGAGAAATTCTTACAAAATCCGTTCAGGGGCTCTGATGCAACCTGGATTGACCATATCTAGACCCACAGCTGGATGAGACATGAGGCTGGACACTCTTGGGGCTGAGAGGATTGGTGAGCTTGGGTGAGCAAACGCAGACCATTTAAAGTCCTACTGCGTGGTACCCATGCCGTGGGTCCCAAATCTCCAGGTTCAAGGGCATCTTCCTACATCGAAAACATGTGTGGGAAACCCAGAAGATGGTACACCGTGTGATCGGGAAAGGGTTCTCAAACGCACCTCATTTCTCCTCTCCTTGTGCTCGGGTTCGCCATTCCAGCCGCTCTACTAACAATCTCCCTACTTGGAGAATCAGCACCTTTAACCTCCTGTTTCGGACAGGTCGCAATTTGGCCTGAGGATGAACGGGAAGACGGGGAAGCAATGAGAGAGTAGCTCTAGGTGTTGGGACAGGCACAGGTCACTCTATTTTCCCATCAGGAAGAAGAATGAACCACAGGCTCAGCCTGCCCCCCGGAACCAGAATACGGCCTGAAGCAATCCTGCGCTTTGGCGGCCAGCTCCCAAAAAAGCGAGTTGACAAATGGAGCTCAGGGGCACTGCAACTCACAAACCTGCAGAGTTATAAATGATAACTCTCGTCCACAAATATATTGAGGGAAGGCAACGAGGAGGATTGGAAAGCAAGGCAGAATTGCAGGAAACAGGTTTCAGAAGGCAGACTCGACTCGCCTTTAAAGCACATGAAAAGCGGCAAAGCGTTGACAATGATGCCCTTGGCCAAAAAGGGCGTATGCGTTTTTTCCTGAATATATTCAGGAAAAAACGCATACGCCCTTTTTGGCCAACCAGGCAAGCCGGAAAGGCAAATCAGCGCTACAAAGAAGTCTCGCTTGCCATCGGTCAAAAGGGCCATGCTGAAAAAAGTGTAAAAACCAGAAATGCAGGACAGGCCATGGAGACATGGGAGCCTTGCTACGCTGATGGGCGGGCTGTAAATTGCCAGCAGCCACTCTGGAGAAGTGTACGGTGTGTCCTGAAACATGTAATAAGCACAGCTTAGAGAGCATAGGGCACTTCCACTCATGGGCGTATAAATCGGGAAACCTAAAAATCAACAAGACACAGGCACCCCAAAGTTTAGGGCTGCTCTGTTTCCAAGAACCTCCACTTCGGTACACCTTCAATATCCCAGGAAAGCGAAAAATGGATAAAGAAGTTGTGGTACTTAGGCACAATGGAATATCACTCAGCCATGAAATCAATGTCATAAGGCTAGTAGCAGCAGGATGAGTGGATTTAGGTACGATGACTCTCAGTGAAATAAGTCACAGAGAAAAAGACACTTATCCTAAGATATCACTTATAGAGGGAATGTCAAAATCGCTACACTTGAACTGAATTACAAAACAGAACAGAGTCACACATTTAGAAAACACACTATGGCTGCTTAACGGGAAAGGTGAGATGGGGTGATGCATAAAACAAGGGTTTGAAATTAGCTCAGATACCGTTCCACAAGCCAAATATGTAATAGACAAGACCTACTCCCTGCTCAGTGAACTGGACTCAACAGCCCCTATTCACCGCCCAAGAATATATCTGACTAGTAAGAGTCTTAAAACCTATATATCGATCTCTCTCTGGAAGTGCATCAAGAGGGTGTAAAGCGGCATAAACACAGCAGTGAAAAGCAGCTAAACCCCATTATAAAAATAGATTACTTAAAAAAAACCCCAGAAAACAAAGACAGTGAAAGAGAGAGAAATTCTTACAAAATCCGTTCAGGGGCTCTGATGCAACCTGGATTGACCATATCTAGACCCACAGCTGGATGAGACATAAGGCTGGACACTCTTGGGGCTGAGAGGATTGGTGAGCTTGGGTGAGCAAACGCAGACCCTTTAAAGTCATACTGCGTGGTACCCATGCCGTGGGTCCCAAATCTCCAGGTTCAAGGGCATCTTCCTACATCGAAAACATGCGTGGGAAACCCAGAAGATGGTACACCGTGTGATCGGGAAAGGGTTCTCAAACGCACCTCATTTCTCCTCTCCTTGTGCTCGGGTTCGCCATTCCAGCCGCTCTACTAACAATCTCCCTACTTGGAGAATCTGCACCTTTAACCTCCTGTTTCGGACAGGTGGCAATTTGGCCTGAGGATGAACGGGAAGACGGGGAACCAATGAGAGACTAGCTCTAGGTGTTGGGACAGGCACAGGTCACTCTATTTTCCCATCAGGAAGAAGAATGAACCACAGGCTCAGCCTGCCCCCCGGAACCAGAATACGGCCTGAAGCAATCCTGCGCTTTGGCGGCCAGCTCCCAAAAAAGCGAGTTGACAAATGGAGCTCAAGGGCACTGCAACTCACAAACCTGCAGAGTTATAAATGATAACTCTCGTCCACAAATATATTGAGGGAAGGCAACGAAGAGGATTTGAAAGCAAGGCAGAATTGTAGGAAACAGGTTTCAGAAGGCAGACTCGACTCGCCTTGAAAGCACATGAAAAGTGGCAAAGCGTTGACAATGATGCCCTTGGCCAAAAAGGGCGTATGCGTTTTTTCCTGAATATATTCAGGAAAAAACGCATACGCCCTTTTTGGCCAACCAGGCAAGCCGGAAAGGCAAATCAGCGCTACAAAGAAGTCTCGCTTGCCATCGGTCAAAAGGGCCATGCTGAAAAAAGTGTAAAAACCAGAAATGCAGGACAGGCCATGGAGACATGGGAGCCTTGCTACGCTGATGGGCGGGCTGTAAATTGCCAACAGCCACTCTGGAGAAGTGTACGGTGTGTCCTGAAACATGTAATAAGCACAGCTTAGAGAGCATAGGGCACTTCCACTCATGGGCGTATAAATCGGGAAACCTAAAAATCAACAAGACACAGGCACCCCAAAGTTTAGGGCTGCTCTGTTTCCAAGAACCTCCACTTCGGTACACCTTCAATATCCCAGGAAAGCGAAAAATGGATAAAGAAGTTGTGGTACTTAGGCACAATGGAATATCACTCAGCCATGAAATCAATGTCATAGGGCTAGTAGCAGCAGGATGAGTGGATTTAGGTACGATGACTCTCAGTGAAATAAGTCACAGAGAAAAAGACACTTATCCTAAGATATCACTTATAGAGGGAATGTCAATATCGCTACACTTGAACTGAATTACAAAACAGAACAGAGTCACACATTTAGAAAACACACTATGGCTGCTTAACGGGAAAGGTGAGGTGGGGTGATGCATAAAACAAGGGTTTGAAATTAGCTCAGATACCGTTCCACAAGCCAAATATGTAATAGACAAGACCTACTCCCTGCTCAGTGAACTGGACTCAACAGCCCCTATTCACCGCCCAAGAATATATCTGACTAGTAAGAGTCTTAAAACCTATGTATTGATCTCTCTCTGGAAGTGCATCAAGAGGGTGTAAAGCGGCATAAACACAGCAGTGAAAAGCAGCTAAACCCCATTATAAAAATAGATTACTTAAAAAAAACCCCAAAAAACAAAGACAGTGAAAGAGAGAGAAATTCTTACAAAATCCGTTCAGGGGCTCTGATGCAACCTGGATTGACCATATCTAGACCCACAGCTGGATGAGACATAAGGCTGGACACTCTTGGGGCTGAGAGGATTGGTGAGCTTGGGTGAGCAAACGCAGACCCTTTAAAGTCCTACTGCGTGGTACCCATGCCGTGGGTCCCAAATCTCCAGGTTCAAGGGCATCTTCCTACATCGAAAACATGCGTGGGAAACCCAGAAGATGGTACACCGTGTGATCGGGAAAGGGTTCACAAACGCACCTCATTTCTCCTCTCCTTGTGCTCGGGTTCGCCATTCCAGCCGCTCTACTAACAATCTCCCTACTTGGAGAATCTGCACCTTTAACCTCCTGTTTCGGACAGGTCGCAATTTGGCCTGAGGATGAACGGGAAGAGGGGGAACCAATGAGAGACTAGCTCTAGGTGTTGGGACAGGCACAGGTCACTCTATTTTCCCATCAGGAAGAAGAATGAACCACAGGCTCAGCCTGCCCCCGGAACCAGAATACGGCCTGAAGCAATCCTGCGCTTTGGCGGCCAGCTCCCAAAAAAGCGAGTTGACAAATGGAGCTCAGGGGCACTGCAACTCACAAACCTGCAGAATAATAAATGATAACTCTCGTCCACAAATATATTGAGGGAAGGCAACGAAGAGGATTTGAAAGCAAGGCAGAATTGCAGGAAACAGGTTTCAGGAGGCAGACTCGACTCGCCTTGAAAGCACATGAAAAGTGGCAAAGCGTTGACAATGATGCCCTTGGCCAAAAAGGGCGTATGCGTTTTTTCCTGAATATATTCAGGAAAAAACGCATACGCCCTTTTTGGCCAACCAGGCAAGCCGGAAAGGCAAATCAGCGCTACAAAGAAGTCTCGCTTGCCATCGGTCAAAAGGGCCATGCTGAAAAAAGTGTAAAAACCAGAAATGCAGGACAGGCCATGGAGACATGGGAGCCTTGCTACGCTGATGGGCGGGCTGTAAATTGCCAGCAGCCACTCTGGAGAAGTGTACGGTGTGTCCTGAAACATGTAATAAGCACAGCTTAGAGAGCATAGGGCACTTCCACTCATGGGCGTATAAATCGGGAAACCTAAAAATCAACAAGACACAGGCACCCCAAAGTTTAGGGCTGCTCTGTTTCCAAGAACCTCCACTTCGGTACACCTTCAATATCCCAGGAAAGCGAAAAATGGATAAAGAAGTTGTGGTACTTAGGCACAATGGAATATCACTCAGCCATGAAATCAATGTCATAAGGCTAGTAGCAGCAGGATGAGTGGATTTAGGTACGATGACTCTCAGTGAAATAAGTCACAGAGAAAAAGACACTTATCCTAAGATATCACTTATAGAGGGAATGTCAAAATCGCTACACTTGAACTGAATTACAAAACAGAACAGAGTCACACATTTAGAAAACACACTATGGCTGCTTAACGGGAAAGGTGAGGTGGGGTGATGCATAAAACAAGGGTTTGAAATTAGCTCAGATACCGTTCCACAAGCCAAATATGTAATAGACAAGACCTACTCCCTGCTCAGTGAACTGGACTCAACAGCTCCTATTCACCGCCCAAGAATATATCTGACTAGTAAGAGTCTTAAAACCTATGTATTGATCTCTCTCTGGAAGTGCATCAAGAGGGTGTAAAGCGGCATAAACACAGCAGTGAAAAGCAGCTAAACCCCATTATAAAAATAGATTACTTAAAAAAAACCCCATAAAACAAAGACAGTGAAAGAGAGAGAAATTCTTACAAAATCCGTTCAGGGGCTCTGATGCAACCTGGATTGACCATATCTAGACCCACAGCTGGATGAGACATGAGGCTGGACACTCTTGGGGCTGAGAGGATTGGTGAGCTTGGGTGAGCAAACGCAGACCATTTAAAGTCCTACTGCGTGGTACCCATGCCGTGGGTCCCAAATCTCCAGGTTCAAGGGCATCTTCCTACATCGAAAACATGTGTGGGAAACCCAGAAGATGGTACACCGTGTGATCGGGAAAGGGTTCTCAAACGCACCTCATTTCTCCTCTCCTTGTGCTCGGGTTCGCCATTCCAGCCGCTCTACTAACAATCTCCCTACTTGGAGAATCAGCACCTTTAACCTCCTGTTTCGGACAGGTCGCAATTTGGCCTGAGGATGAACGGGAAGAGGGGGAAGCAATGAGAGAGTAGCTCTAGGTGTTGGGACAGGCACAGGTCACTCTATTTTCCCATCAGGAAAAAGAATGAACCACAGGCTCAGCCTGCCCCCCGGAACCAGAATACGGCCTGAAGCAATCCTGCGCTTTGGCGGCCAGCTCCCAAAAAAGCGAGTTGACAAATGGAGCTCAGGGGCACTGCAACTCACAAACCTGCAGAGTTATAAATGATAACTCTCGTCCACAAATATATTGAGGGAAGGCAACGAGGAGGATTGGAAAGCAAGGCAGAATTGCAGGAAACAGGTTTCAGAAGGCAGACTCGACTCGCCTTTAAAGCACATGAAAAGCGGCAAAGCGTTGACAATGATGCCCTTGGCCAAAAAGGGCGTATGCGTTTTTTCCTGAATATATTCAGGAAAAAACGCATACGCCCTTTTTGGCCAACCAGGCAAGCCGGAAAGGCAAATCAGCGCTACAAAGAAGTCTCGCTTGCCATCGGTCAAAAGGGCCATGCTGAAAAAAGTGTAAAAACCAGAAATGCAGGACAGGCCATGGAGACATGGGAGCCTTGCTACGCTGATGGGCGGGCTGTAAATTGCCAGCAGCCACTCTGGAGAAGTGTACGGTGTGTCCTGAAACATGTAATAAGCACAGCTTAGAGAGCATAGGGCACTTCCACTCATGGGCGTATAAATCGGGAAACCTAAAAATCAACAAGACACAGGCACCCCAAAGTTTAGGGCTGCTCTGTTTCCAAGAACCTCCACTTCGGTACACCTTCAATATCCCAGGAAAGCGAAAAATGGATAAAGAAGTTGTGGTACTTAGGCACAATGGAATATCACTCAGCCATGAAATCAATGTCATAAGGCTAGTAGCAGCAGGATGAGTGGATTTAGGTACGATGACTCTCAGTGAAATAAGTCACAGAGAAAAAGACACTTATCCTAAGATATCACTTATAGAGGGAATGTCAAAATCGCTACACTTGAACTGAATTACAAAACAGAACAGAGTCACACATTTAGAAAACACACTATGGCTGCTTAACGGGAAAGGTGAGGTGGGGTGATGCATAAAACAAGGGTTTGAAATTAGCTCAGATACCGTTCCACAAGCCAAATATGTAATAGACAAGACCTACTCCCTGCTCAGTGAACTGGACTCAACAGCCCCTATTCACCGCCCAAGAATATATCTGACTAGTAAGAGTCTTAAAACCTATATATCGATCTCTCTCTGGAAGTGCATCAAGAGGGTGTAAAGCGGCATAAACACAGCAGTGAAAAGCAGCTAAACCCCATTATAAAAATAGATTACTTAAAAAAAACCCCAGAAAACAAAGACAGTGAAAGAGAGAGAAATTCTTACAAAATCCGTTCAGGGGCTCTGATGCAACCTGGATTGACCATATCTAGACCCACAGCTGGATGAGACATGAGGCTGGACACTCTTGGGGCTGAGAGGATTGGTGAGCTTGGGTGAGCAAACGCAGACCCTTTAAAGTCCTACTGCGTGGTACCCATGCCGTGGGTCCCAAATCTCCAGGTTCAAGGGCATCTTCCTACATCGAAAACATGCGTGGGAAACCCAGAAGATGGTACACCGTGTGATCGGGAAAGGGTTCTCAAACGCACCTCATTTCTCCTCTCCTTGTGCTCGGGTTCGCCATTCCAGCCGCTCTACTAACAATCTCCCTACTTGGAGAATCTGCACCTTGAACCTCCTGTTTCGGACAGGTCGCAATTTGGCCTGAGGATGAACGGGAAGACGGGGAACCAATGAGAGACTAGCTCTAGGTGTTGGGACAGGCACAGGTCACTCTATTTTCCCATCAGGAAGAAGAATGAACCACAGGCTCAGCCTGCCCCCCGGAACCAGAATACGGCCTGAAGCAATCCTGCGCTTTGGCGGCCAGCTCCCAAAAAAGCGAGTTGACAAATGGAGCTCAAGGGCACTGCAACTCACAAACCTGCAGAGTTATAAATGATAACTGTCGTCCACAAATATATTGAGGGAAGGCAACGAAGAGGATTTGAAAGCAAGGCAGAATTGCAGGAAACAGGTTTCAGAAGGCAGACTCGACTCGCCTTGAAAGCACATGAAAAGCGGCAAAGCGTTGACAATGATGCCCTTGGCCAAAAAGGGCGTATGCGTTTTTTCCTGAATATATTCAGGAAAAAACGCATACGCCCTTTTTGGCCAACCAGGCAAGCCGGAAAGGCAAATCAGCGCTACAAAGAAGTCTCGCTTGCCATCGGTCAAAAGGGCCATGCTGAAAAAAGTGTAAAAACCAGAAATGCAGGACAGGCCATGGAGACATGGGAGCCTTGCTACGCTGATGGGCGGGCTGTAAATTGCCAACAGCCACTCTGGAGAAGTGTACGGTGTGTCCTGAAACATGTAATAAGCACAGCTTAGAGAGCATAGGGCACTTCCACTCATGGGCGTATAAATCGGGAAACCTAAAGATCAACAAGACACAGGCACCCCAAAGTTTAGGGCTGCTCTGTTTCCAAGAACCTCCACTTCGGTACACCTTCAATATCCCAGGAAAGCGAAAAATGGATAAAGAAGTTGTGGTACTTAGGCACAATGGAATATCACTCAGCCATGAAATCAATGTCATAAGGCTAGTAGCAGCAGGATGAGTGGATTTAGGTACGATGACTCTCAGTGAAATAAGTCACAGAGAAAAAGACACTTATCCTAAGATATCACTTATAGAGGGAATGTCAAAATCGCTACACTTGAACTGAATTACAAAACAGAACAGAGTCACACATTTAGAAAACACACTATGGCTGCTTAACGGGAAAGGTGAGGTGGGGTGATGCATAAAACAAGGGTTTGAAATTAGCTCAGATACCGTTCCACAAGCCAAATATGTAATAGACAAGACCTACTCCCTGCTCAGTGAACTGGACTCAACAGCCCCTATTCACCGCCCAAGAATATATCTGACTAGTAAGAGTCTTAAAACCTATGTACTGATCTCTCTCTGGAAGTGCATCAAGAGGGTGTAAAGCGGCATAAACACAGCAGTGAAAAGCAGCTAAACCCCATTATAAAAATAGATTACTTAAAAAAAACCCCATAAAACAAAGACAGTGAAAGAGAGAGAAATTCTTACAAAATCCGTTCAGGGGCTCTGATGCAACCTGGATTGACCATATCTAGACCCACAGCTGGATGAGACATGAGGCTGGACACTCTTGGGGCTGAGAGGATTGGTGAGCTTGGGTGAGCAAACGCAGACCCTTTAAAGTCCTACTGCGTGGTACCCATGCCGTGGGTCCCAAATCTCCAGGTTCAAGGGCATCTTCCTACATCGAAAACATGTGTGGGAAACCCAGAAGATGGTACACCGTGTGATCGGGAAAGGGTTCTCAAACGCACCTCATTTCTCCTCTCCTTGTGCTCGGGTTCGCCATTCCAGCCGCTCTACTAACAATCTCCCTACTTGGAGAATCTGCAACTTTAACCTCCTGTTTCGGACAGGTCGCAATTTGGCCTGAGGATGAACGGGAAGACGGGGAACCAATGAGAGACTAGCTCTAGGTGTTGGGACAGGCACAGGTCACTCTATTTTCCCATCAGGAAGAAGAATGAACCACAGGCTCAGCCTGCCCCCGGAACCAGAATACGGCCTGAAGCAATCCTGCGCTTTGGCGGCCAGCTCCCAAAAAAGCGAGTTGACAAATGGAGCTCAGGGGCACTGCAACTCACAAACCTGCAGAATAATAAATGATAACTCTCGTCCACAAATATATTGAGGGAAGGCAACGAAGAGGATTTGAAAGCAAGGCAGAATTGCAGGAAACAGGTTTCAGGAGGCAGACTCGACTCGCCTTGAAAGCACATGAAAAGTGGCAAAGCGTTGACAATGATGCCCTTGGCCAAAAAGGGCGTATGCGTTTTTTCCTGAATATATTCAGGAAAAAACGCATACGCCCTTTTTGGCCAACCAGGCAAGCCGGAAAGGCAAATCAGCGCTACAAAGAAGTCTCGCTTGCCATCGGTCAAAAGGGCCATGCTGAAAAAAGTGTAAAAACCAGAAATGCAGGACAGGCCATGGAGACATGGGAGCCTTGCTACGCTGATGGGCGGGCTGTAAATTGCCAGCAGCCACTCTGGAGAAGTGTACGGTGTGTCCTGAAACATGTAATAAGCACAGCTTAGAGAGCATAGGGCACTTCCACTCATGGGCGTATAAATCGGGAAACCTAAAAATCAACAAGACACAGGCACCCCAAAGTTTAGTGCTGCTCTGTTTCCAAGAACCTCCACTTCGGTACACCTTCTATATCCCAGGAAAGCGAAAAATGGATAAAGAAGTTGTGGTACTTAGGCACAATGGAATATCACTCAGCCATGAAATCAATGTCATAAGGCTAGTAGCAGCAGGATGAGTGGATTTAGGTACGATGACTCTCAGTGAAATAAGTCACAGAGAAAAAGACACTTATCCTAAGATATCACTTATAGAGGGAATGTCAAAATCGCTACACTTGAACTGAATTACAAAACAGAACAGAGTCACACATTTAGAAAACACACTATGGCTGCTTAACGGGAAAGGTGAGGTGGGGTGATGCATAAAACAAGGGTTTGAAATTAGCTCAGATACCGTTCCACAAGCCAAATATGTAATAGACAAGACCTACTCCCTGCTCAGTGAACTGGACTCAACAGCCCCTATTCACCGCCCAAGAATATATCTGACTAGTAAGAGTCTTAAAACCTATATATCGATCTCTCTCTGGAAGTGCATCAAGAGGGTGTAAAGCGGCATAAACACAGCAGTGAAAAGCAGCTAAACCCCATTATAAAAATAGATTACTTAAAAAAAACCCCATAAAACAAAGACAGTGAAAGAGAGAGAAATTCTTACAAAATCCGTTCAGGGGCTCTGATGCAACCTGGATTGACCATATCTAGACCCACAGCTGGATGAGACATGAGGCTGGACACTCTTGGGGCTGAGAGGATTGGTGAGCTTGGGTGAGCAAACGCAGACCCTTTAAAGTCCTACTGCGTGGTACCCATGCCGTGGGTCCCAAATCTCCAGGTTCAAGGGCATCTTCCTACATCGAAAACATGCGTGGGAAACCCAGAAGATGGTACACCGTGTGATCGGGAAAGGGTTCTCAAACGCACCTCATTTCTCCTCTCCTTGTGCTCGGGTTCGCCATTCCAGCCGCTCTACTAACAATCTCCCTACTTGGAGAATCTGCACCTTGAACCTCCTATTTCGGACAGGTGGCAATTTGGCCTGAGGATGAACGCGAAGACGGGGAACCAATGAGAGACTAGCTCTAGGTGTTGGGACAGGCACAGGTCACTCTATTTTCCCATCAGGAAGAAGAATGAACCACAGGCTCAGCCTGCCCCCGGAACCAGAATACGGCCTGAAGCAATCCTGCGCTTTGGCGGCCACCTCCCAAAAAAGCGAGTTGACAAATGGAGCTCAGGGGCACTGCAACTCACAAACCTGCAGAGTTATAAATGATAACTCTCGTCCACAAATATATTGAGGGAAGGCAACGAAGAGGATTTGAAAGCAAGGCAGAATTGCAGGAAACAGGTTTCAGGAGGCAGACTCGACTCGCCTTGAAAGCACATGAAAAGCGGCAAAGCGTTGACAATGATGCCCTTGGCCAAAAAGGGCGTATGCGTTTTTTCCTGAATATATTCAGGAAAAAACGCATACGCCCTTTTTGGCCAACCAGGCAAGCCGGAAAGGCAAATCAGCGCTACAAAGAAGTCTCGCTTGCCATCGGTCAAAAGGGCCATGCTGAAAAAGTGTAAAAACCAGAAATGCAGGACAGGCCATGGAGACATGGGAGCCTTGCTACGCTGATGGGCGGGCTGTAAATTGCCAGCAGCCACTCTGGAGAAGTGTACGGTGTGTCCTGAAACATGTAATAAGCACAGCTTAGAGACCATAGGGCACTTCCACTCATGGGCGTATAAATCGGGAAACCTAAAAATCAACAAGACACAGGCACCCCAAAGTTTAGGGCTGCTCTGTTTCCAAGAACCTCCACTTCGGTACACCTTCTATATCCCAGGAAAGCGAAAAATGGATAAAGAAGTTGTGGTACTTAGGCACAATGGAATATCACTCAGCCATGAAATCAATGTCATAAGGCTAGTAGCAGCAGGATGAGTGGATTTAGGTACGATGACTCTCAGTGAAATAAGTCACAGAGAAAAAGACACTTATCCTAAGATATCACTTATAGAGGGAATGTCAAAATCGCTACACTTGAACTGAATTACAAAACAGAACAGAGTCACACATTTAGAAAACACACTATGGCTGCTTAACGGGAAAGGTGAGGTGGGGTGATGCATAAAACAAGGGTTTGAAATTAGCTCAGATACCGTTCCACAAGCCAAATATGTAATAGACAAGACCTACTCCCTGCTCAGTGAACTGGACTCAACAGCCCCTATTCACCGCCCAAGAATATATCTGACTAGTAAGAGTCTTAAAACCTATATATCGATCTCTCTCTGGAAGTGCATCAAGAGGGTGTAAAGCGGCATAAACACAGCAGTGAAAAGCAGCTAAACCCCATTATAAAAATAGATTACTTAAAAAAAACCCCATAAAACAAAGACAGTGAAAGAGAGAGAAATTCTTACAAAATCCGTTCAGGGGCTCTGATGCAACCTGGATTGACCATATCTAGACCCACAGCTGGATGAGACATGAGGCTGGACACTCTTGGGGCTGAGAGGATTGGTGAGCTTGGGTGAGCAAACGCAGACCCTTTAAAGTCCTACTGCGTGGTACCCATGCCGTGGGTCCCAAATCTCCAGGTTCAAGGGCATCTTCCTACATCGAAAACATGCGTGGGAAACCCAGAAGATGGTACACCGTGTGATCGGGAAAGGGTTCTCAAACGCACCTCATTTCTCCTCTCCTTGTGCTCGGGTTCGCCATTCCAGCCGCTCTACTAACAATCTCCCTACTTGGAGAATCTGCACCTTGAACCTCCTATTTCGGACAGGTGGCAATTTGGCCTGAGGATGAACGCGAAGACGGGGAACCAATGAGAGACTAGCTCTAGGTGTTGGGACAGGCACAGGTCACTCTATTTTCCAATCAGGAAGAAGAATGAACCACAGGCTCAGCCTGCCCCCCGGAACCAGAATACGGCCTGAAGCAATCCTGCGCTTTGGCGGCCAGCTCCCAAAAAAGCGAGTTGACAAATGGAGCTCAAGGGCACTGCAATTCACAAACCTGCAGAGTTATAAATGATAACTCTCGTCCACAAATATATTGAGGGAAGGCAACGAAGAGGATTTGAAAGCAAGGCAGAATTGCAGGAAACAGGTTTCAGGAGGCAGACTCGACTCGCCTTGAAAGCACATGAAAAGCGGCAAAGCGTTGACAATGATGCCCTTGGCCAAAAAGGGCGTATGCGTTTTTTCCTGAATATATTCAGGAAAAAACGCATACGCCCTTTTTGGCCAACCAGGCAAGCCGGAAAGGCAAATCAGCGCTACAAAGAAGTCTCGCTTGCCATCGGTCAAAAGGGCCATGCTGAAAAAAGTGTAAAAACCAGAAATGCAGGACAGGCCATGGAGACATGGGAGCCTTGCTACGCTGATGGGCGGGCTGTAAATTGCCAGCAGCCACTCTGGAGAAGTGTACGGTGTGTCCTGAAACATGTAATAAGCACAGCTTAGAGAGCATAGGGCACTTCCACTCATGGGCGTATAAATCGGGAAACCTAAAAATCAACAAAACACAGGCACCACAAAGTTTAGGGCTGCTCTGTTTCCAAGAACCTCCACTTCGGTACACCTTCAATATCCCAGGAAAGCGAAAAATGGATAAAGAAGTTGTGGTACTTAGGCACAATGGAATATCACTCAGCCATGAAATCAATGTCATAAGGCTAGTAGCAGCAGGATGAGTGGATTTAGGTACGATGACTCTCAGTGAAATAAGTCACAGAGAAAAAGACACTTATCCTAAGATATCACTTATAGAGGGAATGTCAAAATCGCTACACTTGAACTGAATTACAAAACAGAACAGAGTCACACATTTAGAAAACACACTATGGCTGCTTAACGGGAAAGGTGAGGTGGGGTGATGCATAAAACAAGGGTTTGAAATTAGCTCAGATACCGTTCCACAAGCCAAATATGTAATAGAAAAGACCTACTCCCTGCTCAGTGAACTGGACTCAACAGCCCCTATTCACCGCCCAAGAATATATCTGACTAGTAAGAGTCTTCAAACCTATGTATTGATCTCTCTCTGGAAGTGCATCAAGAGGGTGTAAAGCGGCATAAACACAGCAGTGAAAAGCAGCTAAACCCCATTATAAAAATAGATTACTTAAAAAAAAACCCATAAAACAAAGACAGTGAAAGAGAGAGAAATTCTTACAAAATCCGTTCAGGGGCTCTGATGCAACCTGGATTGACCATATCTAGACCCACAGCTGGATGAGACATGAGGCTGGACACTCTTGGGGCTGAGAGGATTGGTGAGCTTGGGTGAGCAAACGCAGACCATTTAAAGTCCTACTGCGTGGTACCCATGCCGTGGGTCCCAAATCTCCAGGTTCAAGGGCATCTTCCTACATCGAAAACATGTGTGGGAAACCCAGAAGATGGTACACCGTGTGATCGGGAAAGGGTTCTCAAACGCACCTCATTTCTCCTCTCCTTGTGCTCGGGTTCGCCATTCCAGCCGCTCTACTAACAATCTCCCTACTTGGAGAATCAGCACCTTTAACCTCCTGTTTCGGACAGGTCGCAATTTGGCCTGAGGATGAACGGGAAGAGGGGGAAGCAATGAGAGAGTAGCTCTAGGTGTTGGGACAGGCACAGGTCACTCTATTTTCCCATCAGGAAGAAGAATGAACCACAGGCTCAGCCTGCCCCCGGAACCAGAATACGGCCTGAAGCAATCCTGCGCTTTGGCGGCCACCTCCCAAAAAAGCGAGTTGACAAATGGAGCTCAGGGGCACTGCAACTCACAAACCTGCAGAGTTATAAATGATAACTCTCGTCCACAAATATATTGAGGGAAGGCAACGAAGAGGATTTGAAAGCAAGGCAGAATTGCAGGAAACAGGTTTCAGGAGGCAGACTCGACTCGCCTTGAAAGCACATGAAAAGCGGCAAAGCGTTGACAATGATGCCCTTGGCCAAAAAGGGCGTATGCGTTTTTTCCTGAATATATTCAGGAAAAAACGCATACGCCCTTTTTGGCCAACCAGGCAAGCCGGAAAGGCAAATCAGCGCTACAAAGAAGTCTCGCTTGCCATCGGTCAAAAGGGCCATGCTGAAAAAGTGTAAAAACCAGAAATGCAGGACAGGCCATGGAGACATGGGAGCCTTGCTACGCTGATGGGCGGGCTGTAAATTGCCAGCAGCCACTCTGGAGAAGTGTACGGTGTGTCCTGAAACATGTAATAAGCACAGCTTAGAGACCATAGGGCACTTCCACTCATGGGCGTATAAATCGGGAAACCTAAAAATCAACAAGACACAGGCACCCCAAAGTTTAGGGCTGCTCTGTTTCCAAGAACCTCCACTTCGGTACACCTTCAATATCCCAGGAAAGCGAAAAATGGATAAAGAAGTTGTGGTACTTAGGCACAATGGAATATCACTCAGCCATGAAATCAATGTCATAAGGCTAGTAGCAGCAGGATGAGTGGATTTAGGTACGATGACTCTCAGTGAAATAAGTCACAGAGAAAAAGACACTTATCCTAAGATATCACTTATAGAGGGAATGTCAAAATCGCTACACTTGAACTGAATTACAAAACAGAACAGAGTCACACATTTAGAAAACACACTATGGCTGCTTAACGGGAAAGGTGAGGTGGGGTGATGCATAAAACAAGGGTTTGAAATTAGCTCAGATACCGTTCCACAAGCCAAATATGTAATAGACAAGACCTACTCCCTGCTCAGTGAACTGGACTCAACAGCCCCTATTCACCGCCCAAGAATATATCTGACTAGTAAGAGTCTTAAAACTTATATATCGATCTCTCTCTGGAAGTGCATCAAGAGGGTGTAAAGCGGCATAAACACAGCAGTGAAAAGCAGCTAAACCCCATTATAAAAATAGATTACTTAAAAAAAACCCCATAAAACAAAGACAGTGAAAGAGAGAGAAATTCTTACAAAATCCGTTCAGGGGCTCTGATGCAACCTGGATTGACCATATCTAGACCCACAGCTGGATGAGACATGAGGCTGGACACTCTTGGGGCTGAGAGGATTGGTGAGCTTGGGTGAGCAAACGCAGACCCTTTAAAGTCCTACTGCGTGGTACCCATGCCGTGGGTCCCAAATCTCCAGGTTCAAGGGCATCTTCCTACATCGAAAACATGCGTGGGAAACCCAGAAGATGGTACACCGTGTGATCGGGAAAGGGTTCTCAAACGCACCTCATTTCTCCTCTCCTTGTGCTCGGGTTCGCCATTCCAGCCGCTCTACTAACAATCTCCCTACTTGGAGAATCTGCACCTTTAACCTCCTGTTTCGGACAGGTCGCAATTTGGCCTGAGGATGAACGCGAAGACGGGGAACCAATGAGAGACTAGCTCTAGGTGTTGGGACAGGCACAGGTCACTCTATTTTCCCATCAGGAAGAAGAATGAACCACAGGCTCAGCCTGCCCCCCGGAACCAGAATACGGCCTGAAGCAATCCTGCGCTTTGGCGGCCAGCTCCCAAAAAAGCGAGTTGACAAATGGAGCTCAGGGGCACTGCAACTCACAAACCTGCAGAGTTATAAATGATAACTCTCGTCCACAAATATATTGAGGGAAGGCAACGAGGAGGATTGGAAAGCAAGGCAGAATTGCAGGAAACAGGTTTCAGAAGGCAGACTCGACTCGCCTTGAAAGCACATGAAAAGCGGCAAAGCGTTGACAATGATGCCCTTGGCCAAAAAGGGCGTATGCGTTTTTTCCTGAATATATTCAGGAAAAAACGCATACGCCCTTTTTGGCCAACCAGGCAAGCCGGAAAGGCAAATCAGCGCTACAAAGAAGTCTCGCTTGCCATCGGTCAAAAGGGCCATGCTGAAAAAAGTGTAAAAACCAGAAATGCAGGACAGGCCATGGAGACATGGGAGCCTTGCTACGCTGATGGGCGGGCTGTAAATTGCCAGCAGCCACTCTGGAGAAGTGTACGGTGTGTCCTGAAACATGTAATAAGCACAGCTTAGAGAGCATAGGGCACTTCCACTCATGGGCGTATAAATCGGGAAACCTAAAAATCAACAAGACACAGGCACCCCAAAGTTTAGGGCTGCTCTGTTTCCAAGAACCTCCACTTCGGTACACCTTCAATATCCCAGGAAAGCGAAAAATGGATAAAGAAGTTGTGGTACTTAGGCACAATGGAATATCACTCAGCCATGAAATCAATGTCATAAGGCTAGTAGCAGCAGGATGAGTGGATTTAGGTACGATGACTCTCAGTGAAATAAGTCACAGAGAAAAAGACACTTATCCTAAGATATCACTTATAGAGGGAATGTCAACGTCGCTACACTTGAACTGAATTACAAAACAGAACAGAGTCACACATTTAGAAAACACACTATGGCTGCTTAACGGGAAAGGTGAGGTGGGGTGATGCATAAAACAAGGGTTTGAAATTAGCTCAGATACCGTTCCACAAGCCAAATATGTAATAGAAAAGACCTACTCCCTGCTCAGTGAACTGGACTCAACAGCCCCTATTCACCGCCCAAGAATATATCTGACTAGTAAGAGTCTTAAAACCTATATATCGATCTCTCTCTGGAAGTGCATCAAGAGGGTGTAAAGCGGCATAAACACAGCAGTGAAAAGCAGCTAAACCCCATTATAAAAATAGATTACTTAAAAAAAACCCCAGAAAACAAAGACAGTGAAAGAGAGAGAAATTCTTACAAAATCCGTTCAGGGGCTCTGATGCAACCTGGATTGACCATATCTAGACCCACAGCTGGATGAGACATGAGGCTGGACACTCTTGGGGCTGAGAGGATTGGTGAGCTTGGGTGAGCAAACGCAGACCCTTTAAAGTCCTACTGCGTGGTACCCATGCCGTGGGTCCCAAATCTCCAGGTTCAAGGGCATCTTCCTACATCGAAAACATGCGTGGGAAACCCAGAAGATGGTACACCGTGTGATCGGGAAAGGGTTCTCAAACGCACCTCATTTCTCCTCTCCTTGTGCTCGGGTTCGCCATTCCAGCCGCTCTACTAACAATCTCCCTACTTGGAGAATCTGCACCTTGAACCTCCTGTTTCGGACAGGTCGCAATTTGGCCTGAGGATGAACGGGAAGACGGGGAACCAATGAGAGACTAGCTCTAGGTGTTGGGACAGGCACAGGTCACTCTATTTTCCCATCAGGAAGAAGAATGAACCACAGGCTCAGCCTGCCCCCCGGAACCAGAATACGGCCTGAAGCAATCCTGCGCTTTGGCGGCCAGCTCCCAAAAAAGCGAGTTGACAAATGGAGCTCAAGGGCACTGCAACTCACAAACCTGCAGAGTTATAAATGATAACTGTCGTCCACAAATATATTGAGGGAAGGCAACGAAGAGGATTTGAAAGCAAGGCAGAATTGCAGGAAACAGGTTTCAGAAGGCAGACTCGACTCGCCTTGAAAGCACATGAAAAGCGGCAAAGCGTTGACAATGATGCCCTTGGCCAAAAAGGGCGTATGCGTTTTTTCCTGAATATATTCAGGAAAAAACGCATACGCCCTTTTTGGCCAACCAGGCAAGCCGGAAAGGCAAATCAGCGCTACAAAGAAGTCTCGCTTGCCATCGGTCAAAAGGGCCATGCTGAAAAAAGTGTAAAAACCAGAAATGCAGGACAGGCCATGGAGACATGGGAGCCTTGCTACGCTGATGGGCGGGCTGTAAATTGCCAACTGCCACTCTGGAGAAGTGTACGGTGTGTCCTGAAACATGTAATAAGCACAGCTTAGAGAGCATAGGGCACTTCCACTCATGGGCGTATAAATCGGGAAACCTAAAGATCAACAAGACACAGGCACCCCAAAGTTTAGGGCTGCTCTGTTTCCAAGAACCTCCACTTCGGTACACCTTCAATATCCCAGGAAAGCGAAAAATGGATAAAGAAGTTGTGGTACTTAGGCACAATGGAATATCACTCAGCCATGAAATCAATGTCATAAGGCTAGTAGCAGCAGGATGAGTGGATTTAGGTACGATGACTCTCAGTGAAATAAGTCACAGAGAAAAAGACACTTATCCTAAGATATCACTTATAGAGGGAATGTCAAAATCGCTACACTTGAACTGAATTACAAAACAGAACAGAGTCACACATTTAGAAAACACACTATGGCTGCTTAACGGGAAAGGTGAGGTGGGGTGATGCATAAAACAAGGGTTTGAAATTAGCTCAGATACCGTTCCACAAGCCAAATATGTAATAGACAAGACCTACTCCCTGCTCAGTGAACTGGACTCAACAGCCCCTATTCACCGCCCAAGAATATATCTGACTAGTAAGAGTCTTAAAACCTATGTACTGATCTCTCTCTGGAAGTGCATCAAGAGGGTGTAAAGCGGCATAAACACAGCAGTGAAAAGCAGCTAAACCCCATTATAAAAATAGATTACTTAAAAAAAACCCCATAAAACAAAGACAGTGAAAGAGAGAGAAATTCTTACAAAATCCGTTCAGGGGCTCTGATGCAACCTGGATTGACCATATCTAGACCCACAGCTGGATGAGACATGAGGCTGGACACTCTTGGGGCTGAGAGGATTGGTGAGCTTGGGTGAGCAAACGCAGACCCTTTAAAGTCCTACTGCGTGGTACCCATGCCGTGGGTCCCAAATCTCCAGGTTCAAGGGCATCTTCCTACATCGAAAACATGTGTGGGAAACCCAGAAGATGGTACACCGTGTGATCGGGAAAGGGTTCTCAAACGCACCTCATTTCTCCTCTCCTTGTGCTCGGGTTCGCCATTCCAGCCGCTCTACTAACAATCTCCCTACTTGGAGAATCTGCACCTTTAACCTCCTGTTTCGGACAGGTCGCAATTTGGCCTGAGGATGAACGGGAAGACGGGGAACCAATGAGAGACTAGCTCTAGGTGTTGGGACAGGCACAGGTCACTCTATTTTCCCATCAGGAAGAAGAATGAACCACAGGCTCAGCCTGCCCCCCGGAACCAGAATACGGCCTGAAGCAATCCTGCGCTTTGGCGGCCAGCTCCCAAAAAAGCGAGTTGACAAATGGAGCTCAAGGGCACTGCAATTCACAAACCTGCAGAGTTATAAATGATAACTCTCGTCCACAAATATATTGAGGGAAGGCAACGAAGAGGATTTGAAAGCAAGGCAGAATTGCAGGAAACAGGTTTCAGGAGGCAGAGTCGACTCGCCTTGAAAGCACATGAAAAGCGGCAAAGCGTTGACAATGATGCCCTTGGCCAAAAAGGGCGTATGCGTTTTTTCCTGAATATATTCAGGAAAAAACGCATACGCCCTTTTTGGCCAACCAGGCAAGCCCGAAAGGCAAATCAGCGCTACAAAGAAGTCTCGCTTGCCATCGGTCAAAAGGGCCATGCTGAAAAAAGTGTAAAAACCAGAAATGCAGGACAGGCCATGGAGACATGGGAGCCTTGCTACGCTGATGGGCGGGCTGTAAATTGCCAACTGCCACTCTGGAGAAGTGTACGGTGTGTCCTGAAACATGTAATAAGCACAGCTTAGAGAGCATAGGGCACTTCCACTCATGGGCGTATAAATCGGGAAACCTAAAAATCAACAAGACACAGGCACCCCAAAGTTTAGGGCTGCTCTGTTTCCAAGAACCTCCACTTCGGTACACCTTCAATATCCCAGGAAAGCGAAAAATGGATAAAGAAGTTGTGGTACTTAGGCACAATGGAATATCACTCAGCCATGAAATCAATGTCATAAGGCTAGTAGCAGCAGGATGAGTGGATTTAGGTACGATGACTCTCAGTGAAATAAGTCACAGAGAAAAAGACACTTATCCTAAGATATCACTTATAGAGGGAATGTCAAAATCGCTACACTTGAACTGAATTACAAAACAGAACAGAGTCACACATTTAGAAAACACACTATGGCTGCTTAACGGGAAAGGTGAGGTGGGGTGATGCATAAAACAAGGGTTTGAAATTAGCTCAGATACCGTTCCACAAGCCAAATATGTAATAGACAAGACCTACTCCCTGCTCAGTGAACTGGACTCAACAGCCCCTATTCACCGCCCAAGAATATATCTGACTAGTAAGAGTCTTAAAACCTATGTATTGATCTCTCTCTGGAAGTGCATCAAGAGGGTGTAAAGCGGCATAAACACAGCAGTGAAAAGCAGCTAAACCCCATTATAAAAATAGATTACTTAAAAGAAACCCCATAAAACAAAGACAGTGAAAGAGAGAGAAATTCTTACAAAATCCGTTCAGGGGCTCTGATGCAACCTGGATTGACCATATCTAGACCCACAGCTGGATGAGACATGAGGCTGGACACTCTTGGGGCTGAGAGGATTGGTGAGCTTGGGTGAGCAAACGCAGACCCTTTAAAGTCCTACTGCGTGGTACCCATGCCGTGGGTCCCAAATCTCCAGGTTCAAGGGCATCTTCCTACATCGAAAACATGCGTGGGAAACCCAGAAGATGGTACACCGTGTGATCGGGAAAGGGTTCTCAAACGCACCTCATTTCTCCTCTCCTTGTGCTCGGGTTCGCCATTCCAGCCGCTCTACTAACAATCTCCCTACTTGGAGAATCTGCACCTTTAACCTCCTGTTTCGGACAGGTCGCAATTTGGCCTGAGGATGAACGCGAAGACGGGGAACCAATGAGAGACTAGCTCTAGGTGTTGGGACAGGCACAGGTCACTCTATTTTCCCATCAGGAAGAAGAATGAACCACAGGCTCAGCCTGCCCCCCGGAACCAGAATACGGCCTGAAGCAATCCTGCGCTTTGGCGGCCAGCTCCCAAAAAAGCGAGTTGACAAATGGAGCTCAAGGGCACTGCAATTCACAAACCTGCAGAGTTATAAATGATAACTCTCGTCCACAAATATATTGAGGGAAGGCAACGAAGAGGATTTGAAAGCAAGGCAGAATTGCAGGAAACAGGTTTCAGGAGGCAGAGTCGACTCGCCTTGAAAGCACATGAAAAGCGGCAAAGCGTTGACAATGATGCCCTTGGCCAAAAAGGGCGTATGCGTTTTTTCCTGAATATGTTCAGGAAAAAACGCATACGCCCTTTTTGGCCAACCAGGCAAGCCCGAAAGGCAAATCAGCGCTACAAAGAAGTCTCGCTTGCCATCGGTCAAAAGGGCCATGCTGAAAAAAGTGTAAAAACCAGAAATGCAGGACAGGCCATGGAGACATGGGAGCCTTGCTACGCTGATGGGCGGGCTGTAAATTGCCAGCAGCCACTCTGGAGAAGTGTACGGTGTGTCCTGAAACATGTAATAAGCACAGCTTAGAGACCATAGGGCACTTCCACTCATGGGCGTATAAATCGGGAAACCTAAAAATCAACAAGACACAGGCACCCCAAAGTTTAGGGCTGCTCTGTTTCCAAGAACCTCCACTTCGGTACACCTTCAATATCCCAGGAAAGCGAAAAATGGATAAAGAAGTTGTGGTACTTAGGCACAATGGAATATCACTCAGCCATGAAATCAATGTCATAAGGCTAGTAGCAGCAGGATGAGTGGATTTAGGTACGATGACTCTCAGTGAAATAAGTCACAGAGAAAAAGACACTTATCCTAAGATATCACTTATAGAGGGAATGTCAAAATCGCTACACTTGAACTGAATTACAAAACAGAACAGAGTCACACATTTAGAAAACACACTATGGCTGCTTAACGGGAAAGGTGAGGTGGGGTGATGCATAAAACAAGGGTTTGAAATTAGCTCAGATACCGTTCCACAAGCCAAATATGTAATAGACAAGACCTACTCCCTGCTCAGTGAACTGGACTCAACAGCCCCTATTCACCGCCCAAGAATATATCTGACTAGTAAGAGTCTTAAAACCTATATATCGATCTCTCTCTGGAAGTGCATCAAGAGGGTGTAAAGCGGCATAAACACAGCAGTGAAAAGCAGCTAAACCCCATTATAAAAATAGATTACTTAAAAAAAACCCCATAAAACAAAGACAGTGAAAGAGAGAGAAATTCTTACAAAATCCGTTCAGGGGCTCTGATGCAACCTGGATTGACCATATCTAGACCCACAGCTGGATGAGACATGAGGCTGGACACTCTTGGGGCTGAGAGGATTGGTGAGCTTGGGTGAGCAAACGCAGACCCTTTAAAGTCCTACTGCGTGGTACCCATGCCGTGGGTCCCAAATCTCCAGGTTCAAGGGCATCTTCCTACATCGAAAACATGCGTGGGAAACCCAGAAGATGGTACACCGTGTGATCGGGAAAGGGTTCTCAAACGCACCTCATTTCTCCTCTCCTTGTGCTCGGGTTCGCCATTCCAGCCGCTCTACTAACAATCTCCCTACTTGGAGAATCTGCACCTTGAACCTCCTATTTCGGACAGGTGGCAATTTGGCCTGAGGATGAACGCGAAGACGGGGAACCAATGAGAGACTAGCTCTAGGTGTTGGGACAGGCACAGGTCACTCTATTTTCCCATCAGGAAGAAGAATGAACCACAGGCTCAGCCTGCCCCCGGAACCAGAATACGGCCTGAAGCAATCCTGCGCTTTGGCGGCCACCTCCCAAAAAAGCGAGTTGACAAATGGAGCTCAGGGGCACTGCAACTCACAAACCTGCAGAGTTATAAATGATAACTCTCGTCCACAAATATATTGAGGGAAGGCAACGAAGAGGATTTGAAAGCAAGGCAGAATTGCAGGAAACAGGTTTCAGGAGGCAGACTCGACTCGCCT
Organism: Eubalaena glacialis; assembly: GCF_028564815.1. NCBI lineage: Eukaryota > Metazoa > Chordata > Mammalia > Artiodactyla > Balaenidae > Eubalaena > Eubalaena glacialis. The sequence continues at coordinate 121,585,290 of NC_083722.1, forward strand.
TGAAAGCACATGAAAAGCGGCAAAGCGTTGACAATGATGCCCTTGGCCAAAAAGGGCGTATGCGTTTTTTCCTGAATATATTCAGGAAAAAACGCATACGCCCTTTTTGGCCAACCAGGCAAGCCGGAAAGGCAAATCAGCGCTACAAAGAAGTCTCGCTTGCCATCGGTCAAAAGGGCCATGCTGAAAAAGTGTAAAAACCAGAAATGCAGGACAGGCCATGGAGACATGGGAGCCTTGCTACGCTGATGGGCGGGCTGTAAATTGCCAGCAGCCACTCTGGAGAAGTGTACGGTGTGTCCTGAAACATGTAATAAGCACAGCTTAGAGACCATAGGGCACTTCCACTCATGGGCGTATAAATCGGGAAACCTAAAAATCAACAAGACACAGGCACCCCAAAGTTTAGGGCTGCTCTGTTTCCAAGAACCTCCACTTCGGTACACCTTCTATATCCCAGGAAAGCGAAAAATGGATAAAGAAGTTGTGGTACTTAGGCACAATGGAATATCACTCAGCCATGAAATCAATGTCATAAGGCTAGTAGCAGCAGGATGAGTGGATTTAGGTACGATGACTCTCAGTGAAATAAGTCACAGAGAAAAAGACACTTATCCTAAGATATCACTTATAGAGGGAATGTCAAAATCGCTACACTTGAACTGAATTACAAAACAGAACAGAGTCACACATTTAGAAAACACACTATGGCTGCTTAACGGGAAAGGTGAGGTGGGGTGATGCATAAAACAAGGGTTTGAAATTAGCTCAGATACCGTTCCACAAGCCAAATATGTAATAGACAAGACCTACTCCCTGCTCAGTGAACTGGACTCAACAGCCCCTATTCACCGCCCAAGAATATATCTGACTAGTAAGAGTCTTAAAACCTATATATCGATCTCTCTCTGGAAGTGCATCAAGAGGGTGTAAAGCGGCATAAACACAGCAGTGAAAAGCAGCTAAACCCCATTATAAAAATAGATTACTTAAAAAAAACCCCATAAAACAAAGACAGTGAAAGAGAGAGAAATTCTTACAAAATCCGTTCAGGGGCTCTGATGCAACCTGGATTGACCATATCTAGACCCACAGCTGGATGAGACATGAGGCTGGACACTCTTGGGGCTGAGAGGATTGGTGAGCTTGGGTGAGCAAACGCAGACCCTTTAAAGTCCTACTGCGTGGTACCCATGCCGTGGGTCCCAAATCTCCAGGTTCAAGGGCATCTTCCTACATCGAAAACATGCGTGGGAAACCCAGAAGATGGTACACCGTGTGATCGGGAAAGGGTTCTCAAACGCACCTCATTTCTCCTCTCCTTGTGCTCGGGTTCGCCATTCCAGCCGCTCTACTAACAATCTCCCTACTTGGAGAATCTGCACCTTGAACCTCCTATTTCGGACAGGTGGCAATTTGGCCTGAGGATGAACGCGAAGACGGGGAACCAATGAGAGACTAGCTCTAGGTGTTGGGACAGGCACAGGTCACTCTATTTTCCAATCAGGAAGAAGAATGAACCACAGGCTCAGCCTGCCCCCCGGAACCAGAATACGGCCTGAAGCAATCCTGCGCTTTGGCGGCCAGCTCCCAAAAAAGCGAGTTGACAAATGGAGCTCAAGGGCACTGCAATTCACAAACCTGCAGAGTTATAAATGATAACTCTCGTCCACAAATATATTGAGGGAAGGCAACGAAGAGGATTTGAAAGCAAGGCAGAATTGCAGGAAACAGGTTTCAGGAGGCAGACTCGACTCGCCTTGAAAGCACATGAAAAGCGGCAAAGCGTTGACAATGATGCCCTTGGCCAAAAAGGGCGTATGCGTTTTTTCCTGAATATATTCAGGAAAAAACGCATACGCCCTTTTTGGCCAACCAGGCAAGCCGGAAAGGCAAATCAGCGCTACAAAGAAGTCTCGCTTGCCATCGGTCAAAAGGGCCATGCTGAAAAAAGTGTAAAAACCAGAAATGCAGGACAGGCCATGGAGACATGGGAGCCTTGCTACGCTGATGGGCGGGCTGTAAATTGCCAGCAGCCACTCTGGAGAAGTGTACGGTGTGTCCTGAAACATGTAATAAGCACAGCTTAGAGAGCATAGGGCACTTCCACTCATGGGCGTATAAATCGGGAAACCTAAAAATCAACAAAACACAGGCACCACAAAGTTTAGGGCTGCTCTGTTTCCAAGAACCTCCACTTCGGTACACCTTCAATATCCCAGGAAAGCGAAAAATGGATAAAGAAGTTGTGGTACTTAGGCACAATGGAATATCACTCAGCCATGAAATCAATGTCATAAGGCTAGTAGCAGCAGGATGAGTGGATTTAGGTACGATGACTCTCAGTGAAATAAGTCACAGAGAAAAAGACACTTATCCTAAGATATCACTTATAGAGGGAATGTCAAAATCGCTACACTTGAACTGAATTACAAAACAGAACAGAGTCACACATTTAGAAAACACACTATGGCTGCTTAACGGGAAAGGTGAGGTGGGGTGATGCATAAAACAAGGGTTTGAAATTAGCTCAGATACCGTTCCACAAGCCAAATATGTAATAGAAAAGACCTACTCCCTGCTCAGTGAACTGGACTCAACAGCCCCTATTCACCGCCCAAGAATATATCTGACTAGTAAGAGTCTTCAAACCTATGTATTGATCTCTCTCTGGAAGTGCATCAAGAGGGTGTAAAGCGGCATAAACACAGCAGTGAAAAGCAGCTAAACCCCATTATAAAAATAGATTACTTAAAAAAAAACCCATAAAACAAAGACAGTGAAAGAGAGAGAAATTCTTACAAAATCCGTTCAGGGGCTCTGATGCAACCTGGATTGACCATATCTAGACCCACAGCTGGATGAGACATGAGGCTGGACACTCTTGGGGCTGAGAGGATTGGTGAGCTTGGGTGAGCAAACGCAGACCATTTAAAGTCCTACTGCGTGGTACCCATGCCGTGGGTCCCAAATCTCCAGGTTCAAGGGCATCTTCCTACATCGAAAACATGTGTGGGAAACCCAGAAGATGGTACACCGTGTGATCGGGAAAGGGTTCTCAAACGCACCTCATTTCTCCTCTCCTTGTGCTCGGGTTCGCCATTCCAGCCGCTCTACTAACAATCTCCCTACTTGGAGAATCAGCACCTTTAACCTCCTGTTTCGGACAGGTCGCAATTTGGCCTGAGGATGAACGGGAAGAGGGGGAAGCAATGAGAGAGTAGCTCTAGGTGTTGGGACAGGCACAGGTCACTCTATTTTCCCATCAGGAAGAAGAATGAACCACAGGCTCAGCCTGCCCCCGGAACCAGAATACGGCCTGAAGCAATCCTGCGCTTTGGCGGCCACCTCCCAAAAAAGCGAGTTGACAAATGGAGCTCAGGGGCACTGCAACTCACAAACCTGCAGAGTTATAAATGATAACTCTCGTCCACAAATATATTGAGGGAAGGCAACGAAGAGGATTTGAAAGCAAGGCAGAATTGCAGGAAACAGGTTTCAGGAGGCAGACTCGACTCGCCTTGAAAGCACATGAAAAGCGGCAAAGCGTTGACAATGATGCCCTTGGCCAAAAAGGGCGTATGCGTTTTTTCCTGAATATATTCAGGAAAAAACGCATACGCCCTTTTTGGCCAACCAGGCAAGCCGGAAAGGCAAATCAGCGCTACAAAGAAGTCTCGCTTGCCATCGGTCAAAAGGGCCATGCTGAAAAAGTGTAAAAACCAGAAATGCAGGACAGGCCATGGAGACATGGGAGCCTTGCTACGCTGATGGGCGGGCTGTAAATTGCCAGCAGCCACTCTGGAGAAGTGTACGGTGTGTCCTGAAACATGTAATAAGCACAGCTTAGAGACCATAGGGCACTTCCACTCATGGGCGTATAAATCGGGAAACCTAAAAATCAACAAGACACAGGCACCCCAAAGTTTAGGGCTGCTCTGTTTCCAAGAACCTCCACTTCGGTACACCTTCAATATCCCAGGAAAGCGAAAAATGGATAAAGAAGTTGTGGTACTTAGGCACAATGGAATATCACTCAGCCATGAAATCAATGTCATAAGGCTAGTAGCAGCAGGATGAGTGGATTTAGGTACGATGACTCTCAGTGAAATAAGTCACAGAGAAAAAGACACTTATCCTAAGATATCACTTATAGAGGGAATGTCAAAATCGCTACACTTGAACTGAATTACAAAACAGAACAGAGTCACACATTTAGAAAACACACTATGGCTGCTTAACGGGAAAGGTGAGGTGGGGTGATGCATAAAACAAGGGTTTGAAATTAGCTCAGATACCGTTCCACAAGCCAAATATGTAATAGACAAGACCTACTCCCTGCTCAGTGAACTGGACTCAACAGCCCCTATTCACCGCCCAAGAATATATCTGACTAGTAAGAGTCTTAAAACTTATATATCGATCTCTCTCTGGAAGTGCATCAAGAGGGTGTAAAGCGGCATAAACACAGCAGTGAAAAGCAGCTAAACCCCATTATAAAAATAGATTACTTAAAAAAAACCCCATAAAACAAAGACAGTGAAAGAGAGAGAAATTCTTACAAAATCCGTTCAGGGGCTCTGATGCAACCTGGATTGACCATATCTAGACCCACAGCTGGATGAGACATGAGGCTGGACACTCTTGGGGCTGAGAGGATTGGTGAGCTTGGGTGAGCAAACGCAGACCCTTTAAAGTCCTACTGCGTGGTACCCATGCCGTGGGTCCCAAATCTCCAGGTTCAAGGGCATCTTCCTACATCGAAAACATGCGTGGGAAACCCAGAAGATGGTACACCGTGTGATCGGGAAAGGGTTCTCAAACGCACCTCATTTCTCCTCTCCTTGTGCTCGGGTTCGCCATTCCAGCCGCTCTACTAACAATCTCCCTACTTGGAGAATCTGCACCTTTAACCTCCTGTTTCGGACAGGTCGCAATTTGGCCTGAGGATGAACGGGAAGACGGGGAACCAATGAGAGACTAGCTCTAGGTGTTGGGACAGGCACAGGTCACTCTATTTTCCCATCAGGAAGAAGAATGAACCACAGGCTCAGCCTGCCCCCCGGAACCAGAATACGGCCTGAAGCAATCCTGCGCTTTGGCGGCCAGCTCCCAAAAAAGCGAGTTGACAAATGGAGCTCAGGGGCACTGCAACTCACAAACCTGCAGAGTTATAAATGATAACTCTCGTCCACAAATATATTGAGGGAAGGCAACGAGGAGGATTGGAAAGCAAGGCAGAATTGCAGGAAACAGGTTTCAGAAGGCAGACTCGACTCGCCTTGAAAGCACATGAAAAGCGGCAAAGCGTTGACAATGATGCCCTTGGCCAAAAAGGGCGTATGCGTTTTTTCCTGAATATATTCAGGAAAAAACGCATACGCCCTTTTTGGCCAACCAGGCAAGCCGGAAAGGCAAATCAGCGCTACAAAGAAGTCTCGCTTGCCATCGGTCAAAAGGGCCATGCTGAAAAAAGTGTAAAAACCAGAAATGCAGGACAGGCCATGGAGACATGGGAGCCTTGCTACGCTGATGGGCGGGCTGTAAATTGCCAGCAGCCACTCTGGAGAAGTGTACGGTGTGTCCTGAAACATGTAATAAGCACAGCTTAGAGAGCATCGGGCACTTCCACTCATGGGCGTATAAATCGGGAAACCTAAAAATCAACAAGACACAGGCACCCCAAAGTTTAGGGCTGCTCTGTTTCCAAGAACCTCCACTTCGGTACACCTTCAATATCCCAGGAAAGCGAAAAATGGATAAAGAAGTTGTGGTACTTAGGCACAATGGAATATCACTCAGCCATGAAATCAATGTCATAAGGCTAGTAGCAGCAGGATGAGTGGATTTAGGTACGATGACTCTCAGTGAAATAAGTCACAGAGAAAAAGACACTTATCCTAAGATATCACTTATAGAGGGAATGTCAACGTCGCTACACTTGAACTGAATTACAAAACAGAACAGAGTCACACATTTAGAAAACACACTATGGCTGCTTAACGGGAAAGGTGAGGTGGGGTGATGCATAAAACAAGGGTTTGAAATTAGCTCAGATACCGTTCCACAAGCCAAATATGTAATAGAAAAGACCTACTCCCTGCTCAGTGAACTGGACTCAACAGCCCCTATTCACCGCCCAAGAATATATCTGACTAGTAAGAGTCTTAAAACCTATATATCGATCTCTCTCTGGAAGTGCATCAAGAGGGTGTAAAGCGGCATAAACACAGCAGTGAAAAGCAGCTAAACCCCATTATAAAAATAGATTACTTAAAAAAAACCCCAGAAAACAAAGACAGTGAAAGAGAGAGAAATTCTTACAAAATCCGTTCAGGGGCTCTGATGCAACCTGGATTGACCATATCTAGACCCACAGCTGGATGAGACATGAGGCTGGACACTCTTGGGGCTGAGAGGATTGGTGAGCTTGGGTGAGCAAACGCAGACCCTTTAAAGTCCTACTGCGTGGTACCCATGCCGTGGGTCCCAAATCTCCAGGTTCAAGGGCATCTTCCTACATCGAAAACATGCGTGGGAAACCCAGAAGATGGTACACCGTGTGATCGGGAAAGGGTTCTCAAACGCACCTCATTTCTCCTCTCCTTGTGCTCGGGTTCGCCATTCCAGCCGCTCTACTAACAATCTCCCTACTTGGAGAATCTGCACCTTGAACCTCCTGTTTCGGACAGGTCGCAATTTGGCCTGAGGATGAACGGGAAGACGGGGAACCAATGAGAGACTAGCTCTAGGTGTTGGGACAGGCACAGGTCACTCTATTTTCCCATCAGGAAGAAGAATGAACCACAGGCTCAGCCTGCCCCCCGGAACCAGAATACGGCCTGAAGCAATCCTGCGCTTTGGCGGCCAGCTCCCAAAAAAGCGAGTTGACAAATGGAGCTCAAGGGCACTGCAACTCACAAACCTGCAGAGTTATAAATGATAACTGTCGTCCACAAATATATTGAGGGAAGGCAACGAAGAGGATTTGAAAGCAAGGCAGAATTGCAGGAAACAGGTTTCAGAAGGCAGACTCGACTCGCCTTGAAAGCACATGAAAAGCGGCAAAGCGTTGACAATGATGCCCTTGGCCAAAAAGGGCGTATGCGTTTTTTCCTGAATATATTCAGGAAAAAACGCATACGCCCTTTTTGGCCAACCAGGCAAGCCGGAAAGGCAAATCAGCGCTACAAAGAAGTCTCGCTTGCCATCGGTCAAAAGGGCCATGCTGAAAAAAGTGTAAAAACCAGAAATGCAGGACAGGCCATGGAGACATGGGAGCCTTGCTACGCTGATGGGCGGGCTGTAAATTGCCAACTGCCACTCTGGAGAAGTGTACGGTGTGTCCTGAAACATGTAATAAGCACAGCTTAGAGAGCATAGGGCACTTCCACTCATGGGCGTATAAATCGGGAAACCTAAAGATCAACAAGACACAGGCACCCCAAAGTTTAGGGCTGCTCTGTTTCCAAGAACCTCCACTTCGGTACACCTTCAATATCCCAGGAAAGCGAAAAATGGATAAAGAAGTTGTGGTACTTAGGCACAATGGAATATCACTCAGCCATGAAATCAATGTCATAAGGCTAGTAGCAGCAGGATGAGTGGATTTAGGTACGATGACTCTCAGTGAAATAAGTCACAGAGAAAAAGACACTTATCCTAAGATATCACTTATAGAGGGAATGTCAAAATCGCTACACTTGAACTGAATTACAAAACAGAACAGAGTCACACATTTAGAAAACACACTATGGCTGCTTAACGGGAAAGGTGAGGTGGGGTGATGCATAAAACAAGGGTTTGAAATTAGCTCAGATACCGTTCCACAAGCCAAATATGTAATAGACAAGACCTACTCCCTGCTCAGTGAACTGGACTCAACAGCCCCTATTCACCGCCCAAGAATATATCTGACTAGTAAGAGTCTTAAAACCTATGTACTGATCTCTCTCTGGAAGTGCATCAAGAGGGTGTAAAGCGGCATAAACACAGCAGTGAAAAGCAGCTAAACCCCATTATAAAAATAGATTACTTAAAAAAAACCCCATAAAACAAAGACAGTGAAAGAGAGAGAAATTCTTACAAAATCCGTTCAGGGGCTCTGATGCAACCTGGATTGACCATATCTAGACCCACAGCTGGATGAGACATGAGGCTGGACACTCTTGGGGCTGAGAGGATTGGTGAGCTTGGGTGAGCAAACGCAGACCCTTTAAAGTCCTACTGCGTGGTACCCATGCCGTGGGTCCCAAATCTCCAGGTTCAAGGGCATCTTCCTACATCGAAAACATGTGTGGGAAACCCAGAAGATGGTACACCGTGTGATCGGGAAAGGGTTCTCAAACGCACCTCATTTCTCCTCTCCTTGTGCTCGGGTTCGCCATTCCAGCCGCTCTACTAACAATCTCCCTACTTGGAGAATCTGCACCTTTAACCTCCTGTTTCGGACAGGTCGCAATTTGGCCTGAGGATGAACGGGAAGACGGGGAACCAATGAGAGACTAGCTCTAGGTGTTGGGACAGGCACAGGTCACTCTATTTTCCCATCAGGAAGAAGAATGAACCACAGGCTCAGCCTGCCCCCCGGAACCAGAATACGGCCTGAAGCAATCCTGCGCTTTGGCGGCCAGCTCCCAAAAAAGCGAGTTGACAAATGGAGCTCAAGGGCACTGCAATTCACAAACCTGCAGAGTTATAAATGATAACTCTCGTCCACAAATATATTGAGGGAAGGCAACGAAGAGGATTTGAAAGCAAGGCAGAATTGCAGGAAACAGGTTTCAGGAGGCAGAGTCGACTCGCCTTGAAAGCACATGAAAAGCGGCAAAGCGTTGACAATGATGCCCTTGGCCAAAAAGGGCGTATGCGTTTTTTCCTGAATATATTCAGGAAAAAACGCATACGCCCTTTTTGGCCAACCAGGCAAGCCCGAAAGGCAAATCAGCGCTACAAAGAAGTCTCGCTTGCCATCGGTCAAAAGGGCCATGCTGAAAAAAGTGTAAAAACCAGAAATGCAGGACAGGCCATGGAGACATGGGAGCCTTGCTACGCTGATGGGCGGGCTGTAAATTGCCAACTGCCACTCTGGAGAAGTGTACGGTGTGTCCTGAAACATGTAATAAGCACAGCTTAGAGAGCATAGGGCACTTCCACTCATGGGCGTATAAATCGGGAAACCTAAAAATCAACAAGACACAGGCACCCCAAAGTTTAGGGCTGCTCTGTTTCCAAGAACCTCCACTTCGGTACACCTTCAATATCCCAGGAAAGCGAAAAATGGATAAAGAAGTTGTGGTACTTAGGCACAATGGAATATCACTCAGCCATGAAATCAATGTCATAAGGCTAGTAGCAGCAGGATGAGTGGATTTAGGTACGATGACTCTCAGTGAAATAAGTCACAGAGAAAAAGACACTTATCCTAAGATATCACTTATAGAGGGAATGTCAAAATCGCTACACTTGAACTGAATTACAAAACAGAACAGAGTCACACATTTAGAAAACACACTATGGCTGCTTAACGGGAAAGGTGAGGTGGGGTGATGCATAAAACAAGGGTTTGAAATTAGCTCAGATACCGTTCCACAAGCCAAATATGTAATAGACAAGACCTACTCCCTGCTCAGTGAACTGGACTCAACAGCCCCTATTCACCGCCCAAGAATATATCTGACTAGTAAGAGTCTTAAAACCTATGTATTGATCTCTCTCTGGAAGTGCATCAAGAGGGTGTAAAGCGGCATAAACACAGCAGTGAAAAGCAGCTAAACCCCATTATAAAAATAGATTACTTAAAAGAAACCCCATAAAACAAAGACAGTGAAAGAGAGAGAAATTCTTACAAAATCCGTTCAGGGGCTCTGATGCAACCTGGATTGACCATATCTAGACCCACAGCTGGATGAGACATGAGGCTGGACACTCTTGGGGCTGAGAGGATTGGTGAGCTTGGGTGAGCAAACGCAGACCCTTTAAAGTCCTACTGCGTGGTACCCATGCCGTGGGTCCCAAATCTCCAGGTTCAAGGGCATCTTCCTACATCGAAAACATGCGTGGGAAACCCAGAAGATGGTACACCGTGTGATCGGGAAAGGGTTCTCAAACGCACCTCATTTCTCCTCTCCTTGTGCTCGGGTTCGCCATTCCAGCCGCTCTACTAACAATCTCCCTACTTGGAGAATCTGCACCTTTAACCTCCTGTTTCGGACAGGTCGCAATTTGGCCTGAGGATGAACGCGAAGACGGGGAACCAATGAGAGACTAGCTCTAGGTGTTGGGACAGGCACAGGTCACTCTATTTTCCCATCAGGAAGAAGAATGAACCACAGGCTCAGCCTGCCCCCCGGAACCAGAATACGGCCTGAAGCAATCCTGCGCTTTGGCGGCCAGCTCCCAAAAAAGCGAGTTGACAAATGGAGCTCAAGGGCACTGCAATTCACAAACCTGCAGAGTTATAAATGATAACTCTCGTCCACAAATATATTGAGGGAAGGCAACGAAGAGGATTTGAAAGCAAGGCAGAATTGCAGGAAACAGGTTTCAGGAGGCAGAGTCGACTCGCCTTGAAAGCACATGAAAAGCGGCAAAGCGTTGACAATGATGCCCTTGGCCAAAAAGGGCGTATGCGTTTTTTCCTGAATATGTTCAGGAAAAAACGCATACGACCTTTTTGGCCAACCAGGCAAGCCCGAAAGGCAAATCAGCGCTACAAAGAAGTCTCGCTTGCCATCGGTCAAAAGGGCCATGCTGAAAAAAGTGTAAAAACCAGAAATGCAGGACAGGCCATGGAGACATGGGAGCCTTGCTACGCTGATGGGCGGGCTGTAAATTGCCAGCAGCCACTCTGGAGAAGTGTACGGTGTGTCCTGAAACATGTAATAAGCACAGCTTAGAGACCATAGGGCACTTCCACTCATGGGCGTATAAATCGGGAAACCTAAAAATCAACAAGACACAGGCACCCCAAAGTTTAGGGCTGCTCTGTTTCCAAGAACCTCCACTTCGGTACACCTTCAATATCCCAGGAAAGCGAAAAATGGATAAAGAAGTTGTGGTACTTAGGCACAATGGAATATCACTCAGCCATGAAATCAATGTCATAAGGCTAGTAGCAGCAGGATGAGTGGATTTAGGTACGATGACTCTCAGTGAAATAAGTCACAGAGAAAAAGACACTTATCCTAAGATATCACTTATAGAGGGAATGTCAAAATCGCTACACTTGAACTGAATTACAAAACAGAACAGAGTCACACATTTAGAAAACACACTATGGCTGCTTAACGGGAAAGGTGAGGTGGGGTGATGCATAAAACAAGGGTTTGAAATTAGCTCAGATACCGTTCCACAAGCCAAATATGTAATAGACAAGACCTACTCCCTGCTCAGTGAACTGGACTCAACAGCCCCTATTCACCGCCCAAGAATATATCTGACTAGTAAGAGTCTTAAAACCTATGTATTGATCTCTCTCTGGAAGTGCATCAAGAGGGTGTAAAGCGGCATAAACACAGCAGTGAAAAGCAGCTAAACCCCATTATAAAAATAGATTACTTAAAAAAAACCCCATAAAACAAAGACAGTGAAAGAGAGAGAAATTCTTACAAAATCCGTTCAGGGGCTCTGATGCAACCTGGATTGACCATATCTAGACCCACAGCTGGATGAGACATGAGGCTGGACACTCTTGGGGCTGAGAGGATTGGTGAGCTTGGGTGAGCAAACGCAGACCCTTTAAAGTCCTACTGCGTGGTACCCATGCCGTGGGTCCCAAATCTCCAGGTTCAAGGGCATCTTCCTACATCGAAAACATGCGTGGGAAACCCAGAAGATGGTACACCGTGTGATCGGGAAAGGGTTCTCAAACGCACCTCATTTCTCCTCTCCTTGTGCTCGGGTTCGCCATTCCAGCCGCTCTACTAACAATCTCCCTACTTGGAGAATCTGCACCTTTAACCTCCTGTTTCGGACAGGTCGCAATTTGGCCTGAGGATGAACGGGAAGACGGGGAACCAATGAGAGACTAGCTCTAGGTGTTGGGACAGGCACAGGTCACTCTATTTTCCCATCAGGAAGAAGAATGAACCACAGGCTCAGCCTGCCCCCCGGAACCAGAATACGGCCTGAAGCAATCCTGCGCTTTGGCGGCCAGCTCCCAAAAAAGCGAGTTGACAAATGGAGCTCAAGGGCACTGCAATTCACAAACCTGCAGAGTTATAAATGATAACTCTCGTCCACAAATATATTGAGGGAAGGCAACGAAGAGGATTTGAAAGCAAGGCAGAATTGCAGGAAACAGGTTTCAGGAGGCAGAGTCGACTCGCCTTGAAAGCACATGAAAAGCGGCAAAGCGTTGACAATGATGCCCTTGGCCAAAAAGGGCGTATGCGTTTTTTCCTGAATATATTCAGGAAAAAACGCATACGCCCTTTTTGGCCAACCAGGCAAGCCCGAAAGGCAAATCAGCGCTACAAAGAAGTCTCGCTTGCCATCGGTCAAAAGGGCCATGCTGAAAAAAGTGTAAAAACCAGAAATGCAGGACAGGCCATGGAGACATGGGAGCCTTGCTACGCTGATGGGCGGGCTGTAAATTGCCAGCAGCCACTCTGGAGAAGTGTACGGTGTGTCCTGAAACATGTAATAAGCACAGCTTAGAGAGCATAGGGCACTTCCACTCATGGGCGTATAAATCGGGAAACCTAAAAATCAACAAGACACAGGCACCCCAAAGTTTAGGGCTGCTCTGTTTCCAAGAACCTCCACTTCGGTACACCTTCAATATCCCAGGAAAGCGAAAAATGGATAAAGAAGTTGTGGTACTTAGGCACAATGGAATATCACTCAGCCATGAAATCAATGTCATAAGGCTAGTAGCAGCAGGATGAGTGGATTTAGGTACGATGACTCTCAGTGAAATAAGTCACAGAGAAAAAGACACTTATCCTAAGATATCACTTATAGAGGGAATGTCAAAATCGCTACACTTGAACGGAATTACAAAACAGAACAGAGTCACACATTTAGAAAACACACTATGGCTGCTTAACGGGAAAGGTGAGGTGGGGTGATGCATAAAACAAGGGTTTGAAATTAGCTCAGATACCGTTCCACAAGCCAAATATGTAATAGACAAGACCTACTCCCTGCTCAGTGAACTGGACTCAACAGCCCCTATTCACCGCCCAAGAATATATCTGACTAGTAAGAGTCTTAAAACCTATGTATTGATCTCTCTCTGGAAGTGCATCAAGAGGGTGTAAAGCGGCATAAACACAGCAGTGAAAAGCAGCTAAACCCCATTATAAAAATAGATTACTTAAAAGAAACCCCATAAAACAAAGACAGTGAAAGAGAGAGAAATTCTTACAAAATCCGTTCAGGGGCTCTGATGCAACCTGGATTGACCATATCTAGACCCACAGCTGGATGAGACATGAGGCTGGACACTCTTGGGGCTGAGAGGATTGGTGAGCTTGGGTGAGCAAACGCAGACCCTTTAAAGTCCTACTGCGTGGTACCCATGCCGTGGGTCCCAAATCTCCAGGTTCAAGGGCATCTTCCTACATCGAAAACATGCGTGGGAAACCCAGAAGATGGTACACCGTGTGATCGGGAAAGGGTTCTCAAACGCACCTCATTTCTCCTCTCCTTGTGCTCGGGTTCGCCATTCCAGCCGCTCTACTAACAATCTCCCTACTTGGAGAATCAGCACCTTTAACCTCCTGTTTCGGACAGGTCGCAATTTGGCCTGAGGATGAACGGGAAGAGGGGGAACCAATGAGAGACTAGCTCTAGGTGTTGGGACAGGCACAGGTCACTCTATTTTCCCATCAGGAAGAAGAATGAACCACAGGCTCAGCCTGCCCCCCGGAACCAGAATACAGCCTGAAGCAATCCTGCGCTTTGGCGGCCAGCTCCCAAAAAAGCGAGTTGACAAATGGAGCTCAAGGGCACTGCAATTCACAAACCTGCAGAGTTATAAATGATAACTCTCGTCCACAAATATAGTGAGGGAAGGCAACGAAGAGGATTTGAAAGCAAGGCAGAATTGCAGGAAACAGGTTTCAGGAGGCAGAGTCGACTCGCCTTGAAAGCACATGAAAAGCGGCAAAGCGTTGACAATGATGCCCTTGGCCAAAAAGGGGGTATGCGTTTTTTCCTGAATATATTCAGGAAAAAACGCATACCCCCTTTTTGGCCAACCAGGCAAGCCGGAAAGGCAAATCAGCGCTACAAAGAAGTCTCGCTTGCCATCGGTCAAAAGGGCCATGCTGAAAAAAGTGTAAAAACCAGAAATGCAGGACAGGCCATGGAGACATGGGAGCCTTGCTACGCTGATGGGCGGGCTGTAAATTGCCAGCAGCCACTCTGGAGAAGTGTACGGTGTGTCCTGAAACATGTAATAAGCACAGCTTAGAGACCATAGGGCACTTCCACTCATGGGCGTATAAATCGGGAAACCTAAAAATCAACAAGACACAGGCACCCCAAAGTTTAGGGCTGCTCTGTTTCCAAGAACCTCCACTTCGGTACACCTTCAATATCCCAGGAAAGCGAAAAATGGATAAAGAAGTTGTGGTACTTAGGCACAATGGAATATCACTCAGCCATGAAATCAATGTCATAAGGCTAGTAGCAGCAGGATGAGTGGATTTAGGTACGATGACTCTCAGTGAAATAAGTCACAGAGAAAAAGACACTTATCCTAAGATATCACTTATAGAGGGAATGTCAAAATCGCTACACTTGAACGGAATTACAAAGCAGAACAGAGTCACACATTTAGAAAACACACTATGGCTGCTTAACGGGAAAGGTGAGGTGGGGTGATGCATAAAACAAGGGTTTGAAATTAGCTCAGATACCGTTCCACAAGCCAAATATGTAATAGACAAGACCTACACCCTGCTCAGTGAACTGGACTCAACAGCCCCTATTCACCGCCCAAGAATATATCTGACTAGTAAGAGTCTTAAAACCTATGTATTGATCTCTCTCTGGAAGTGCATCAAGAGGGTGTAAAGCGGCATAAACACAGCAGTGAAAAGCAGCTAAACCCCATTATAAAAATAGATTACTTAAAAAAAACCCCATAAAACAAAGACAGTGAAAGAGAGAGAAATTCTTACAAAATCCGTTCAGGGGCTCTGATGCAACCTGGATTGACCATATCTAGACCCACAGCTGGATGAGACATGAGGCTGGACACTCTTGGGGCTGAGAGGATTGGTGAGCTTGGGTGAGCAAACGCAGACCCTTTAAAGTCCTACTGCGTGGTACCCATGCCGTGGGTCCCAAATCTCCAGGTTCAAGGGCATCTTCCTACATCGAAAACATGCGTGGGAAACCCAGAAGATGGTACACCGTGTGATCGGGAAAGGGTTCTCAAACGCACCTCATTTCTCCTCTCCTTGTGCTCGGGTTCGCCATTCCAGCCGCTCTACTAACAATCTCCCTACTTGGAGAATCTGCACCTTTAACCTCCTGTTTCGGACAGGTCGCAATTTGGCCTGAGGATGAACGGGAAGACGGGGAACCAATGAGAGACTAGCTCTAGGTGTTGGGACAGGCACAGGTCACTCTATTTTCCCATCAGGAAGAAGAATGAACCACAGGCTCAGCCTGCCCCCCGGAACCAGAATACGGCCTGAAGCAATCCTGCGCTTTGGCGGCCAGCTCCCAAAAAAGCGAGTTGACAAATGGAGCTCAAGGGCACTGCAATTCACAAACCTGCAGAGTTATAAATGATAACTCTCGTCCACAAATATATTGAGGGAAGGCAACGAAGAGGATTTGAAAGCAAGGCAGAATTGCAGGAAACAGGTTTCAGGAGGCAGACTCGACTCGCCTTGAAAGCACATGAAAAGCGGCAAAGCGTTGACAATGATGCCCTTGGCCAAAAAGGGCGTATGCGTTTTTTCCTGAATATATTCAGGAAAAAACGCATACGCCCTTTTTGGCCAACCAGGCAAGCCGGAAAGGCAAATCAGCGCTACAAAGAAGTCTCGCTTGCCATCGGTCAAAAGGGCCATGCTGAAAAAAGTGTAAAAACCAGAAATGCAGGACAGGCCATGGAGACATGGGAGCCTTGCTACGCTAATGGGCGGGCTGTAAATTGCCAGCAGCCACTCTGGAGAAGTGTACGGTGTGTCCTGAAACATGTAATAAGCACAGCTTAGAGACCATAGGGCACTTCCACTCATGGGCGTATAAATCGGGAAACCTAAAAATCAACAAGACACAGGCACCCCAAAGTTTAGGGCTGCTCTGTTTCCAAGAACCTCCACTTCGGTACACCTTCAATATCCCAGGAAAGCGAAAAATGGATAAAGAAGTTGTGGTACTTAGGCACAATGGAATATCACTCAGCCATGAAATCAATGTCATAAGGCTAGTAGCAGCAGGATGAGTGGATTTAGGTACGATGACTCTCAGTGAAATAAGTCACAGAGAAAAAGACACTTATCCTAAGATATCACTTATAGAGGGAATGTCAAAATCGCTACACTTGAACGGAATTACAAAACAGAACAGAGTCACACATTTAGAAAACACACTATGGCTGCTTAACGGGAAAGGTGAGGTGGGGTGATGCATAAAACAAGGGTTTGAAATTAGCTCAGATACCGTTCCACAAGCCAAATATGTAATAGACAAGACCTACTCCCTGCTCAGTGAACTGGACTCAACAGCCCCTATTCACCGCCCAAGAATATATCTGACTAGTAAGAGTCTTAAAACCTATGTATTGATCTCTCTCTGGAAGTGCATCAAGAGGGTGTAAAGCGGCATAAACACAGCAGTGAAAAGCAGCTAAACCCCATTATAAAAATAGATTACTTAAAAGAAACCCCATAAAACAAAGACAGTGAAAGAGAGAGAAATTCTTACAAAATCCGTTCAGGGGCTCTGATGCAACCTGGATTGACCATATCTAGACCCACAGCTGGATGAGACATGAGGCTGGACACTCTTGGGGCTGAGAGGATTGGTGAGCTTGGGTGAGCAAACGCAGACCCTTTAAAGTCCTACTGCGTGGTACCCATGCCGTGGGTCCCAAATCTCCAGGTTCAAGGGCATCTTCCTACATCGAAAACATGCGTGGGAAACCCAGAAGATGGTACACCGTGTGATCGGGAAAGGGTTCTCAAACGCACCTCATTTCTCCTCTCCTTGTGCTCGGGTTCGCCATTCCAGCCGCTCTACTAACAATCTCCCTACTTGGAGAATCAGCACCTTTAACCTCCTGTTTCGGACAGGTCGCAATTTGGCCTGAGGATGAACGGGAAGAGGGGGAACCAATGAGAGACTAGCTCTAGGTGTTGGGACAGGCACAGGTCACTCTATTTTCCCATCAGGAAGAAGAATGAACCACAGGCTCAGCCTGCCCCCCGGAACCAGAATACGGCCTGAAGCAATCCTGCGCTTTGGCGGCCACCTCCCAAAAAAGCGAGTTGACAAATGGAGCTCCGGGGCACTGCAACTCACAAACCTGCAGAGTTATAAATGATAACTCTCGTCCACAAATATATTGAGGGAAGGCAACGAAGAGGATTTGAAAGCAAGGCAGAATTGCAGGAAACAGGTTTCAGGAGGCAGACTCGACTCGCCTTGAAAGCACATGAAAAGCGGCAAAGCGTTGACAATGATGCCCTTGGCCAAAAAGGGCGTATGCGTTTTTTCCTGAATATATTCAGGAAAAAACGCATACGCCCTTTTTGGCCAACCAGGCAAGCCGGAAAGGCAAATCAGCGCTACAAAGAAGTCTCGCTTGCCATCGGTCAAAAGGGCCATGCTGAAAAAAGTGTAAAAACCAGAAATGCAGGACAGGCCATGGAGACATGGGAGCCTTGCTACGCTGATGGGCGGGCTGTAAATTGCCAACAGCCACTCTGGAGAAGTGTACGGTGTGTCCTGAAACATGTAATAAGCACAGCTTAGAGAGCATCGGGCACTTCCACTCATGGGCGTATAAATCGGGAAACCTAAAAATCAACAAGACACAGGCACCCCAAAGTTTAGGGCTGCTCTGTTTCCAAGAACCTCCACTTCGGTACACCTTCAATATCCCAGGAAAGCGAAAAATGGATAAAGAAGTTGTGGTACTTAGGCACAATGGAATATCACTCAGCCATGAAATCAATGTCATAAGGCTAGTAGCAGCAGGATGAGTGGATTTAGGTACGATGACTCTAAGTGAAATAAGTCACAGAGAAAAAGACACTTATCCTAAGATATCACTTATAGAGGGAATGTCAAAATCGCTACACTTGAACTGAATTACAAAACAGAACAGAGTCACACATTTAGAAAACACACTATGGCTGCTTAACGGGAAAGGTGAGGTGGGGTGATGCATAAAACAAGGGTTTGAAATTAGCTCAGATACCGTTCCACAAGCCAAATATGTAATAGACAAGACCTACTCCCTGCTCAGTGAACTGGACTCAACAGCCCCTATTCACCGCCCAAGAATATATCTGACTAGTAAGAGTCTTAAAACCTATATATCGATCTCTCTCTGGAAGTGCATCAAGAGGGTGTAAAGCGGCATAAACACAGCAGTGAAAAGCAGCTAAACCCCATTATAAAAATAGATTACTTAAAAAAAACCCCAGAAAACAAAGACAGTGAAAGAGAGAGAAATTCTTACAAAATCCGTTCAGGGGCTCTGATGCAACCTGGATTGACCATATCTAGACCCACAGCTGGATGAGACATAAGGCTGGACACTCTTGGGGCTGAGAGGATTGGTGAGCTTGGGTGAGCAAACGCAGACCCTTTAAAGTCCTACTGCGTGGTACCCATGCCGTGGGTCCCAAATCTCCAGGTTCAAGGGCATCTTCCTACATCGAAAACATGCGTGGGAAACCCAGAAGATGGTACACCGTGTGATCGGGAAAGGGTTCTCAAATGCACCTCATTTCTCCTCTCCTTGTGCTCGGGTTCGCCATTCCAGCCGCTCTACTAACAATCTCCCTACTTGGAGAATCAGCACCTTTAACCTCCTGTTTCGGACAGGTCGCAATTTGGCCTGAGGATGAACGGGAAGAGGGGGAACCAATGAGAGACTAGCTCTAGGTGTTGGGACAGGCACAGGTCACTCTATTTTCCCATCAGGAAGAAGAATGAACCACAGGCTCAGCCTGCCCCCCGGAACCAGAATACGGCCTGAAGCAATCCTGCGCTTTGGCGGCCACCTCCCAAAAAAGCGAGTTGACAAATGGAGCTCCGGGGCACTGCAACTCACAAACCTGCAGAGTTATAAATGATAACTCTCGTCCACAAATATATTGAGGGAAGGCAACGAAGAGGATTTGAAAGCAAGGCAGAATTGCAGGAAACAGGTTTCAGGAGGCAGACTCGACTCGCCTTGAAAGCACATGAAAAGCGGCAAAGCGTTGACAATGATGCCCTTGGCCAAAAAGGGCGTATGCGTTTTTTCCTGAATATATTCAGGAAAAAACGCATACGCCCTTTTTGGCCAACCAGGCAAGCCGGAAAGGCAAATCAGCGCTACAAAGAAGTCTCGCTTGCCATCGGTCAAAAGGGCCATGCTGAAAAAAGTGTAAAAACCAGAAATGCAGGACAGGCCATGGAGACATGGGAGCCTTGCTACGCTGATGGGCGGGCTGTAAATTGCCAACAGCCACTCTGGAGAAGTGTACGGTGTGTCCTGAAACATGTAATAAGCACAGCTTAGAGAGCATCGGGCACTTCCACTCATGGGCGTATAAATCGGGAAACCTAAAAATCAACAAGACACAGGCACCCCAAAGTTTAGGGCTGCTCTGTTTCCAAGAACCTCCACTTCGGTACACCTTCAATATCCCAGGAAAGCGAAAAATGGATAAAGAAGTTGTGGTACTTAGGCACAATGGAATATCACTCAGCCATGAAATCAATGTCATAAGGCTAGTAGCAGCAGGATGAGTGGATTTAGGTACGATGACTCTAAGTGAAATAAGTCACAGAGAAAAAGACACTTATCCTAAGATATCACTTATAGAGGGAATGTCAAAATCGCTACACTTGAACTGAATTACAAAACAGAACAGAGTCACACATTTAGAAAACACACTATGGCTGCTTAACGGGAAAGGTGAGGTGGGGTGATGCATAAAACAAGGGTTTGAAATTAGCTCAGATACCGTTCCACAAGCCAAATATGTAATAGACAAGACCTACTCCCTGCTCAGTGAACTGGACTCAACAGCCCCTATTCACCGCCCAAGAATATATCTGACTAGTAAGAGTCTTAAAACCTATATATCGATCTCTCTCTGGAAGTGCATCAAGAGGGTGTAAAGCGGCATAAACACAGCAGTGAAAAGCAGCTAAACCCCATTATAAAAATAGATTACTTAAAAAAAACCCCAGAAAACAAAGACAGTGAAAGAGAGAGAAATTCTTACAAAATCCGTTCAGGGGCTCTGATGCAACCTGGATTGACCATATCTAGACCCACAGCTGGATGAGACATAAGGCTGGACACTCTTGGGGCTGAGAGGATTGGTGAGCTTGGGTGAGCAAACGCAGACCCTTTAAAGTCCTACTGCGTGGTACCCATGCCGTGGGTCCCAAATCTCCAGGTTCAAGGGCATCTTCCTACATCGAAAACATGCGTGGGAAACCCAGAAGATGGTACACCGTGTGATCGGGAAAGGGTTCTCAAATGCACCTCATTTCTCCTCTCCTTGTGCTCGGGTTCGCCATTCCAGCCGCTCTACTAACAATCTCCCTACTTGGAGAATCTGCACCTTTAACCTCCTGTTTCGGACAGGTCGCAATTTGGCCTGAGGATGAACGGGAAGACGGGGAACCAATGAGAGACTAGCTCTAGGTGTTGGGACAGGCACAGGTCACTCTATTTTCCCATCAGGAAGAAGAATGAACCACAGGCTCAGCCTGCCCCCCGGAACCAGAATACGGCCTGAAGCAATCCTGCGCTTTGGCGGCCAGCTCCCAAAAAAGCGAGTTGACAAATGGAGCTCAAGGGCACTGCAACTCACAAACCTGCAGAGTTATAAATGATAACTGTCGTCCACAAATATATTGAGGGAAGGCAACGAAGAGGATTTGAAAGCAAGGCAGAATTGCAGGAAACAGGTTTCAGAAGGCAGACTCGACTCGCCTTGAAAGCACATGAAAAGCGGCAAAGCGTTGACAATGATGCCCTTGGCCAAAAAGGGCGTATGCGTTTTTTCCTGAATATATTCAGGAAAAAACGCATACGCCCTTTTTGGCCAACCAGGCAAGCCGGAAAGGCAAATCAGCGCTACAAAGAAGTCTCGCTTGCCATCGGTCAAAAGGGCCATGCTGAAAAAAGTGTAAAAACCAGAAATGCAGGACAGGCCATGGAGACATGGGAGCCTTGCTACGCTGATGGGCGGGCTGTAAATTGCCAACAGCCACTCTGGAGAAGTGTACGGTGTGTCCTGAAACATGTAATAAGCACAGCTTAGAGAGCATAGGGCACTTCCACTCATGGGCGTATAAATCCGGAAACCTAAAAATCAACAAGACACAGGCACCCCAAAGTTTAGGGCAGCTCTGTTTCCAAGAACCTCCACTTCGGTACACCTTCAATATCCCAGGAAAGCGAAAAATGGATAAAGAAGTTGTGGTACTTAGGCACAATGGAATATCACTCAGCCATGAAATCAATGTCATAAGGCTAGTAGCAGCAGGATGAGTGGATTTAGGTACGATGACTCTCAGTGAAATAAGTCACAGAGAAAAAGACACTTATCCTAAGATATCACTTATAGAGGGAATGTCAAAATCGCTACACTTGAACTGAATTACAAAACAGAACAGAGTCACACATTTAGAAAACACACTATGGCTGCTTAACGGGAAAGGTGAGGTGGGGTGATGCATAAAACAAGGGTTTGAAATTAGCTCAGATACCGTTCCACAAGCCAAATATGTAATAGACAAGACCTACTCCCTGCTCAGTGAACTGGACTCAACAGCCCCTATTCACCGCCCAAGAATATATCTGACTAGTAAGAGTCTTAAAACCTATGTATTGATCTCTCTCTGGAAGTGCATCAAGAGGGTGTAAAGCGGCATAAACACAGCAGTGAAAAGCAGCTAAACCCCATTATAAAAATAGATTACTTAAAAAAAACCCCATAAAACAAAGACAGTGAAAGAGAGAGAAATTCTTACAAAATCCGTTCAGGGGCTCTGATGCAACCTGGATTGACCATATCTAGACCCACAGCTGGATGAGACATAAGGCTGGACACTCTTGGGGCTGAGAGGATTGGTGAGCTTGGGTGAGCAAACGCAGACCCTTTAAAGTCCTACTGCGTGGTACCCATGCCGTGGGTCCCAAATCTCCAGGTTCAAGGGCATCTTCCTACATCGAAAACATGCGTGGGAAACCCAGAAGATGGTACACCGTGTGATCGGGAAAGGGTTCTCAAACGCACCTCATTTCTCCTCTCCTTGTGCTCGGGTTCGCCATTCCAGCCGCTCTACTAACAATCTCCCTACTTGGAGAATCAGCACCTTTAACCTCCTGTTTCGGACAGGTCGCAATTTGGCCTGAGGATGAACGGGAAGAGGGGGAACCAATGAGAGACTAGCTCTAGGTGTTGGGACAGGCACAGGTCACTCTATTTTCCCATCAGGAAGAAGAATGAACCACAGGCTCAGCCTGCCCCCGGAACCAGAATACGGCCTGAAGCAATCCTGCGCTTTGGCGGCCAGCTCCCAAAAAAGCGAGTTGACAAATGGAGCTCAGGGGCACTGCAACTCACAAACCTGCAGAATAATAAATGATAACTCTCGTCCACAAATATAGTGAGGGAAGGCAACGAAGAGGATTTGAAAGCAAGGCAGAATTGCAGGAAACAGGTTTCAGGAGGCAGACTCGACTCGCCTTGAAAGCACATGAAAAGTGGCAAAGCGTTGACAATGATGCCCTTGGCCAAAAAGGGCGTATGCGTTTTTTCCTGAATATATTCAGGAAAAAACGCATACGCCCTTTTTGGCCAACCAGGCAAGCCGGAAAGGCAAATCAGCGCTACAAAGAAGTCTCGCTTGCCATCGGTCAAAAGGGCCATGCTGAAAAAAGTGTAAAAACCAGAAATGCAGGACAGGCCATGGAGACATGGGAGCCTTGCTACGCTGATGGGCGGGCTGTAAATTGCCAACAGCCACTCTGGAGAAGTGTACGGTGTGTCCTGAAACATGTAATAAGCACAGCTTAGAGAGCATAGGGCACTTCCACTCATGGGCGTATAAATCGGGAAACCTAAAAATCAACAAGACACAGGCACCCCAAAGTTTAGGGGTGCTCTGTTTCCAAGAACCTCCACTTCGGTACACCTTCAATATCCCAGGAAAGCGAAAAATCGATAAAGAAGTTGTGGTACTTAGGCACAATGGAATATCACTCAGCCATGAAATCAATGTCATAAGGCTAGTAGCAGCAGGATGAGTGGATTTAGGTACGATGACTCTCAGTGAAATAAGTCACAGAGAAAAAGACACTTATCCTAAGATATCACTTATAGAGGGAATGTCAAAATCGCTACACTTGAACTGAATTACAAAACAGAACAGAGTCACACATTTAGAAAACACACTATGGCTGCTTAACGGGAAAGGTGAGGTGGGGTGATGCATAAAACAAGGGTTTGAAATTAGCTCAGATACCGTTCCACAAGCCAAATATGTAATAGACAAGACCTACTCCCTGCTCAGTGAACTGGACTCAACAGCCCCTATTCACCGCCCAAGAATATATCTGACTAGTAAGAGTCTTAAAACCTATGTATTGATCTCTCTCTGGAAGTGCATCAAGAGGGTGTAAAGCGGCATAAACACAGCAGTGAAAAGCAGCTAAACCCCATTATAAAAATAGATTACTTAAAAAAAACCCCATAAAACAAAGACAGTGAAAGAGAGAGAAATTCTTACAAAATCCGTTCAGGGGCTCTGATGCAACCTGGATTGACCATATCTAGACCCACAGCTGGATGAGACATAAGGCTGGACACTCTTGGGGCTGAGAGGATTGGTGAGCTTGGGTGAGCAAACGCAGACCCTTTAAAGTCATACTGCGTGGTACCCATGCCGTGGGTCCCAAATCTCCAGGTTCAAGGGCATCTTCCTACATCGAAAACATGCGTGGGAAACCCAGAAGATGGTACACCGTGTGATCGGGAAAGGGTTCTCAAACGCACCTCATTTCTCCTCTCCTTGTGCTCGGGTTCGCCATTCCAGCCGCTCTACTAACAATCTCCCTACTTGGAGAATCAGCACCTTTAACCTCCTGTTTCGGACAGGTCGCAATTTGGCCTGAGGATGAACGGGAAGAGGGGGAACCAATGAGAGACTAGCTCTAGGTGTTGGGACAGGCACAGGTCACTCTATTTTCCCATCAGGAAGAAGAATGAACCACAGGCTCAGCCTGCCCCCGGAACCAGAATACGGCCTGAAGCAATCCTGCGCTTTGGCGGCCAGCTCCCAAAAAAGCGAGTTGACAAATGGAGCTCAGGGGCACTGCAACTCACAAACCTGCAGAATAATAAATGATAACTCTCGTCCACAAATATATTGAGGGAAGGCAACGAAGAGGATTTGAAAGCAAGGCAGAATTGCAGGAAACAGGTTTCAGAAGGCAGACTCGACTCGCCTTGAAAGCACATGAAAAGCGGCAAAGCGTTGACAATGATGCCCTTGGCCAAAAAGGGCGTATGCGTTTTTTCCTGAATATATTCAGGAAAAAACGCATACGCCCTTTTTGGCCAACCAGGCAAGCCGGAAAGGCAAATCAGCGCTACAAAGAAGTCTCGCTTGCCATCGGTCAAAAGGGCCATGCTGAAAAAAGTGTAAAAACCAGAAATGCAGGACAGGCCATGGAGACATGGGAGCCTTGCTACGCTGATGGGCGGGCTGTAAATTGCCAACAGCCACTCTGGAGAAGTGTACGGTGTGTCCTGAAACATGTAATAAGCACAGCTTAGAGAGCATAGGGCACTTCCACTCATGGGCGTATAAATCGGGAAACCTAAAAATCAACAAGACACAGGCACCCCAAAGTTTAGGGCTGCTCTGTTTCCAAGAACCTCCACTTCGGTACACCTTCAATATCCCAGGAAAGCGAAAAATGGATAAAGAAGTTGTGGTACTTAGGCACAATGGAATATCACTCAGCCATGAAATCAATGTCATAAGGCTAGTAGCAGCAGGATGAGTGGATTTAGGTACGATGACTCTCAGTGAAATAAGTCACAGAGAAAAAGACACTTATCCTAAGATATCACTTATAGAGGGAATGTCAAAATCGCTACACTTGAACTGAATTACAAAACAGAACAGAGTCACACATTTAGAAAACACACTATGGCTGCTTAACGGGAAAGGTGAGGTGGGGTGATGCATAAAACAAGGGTTTGAAATTAGCTCAGATACCGTTCCACAAGCCAAATATGTAATAGACAAGACCTACTCCCTGCTCAGTGAACTGGACTCAACAGCCCCTATTCACCGCCCAAGAATATATCTGACTAGTAAGAGTCTTAAAACCTATGTATTGATCTCTCTCTGGAAGTGCATCAAGAGGGTGTAAAGCGGCATAAACACAGCAGTGAAAAGCAGCTAAACCCCATTATAAAAATAGATTACTTAAAAAAAACCCCAGAAAACAAAGACAGTGAAAGAGAGAGAAATTCTTACAAAATCCGTTCAGGGGCTCTGATGCAACCTGGATTGACCATATCTAGACCCACAGCTGGATGAGACATAAGGCTGGACACTCTTGGGGCTGAGAGGATTGGTGAGCTTGGGTGAGCAAACGCAGACCCTTTAAAGTCATACTGCGTGGTACCCATGCCGTGGGTCCCAAATCTCCAGGTTCAAGGGCATCTTCCTACATCGAAAACATGCGTGGGAAACCCAGAAGATGGTACACCGTGTGATCGGGAAAGGGTTCTCAAACGCACCTCATTTCTCCTCTCCTTGTGCTCGGGTTCGCCATTCCAGCCGCTCTACTAACAATCTCCCTACTTGGAGAATCTGCACCTTTAACCTCCTGTTTCGGACAGGTGGCAATTTGGCCTGAGGATGAACGCGAAGACGGGGAAACAATGAGAGACTAGCTCTAGGTGTTGGGACAGGCACAGGTCACTCTATTTTCCCATCAGGAAGAAGAATGAACCACAGGCTCAGCCTGCCCCCCGGAACCAGAATACGGCCTGAAGCAATCCTGCGCTTTGGCGGCCAGCTCCCAAAAAAGCGAGTTGACAAATGGAGCTCAAGGGCACTGCAACTCACAAACCTGCAGAGTTATAAATGATAACTGTCGTCCACAAATATATTGAGGGAAGGCAACGAAGAGGATTTGAAAGCAAGGCAGAATTGCAGGAAACAGGTTTCAGAAGGCAGACTCGACTCGCCTTGAAAGCACATGAAAAGCGGCAAAGCGTTGACAATGATGCCCTTGGCCAAAAAGGGCGTATGCGTTTTTTCCTGAATATATTCAGGAAAAAACGCATACGCCCTTTTTGGCCAACCAGGCAAGCCGGAAAGGCAAATCAGCGCTACAAAGAAGTCTCGCTTGCCATCGGTCAAAAGGGCCATGCTGAAAAAAGTGTAAAAACCAGAAATGCAGGACAGGCCATGGAGACATGGGAGCCTTGCTACGCTGATGGGCGGGCTGTAAATTGCCAACAGCCACTCTGGAGAAGTGTACGGTGTGTCCTGAAACATGTAATAAGCACAGCTTAGAGAGCATAGGGCACTTCCACTCATGGGCGTATAAATCCGGAAACCTAAAAATCAACAAGACACAGGCACCCCAAAGTTTAGGGCAGCTCTGTTTCCAAGAACCTCCACTTCGGTACACCTTCAATATCCCAGGAAAGCGAAAAATGGATAAAGAAGTTGTGGTACTTAGGCACAATGGAATATCACTCAGCCATGAAATCAATGTCATAAGGCTAGTAGCAGCAGGATGAGTGGATTTAGGTACGATGACTCTCAGTGAAATAAGTCACAGAGAAAAAGACACTTATCCTAAGATATCACTTATAGAGGGAATGTCAAAATCGCTACACTTGAACTGAATTACAAAACAGAACAGAGTCACACATTTAGAAAACACACTATGGCTGCTTAACGGGAAAGGTGAGGTGGGGTGATGCATAAAACAAGGGTTTGAAATTAGCTCAGATACCGTTCCACAAGCCAAATATGTAATAGACAAGACCTACTCCCTGCTCAGTGAACTGGACTCAACAGCCCCTATTCACCGCCCAAGAATATATCTGACTAGTAAGAGTCTTAAAACCTATGTATTGATCTCTCTCTGGAAGTGCATCAAGAGGGTGTAAAGCGGCATAAACACAGCAGTGAAAAGCAGCTAAACCCCATTATAAAAATAGATTACTTAAAAAAAACCCCATAAAACAAAGACAGTGAAAGAGAGAGAAATTCTTACAAAATCCGTTCAGGGGCTCTGATGCAACCTGGATTGACCATATCTAGACCCACAGCTGGATGAGACATAAGGCTGGACACTCTTGGGGCTGAGAGGATTGGTGAGCTTGGGTGAGCAAACGCAGACCCTTTAAAGTCCTACTGCGTGGTACCCATGCCGTGGGTCCCAAATCTCCAGGTTCAAGGGCATCTTCCTACATCGAAAACATGCGTGGGAAACCCAGAAGATGGTACACCGTGTGATCGGGAAAGGGTTCTCAAACGCACCTCATTTCTCCTCTCCTTGTGCTCGGGTTCGCCATTCCAGCCGCTCTACTAACAATCTCCCTACTTGGAGAATCAGCACCTTTAACCTCCTGTTTCGGACAGGTCGCAATTTGGCCTGAGGATGAACGGGAAGAGGGGGAACCAATGAGAGACTAGCTCTAGGTGTTGGGACAGGCACAGGTCACTCTATTTTCCCATCAGGAAGAAGAATGAACCACAGGCTCAGCCTGCCCCCGGAACCAGAATACGGCCTGAAGCAATCCTGCGCTTTGGCGGCCAGCTCCCAAAAAAGCGAGTTGACAAATGGAGCTCAGGGGCACTGCAACTCACAAACCTGCAGAATAATAAATGATAACTCTCGTCCACAAATATAGTGAGGGAAGGCAACGAAGAGGATTTGAAAGCAAGGCAGAATTGCAGGAAACAGGTTTCAGGAGGCAGACTCGACTCGCCTTGAAAGCACATGAAAAGTGGCAAAGCGTTGACAATGATGCCCTTGGCCAAAAAGGGCGTATGCGTTTTTTCCTGAATATATTCAGGAAAAAACGCATACGCCCTTTTTGGCCAACCAGGCAAGCCGGAAAGGCAAATCAGCGCTACAAAGAAGTCTCGCTTGCCATCGGTCAAAAGGGCCATGCTGAAAAAAGTGTAAAAACCAGAAATGCAGGACAGGCCATGGAGACATGGGAGCCTTGCTACGCTGATGGGCGGGCTGTAAATTGCCAGCAGCCACTCTGGAGAAGTGTACGGTGTGTCCTGAAACATGTAATAAGCACAGCTTAGAGAGCATAGGGCACTTCCACTCATGGGCGTATAAATCCGGAAACCTAAAAATCAACAAGACACAGGCACCCCAAAGTTTAGGGCAGCTCTGTTTCCAAGAACCTCCACTTCGGTACACCTTCAATATCCCAGGAAAGCGAAAAATGGATAAAGAAGTTGTGGTACTTAGGCACAATGGAATATCACTCAGCCATGAAATCAATGTCATAAGGCTAGTAGCAGCAGGATGAGTGGATTTAGGTACGATGACTCTCAGTGAAATAAGTCACAGAGAAAAAGACACTTATCCTAAGATATCACTTATAGAGGGAATGTCAAAATCGCTACACTTGAACTGAATTACAAAACAGAACAGAGTCACACATTTAGAAAACACACTATGGCTGCTTAACGGGAAAGGTGAGGTGGGGTGATGCATAAAACAAGGGTTTGAAATTAGCTCAGATACCGTTCCACAAGCCAAATATGTAATAGACAAGACCTACTCCCTGCTCAGTGAACTGGACTCAACAGCCCCTATTCACCGCCCAAGAATATATCTGACTAGTAAGAGTCTTAAAACCTATGTATTGATCTCTCTCTGGAAGTGCATCAAGAGGGTGTAAAGCGGCATAAACACAGCAGTGAAAAGCAGCTAAACCCCATTATAAAAATAGATTACTTAAAAAAAACCCCAGAAAACAAAGACAGTGAAAGAGAGAGAAATTCTTACAAAATCCGTTCAGGGGCTCTGATGCAACCTGGATTGACCATATCTAGACCCACAGCTGGATGAGACATAAGGCTGGACACTCTTGGGGCTGAGAGGATTGGTGAGCTTGGGTGAGCAAACGCAGACCCTTTAAAGTCATACTGCGTGGTACCCATGCCGTGGGTCCCAAATCTCCAGGTTCAAGGGCATCTTCCTACATCGAAAACATGCGTGGGAAACCCAGAAGATGGTACACCGTGTGATCGGGAAAGGGTTCTCAAACGCACCTCATTTCTCCTCTCCTTGTGCTCGGGTTCGCCATTCCAGCCGCTCTACTAACAATCTCCCTACTTGGAGAATCTGCACCTTTAACCTCCTGTTTCGGACAGGTGGCAATTTGGCCTGAGGATGAACGCGAAGACGGGGAAACAATGAGAGACTAGCTCTAGGTGTTGGGACAGGCACAGGTCACTCTATTTTCCCATCAGGAAGAAGAATGAACCACAGGCTCAGCCTGCCCCCCGGAACCAGAATACGGCCTGAAGCAATCCTGCGCTTTGGCGGCCAGCTCCCAAAAAAGCGAGTTGACAAATGGAGCTCAAGGGCACTGCAACTCACAAACCTGCAGAGTTATAAATGATAACTGTCGTCCACAAATATATTGAGGGAAGGCAACGAAGAGGATTTGAAAGCAAGGCAGAATTGCAGGAAACAGGTTTCAGAAGGCAGACTCGACTCGCCTTGAAAGCACATGAAAAGCGGCAAAGCGTTGACAATGATGCCCTTGGCCAAAAAGGGCGTATGCGTTTTTTCCTGAATATATTCAGGAAAAAACGCATACGCCCTTTTTGGCCAACCAGGCAAGCCGGAAAGGCAAATCAGCGCTACAAAGAAGTCTCGCTTGCCATCGGTCAAAAGGGCCATGCTGAAAAAAGTGTAAAAACCAGAAATGCAGGACAGGCCATGGAGACATGGGAGCCTTGCTACGCTGATGGGCGGGCTGTAAATTGCCAACAGCCACTCTGGAGAAGTGTACGGTGTGTCCTGAAACATGTAATAAGCACAGCTTAGAGAGCATAGGGCACTTCCACTCATGGGCGTATAAATCCGGAAACCTAAAAATCAACAAGACACAGGCACCCCAAAGTTTAGGGCAGCTCTGTTTCCAAGAACCTCCACTTCGGTACACCTTCAATATCCCAGGAAAGCGAAAAATGGATAAAGAAGTTGTGGTACTTAGGCACAATGGAATATCACTCAGCCATGAAATCAATGTCATAAGGCTAGTAGCAGCAGGATGAGTGGATTTAGGTACGATGACTCTCAGTGAAATAAGTCACAGAGAAAAAGACACTTATCCTAAGATATCACTTATAGAGGGAATGTCAAAATCGCTACACTTGAACTGAATTACAAAACAGAACAGAGTCACACATTTAGAAAACACACTATGGCTGCTTAACGGGAAAGGTGAGGTGGGGTGATGCATAAAACAAGGGTTTGAAATTAGCTCAGATACCGTTCCACAAGCCAAATATGTAATAGACAAGACCTACTCCCTGCTCAGTGAACTGGACTCAACAGCCCCTATTCACCGCCCAAGAATATATCTGACTAGTAAGAGTCTTAAAACCTATGTATTGATCTCTCTCTGGAAGTGCATCAAGAGGGTGTAAAGCGGCATAAACACAGCAGTGAAAAGCAGCTAAACCCCATTATAAAAATAGATTACTTAAAAAAAACCCCATAAAACAAAGACAGTGAAAGAGAGAGAAATTCTTACAAAATCCGTTCAGGGGCTCTGATGCAACCTGGATTGACCATATCTAGACCCACAGCTGGATGAGACATAAGGCTGGACACTCTTGGGGCTGAGAGGATTGGTGAGCTTGGGTGAGCAAACGCAGACCCTTTAAAGTCCTACTGCGTGGTACCCATGCCGTGGGTCCCAAATCTCCAGGTTCAAGGGCATCTTCCTACATCGAAAACATGCGTGGGAAACCCAGAAGATGGTACACCGTGTGATCGGGAAAGGGTTCTCAAACGCACCTCATTTCTCCTCTCCTTGTGCTCGGGTTCGCCATTCCAGCCGCTCTACTAACAATCTCCCTACTTGGAGAATCAGCACCTTTAACCTCCTGTTTCGGACAGGTCGCAATTTGGCCTGAGGA
Source organism: Eubalaena glacialis (assembly GCF_028564815.1). NCBI lineage: Eukaryota > Metazoa > Chordata > Mammalia > Artiodactyla > Balaenidae > Eubalaena > Eubalaena glacialis. The sequence goes on from NC_083722.1 coordinate 121,616,667, forward strand.
TGAACGGGAAGAGGGGGAACCAATGAGAGACTAGCTCTAGGTGTTGGGACAGGCACAGGTCACTCTATTTTCCCATCAGGAAGAAGAATGAACCACAGGCTCAGCCTGCCCCCGGAACCAGAATACGGCCTGAAGCAATCCTGCGCTTTGGCGGCCAGCTCCCAAAAAAGCGAGTTGACAAATGGAGCTCAGGGGCACTGCAACTCACAAACCTGCAGAATAATAAATGATAACTCTCGTCCACAAATATAGTGAGGGAAGGCAACGAAGAGGATTTGAAAGCAAGGCAGAATTGCAGGAAACAGGTTTCAGGAGGCAGACTCGACTCGCCTTGAAAGCACATGAAAAGTGGCAAAGCGTTGACAATGATGCCCTTGGCCAAAAAGGGCGTATGCGTTTTTTCCTGAATATATTCAGGAAAAAACGCATACGCCCTTTTTGGCCAACCAGGCAAGCCGGAAAGGCAAATCAGCGCTACAAAGAAGTCTCGCTTGCCATCGGTCAAAAGGGCCATGCTGAAAAAAGTGTAAAAACCAGAAATGCAGGACAGGCCATGGAGACATGGGAGCCTTGCTACGCTGATGGGCGGGCTGTAAATTGCCAGCAGCCACTCTGGAGAAGTGTACGGTGTGTCCTGAAACATGTAATAAGCACAGCTTAGAGAGCATAGGGCACTTCCACTCATGGGCGTATAAATCCGGAAACCTAAAAATCAACAAGACACAGGCACCCCAAAGTTTAGGGCAGCTCTGTTTCCAAGAACCTCCACTTCGGTACACCTTCAATATCCCAGGAAAGCGAAAAATGGATAAAGAAGTTGTGGTACTTAGGCACAATGGAATATCACTCAGCCATGAAATCAATGTCATAAGGCTAGTAGCAGCAGGATGAGTGGATTTAGGTACGATGACTCTCAGTGAAATAAGTCACAGAGAAAAAGACACTTATCCTAAGATATCACTTATAGAGGGAATGTCAAAATCGCTACACTTGAACTGAATTACAAAACAGAACAGAGTCACACATTTAGAAAACACACTATGGCTGCTTAACGGGAAAGGTGAGGTGGGGTGATGCATAAAACAAGGGTTTGAAATTAGCTCAGATACCGTTCCACAAGCCAAATATGTAATAGACAAGACCTACTCCCTGCTCAGTGAACTGGACTCAACAGCCCCTATTCACCGCCCAAGAATATATCTGACTAGTAAGAGTCTTAAAACCTATGTATTGATCTCTCTCTGGAAGTGCATCAAGAGGGTGTAAAGCGGCATAAACACAGCAGTGAAAAGCAGCTAAACCCCATTATAAAAATAGATTACTTAAAAAAAACCCCAGAAAACAAAGACAGTGAAAGAGAGAGAAATTCTTACAAAATCCGTTCAGGGGCTCTGATGCAACCTGGATTGACCATATCTAGACCCACAGCTGGATGAGACATAAGGCTGGACACTCTTGGGGCTGAGAGGATTGGTGAGCTTGGGTGAGCAAACGCAGACCCTTTAAAGTCATACTGCGTGGTACCCATGCCGTGGGTCCCAAATCTCCAGGTTCAAGGGCATCTTCCTACATCGAAAACATGCGTGGGAAACCCAGAAGATGGTACACCGTGTGATCGGGAAAGGGTTCTCAAACGCACCTCATTTCTCCTCTCCTTGTGCTCGGGTTCGCCATTCCAGCCGCTCTACTAACAATCTCCCTACTTGGAGAATCAGCACCTTTAACCTCCTGTTTCGGACAGGTCGCAATTTGGCCTGAGGATGAACGGGAAGAGGGGGAACCAATGAGAGACTAGTTCTAGGTGTTGGGACAGGCACAGGTCACTCTATTTTCCCATCAGGAAGAAGAATGAACCACAGGCTCAGCCTGCCCCCGGAACCACAATACGGCCTGAAGCAATCCTGCGCTTTGGCGGCCAGCTCCCAAAAAAGCGAGTTGACAAATGGAGCTCAGGGGCACTGCAACTCACAAACCTGCAGAATAATAAATGATAACTCTCGTCCACAAATATATTGAGGGAAGGCAACGAAGAGGATTTGAAAGCAAGGCAGAATTGCAGGAAACAGGTTTCAGGAGGCAGACTCGACTCGCCTTGAAAGCACATGAAAAGTGGCAAAGCGTTGACAATGATGCCCTTGGCCAAAAAGGGCGTATGCGTTTTTTCCTGAATATATTCAGGAAAAAACGCATACGCCCTTTTTGGCCAACCAGGCAAGCCGGAAAGGCAAATCAGCGCTACAAAGAAGTCTCGCTTGCCATCGGTCAAAAGGGCCATGCTGAAAAAAGTGTAAAAACCAGAAATGCAGGACAGGCCATGGAGACATGGGAGCCTTGCTACGCTGATGGGCGGGCTGTAAATTGCCAACAGCCACTCTGGAGAAGTGTACGGTGTGTCCTGAAACATGTAATAAGCACAGCTTAGAGAGCATAGGGCACTTCCACTCATGGGCGTATAAATCGGGAAACCTAAAAATCAACAAGACACAGGCACCCCAAAGTTTAGGGCTGCTCTGTTTCCAAGAACCTCCACTTCGGTACACCTTCAATATCCCAGGAAAGCGAAAAATGGATAAAGAAGTTGTGGTACTTAGGCACAATGGAATATCACTCAGCCATGAAATCAATGTCATAAGGCTAGTAGCAGCAGGATGAGTGGATTTAGGTACGATGACTCTCAGTGAAATAAGTCACAGAGAAAAAGACACTTATCCTAAGATATCACTTATAGAGGGAATGTCAAAATCGCTACACTTGAACTGAATTACAAAACAGAACAGAGTCACACATTTAGAAAACACACTATGGCTGCTTAACGGGAAAGGTGAGGTGGGGTGATGCATAAAACAAGGGTTTGAAATTAGCTCAGATACCGTTCCACAAGCCAAATATGTAATAGACAAGACCTACTCCCTGCTCAGTGAACTGGACTCAACAGCCCCTATTCACCGCCCAAGAATATATCTGACTAGTAAGAGTCTTAAAACCTATGTATTGATCTCTCTCTGGAAGTGCATCAAGAGGGTGTAAAGCGGCATAAACACAGCAGTGAAAAGCAGCTAAACCCCATTATAAAAATAGATTACTTAAAAAAAAACCCAGAAAACAAAGACAGTGAAAGAGAGAGAAATTCTTACAAAATCCGTTCAGGGGCTCTGATGCAACCTGGATTGACCATATCTAGACCCACAGCTGGATGAGACATAAGGCTGGACACTCTTGGGGCTGAGAGGATTGGTGAGCTTGGGTGAGCAAACGCAGACCCTTTAAAGTCATACTGCGTGGTACCCATGCCGTGGGTCCCAAATCTCCAGGTTCAAGGGCATCTTCCTACATCGAAAACATGCGTGGGAAACCCAGAAGATGGTACACCGTGTGATCGGGAAAGGGTTCTCAAACGCACCTCATTTCTCCTCTCCTTGTGCTCGGGTTCGCCATTCCAGCCGCTCTACTAACAATCTCCCTACTTGGAGAATCTGCACCTTTAACCTCCTGTTTCGGACAGGTGGCAATTTGGCCTGAGGATGAACGCGAAGACGGGGAAACAATGAGAGACTAGCTCTAGGTGTTGGGACAGGCACAGGTCACTCTATTTTCCCATCAGGAAGAAGAATGAACCACAGGCTCAGCCTGCCCCCCGGAACCAGAATACGGCCTGAAGCAATCCTGCGCTTTGGCGGCCAGCTCCCAAAAAAGCGAGTTGACAAATGGAGCTCAAGGGCACTGCAACTCACAAACCTGCAGAGTTATAAATGATAACTCTCGTCCACAAATATATTGAGGGAAGGCAACGAAGAGGATTTGAAAGCAAGGCAGAATTGCAGGAAACAGGTTTCAGGAGGCAGACTCCACTCGCCTTGAAAGCACATGAAAAGCGGCAAAGCGTTGACAATGATGCCCTTGGCCAAAAAGGGCGTATGCGTTTTTTCCTGAATATATTCAGGAAAAAACGCATACGCCCTTTTTGGCCAACCAGGCAAGCCCGAAAGGCATATCAGCGCTACAAAGAAGTCTCGCTTGCCATCGGTCAAAAGGGCCATGCTGAAAAAAGTGTAAAAACCAGAAATGCAGGACAGGCCATGGAGACATGGGAGCCTTGCTACGCTGATGGGCGGGCTGTAAATTGCCAGCAGCCACTCTGGAGAAGTGTACGGTGTGTTCTGAAACATGTAATAAGCACAGCTTAGAGACCATAGGGCACTTCCACTCATGGGCGTATAAATCGGGAAACCTAAAAATCAACAAGACACAGGCACCCCAAAGTTTAGGGCTGCTCTGTTTCCAAGAACCTCCACTTCGGTACACCTTCAATATCCCAGGAAAGCGAAAAATGGATAAAGAAGTTGTGGTACTTAGGCACAATGGAATATCACTCAGCCATGAAATCAATGTCATAAGGCTAGTAGCAGCAGGATGAGTGGATTTAGGTACGATGACTCTCAGTGAAATAAGTCACAGAGAAAAAGACACTTATCCTAAGATATCACTTATAGAGGGAATGTCAAAGTCGCTACACTTGAACTGAATTACAAAACAGAACAGAGTCACACATTTAGAAAACACACTATGGCTGCTTAACGGGAAAGGTGAGGTGGGGTGATGCATAAAACAAGGGTTTGAAATTAGCTCAGATACCGTTCCACAAGCCAAATATGTAATAGACAAGACCTACTCCCTGCTCAGTGAACTGGACTCAACAGCCCCTATTCACCGCCCAAGAATATATCTGACTAGTAAGAGTCTTAAAACCTATGTATTGATCTCTCTCTGGAAGTGCATCAAGAGGGTGTAAAGCGGCATAAACACAGCAGTGAAAAGCAGCTAAACCCCATTATAAAAATAGATTACTTAAAAAAAACCCATAAAACAAAGACAGTGAAAGAGAGAGAAATTCTTACAAAATCCGTTCAGGGGCTCTGATGCAACCTGGATTGACCATATCTAGACCCACAGCTGGATGAGACATGAGGCTGGACACTCTTGGGGCTGAGAGGATTGGTGAGCTTGGGTGAGCAAACGCAGACCATTTAAAGTCCTACTGCGTGGTACCCATGCCGTGGGTCCCAAATCTCCAGGTTCAAGGGCATCTTCCTACATCGAAAACATGCGTGGGAAACCCAGAAGATGGTACACCGTGTGATCGGGAAAGGGTTCTCAAACGCACCTCATTTCTCCTCTCCTTGTGCTCGGGTTCGCCATTCCAGCCGCTCTACTAACAATCTCCCTACTTGGAGAATCAGCACCTTTAACCTCCTGTTTCGGACAGGTCGCAATTTGGCCTGAGGATGAACGGGAAGAGGGGGAACCAATGAGAGACTAGTTCTAGGTGTTGGGACAGGCACAGGTCACTCTATTTTCCCATCAGGAAGAAGAATGAACCACAGGCTCAGCCTGCCCCCGGAACCACAATACGGCCTGAAGCAATCCTGCGCTTTGGCGGCCAGCTCCCAAAAAAGCGAGTTGACAAATGGAGCTCAGGGGCACTGCAACTCACAAACCTGCAGAATAATAAATGATAACTCTCGTCCACAAATATATTGAGGGAAGGCAACGAAGAGGATTTGAAAGCAAGGCAGAATTGCAGGAAACAGGTTTCAGGAGGCAGACTCGACTCGCCTTGAAAGCACATGAAAAGTGGCAAAGCATTGACAATGATGCCCTTGGCCAAAAAGGGCGTATGCGTTTTTTCCTGAATATATTCAGGAAAAAACGCATACGCCCTTTTTGGCCAACCAGGCAAGCCGGAAAGGCAAATCAGCGCTACAAAGAAGTCTCGCTTGCCATCGGTCAAAAGGGCCATGCTGAAAAAAGTGTAAAAACCAGAAATGCAGGACAGGCCATGGAGACATGGGAGCCTTGCTACGCTGATGGGCGGGCTGTAAATTGCCAACAGCCACTCTGGAGAAGTGTACGGTGTGTCCTGAAACATGTAATAAGCACAGCTTAGAGAGCATAGGGCACTTCCACTCATGGGCGTATAAATCGGGAAACCTAAAAATCAACAAGACACAGGCACCCCAAAGTTTAGGGCTGCTCTGTTTCCAAGAACCTCCACTTCGGTACACCTTCAATATCCCAGGAAAGCGAAAAATGGATAAAGAAGTTGTGGTACTTAGGCACAATGGAATATCACTCAGCCATGAAATCAATGTCATAAGGCTAGTAGCAGCAGGATGAGTGGATTTAGGTACGATGACTCTCAGTGAAATAAGTCACAGAGAAAAAGACACTTATCCTAAGATATCACTTATAGAGGGAATGTCAAAATCGCTACACTTGAACTGAATTACAAAACAGAACAGAGTCACACATTTAGAAAACACACTATGGCTGCTTAACGGGAAAGGTGAGGTGGGGTGATGCATAAAACAAGGGTTTGAAATTAGCTCAGATACCGTTCCACAAGCCAAATATGTAATAGACAAGACCTACTCCCTGCTCAGTGAACTGGACTCAACAGCCCCTATTCACCGCCCAAGAATATATCTGACTAGTAAGAGTCTTAAAACCTATGTATTGATCTCTCTCTGGAAGTGCATCAAGAGGGTGTAAAGCGGCATAAACAGCAGTGAAAAGCAGCTAAACCCCATTATAAAAATAGATTACTTAAAAAAAACCCCATAAAACAAAGACAGTGAAAGAGAGAGAAATTCTTACAAAATCCGTTCAGGGGCTCTGATGCAACCTGGATTGACCATATCTAGACCCACAGCTGGATGAGACATGAGGCTGGACACTCTTGGGGCTGAGAGGATTGGTGAGCTTGGGTGAGCAAACGCAGACCCTTTAAAGTCCTACTGCGTGGTACCCATGCCGTGGGTCCCAAATCTCCAGGTTCAAGGGCATCTTCCTACATCGAAAACATGCGTGGGAAACCCAGAAGATGGTACACCGTGTGATCGGGAAAGGGTTCTCAAACGCACCTCATTTCTCCTCTCCTTGTGCTCGGGTTCGCCATTCCAGCCGCTCTACTAACAATCTCCCTACTTGGAGAATCTGCACCTTTAACCTCCTGTTTCGGACAGGTCGCAATTTGGCCTGAGGATGAACGGGAAGACGGGGAACCAATGAGAGACTAGCTCTAGGTGTTGGGACAGGCACAGGTCACTCTATTTTCCCATCAGGAAGAAGAATGAACCACAGGCTCAGCCTGCCCCCCGGAACCAGAATACGGCCTGAAGCAATCCTGCGCTTTGGCGGCCAGCTCCCAAAAAAGCGAGTTGACAAATGGAGCTCAAGGGCACTGCAATTCACAAACCTGCAGAGTTATAAATGATAACTCTCGTCCACAAATATATTGAGGGAAGGCAACGAAGAGGATTTGAAAGCAAGGCAGAATTGCAGGAAACAGGTTTCAGGAGGCAGAGTCGACTCGCCTTGAAAGCACATGAAAAGCGGCAAAGCGTTGACAATGATGCCCTTGGCCAAAAAGGGCGTATGCGTTTTTTCCTGAATATATTCAGGAAAAAACGCATACGCCCTTTTTGGCCAACCAGGCAAGCCGGAAAGGCAAATCAGCGCTACAAAGAAGTCTCGCTTGCCATCGGTCAAAAGGGCCATGCTGAAAAAAGTGTAAAAACCAGAAATGCAGGACAGGCCATGGAGACATGGGAGCCTTGCTACGCTAATGGGCGGGCTGTAAATTGCCAGCAGCCACTCTGGAGAAGTGTACGGTGTGTCCTGAAACATGTAATAAGCACAGCTTAGAGACCATAGGGCACTTCCACTCATGGGCGTATAAATCGGGAAACCTAAAAATCAACAAGACACAGGCACCCCAAAGTTTAGGGCTGCTCTGTTTCCAAGAACCTCCACTTCGGTACACCTTCAATATCCCAGGAAAGCGAAAAATGGATAAAGAAGTTGTGGTACTTAGGCACAATGGAATATCACTCAGCCATGAAATCAATGTCATAAGGCTAGTAGCAGCAGGATGAGTGGATTTAGGTACGATGACTCTCAGTGAAATAAGTCACAGAGAAAAAGACACTTATCCTAAGATATCACTTATAGAGGGAATGTCAAAATCGCTACACTTGAACGGAATTACAAAACAGAACAGAGTCACACATTTAGAAAACACACTATGGCTGCTTAACGGGAAAGGTGAGGTGGGGTGATGCATAAAACAAGGGTTTGAAATTAGCTCAGATACCGTTCCACAAGCCAAATATGTAATAGACAAGACCTACTCCCTGCTCAGTGAACTGGACTCAACAGCCCCTATTCACCGCCCAAGAATATATCTGACTAGTAAGAGTCTTAAAACCTATGTATTGATCTCTCTCTGGAAGTGCATCAAGAGGGTGTAAAGCGGCATAAACACAGCAGTGAAAAGCAGCTAAACCCCATTATAAAAATAGATTACTTAAAAGAAACCCCATAAAACAAAGACAGTGAAAGAGAGAGAAATTCTTACAAAATCCGTTCAGGGGCTCTGATGCAACCTGGATTGACCATATCTAGACCCACAGCTGGATGAGACATGAGGCTGGACACTCTTGGGGCTGAGAGGATTGGTGAGCTTGGGTGAGCAAACGCAGACCCTTTAAAGTCCTACTGCGTGGTACCCATGCCGTGGGTCCCAAATCTCCAGGTTCAAGGGCATCTTCCTACATCGAAAACATGCGTGGGAAACCCAGAAGATGGTACACCGTGTGATCGGGAAAGGGTTCTCAAACGCACCTCATTTCTCCTCTCCTTGTGCTCGGGTTCGCCATTCCAGCCGCTCTACTAACAATCTCCCTACTTGGAGAATCAGCACCTTTAACCTCCTGTTTCGGACAGGTCGCAATTTGGCCTGAGGATGAACGGGAAGAGGGGGAACCAATGAGAGACTAGCTCTAGGTGTTGGGACAGGCACAGGTCACTCTATTTTCCCATCAGGAAGAAGAATGAACCACAGGCTCAGCCTGCCCCCCGGAACCAGAATACGGCCTGAAGCAATCCTGCGCTTTGGCGGCCACCTCCCAAAAAAGCGAGTTGACAAATGGAGCTCCGGGGCACTGCAACTCACAAACCTGCAGAGTTATAAATGATAACTCTCGTCCACAAATATATTGAGGGAAGGCAACGAAGAGGATTTGAAAGCAAGGCAGAATTGCAGGAAACAGGTTTCAGGAGGCAGACTCGACTCGCCTTGAAAGCACATGAAAAGCGGCAAAGCGTTGACAATGATGCCCTTGGCCAAAAAGGGCGTATGCGTTTTTTCCTGAATATATTCAGGAAAAAACGCATACGCCCTTTTTGGCCAACCAGGCAAGCCGGAAAGGCAAATCAGCGCTACAAAGAAGTCTCGCTTGCCATCGGTCAAAAGGGCCATGCTGAAAAAAGTGTAAAAACCAGAAATGCAGGACAGGCCATGGAGACATGGGAGCCTTGCTACGCTGATGGGCGGGCTGTAAATTGCCAACAGCCACTCTGGAGAAGTGTACGGTGTGTCCTGAAACATGTAATAAGCACAGCTTAGAGAGCATCGGGCACTTCCACTCATGGGCGTATAAATCGGGAAACCTAAAAATCAACAAGACACAGGCACCCCAAAGTTTAGGGCTGCTCTGTTTCCAAGAACCTCCACTTCGGTACACCTTCAATATCCCAGGAAAGCGAAAAATGGATAAAGAAGTTGTGGTACTTAGGCACAATGGAATATCACTCAGCCATGAAATCAATGTCATAAGGCTAGTAGCAGCAGGATGAGTGGATTTAGGTACGATGACTCTAAGTGAAATAAGTCACAGAGAAAAAGACACTTATCCTAAGATATCACTTATAGAGGGAATGTCAAAATCGCTACACTTGAACTGAATTACAAAACAGAACAGAGTCACACATTTAGAAAACACACTATGGCTGCTTAACGGGAAAGGTGAGGTGGGGTGATGCATAAAACAAGGGTTTGAAATTAGCTCAGATACCGTTCCACAAGCCAAATATGTAATAGACAAGACCTACTCCCTGCTCAGTGAACTGGACTCAACAGCCCCTATTCACCGCCCAAGAATATATCTGACTAGTAAGAGTCTTAAAACCTATATATCGATCTCTCTCTGGAAGTGCATCAAGAGGGTGTAAAGCGGCATAAACACAGCAGTGAAAAGCAGCTAAACCCCATTATAAAAATAGATTACTTAAAAAAAACCCCAGAAAACAAAGACAGTGAAAGAGAGAGAAATTCTTACAAAATCCGTTCAGGGGCTCTGATGCAACCTGGATTGACCATATCTAGACCCACAGCTGGATGAGACATAAGGCTGGACACTCTTGGGGCTGAGAGGATTGGTGAGCTTGGGTGAGCAAACGCAGACCCTTTAAAGTCCTACTGCGTGGTACCCATGCCGTGGGTCCCAAATCTCCAGGTTCAAGGGCATCTTCCTACATCGAAAACATGCGTGGGAAACCCAGAAGATGGTACACCGTGTGATCGGGAAAGGGTTCTCAAATGCACCTCATTTCTCCTCTCCTTGTGCTCGGGTTCGCCATTCCAGCCGCTCTACTAACAATCTCCCTACTTGGAGAATCAGCACCTTTAACCTCCTGTTTCGGACAGGTCGCAATTTGGCCTGAGGATGAACGGGAAGAGGGGGAACCAATGAGAGACTAGCTCTAGGTGTTGGGACAGGCACAGGTCACTCTATTTTCCCATCAGGAAGAAGAATGAACCACAGGCTCAGCCTGCCCCCCGGAACCAGAATACGGCCTGAAGCAATCCTGCGCTTTGGCGGCCACCTCCCAAAAAAGCGAGTTGACAAATGGAGCTCAGGGGCACTGCAACTCACAAACCTGCAGAGTTATAAATGATAACTCTCGTCCACAAATATATTGAGGGAAGGCAACGAAGAGGATTTGAAAGCAAGGCAGAATTGCAGGAAACAGGTTTCAGGAGGCAGACTCGACTCGCCTTGAAAGCACATGAAAAGCGGCAAAGCGTTGACAATGATGCCCTTGGCCAAAAAGGGCGTATGCGTTTTTTCCTGAATATATTCAGGAAAAAACGCATACGCCCTTTTTGGCCAACCAGGCAAGCCGGAAAGGCAAATCAGCGCTACAAAGAAGTCTCGCTTGCCATCGGTCAAAAGGGCCATGCTGAAAAAAGTGTAAAAACCAGAAATGCAGGACAGGCCATGGAGACATGGGAGCCTTGCTACGCTGATGGGCGGGCTGTAAATTGCCAACAGCCACTCTGGAGAAGTGTACGGTGTGTCCTGAAACATGTAATAAGCACAGCTTAGAGAGCATCGGGCACTTCCACTCATGGGCGTATAAATCGGGAAACCTAAAAATCAACAAGACACAGGCACCCCAAAGTTTAGGGCTGCTCTGTTTCCAAGAACCTCCACTTCGGTACACCTTCAATATCCCAGGAAAGCGAAAAATGGATAAAGAAGTTGTGGTACTTAGGCACAATGGAATATCACTCAGCCATGAAATCAATGTCATAAGGCTAGTAGCAGCAGGATGAGTGGATTTAGGTACGATGACTCTAAGTGAAATAAGTCACAGAGAAAAAGACACTTATCCTAAGATATCACTTATAGAGGGAATGTCAAAATCGCTACACTTGAACTGAATTACAAAACAGAACAGAGTCACACATTTAGAAAACACACTATGGCTGCTTAACGGGAAAGGTGAGGTGGGGTGATGCATAAAACAAGGGTTTGAAATTAGCTCAGATACCGTTCCACAAGCCAAATATGTAATAGACAAGACCTACTCCCTGCTCAGTGAACTGGACTCAACAGCCCCTATTCACCGCCCAAGAATATATCTGACTAGTAAGAGTCTTAAAACCTATATATCGATCTCTCTCTGGAAGTGCATCAAGAGGGTGTAAAGCGGCATAAACACAGCAGTGAAAAGCAGCTAAACCCCATTATAAAAATAGATTACTTAAAAAAAACCCCAGAAAACAAAGACAGTGAAAGAGAGAGAAATTCTTACAAAATCCGTTCAGGGGCTCTGATGCAACCTGGATTGACCATATCTAGACCCACAGCTGGATGAGACATAAGGCTGGACACTCTTGGGGCTGAGAGGATTGGTGAGCTTGGGTGAGCAAACGCAGACCCTTTAAAGTCCTACTGCGTGGTACCCATGCCGTGGGTCCCAAATCTCCAGGTTCAAGGGCATCTTCCTACATCGAAAACATGCGTGGGAAACCCAGAAGATGGTACACCGTGTGATCGGGAAAGGGTTCTCAAATGCACCTCATTTCTCCTCTCCTTGTGCTCGGGTTCGCCATTCCAGCCGCTCTACTAACAATCTCCCTACTTGGAGAATCTGCACCTTTAACCTCCTGTTTCGGACAGGTCGCAATTTGGCCTGAGTATGAACGGGAAGACGGGGAACCAATGAGAGAGTAGCTCTAGGTGTTGGGACAGGCACAGGTCACTCTATTTTCCCATCAGGAAGAAGAATGAACCACAGGCTCAGCCTGCCCCCGGAACCAGAATACGGCCTGAAGCAATCCTGCGCTTTGGCGGCCACGTCCCAAAAAAGCGAGTTGACAAATGGAGCTCAGGGGCACTGCAACTCACAAACCTGCAGAGTTATAAATGATAACTCTCGTCCACAAATATATTGAGGGAAGGCAACGAAGAGGATTTGAAAGCAAGGCAGAATTGCAGGAAACAGGTTTCAGGAGGCAGACTCGACTCGCCTTGAAAGCACATGAAAAGCGGCAAAGCGTTGACAATGATGCCCTTGGCCAAAAAGGGCGTATGCGTTTTTTCCTGAATATATTCAGGAAAAAACGCATACGCCCTTTTTGGCCAACCAGGCAAGCCGGAAAGGCAAATCAGCGCTACAAAGAAGTCTCGCTTGCCATCGGTCAAAAGGGCCATGCTGAAAAAAGTGTAAAAACCAGAAATGCAGGACAGGCCATGGAGACATGGGAGCCTTGCTACGCTGATGGGCGGGCTGTAAATTGCCAACAGCCACTCTGGAGAAGTGTACGGTGTGTCCTGAAACATGTAATAAGCACAGCTTAGAAACCATAGGGCACTTCCACTCATGGGCGTATAAATCGGGAAACCTAAAAATCAACAAGACACAGGCACCCCAAAGTTTAGGGCTGCTCTGTTTCCAAGAACCTCCACTTCGGTACACCTTCAATATCCCAGGAAAGCGAAAAATGGATAAAGAAGTTGTGGTACTTAGGCACAATGGAATATCACTCAGCCATGAAATCAATGTCATAAGGCTAGTAGCAGCAGGATGAGTGGATTTAGGTACGATGACTCTCAGTGAAATAAGTCACAGAGAAAAAGACACTTATCCTAAGATATCACTTATAGAGGGAATGTCAAAATCGCTACACTTGAACTGAATTACAAAACAGAACAGAGTCACACATTTAGAAAACACACTATGGCTGCTTAACGGGAAAGGTGAGGTGGGGTGATGCATAAAACAAGGGTTTGAAATTAGCTCAGATACCGTTCCACAAGCCAAATATGTAATAGACAAGACCTACTCCCCGCTCAGTGAACTGGACTCAACAGCCACTATTCACCGCCCAAGAATATATCTGACTAGTAAGAGTCTTAAAACCTATGTATTGATCTCTCTCTGGAAGTGCATCAAGAGGGTGTAAAGCGGCATAAACACAGCAGTGAAAAGCAGCTAAACCCCATTATAAAAATAGATTACTTAAAAAAAACCCCATAAAACAAAGACAGTGAAAGAGAGAGAAATTCTTACAAAATCCGTTCAGGGGCTCTGATGCAACCTGGATTGACCATATCTAGACCCACAGCTGGATGAGACATGAGGCTGGACACTCTTGGGGCTGAGAGGATTGGTGAGCTTGGGTGAGCAAACGCAGACCCTTTAAAGTCCTACTGCGTGGTACCCATGCCGTGGGTCCCAAATCTCCAGGTTCAAGGGCATCTTCCTACATCGAAAACATGTGTGGGAAACCCAGAAGATGGTACACCGTGTGATCGGGAAAGGGTTCTCAAACGCACCTCATTTCTCCTCTCCTTGTGCTCGGGTTCGCCATTCCAGCCGCTCTACTAACAATCTCCCTACTTGGAGAATCTGCACCTTTAACCTCCTGTTTCGGACAGGTCGCAATTTGGCCTGAGGATGAACGGGAAGACGGGGAACCAATGAGAGACTAGCTCTAGGTGTTGGGACAGGCACAGGTCACTCTATTTTCCCATCAGGAAGAAGAATGAACCACAGGCTCAGCCTGCCCCCCGGAACCAGAATACGGCCTGAAGCAATCCTGCGCTTTGGCGGCCAGCTCCCAAAAAAGCGAGTTGACAAATGGAGCTCAAGGGCACTGCAATTCACAAACCTGCAGAGTTATAAATGATAACTCTCGTCCACAAATATAGTGAGGGAAGGCAACGAAGAGGATTTGAAAGCAAGGCAGAATTGCAGGAAACAGGTTTCAGGAGGCAGAGTCGACTCGCCTTGAAAGCACATGAAAAGCGGCAAAGCGTTGACAATGATGCCCTTGGCCAAAAAGGGCGTATGCGTTTTTTCCTGAATATATTCAGGAAAAAACGCATACGCCCTTTTTGGCCAACCAGGCAAGCCCGAAAGGCAAATCAGCGCTACAAAGAAGTCTCGCTTGCCATCGGTCAAAAGGGCCATGCTGAAAAAAGTGTAAAAACCAGAAATGCAGGACAGGCCATGGAGACATGGGAGCCTTGCTACGCTGATGGGCGGGCTGTAAATTGCCAGCAGCCACTCTGGAGAAGTGTACGGTGTGTCCTGAAACATGTAATAAGCACAGCTTAGAAACCATAGGGCACTTCCACTCATGGGCGTATAAATCGGGAAACCTAAAAATCAACAAGACACAGGCACCCCAAAGTTTAGGGCTGCTCTGTTTCCAAGAACCTCCACTTCGGTACACCTTCAATATCCCAGGAAAGCGAAAAATGGATAAAGAAGTTGTGGTACTTAGGCACAATGGAATATCACTCAGCCATGAAATCAATGTCATAAGGCTAGTAGCAGCAGGATGAGTGGATTTAGGTACGATGACTCTCAGTGAAATAAGTCACAGAGAAAAAGACACTTATCCTAAGATATCACTTATAGAGGGAATGTCAAAATCGCTACACTTGAACTGAATTACAAAACAGAACAGAGTCACACATTTAGAAAACACACTATGGCTGCTTAACGGGAAAGGTGAGGTGGGGTGATGCATAAAACAAGGGTTTGAAATTAGCTCAGATACCGTTCCACAAGCCAAATATGTAATAGACAAGACCTACTCCCTGCTCAGTGAACTGGACTCAACAGCCACTATTCACCGCCCAAGAATATATCTGACTAGTAAGAGTCTTAAAACCTATGTATTGATCTCTCTCTGGAAGTGCATCAAGAGGGTGTAAAGCGGCATAAACACAGCAGTGAAAAGCAGCTAAACCCCATTATAAAAATAGATTACTTAAAAAAAACCCCATAAAACAAAGACAGTGAAAGAGAGAGAAATTCTTACAAAATCCGTTCAGGGGCTCTGATGCAACCTGGATTGACCATATCTAGACCCACAGCTGGATGAGACATGAGGCTGGACACTCTTGGGGCTGAGAGGATTGGTGAGCTTGGGTGAGCAAACGCAGACCCTTTAAAGTCCTACTGCGTGGTACCCATGCCGTGGGTCCCAAATCTCCAGGTTCAAGGGCATCTTCCTACATCGAAAACATGTGTGGGAAACCCAGAAGATGGTACACCGTGTGATCGGGAAAGGGTTCTCAAACGCACCTCATTTCTCCTCTCCTTGTGCTCGGGTTCGCCATTCCAGCCGCTCTACTAACAATCTCCCTACTTGGAGAATCTGCACCTTTAACCTCCTGTTTCGGACAGGTCGCAATTTGGCCTGAGGATGAACGGGAAGACGGGGAACCAATGAGAGACTAGCTCTAGGTGTTGGGACAGGCACAGGTCACTCTATTTTCCCATCAGGAAGAAGAATGAACCACAGGCTCAGCCTGCCCCCCGGAACCAGAATACGGCCTGAAGCAATCCTGCGCTTTGGCGGCCAGCTCCCAAAAAAGCGAGTTGACAAATGGAGCTCAAGGGCACTGCAATTCACAAACCTGCAGAGTTATAAATGATAACTCTCGTCCACAAATATAGTGAGGGAAGGCAACGAAGAGGATTTGAAAGCAAGGCAGAATTGCAGGAAACAGGTTTCAGGAGGCAGAGTCGACTCGCCTTGAAAGCACATGAAAAGCGGCAAAGCGTTGACAATGATGCCCTTGGCCAAAAAGGGCGTATGCGTTTTTTCCTGAATATATTCAGGAAAAAACGCATACGCCCTTTTTGGCCAACCAGGCAAGCCCGAAAGGCAAATCAGCGCTACAAAGAAGTCTCGCTTGCCATCGGTCAAAAGGGCCATGCTGAAAAAAGTGTAAAAACCAGAAATGCAGGACAGGCCATGGAGACATGGGAGCCTTGCTACGCTGATGGGCGGGCTGTAAATTGCCAGCAGCCACTCTGGAGAAGTGTACGGTGTGTCCTGAAACATGTAATAAGCACAGCTTAGAGAGCATAGGGCACTTCCACTCATGGGCGTATAAATCGGGAAACCTAAAAATCAACAAGACACAGGCACCCCAAAGTTTAGGGCTGCTCTGTTTCCAAGAACCTCCACTTCGGTACACCTTCAATATCCCAGGAAAGCGAAAAATGGATAAAGAAGTTGTGGTACTTAGGCACAATGGAATATCACTCAGCCATGAAATCAATGTCATAAGGCTAGTAGCAGCAGGATGAGTGGATTTAGGTACGATGACTCTCAGTGAAATAAGTCACAGAGAAAAAGACACTTATCCTAAGATATCACTTATAGAGGGAATGTCAAAATCGCTACACTTGAACTGAATTACAAAACAGAACAGAGTCACACATTTAGAAAACACACTATGGCTGCTTAACGGGAAAGGTGAGGTGGGGTGATGCATAAAACAAGGGTTTGAAATTAGCTCAGATACCGTTCCACAAGCCAAATATGTAATAGACAAGACCTACTCCCTGCTCAGTGAACTGGACTCAACAGCCCCTATTCACCGCCCAAGAATATATCTGACTAGTAAGAGTCTTAAAACCTATGTATTGATCTCTCTCTGGAAGTGCATCAAGAGGGTGTAAAGCGGCATAAACACAGCAGTGAAAAGCAGCTAAACCCCATTATAAAAATAGATTACTTAAAATAAACCCCATAAAACAAAGACAGTGAAAGAGAGAGAAATTCTTACAAAATCCGTTCAGGGGCTCTGATGCAACCTGGATTGACCATATCTAGACCCACAGCTGGATGAGACATGAGGCTGGACACTCTTGGGGCTGAGAGGATTGGTGAGCTTGGGTGAGCAAACGCAGACCCTTTAAAGTCCTACTGCGTGGTACCCATGCCGTGGGTCCCAAATCTCCAGGTTCAAGGGCATCTTCCTACATCGAAAACATGTGTGGGAAACCCAGAAGATGGTACACCGTGTGATCGGGAAAGGGTTCTCAAACGCACCTCATTTCTCCTCTCCTTGTGCTCGGGTTCGCCATTCCAGCCGCTCTACTAACAATCTCCCTACTTGGAGAATCTGCACCTTTAACCTCCTGTTTCGGACAGGTCGCAATTTGGCCTGAGGATGAACGGGAAGACGGGGAACCAATGAGAGACTAGCTCTAGGTGTTGGGACAGGCACAGGTCACTCTATTTTCCCATCAGGAAGAAGAATGAACCACAGGCTCAGCCTGCCCCCCGGAACCAGAATACGGCCTGAAGCAATCCTGCGCTTTGGCGGCCAGCTCCCAAAAAAGCGAGTTGACAAATGGAGCTCAAGGGCACTGCAATTCACAAACCTGCAGAGTTATAAATGATAACTCTCGTCCACAAATATATTGAGGGAAGGCAACGAAGAGGATTTGAAAGCAAGGCAGAATTGCAGGAAACAGGTTTCAGGAGGCAGACTCGACTCGCCTTGAAAGCACATGAAAAGCGGCAAAGCGTTGACAATGATGCCCTTGGCCAAAAAGGGCGTATGCGTTTTTTCCTGAATATATTCAGGAAAAAACGCATACGCCCTTTTTGGCCAACCAGGCAAGCCGGAAAGGCAAATCAGCGCTACAAAGAAGTCTCGCTTGCCATCGGTCAAAAGGGCCATGCTGAAAAAAGTGTAAAAACCAGAAATGCAGGACAGGCCATGGAGACATGGGAGCCTTGCTACGCTGATGGGCGGGCTGTAAATTGCCAGCAGCCACTCTGGAGAAGTGTACGGTGTGTCCTGAAACATGTAATAAGCACAGCTTAGAGAGCATAGGGCACTTCCACTCATGGGCGTATAAATCGGGAAACCTAAAAATCAACAAGACACAGGCACCCCAAAGTTTAGGGCTGCTCTGTTTCCAAGAACCTCCACTTCGGTACACCTTCAATATCCCAGGAAAGCGAAAAATGGATAAAGAAGTTGTGGTACTTAGGCACAATGGAATATCACTCAGCCATGAAATCAATGTCATAAGGCTAGTAGCAGCAGGATGAGTGGATTTAGGTACGATGACTCTCAGTGAAATAAGTCACAGAGAAAAAGACACTTATCCTAAGATATCACTTATAGAGGGAATGTCAAAGTCGCTACACTTGAACTGAATTACAAAACAGAACAGAGTCACACATTTAGAAAACACACTATGGCTGCTTAACGGGAAAGGTGAGGTGGGGTGATGCATAAAACAAGGGTTTGAAATTAGCTCAGATACCGTTCCACAAGCCAAATATGTAATAGACAAGACCTACTCCCTGCTCAGTGAACTGGACTCAACAGCCCCTATTCACCGCCCAAGAATATATCTGACTAGTAAGAGTCTTAAAACCTATGTATTGATCTCTCTCTGGAAGTGCATCAAGAGGGTGTAAAGCGGCATAAACACAGCAGTGAAAAGCAGCTAAACCCCATTATAAAAATAGATTACTTAAAAAAAACCCCATAAAACAAAGACAGTGAAAGAGAGAGAAATTCTTACAAAATCCGTTCAGGGGCTCTGATGCAACCTGGATTGACCATATCTAGACCCACAGCTGGATGAGACATGAGGCTGGACACTCTTGGGGCTGAGAGGATTGGTGAGCTTGGGTGAGCAAACGCAGACCCTTTAAAGTCCTACTGCGTGGTACCCATGCCGTGGGTCCCAAATCTCCAGGTTCAAGGGCATCTTCCTACATCGAAAACATGCGTGGGAAACCCAGAAGATGGTACACCGTGTGATCGGGAAAGGGTTCTCAAACGCACCTCATTTCTCCTCTCCTTGTGCTCGGGTTCGCCATTCCAGCCGCTCTACTAACAATCTCCCTACTTGGAGAATCTGCACCTTTAACCTCCTGTTTCGGACAGGTCGCAATTTGGCCTGAGGATGAACGGGAAGACGGGGAACCAATGAGAGACTAGCTCTAGGTGTTGGGACAGGCACAGGTCACTCTATTTTCCCATCAGGAAGAAGAATGAACCACAGGCTCAGCCTGCCCCCCGGAACCAGAATACGGCCTGAAGCAATCCTGCGCTTTGGCGGCCAGCTCCCAAAAAAGCGAGTTGACAAATGGAGCTCAAGGGCACTGCAATTCACAAACCTGCAGAGTTATAAATGATAACTCTCGTCCACAAATATATTGAGGGAAGGCAACGAAGAGGATTTGAAAGCAAGGCAGAATTGCAGGAAACAGGTTTCAGGAGGCAGAGTCGACTCGCCTTGAAAGCACATGAAAAGCGGCAAAGCGTTGACAATGATGCCCTTGGCCAAAAAGGGCGTATGCGTTTTTTCCTGAATATATTCAGGAAAAAACGCATACGCCCTTTTTGGCCAACCAGGCAAGCCGGAAAGGCAAATCAGCGCTACAAAGAAGTCTCGCTTGCCATCGGTCAAAAGGGCCATGCTGAAAAAAGTGTAAAAACCAGAAATGCAGGACAGGCCATGGAGACATGGGAGCCTTGCTATGCTCATGGGCGGGCTGTAAATTGCCAACAGCCACTCTGGAGAAGTGTACGGTGTGTCCTGAAACATGTAATAAGCACAGCTTAGAGAGCATAGGGCACTTCCACTCATGGGCGTATAAATCGGGAAACCTAAAAATCAACAAGACACAGGCACCCCAAAGTTTAGGGCTGCTCTGTTTCCAAGAACCTCCACTTCGGTACACCTTCAATATCCCAGGAAAGCGAAAAATGGATAAAGAAGTTGTGGTACTTAGGCACAATGGAATATCACTCAGCCATGAAATCAATGTCATAAGGCTAGTAGCAGCAGGATGAGTGGATTTAGGTACGATGACTCTCAGTGAAATAAGTCACAGAGAAAAAGACACTTATCCTAAGATATCACTTATAGAGGGAATGTCAAAGTCGCTACACTTGAACTGAATTACAAAACAGAACAGAGTCACACATTTAGAAAACACACTATGGCTGCTTAACGGGAAAGGTGAGGTGGGGTGATGCATAAAACAAGGGTTTGAAATTAGCTCAGATACCGTTCCACAAGCCAAATATGTAATAGACAAGACCTACTCCCTGCTCAGTGAACTGGACTCAACAGCCCCTATTCACCGCCCAAGAATATATCTGACTAGTAAGAGTCTTAAAACCTAGGTATTGATCTCTCTCTGGAAGTGCATCAAGAGGGTGTAAAGCGGCATAAACACAGCAGTGAAAAGCAGCTAAACCCCATTATAAAAATAGATTACTTAAAAAAAAACCCAGAAAACAAAGACAGTGAAAGAGAGAGAAATTCTTACAAAATCCGTTCAGGGGCTCTGATGCAACCTGGATTGACCATATCTAGACCCACAGCTGGATGAGACATGAGGCTGGACACTCTTGGGGCTGAGAGGATTGGTGAGCTTGGGTGAGCAAACGCAGACCCTTTAAAGTCCTACTGCGTGGTACCCATGCCGTGGGTCCCAAGTCTCCAGGTTCAAGGGCATCTTCCTACATCGAAAACATGCGTGGGAAACCCAGAAGATGGTACACCGTGTGATCGGGAAAGGGTTCTCAAACGCACCTCATTTCTCCTCTCCTTGTGCTCGGGTTCGCCATTCCAGCCGCTCTACTAACAATCTCCCTACTTGGAGAATCTGCACCTTTAACCTCCTGTTTCGGACAGGTCGCAATTTGGCCTGAGGATGAACGGGAAGACGGGGAACCAATGAGAGACTAGCTCTAGGTGTTGGGACAGGCACAGGTCACTCTATTTTCCCATCAGGAAGAAGAATGAACCACAGGCTCAGCCTGCCCCCCGGAACCAGAATACGGCCTGAAGCAATCCTGCGCTTTGGCGGCCAGCTCCCAAAAAAGCAAGTTGACAAATGGAGCTCAGGGGCACTGCAATTCACAAACCTGCAGAGTTATAAATGATAACTCTCGTCCACAAATATATTGAGGGAAGGCAACGAAGAGGATTTGAAAGCAAGGCAGAATTGCAGGAAACAGGTTTCAGGAGGCAGACTCGACTCGCCTTGAAAGCACATGAAAAGCGGCAAAGCGTTGACAATGATGCCCTTGGCCAAAAAGGGCGTATGCGTTTTTTCCTGAATATATTCAGGAAAAAACGCATACGCCCTTTTTGGCCAACCAGGCAAGCCGGAAAGGCAAATCAGCGCTACAAAGAAGTCTCGCTTGCCATCGGTCAAAAGGGCCATGCTGAAAAAAGTGTAAAAACCAGAAATGCAGGACAGGCCATGGAGACATGGGAGCCTTGCTACGCTGATGGGCGGGCTGTAAATTGCCAACAGCCACTCTGGAGAAGTGTACGGTGTGTCCTGAAACATGTAATAAGCACAGCTTAGAAACCATAGGGCACTTCCACTCATGGGCGTATAAATCGGGAAACCTAAAAATCAACAAGACACAGGCACCCCAAAGTTTAGGGCTGCTCTGTTTCCAAGAACCTCCACTTCGGTACACCTTCAATATCCCAGGAAAGCGAAAAATGGATAAAGAAGTTGTGGTACTTAGGCACAATGGAATATCACTCAGCCATGAAATCAATGTCATAAGGCTAGTAGCAGCAGGATGAGTGGATTTAGGTACGATGACTCTCAGTGAAATAAGTCACAGAGAAAAAGACACTTATCCTAAGATATCACTTATAGAGGGAATGTCAAAATCGCTACACGTGAACTGAATTACAAAACAGAACAGAGTCACACATTTAGAAAACACACTATGGCTGCTTAACGGGAAAGGTGAGGTGGGGTGATGCATAAAACAAGGGTTTGAAATTAGCTCAGATACCGTTCCACAAGCCAAATATGTAATAGACAAGACCTACTCCCTGCTCAGTGAACTGGACTCAACAGCCCCTATTCACCGCCCAAGAATATATCTGACTAGTAAGAGTCTTAAAACCTATGTATTGATCTCTCTCTGGAAGTGCATCAAGAGGGTGTAAAGCGGCATAAACACAGCAGTGAAAAGCAGCTAAACCCCATTATAAAAATAGATTACTTAAAAAAAACCCCAGAAAACAAAGACAGTGAAAGAGAGAGAAATTCTTACAAAATCCGTTCAGGGGCTCTGATGCAACCTGGATTGACCATATCTAGACCCACAGCTGGATGAGACATGAGGCTGGACACTCTTGGGGCTGAGAGGATTGGTGAGCTTGGGTGAGCAAACGCAGACCCTTTAAAGTCCTACTGCGTGGTACCCATGCCGTGGGTCCCAAATCTCCAGGTTCAAGGGCATCTTCCTACATCGAAAACATGCGTGGGAAACCCAGAAGATGGTACACCGTGTGATCGGGAAAGGGTTCTCAAACGCACCTCATTTCTCCTCTCCTTGTGCTCGGGTTCGCCATTCCAGCCGCTCTACTAACAATCTCCCTACTTGGAGAATCTGCACCTTTAACCTCCTGTTTCGGACAGGTCGCAATTTGGCCTGAGGATGAACGGGAAGACGGGGAACCAATGAGAGACTAGCTCTAGGTGTTGGGACAGGCACAGGTCACTCTATTTTCCCATCAGGAAGAAGAATGAACCACAGGCTCAGCCTGCCCCCCGGAACCAGAATACGGCCTGAAGCAATCCTGCGCTTTGGCGGCCAGCTCCCAAAAAAGCGAGTTGACAAATGGAGCTCAAGGGCACTGCAATTCACAAACCTGCAGAGTTATAAATGATAACTCTCGTCCACAAATATATTGAGGGAAGGCAACGAAGAGGATTTGAAAGCAAGGCAGAATTGCAGGAAACAGGTTTCAGGAGGCAGAGTCGACTCGCCTTGAAAGCACATGAAAAGCGGCAAAGCGTTGACAATGATGCCCTTGGCCAAAAAGGGCGTATGCGTTTTTTCCTGAATATATTCAGGAAAAAACGCATACGCCCTTTTTGGCCAACCAGGCAAGCCCGAAAGGCAAATCAGCGCTACAAAGAAGTCTCGCTTGCCATCGGTCAAAAGGGCCATGCTGAAAAAAGTGTAAAAACCAGAAATGCAGGACAGGCCATGGAGACATGGGAGCCTTGCTACGCTGATGGGCGGGCTGTAAATTGCCAGCAGCCACTCTGGAGAAGTGTACGGTGTGTCCTGAAACATGTAATAAGCACAGCTTAGAGACCATAGGGCACTTCCACTCATGGGCGTATAAATCGGGAAACCTAAAAATCAACAAGACACAGGCACCCCAAAGTTTAGGGCTGCTCTGTTTCCAAGAACCTCCACTTCGGTACACCTTCAATATCCCAGGAAAGCGAAAAATGGATAAAGAAGTTGTGGTACTTAGGCACAATGGAATATCACTCAGCCATGAAATCAATGTCATAAGGCTAGTAGCAGCAGGATGAGTGGATTTAGGTACGATGACTCTCAGTGAAATAAGTCACAGAGAAAAAGACACTTATCCTAAGATATCACTTATAGAGGGAATGTCAAAATCGCTACACTTGAACTGAATTACAAAACAGAACAGAGTCACACATTTAGAAAACACACTATGGCTGCTTAACGGGAAAGGTGAGGTGGGGTGATGCATAAAACAAGGGTTTGAAATTAGCTCAGATACCGTTCCACAAGCCAAATATGTAATAGACAAGACCTACTCCCTGCTCAGTGAACTGGACTCAACAGCCCCTATTCACCGCCCAAGAATATATCTGACTAGTAAGAGTCTTAAAACCTATGTATTGATCTCTCTCTGGAAGTGCATCAAGAGGGTGTAAAGCGGCATAAACACAGCAGTGAAAAGCAGCTAAACCCCATTATAAAAATAGATTACTTAAAAGAAACCCCATAAAACAAAGACAGTGAAAGAGAGAGAAATTCTTACAAAATCCGTTCAGGGGCTCTGATGCAACCTGGATTGACCATATCTAGACCCACAGCTGGATGAGACATGAGGCTGGACACTCTTGGGGCTGAGAGGATTGGTGAGCTTGGGTGAGCAAACGCAGACCCTTTAAAGTCCTACTGCGTGGTACCCATGCCGTGGGTCCCAAATCTCCAGGTTCAAGGGCATCTTCCTACATCGAAAACATGCGTGGGAAACCCAGAAGATGGTACACCGTGTGATCGGGAAAGGGTTCTCAAACGCACCTCATTTCTCCTCTCCTTGTGCTCGGGTTCGCCATTCCAGCCGCTCTACTAACAATCTCCCTACTTGGAGAATCTGCACCTTTAACTTCCTGTTTCGGACAGGTCGCAATTTGGCCTGAGGATGAACGGGAAGACGGGGAACCAATGAGAGACTAGCTCTAGGTGTTGGGACAGGCACAGGTCACTCTATTTTCCCATCAGGAAGAAGAATGAACCACAGGCTCAGCCTGCCCCCCGGAACCAGAATACGGCCTGAAGCAATCCTGCGCTTTGGCGGCCAGCTCCCAAAAAAGCGAGTTGACAAATGGAGCTCAAGGGCACTGCAATTCACAAACCTGCAGAGTTATAAATGATAACTCTCGTCCACAAATATATTGAGGGAAGGCAACGAAGAGGATTTGAAAGCAAGGCAGAATTGCAGGAAACAGGTTTCAGGAGGCAGAGTCGACTCGCCTTGAAAGCACATGAAAAGCGGCAAAGCGTTGACAATGATGCCCTTGGCCAAAAAGGCCGTATGCGTTTTTTCCTGAATATATTCAGGAAAAAACGCATACGCCCTTTTTGGCCAACCAGGCAAGCCGGAAAGGCAAATCAGCGCTACAAAGAAGTCTCGCTTGCCATCGGTCAAAAGGGCCATGCTGAAAAAAGTGTAAAAACCAGAAATGCAGGACAGGCCATGGAGACATGGGAGCCTTGCTACGCTGATGGGCGGGCTGTAAATTGCCAGCAGCCACTCTGGAGAAGTGTACGGTGTGTCCTGAAACATGTAATAAGCACAGCTTAGAGACCATAGGGCACTTCCACTCATGGGCGTATAAATCGGGAAACCTAAAAATCAACAAGACACAGGCACCCCAAAGTTTAGGGCTGCTCTGTTTCCAAGAACCTCCACTTCGGTACACCTTCAATATCCCAGGAAAGCGAAAAATGGATAAAGAAGTTGTGGTACTTAGGCACAATGGAATATCACTCAGCCATGAAATCAATGTCATAAGGCTAGTAGCAGCAGGATGAGTGGATTTAGGTACGATGACTCTCAGTGAAATAAGTCACAGAGAAAAAGACACTTATCCTAAGATATCACTTATAGAGGGAATGTCAAAATCGCTACACTTGAACTGAATTACAAAACAGAACAGAGTCACACATTTAGAAAACACACTATGGCTGCTTAACGGGAAAGGTGAGGTGGGGTGATGCATAAAACAAGGGTTTGAAATTAGCTCAGATACCGTTCCACAAGCCAAATATGTAATAGACAAGACCTACTCCCTGCTCAGTGAACTGGACTCAACAGCCCCTATTCACCGCCCAAGAATATATCTGACTAGTAAGAGTCTTAAAACCTATATATCGATCTCTCTCTGGAAGTGCATCAAGAGGGTGTAAAGCGGCATAAACACAGCAGTGAAAAGCAGCTAAACCCCATTATAAAAATAGATTACTTAAAAAAAACCCCATAAAACAAAGACAGTGAAAGAGAGAGAAATTCTTACAAAATCCGTTCAGGGGCTCTGATGCAACCTGGATTGACCATATCTAGACCCACAGCTGGATGAGACATGAGGCTGGACACTCTTGGGGCTGAGAGGATTGGTGAGCTTGGGTGAGCAAACGCAGACCCTTTAAAGTCCTACTGCGTGGTACCCATGCCGTGGGTCCCAAATCTCCAGGTTCAAGGGCATCTTCCTACATCGAAAACATGCGTGGGAAACCCAGAAGATGGTACACCGTGTGATCGGGAAAGGGTTCTCAAACGCACCTCATTTCTCCTCTCCTTGTGCTCGGGTTCGCCATTCCAGCCGCTCTACTAACAATCTCCCTACTTGGAGAATCTGCACCTTTAACCTCCTGTTTCGGACAGGTCGCAATTTGGCCTGAGGATGAACGGGAAGACGGGGAACC
Organism: Eubalaena glacialis; assembly: GCF_028564815.1. Taxonomy (NCBI): domain Eukaryota; kingdom Metazoa; phylum Chordata; class Mammalia; order Artiodactyla; family Balaenidae; genus Eubalaena; species Eubalaena glacialis. Next base: position 121,643,111 of record NC_083722.1, read on the forward strand.
AATGAGAGACTAGCTCTAGGTGTTGGGACAGGCACAGGTCACTCTATTTTCCCATCAGGAAGAAGAATGAACCACAGGCTCAGCCTGCCCCCCGGAACCAGAATACGGCCTGAAGCAATCCTGCGCTTTGGCGGCCAGCTCCCAAAAAAGCGAGTTGACAAATGGAGCTCAAGGGCACTGCAATTCACAAACCTGCAGAGTTATAAATGATAACTCTCGTCCACAAATATATTGAGGGAAGGCAACGAAGAGGATTTGAAAGCAAGGCAGAATTGCAGGAAACAGGTTTCAGGAGGCAGAGTCGACTCGCCTTGAAAGCACATGAAAAGCGGCAAAGCGTTGACAATGATGCCCTTGGCCAAAAAGGCCGTATGCGTTTTTTCCTGAATATATTCAGGAAAAAACGCATACGCCCTTTTTGGCCAACCAGGCAAGCCGGAAAGGCAAATCAGCGCTACAAAGAAGTCTCGCTTGCCATCGGTCAAAAGGGCCATGCTGAAAAAAGTGTAAAAACCAGAAATGCAGGACAGGCCATGGAGACATGGGAGCCTTGCTACGCTGATGGGCGGGCTGTAAATTGCCAGCAGCCACTCTGGAGAAGTGTACGGTGTGTCCTGAAACATGTAATAAGCACAGCTTAGAGAGCATAGGGCACTTCCACTCATGGGCGTATAAATCGGGAAACCTAAAAATCTACAAGACACAGGCACCCCAAAGTTTAGGGCTGCTCTGTTTCCAAGAACCTCCACTTCGGTACACCTTCAATATCCCAGGAAAGCGAAAAATGGATAAAGAAGTTGTGGTACTTAGGCACAATGGAATATCACTCAGCCATGAAATCAATGTCATAAGGCTAGTAGCAGCAGGATGAGTGGATTTAGGTACGATGACTCTCAGTGAAATAAGTCACAGAGAAAAAGACACTTATCCTAAGATATCACTTATAGAGGGAATGTCAAAATCGCTACACTTGAACTGAATTACAAAACAGAACAGAGTCACACATTTAGAAAACACACTATGGCTGCTTAACGGGAAAGGTGAGGTGGGGTGATGCATAAAACAAGGGTTTGAAATTAGCTCAGATACCGTTCCACAAGCCAAATATGTAATAGACAAGACCTACTCCCTGCTCAGTGAACTGGACTCAACAGCCCCTATTCACCGCCCAAGAATATATCTGACTAGTAAGAGTCTTAAAACCTATGTATTGATCTCTCTCTGGAAGTGCATCAAGAGGGTGTAAAGCGGCATAAACACAGCAGTGAAAAGCAGCTAAACCCCATTATAAAAATAGATTACTTAAAAAAAACCCCATAAAACAAAGACAGTGAAAGAGAGAGAAATTCTTACAAAATCCGTTCAGGGGCTCTGATGCAACCTGGATTGACCATATCTAGACCCACAGCTGGATGAGACATGAGGCTGGACACTCTTGGGGCTGAGAGGATTGGTGAGCTTGGGTGAGCAAACGCAGACCCTTTAAAGTCCTACTGCGTGGTACCCATGCCGTGGGTCCCAAATCTCCAGGTTCAAGGGCATCTTCCTACATCGAAAACATGCGTGGGAAACCCAGAAGATGGTACACCGTGTGATCGGGAAAGGGTTCTCAAACGCACCTCATTTCTCCTCTCCTTGTGCTCGGGTTCGCCATTCCAGCCGCTCTACTAACAATCTCCCTACTTGGAGAATCTGCACCTTTAACCTCCTGTTTCGGACAGGTCGCAATTTGGCCTGAGGATGAACGGGAAGACGGGGAACCAATGAGAGACTAGCTCTAGGTGTTGGGACAGGCACAGGTCACTCTATTTTCCCATCAAGAAGAAGAATGAACCACAGGCTCAGCCTGCCCCCCGGAACCAGAATACGGCCTGAAGCAATCCTGCGCTTTGGCGGCCAGCTCCCAAAAAAGCGAGTTGACAAATGGAGCTCAAGGGCACTGCAATTCACAAACCTGCAGAGTTATAAATGATAACTCTCGTCCACAAATATATTGAGGGAAGGCAACGAAGAGGATTTGAAAGCAAGGCAGAATTGCAGGAAACAGGTTTCAGGAGGCAGACTCGACTCGCCTTGAAAGCACATGAAAAGCGGCAAAGCGTTGACAATGATGCCCTTGGCCAAAAAGGGCGTATGCGTTTTTTCCTGAATATATTCAGGAAAAAACGCATACGCCCTTTTTGGCCAACCAGGCAAGCCGGAAAGGCAAATCAGCGCTACAAAGAAGTCTCGCTTGCCATCGGTCAAAAGGGCCATGCTGAAAAAAGTGTAAAAACCAGAAATGCAGGACAGGCCATGGAGACATGGGAGCCTTGCTACGCTGATGGGCGGGCTGTAAATTGCCAGCAGCCACTCTGGAGAAGTGTACGGTGTGTCCTGAAACATGTAATAAGCACAGCTTAGAGACCATAGGGCACTTCCACTCATGGGCGTATAAATCGGGAAACCTAAAAATCAACAAGACACAGGCACCCCAAAGTTTAGGGCTGCTCTGTTTCCAAGAACTTCCACTTCGGTACACCTTCAATATCCCAGGAAAGCGAAAAATGGATAAAGAAGTTGTGGTACTTAGGCACAATGGAATATCACTCAGCCATGAAATCAATGTCATAAGGCTAGTAGCAGCAGGATGAGTGGATTTAGGTACGATGACTCTCAGTGAAATAAGTCACAGAGAAAAAGACACTTATCCTAAGATATCACTTATAGAGGGAATGTCAAAATCGCTACACTTGAACTGAATTACAAAACAGAACAGAGTCACACATTTAGAAAACACACTATGGCTGCTTAACGGGAAAGGTGAGGTGGGGTGATGCATAAAACAAGGGTTTGAAATTAGCTCAGATACCGTTCCACAAGCCAAATATGTAATAGACAAGACCTACTCCCTGCTCAGTGAACTGGACTCAACAGCCCCTATTCACCGCCCAAGAATATATCTGACTAGTAAGAGTCTTAAAACCTATGTATTGATCTCTCTCTGGAAGTGCATCAAGAGGGTGTAAAGCGGCATAAACACAGCAGTGAAAAGCAGCTAAACCCCATTATAAAAATAGATTACTTAAAAAAAACCCCATAAAACAAAGACAGTGAAAGAGAGAGAAATTCTTACAAAATCCGTTCAGGGGCTCTGATGCAACCTGGATTGACCATATCTAGACCCACAGCTGGATGAGACATGAGGCTGGACACTCTTGGGGCTGAGAGGATTGGTGAGCTTGGGTGAGCAAACGCAGACCCTTTAAAGTCCTACTGCGTGGTACCCATGCCGTGGGTCCCAAATCTCCAGGTTCAAGGGCATCTTCCTACATCGAAAACATGCGTGGGAAACCCAGAAGATGGTACACCGTGTGATCGGGAAAGGGTTCTCAAACGCACCTCATTTCTCCTCTCCTTGTGCTCGGGTTCGCCATTCCAGCCGCTCTACTAACAATCTCCCTACTTGGAGAATCTGCACCTTTAACCTCCTGTTTCGGACAGGTCGCAATTTGGCCTGAGGATGAACGGGAAGACGGGGAACCAATGAGAGACTAGCTCTAGGTGTTGGGACAGGCACAGGTCACTCTATTTTCCCATCAGGAAGAAGAATGAACCACAGGCTCAGCCTGCCCCCCGGAACCAGAATACGGCCTGAAGCAATCCTGCGCTTTGGCGGCCAGCTCCCAAAAAAGCGAGTTGACAAATGGAGCTCAAGGGCACTGCAATTCACAAACCTGCAGAGTTATAAATGATAACTCTCGTCCACAAATATATTGAGGGAAGGCAACGAAGAGGATTTGAAAGCAAGGCAGAATTGCAGGAAACAGGTTTCAGGAGGCAGAGTCGACTCGCCTTGAAAGCACATGAAAAGCGGCAAAGCGTTGACAATGATGCCCTTGGCCAAAAAGGGCGTATGCATTTTTTCCTGAATATATTCAGGAAAAAACGCATACGCCCTTTTTGGCCAACCAGGCAAGCCCGAAAGGCAAATCAGCGCTACAAAGAAGTCTCGCTTGCCATCGGTCAAAAGGGCCATGCTGAAAAAAGTGTAAAAACCAGAAATGCAGGACAGGCCATGGAGACATGGGAGCCTTGCTACGCTGATGGGCGGGCTGTAAATTGCCAGCAGCCACTCTGGAGAAGTGTACGGTGTGTCCTGAAACATGTAATAAGCACAGCTTAGAGAGCATAGGGCACTTCCACTCATGGGCGTATAAATCGGGAAACCTAAAAATCAACAAGACACAGGCACCCCAAAGTTTAGGGCTGCTCTGTTTCCAAGAACCTCCACTTCGGTACACCTTCAATATCCCAGGAAAGCGAAAAATGGATAAAGAAGTTGTGGTACTTAGGCACAATGGAATATCACTCAGCCATGAAATCAATGTCATAAGGCTAGTAGCAGCAGGATGAGTGGATTTAGGTACGATGACTCTCAGTGAAATAAGTCACAGAGAAAAAGACACTTATCCTAAGATATCACTTATAGAGGGAATGTCAAAATCGCTACACTTGAACTGAATTACAAAACAGAACAGAGTCACACATTTAGAAAACACACTATGGCTGCTTAACGGGAAAGGTGAGGTGGGGTGATGCATAAAACAAGGGTTTGAAATTAGCTCAGATACCGTTCCACAAGCCAAATATGTAATAGACAAGACCTACTCCCTGCTCAGTGAACTGGACTCAACAGCCCCTATTCACCGCCCAAGAATATATCTGACTAGTAAGAGTCTTAAAACCTATGTATTGATCTCTTTCTGGAAGTGCATCAAGAGGGTGTAAAGCGGCATAAACACAGCAGTGAAAAGCAGCTAAACCCCATTATAAAAATAGATTACTTAAAAAAAACCCCATAAAACAAAGACAGTGAAAGAGAGAGAAATTCTTACAAAATCCGTTCAGGGGCTCTGATGCAACCTGGATTGACCATATCTAGACCCACAGCTGGATGAGACATGAGGCTGGACACTCTTGGGGCTGAGAGGATTGGTGAGCTTGGGTGAGCAAACGCAGACCCTTTAAAGTCCTACTGCGTGGTACCCATGCCGTGGGTCCCAAATCTCCAGGTTCAAGGGCATCTTCCTACATCGAAAACATGCGTGGGAAACCCAGAAGATGGTACACCGTGTGATCGGGAAAGGGTTCTCAAACGCACCTCATTTCTCCTCTCCTTGTGCTCGGGTTCGCCATTCCAGCCGCTCTACTAACAATCTCCCTACTTGGAGAATCTGCACCTTTAACCTCCTGTTTCGGACAGGTCGCAATTTGGCCTGAGGATGAACGGGAAGACGGGGAACCAATGAGAGACTAGCTCTAGGTGTTGGGACAGGCACAGGTCACTCTATTTTCCCATCAGGAAGAAGAATGAACCACAGGCTCAGCCTGCCCCCCGGAACCAGAATACGGCCTGAAGCAATCCTGCGCTTTGGCGGCCAGCTCCCAAAAAAGCGAGTTGACAAATGGAGCTCAAGGGCACTGCAATTCACAAACCTGCAGAGTTATAAATGATAACTCTCGTCCACAAATATATTGAGGGAAGGCAACGAAGAGGATTTGAAAGCAAGGCAGAATTGCAGGAAACAGGTTTCAGGAGGCAGAGTCGACTCGCCTTGAAAGCACATGAAAAGCGGCAAAGCGTTGACAATGATGCCCTTGGCCAAAAAGGCCGTATGCGTTTTTTCCTGAATATATTCAGGAAAAAACGCATACGCCCTTTTTGGCCAACCAGGCAAGCCGGAAAGGCAAATCAGCGCTACAAAGAAGTCTCGCTTGCCATCGGTCAAAAGGGCCATGCTGAAAAAAGTGTAAAAACCAGAAATGCAGGACAGGCCATGGAGACATGGGAGCCTTGCTACGCTGATGGGCGGGCTGTAAATTGCCAGCAGCCACTCTGGAGAAGTGTACGGTGTGTCCTGAAACATGTAATAAGCACAGCTTAGAGACCATAGGGCACTTCCACTCATGGGCGTATAAATCGGGAAACCTAAAAATCAACAAGACACAGGCACCCCAAAGTTTAGGGCTGCTCTGTTTCCAAGAACCTCCACTTCGGTACACCTTCAATATCCCAGGAAAGCGAAAAATGGATAAAGAAGTTGTGGTACTTAGGCACAATGGAATATCACTCAGCCATGAAATCAATGTCATAAGGCTAGTAGCAGCAGGATGAGTGGATTTAGGTACGATGACTCTCAGTGAAATAAGTCACAGAGAAAAAGACACTTATCCTAAGATATCACTTATAGAGGGAATGTCAAAATCGCTACACTTGAACGGAATTACAAAACAGAACAGAGTCACACATTTAGAAAACACACTATGGCTGCTTAACGGGAAAGGTGAGGTGGGGTGATGTGTAAAACAAGGGTTTGAAATTAGCTCAGATACCGTTCCACAAGCCAAATATGTAATAGACAAGACCTACTCCCTGCTCAGTGAACTGGACTCAACAGCCCCTATTCACCGCCCAAGAATATATCTGACTAGTAAGAGTCTTAAAACCTATGTATTGATCTCTCTCTGGAAGTGCATCAAGAGGGTGTAAAGCGGCATAAACACAGCAGTGAAAAGCAGCTAAACCCCATTATAAAAATAGATTACTTAAAAAAAACCCCATAAAACAAAGACAGTGAAAGAGAGAGAAATTCTTACAAAATCCGTTCAGGGGCTCTGATGCAACCTGGATTGACCATATCTAGACCCACAGCTGGATGAGACATGAGGCTGGACACTCTTGGGGCTGAGAGGATTGGTGAGCTTGGGTGAGCAAACGCAGACCCTTTAAAGTCCTACTGCGTGGTACCCATGCCGTGGGTCCCAAATCTCCAGGTTCAAGGGCATCTTCCTACATCGAAAACATGTGTGGGAAACCCAGAAGATGGTACACCGTGTGATCGGGAAAGGGTTCTCAAACGCACCTCATTTCTCCTCTCCTTGTGCTCGGGTTCGCCATTCCAGCCGCTCTACTAACAATCTCCCTACTTGGAGAATCAGCACCTTTAACCTCCTGTTTCGGACAGGTCGCAATTTGGCCTGAGGATGAACGGGAAGAGGGGGAACCAATGAGAGAGTAGCTCTAGGTGTTGGGACAGGCACAGGTCACTCTATTTTCCCATCAGGAAGAAGAATGAAACACAGGCTCAGCCTACCCCCGGAACCAGAATACGGCCTGAAGCAATCCTGCGCTTTGGCGGCCACCTCCCAAAAAAGCGAGTTGACAAATGGAGCTCAGGGGCACTGCAACTCACAAACCTGCAGAGTTATAAATGATAACTCTCGTCCACAAATATATTGAGGGAAGGCAACGAAGAGGATTTGAAAGCAAGGCAGAATTGCAGGAAACAGGTTTCAGGAGGCAGACTCGACTCGCCTTGAAAGCACATGAAAAGCGGCAAAGCGTTGACAATGATGCCCTTGGCCAAAAAGGGCGTATGCGTTTTTTCCTGAATATATTCAGGAAAAAACGCATACGCCCTTTTTGGCCAACCAGGCAAGCCGGAAAGGCAAATCAGCGCTACAAAGAAGTCTCGCTTGCCATCGGTCAAAAGGGCCATGCTGAAAAAAGTGTAAAAACCAGAAATGCAGGACAGGCCATGGAGACATGGGAGCCTTGCTACGCTGATGGGCGGGCTGTAAATTGCCAGCAGCCACTCTGGAGAAGTGTACGGTGTGTCCTGAAACATGTAATAAGCACAGCTTAGAGACCATAGGGCACTTCCACTCATGGGCGTATAAATCGGGAAACCTAAAAATCAACAAGACACAGGCACCCCAAAGTTTAGGGCTGCTCTGTTTCCAAGAACTTCCACTTCGGTACACCTTCAATATCCCAGGAAAGCGAAAAATGGATAAAGAAGTTGTGGTACTTAGGCACAATGGAATATCACTCAGCCATGAAATCAATGTCATAAGGCTAGTAGCAGCAGGATGAGTGGATTTAGGTACGATGACTCTCAGTGAAATAAGTCACAGAGAAAAAGACACTTATCCTAAGATATCACTTATAGAGGGAATGTCAAAATCGCTACACTTGAACTGAATTACAAAACAGAACAGAGTCACACATTTAGAAAACACACTATGGCTGCTTAACGGGAAAGGTGAGGTGGGGTGATGCATAAACAAGGGTTTGAAATTAGCTCAGATACCGTTCCACAAGCCAAATATGTAATAGACAAGACCTACTCCCTGCTCAGTGAACTGGACTCAACAGCCCCTATTCACCGCCCAAGAATATATCTGACTAGTAAGAGTCTTAAAACCTATGTATTGATCTCTCTCTGGAAGTGCATCAAGAGGGTGTAAAGCGGCATAAACACAGCAGTGAAAAGCAGCTAAACCCCATTATAAAAATAGATTACTTAAAAGAAACCCCATAAAACAAAGACAGTGAAAGAGAGAGAAATTCTTACAAAATCCGTTCAGGGGCTCTGATGCAACCTGGATTGACCATATCTAGACCCACAGCTGGATGAGACATGAGGCTGGACACTCTTGGGGCTGAGAGGATTGGTGAGCTTGGGTGAGCAAACGCAGACCCTTTAAAGTCCTACTGCGTGGTACCCATGCCGTGGGTCCCAAATCTCCAGGTTCAAGGGCATCTTCCTACATCGAAAACATGCGTGGGAAACCCAGAAGATGGTACACCGTGTGATCGGGAAAGGGTTCTCAAACGCACCTCATTTCTCCTCTCCTTGTGCTCGGGTTCGCCATTCCAGCCGCTCTACTAACAATCTCCCTACTTGGAGAATCTGCACCTTTAACCTCCTGTTTCGGACAGGTCGCAATTTGGCCTGAGGATGAACGGGAAGACGGGGAACCAATGAGAGACTAGCTCTAGGTGTTGGGACAGGCACAGGTCACTCTATTTTCCCATCAGGAAGAAGAATGAACCACAGGCTCAGCCTGCCCCCCGGAACCAGAATACGGCCTGAAGCAATCCTGCGCTTTGGCGGCCACCTCCCAAAAAAGCGAGTTGACAAATGGAGCTCAAGGGCACTGCAATTCACAAACCTGCAGAGTTATAAATGATAACTCTCGTCCACAAATATATTGAGGGAAGGCAACGAAGAGGATTTGAAAGCAAGGCAGAATTGCAGGAAACAGGTTTCAGGAGGCAGAGTCGACTCGCCTTGAAAGCACATGAAAAGCGGCAAAGCGTTGACAATGATGCCCTTGGCCAAAAAGGGCGTATGCGTTTTTTCCTGAATATATTCAGGAAAAAACGCATACGCCCTTTTTGGCCAACCAGGCAAGCCGGAAAGGCAAATCAGCGCTACAAAGAAGTCTCGCTTGCCATCGGTCAAAAGGGCCATGCTGAAAAAAGTGTAAAAACCAGAAATGCAGGACAGGCCATGGAGACATGGGAGCCTTGCTACGCTGATGGGCGGGCTGTAAATTGCCAGCAGCCTCCCTGGAGAAGTGTACGGTGTGTCCTGAAACATGTAATAAGCACAGCTTAGAGACCATAGGGCACTTCCACTCATGGGCGTATAAATCGGGAAACCTAAAAATCAACAAGACACAGGCACCCCAAAGTTTAGGGCTGCTCTGTTTCCAAGAACTTCCACTTCGGTACACCTTCAATATCCCAGGAAAGCGAAAAATGGATAAAGAAGTTGTGGTACTTAGGCACAATGGAATATCACTCAGCCATGAAATCAATGTCATAAGGCTAGTAGCAGCAGGATGAGTGGATTTAGGTACGATGACTCTCAGTGAAATAAGTCACAGAGAAAAAGACACTTATCCTAAGATATCACTTATAGAGGGAATGTCAAAATCGCTACACTTGAACTGAATTACAAAACAGAACAGAGTCACACATTTAGAAAACACACTATGGCTGCTTAACGGGAAAGGTGAGGTGGGGTGATGCATAAAACAAGGGTTTGAAATTAGCTCAGATACCGTTCCACAAGCCAAATATGTAATAGACAAGACCTACTCCCTGCTCAGTGAACTGGACTCAACAGCCCCTATTCACCGCCCAAGAATATATCTGACTAGTAAGAGTCTTAAAACCTATGTATTGATCTCTCTCTGGAAGTGCATCAAGAGGGTGTAAAGCGGCATAAACACAGCAGTGAAAAGCAGCTAAACCCCATTATAAAAATAGATTACTTAAAAAAAACCCCATAAAACAAAGACAGTGAAAGAGAGAGAAATTCTTACAAAATCCGTTCAGGGGCTCTGATGCAACCTGGATTGACCATATCTAGACCCACAGCTGGATGAGACATGAGGCTGGACACTCTTGGGGCTGAGAGGATTGGTGAGCTTGGGTGAGCAAACGCAGACCCTTTAAAGTCCTACTGCGTGGTACCCATGCCGTGGGTCCCAAATCTCCAGGTTCAAGGGCATCTTCCTACATCGAAAACATGCGTGGGAAACCCAGAAGATGGTACACCGTGTGATCGGGAAAGGGTTCTCAAACGCACCTCATTTCTCCTCTCCTTGTGCTCGGGTTCGCCATTCCAGCCGCTCTACTAACAATCTCCCTACTTGGAGAATCTGCACCTTTAACCTCCTGTTTCGGACAGGTCGCAATTTGGCCTGAGGATGAACGGGAAGACGGGGAACCAATGAGAGACTAGCTCTAGGTGTTGGGACAGGCACAGGTCACTCTATTTTCCCATCAGGAAGAAGAATGAACCACAGGCTCAGCCTGCCCCCCGGAACCAGAATACGGCCTGAAGCAATCCTGCGCTTTGGCGGCCAGCTCCCAAAAAAGCGAGTTGACAAATGGAGCTCAAGGGCACTGCAATTCACAAACCTGCAGAGTTATAAATGATAACTCTCGTCCACAAATATATTGAGGGAAGGCAACGAAGAGGATTTGAAAGCAAGGCAGAATTGCAGGAAACAGGTTTCAGGAGGCAGAGTCGACTCGCCTTGAAAGCACATGAAAAGCGGCAAAGCGTTGACAATGATGCCCTTGGCCAAAAAGGGCGTATGCATTTTTTCCTGAATATATTCAGGAAAAAACGCATACGCCCTTTTTGGCCAACCAGGCAAGCCCGAAAGGCAAATCAGCGCTACAAAGAAGTCTCGCTTGCCATCGGTCAAAAGGGCCATGCTGAAAAAAGTGTAAAAACCAGAAATGCAGGACAGGCCATGGAGACATGGGAGCCTTGCTACGCTGATGGGCGGGCTGTAAATTGCCAGCAGCCACTCTGGAGAAGTGTACGGTGTGTCCTGAAACATGTAATAAGCACAGCTTAGAGAGCATAGGGCACTTCCACTCATGGGCGTATAAATCGGGAAACCTAAAAATCAACAAGACACAGGCACCCCAAAGTTTAGGGCTGCTCTGTTTCCAAGAACCTCCACTTCGGTACACCTTCAATATCCCAGGAAAGCGAAAAATGGATAAAGAAGTTGTGGTACTTAGGCACAATGGAATATCACTCAGCCATGAAATCAATGTCATAAGGCTAGTAGCAGCAGGATGAGTGGATTTAGGTACGATGACTCTCAGTGAAATAAGTCACAGAGAAAAAGACACTTATCCTAAGATATCACTTATAGAGGGAATGTCAAAATCGCTACACTTGAACTGAATTACAAAACAGAACAGAGTCACACATTTAGAAAACACACTATGGCTGCTTAACGGGAAGGGTGAGGTGGGGTGATGCATAAAACAAGGGTTTGAAATTAGCTCAGATACCGTTCCACAAGCCAAATATGTAATAGACAAGACCTACTCCCTGCTCAGTGAACTGGACTCAACAGCCCCTATTCACCGCCCAAGAATATATCTGACTAGTAAGAGTCTTAAAACCTATGTATTGATCTCTCTCTGGAAGTGCATCAAGAGGGTGTAAAGCGGCATAAACACAGCAGTGAAAAGCAGCTAAACCCCATTATAAAAATAGATTACTTAAAAGAAACCCCATAAAACAAAGACAGTGAAAGAGAGAGAAATTCTTACAAAATCCGTTCAGGGGCTCTGATGCAACCTGGATTGACCATATCTAGACCCACAGCTGGATGAGACATGAGGCTGGACACTCTTGGGGCTGAGAGGATTGGTGAGCTTGGGTGAGCAAACGCAGACCCTTTAAAGTCCTACTGCGTGGTACCCATGCCGTGGGTCCCAAATCTCCAGGTTCAAGGGCATCTTCCTACATCGAAAACATGCGTGGGAAACCCAGAAGATGGTACACCGTGTGATCGGGAAAGGGTTCTCAAACGCACCTCATTTCTCCTCTCCTTGTGCTCGGGTTCGCCATTCCAGCCGCTCTACTAACAATCTCCCTACTTGGAGAATCTGCACCTTTAACCTCCTGTTTCGGACAGGTCGCAATTTGGCCTGAGGATGAACGCGAAGACGGGGAACCAATGAGAGACTAGCTCTAGGTGTTGGGACAGGCACAGGTCACTCTATTTTCCCATCAGGAAGAAGAATGAACCACAGGCTCAGCCTGCCCCCCGGAACCAGAATACGGCCTGAAGCAATCCTGCGCTTTGGCGGCCAGCTCCCAAAAAAGCGAGTTGACAAATGGAGCTCAAGGGCACTGCAATTCACAAACCTGCAGAGTTATAAATGATAACTCTCGTCCACAAATATATTGAGGGAAGGCAACGAAGAGGATTTGAAAGCAAGGCAGAATTGCAGGAAACAGGTTTCAGGAGGCAGAGTCGACTCGCCTTGAAAGCACATGAAAAGCGGCAAAGCGTTGACAATGATGCCCTTGGCCAAAAAGGGCGTATGCGTTTTTTCCTGAATATATTCAGGAAAAAACGCATACGCCCTTTTTGGCCAACCAGGCAAGCCGGAAAGGCAAATCAGCGCTACAAAGAAGTCTCGCTTGCCATCGGTCAAAAGGGCCATGCTGAAAAAAGTGTAAAAACCAGAAATGCAGGACAGGCCATGGAGACATGGGAGCCTTGCTACGCTGATGGGCGGGCTGTAAATTGCCAGCAGCCACTCTGGAGAAGTGTACGGTGTGTCCTGAAACATGTAATAAGCACAGCTTAGAGACCATAGGGCACTTCCACTCATGGGCGTATAAATCGGGAAACCTAAAAATCAACAAGACACAGGCACCCCAAAGTTTAGGGCTGCTCTGTTTCCAAGAACCTCCACTTCGGTACACCTTCAATATCCCAGGAAAGCGAAAAATGGATAAAGAAGTTGTGGTACTTAGGCACAATGGAATATCACTCAGCCATGAAATCAATGTCATAAGGCTAGTAGCAGCAGGATGAGTGGATTTAGGTACGATGACTCTCAGTGAAATAAGTCACAGAGAAAAAGACACTTATCCTAAGATATCACTTATAGAGGGAATGTCAAAATCGCTACACTTGAACGGAATTACAAAACAGAACAGAGTCACACATTTAGAAAACACACTATGGCTGCTTAACGGGAAAGGTGAGGTGGGGTGATGTGTAAAACAAGGGTTTGAAATTAGCTCAGATACCGTTCCACAAGCCAAATATGTAATAGACAAGACCTACTCCCTGCTCAGTGAACTGGACTCAACAGCCCCTATTCACCGCCCAAGAATATATCTGACTAGTAAGAGTCTTAAAACCTATGTATTGATCTCTCTCTGGAAGTGCATCAAGAGGGTGTAAAGCGGCATAAACACAGCAGTGAAAAGCAGCTAAACCCCATTATAAAAATAGATTACTTAAAAAAAACCCCATAAAACAAAGACAGTGAAAGAGAGAGAAATTCTTACAAAATCCGTTCAGGGGCTCTGATGCAACCTGGATTGACCATATCTAGACCCACAGCTGGATGAGACATGAGGCTGGACACTCTTGGGGCTGAGAGGATTGGTGAGCTTGGGTGAGCAAACGCAGACCCTTTAAAGTCCTACTGCGTGGTACCCATGCCGTGGGTCCCAAATCTCCAGGTTCAAGGGCATCTTCCTACATCGAAAACATGCGTGGGAAACCCAGAAGATGGTACACCGTGTGATCGGGAAAGGGTTCTCAAACGCACCTCATTTCTCCTCTCCTTGTGCTCGGGTTCGCCATTCCAGCCGCTCTACTAACAATCTCCCTACTTGGAGAATCTGCACCTTTAACCTCCTGTTTCGGACAGGTCGCAATTTGGCCTGAGGATGAACGGGAAGACGGGGAACCAATGAGAGACTAGCTCTAGGTGTTGGGACAGGCACAGGTCACTCTATTTTCCCATCAGGAAGAAGAATGAACCACAGGCTCAGCCTGCCCCCCGGAACCAGAATACGGCCTGAAGCAATCCTGCGCTTTGGCGGCCAGCTCCCAAAAAAGCGAGTTGACAAATGGAGCTCAAGGGCACTGCAATTCACAAACCTGCAGAGTTATAAATGATAACTCTCGTCCACAAATATATTGAGGGAAGGCAACGAAGAGGATTTGAAAGCAAGGCAGAATTGCAGGAAACAGGTTTCAGGAGGCAGAGTCGACTCGCCTTGAAAGCACATGAAAAGCGGCAAAGCGTTGACAATGATGCCCTTGGCCAAAAAGGCCGTATGCGTTTTTTCCTGAATATATTCAGGAAAAAACGCATACGCCCTTTTTGGCCAACCAGGCAAGCCGGAAAGGCAAATCAGCGCTACAAAGAAGTCTCGCTTGCCATCGGTCAAAAGGGCCATGCTGAAAAAAGTGTAAAAACCAGAAATGCAGGACAGGCCATGGAGACATGGGAGCCTTGCTACGCTGATGGGCGGGCTGTAAATTGCCAGCAGCCACTCTGGAGAAGTGTACGGTGTGTCCTGAAACATGTAATAAGCACAGCTTAGAGACCATAGGGCACTTCCACTCATGGGCGTATAAATCGGGAAACCTAAAAATCAACAAGACACAGGCACCCCAAAGTTTAGGGCTGCTCTGTTTCCAAGAACCTCCACTTCGGTACACCTTCAATATCCCAGGAAAGCGAAAAATGGATAAAGAAGTTGTGGTACTTAGGCACAATGGAATATCACTCAGCCATGAAATCAATGTCATAAGGCTAGTAGCAGCAGGATGAGTGGATTTAGGTACGATGACTCTCAGTGAAATAAGTCACAGAGAAAAAGACACTTATCCTAAGATATCACTTATAGAGGGAATGTCAAAATCGCTACACTTGAACGGAATTACAAAACAGAACAGAGTCACACATTTAGAAAACACACTATGGCTGCTTAACGGGAAAGGTGAGGTGGGGTGATGTGTAAAACAAGGGTTTGAAATTAGCTCAGATACCGTTCCACAAGCCAAATATGTAATAGACAAGACCTACTCCCTGCTCAGTGAACTGGACTCAACAGCCCCTATTCACCGCCCAAGAATATATCTGACTAGTAAGAGTCTTAAAACCTATGTATTGATCTCTCTCTGGAAGTGCATCAAGAGGGTGTAAAGCGGCATAAACACAGCAGTGAAAAGCAGCTAAACCCCATTATAAAAATAGATTACTTAAAAAAAACCCCATAAAACAAAGACAGTGAAAGAGAGAGAAATTCTTACAAAATCCGTTCAGGGGCTCTGATGCAACCTGGATTGACCATATCTAGACCCACAGCTGGATGAGACATGAGGCTGGACACTCTTGGGGCTGAGAGGATTGGTGAGCTTGGGTGAGCAAACGCAGACCCTTTAAAGTCCTACTGCGTGGTACCCATGCCGTGGGTCCCAAATCTCCAGGTTCAAGGGCATCTTCCTACATCGAAAACATGTGTGGGAAACCCAGAAGATGGTACACCGTGTGATCGGGAAAGGGTTCTCAAACGCACCTCATTTCTCCTCTCCTTGTGCTCGGGTTCGCCATTCCAGCCGCTCTACTAACAATCTCCCTACTTGGAGAATCAGCACCTTTAACCTCCTGTTTCGGACAGGTCGCAATTTGGCCTGAGGATGAACGGGAAGAGGGGGAACCAATGAGAGAGTAGCTCTAGGTGTTGGGACAGGCACAGGTCACTCTATTTTCCCATCAGGAAGAAGAATGAAACACAGGCTCAGCCTACCCCCGGAACCAGAATACGGCCTGAAGCAATCCTGCGCTTTGGCGGCCACCTCCCAAAAAAGCGAGTTGACAAATGGAGCTCAGGGGCACTGCAACTCACAAACCTGCAGAGTTATAAATGATAACTCTCGTCCACAAATATATTGAGGGAAGGCAACGAAGAGGATTTGAAAGCAAGGCAGAATTGCAGGAAACAGGTTTCAGGAGGCAGACTCGACTCGCCTTGAAAGCACATGAAAAGCGGCAAAGCGTTGACAATGATGCCCTTGGCCAAAAAGGGCGTATGCGTTTTTTCCTGAATATATTCAGGAAAAAACGCATACGCCCTTTTTGGCCAACCAGGCAAGCCGGAAAGGCAAATCAGCGCTACAAAGAAGTCTCGCTTGCCATCGGTCAAAAGGGCCATGCTGAAAAAAGTGTAAAAACCAGAAATGCAGGACAGGCCATGGAGACATGGGAGCCTTGCTACGCTGATGGGCGGGCTGTAAATTGCCAGCAGCCACTCTGGAGAAGTGTACGGTGTGTCCTGAAACATGTAATAAGCACAGCTTAGAGACCATAGGGCACTTCCACTCATGGGCGTATAAATCGGGAAACCTAAAAATCAACAAGACACAGGCACCCCAAAGTTTAGGGCTGCTCTGTTTCCAAGAACTTCCACTTCGGTACACCTTCAATATCCCAGGAAAGCGAAAAATGGATAAAGAAGTTGTGGTACTTAGGCACAATGGAATATCACTCAGCCATGAAATCAATGTCATAAGGCTAGTAGCAGCAGGATGAGTGGATTTAGGTACGATGACTCTCAGTGAAATAAGTCACAGAGAAAAAGACACTTATCCTAAGATATCACTTATAGAGGGAATGTCAAAATCGCTACACTTGAACTGAATTACAAAACAGAACAGAGTCACACATTTAGAAAACACACTATGGCTGCTTAACGGGAAAGGTGAGGTGGGGTGATGCATAAACAAGGGTTTGAAATTAGCTCAGATACCGTTCCACAAGCCAAATATGTAATAGACAAGACCTACTCCCTGCTCAGTGAACTGGACTCAACAGCCCCTATTCACCGCCCAAGAATATATCTGACTAGTAAGAGTCTTAAAACCTATGTATTGATCTCTCTCTGGAAGTGCATCAAGAGGGTGTAAAGCGGCATAAACACAGCAGTGAAAAGCAGCTAAACCCCATTATAAAAATAGATTACTTAAAAGAAACCCCATAAAACAAAGACAGTGAAAGAGAGAGAAATTCTTACAAAATCCGTTCAGGGGCTCTGATGCAACCTGGATTGACCATATCTAGACCCACAGCTGGATGAGACATGAGGCTGGACACTCTTGGGGCTGAGAGGATTGGTGAGCTTGGGTGAGCAAACGCAGACCCTTTAAAGTCCTACTGCGTGGTACCCATGCCGTGGGTCCCAAATCTCCAGGTTCAAGGGCATCTTCCTACATCGAAAACATGCGTGGGAAACCCAGAAGATGGTACACCGTGTGATCGGGAAAGGGTTCTCAAACGCACCTCATTTCTCCTCTCCTTGTGCTCGGGTTCGCCATTCCAGCCGCTCTACTAACAATCTCCCTACTTGGAGAATCTGCACCTTTAACCTCCTGTTTCGGACAGGTCGCAATTTGGCCTGAGGATGAACGGGAAGACGGGGAACCAATGAGAGACTAGCTCTAGGTGTTGGGACAGGCACAGGTCACTCTATTTTCCCATCAGGAAGAAGAATGAACCACAGGCTCAGCCTGCCCCCCGGAACCAGAATACGGCCTGAAGCAATCCTGCGCTTTGGCGGCCACCTCCCAAAAAAGCGAGTTGACAAATGGAGCTCAAGGGCACTGCAATTCACAAACCTGCAGAGTTATAAATGATAACTCTCGTCCACAAATATATTGAGGGAAGGCAACGAAGAGGATTTGAAAGCAAGGCAGAATTGCAGGAAACAGGTTTCAGGAGGCAGAGTCGACTCGCCTTGAAAGCACATGAAAAGCGGCAAAGCGTTGACAATGATGCCCTTGGCCAAAAAGGGCGTATGCGTTTTTTCCTGAATATATTCAGGAAAAAACGCATACGCCCTTTTTGGCCAACCAGGCAAGCCGGAAAGGCAAATCAGCGCTACAAAGAAGTCTCGCTTGCCATCGGTCAAAAGGGCCATGCTGAAAAAAGTGTAAAAACCAGAAATGCAGGACAGGCCATGGAGACATGGGAGCCTTGCTACGCTGATGGGCGGGCTGTAAATTGCCAGCAGCCTCCCTGGAGAAGTGTACGGTGTGTCCTGAAACATGTAATAAGCACAGCTTAGAGACCATAGGGCACTTCCACTCATGGGCGTATAAATCGGGAAACCTAAAAATCAACAAGACACAGGCACCCCAAAGTTTAGGGCTGCTCTGTTTCCAAGAACTTCCACTTCGGTACACCTTCAATATCCCAGGAAAGCGAAAAATGGATAAAGAAGTTGTGGTACTTAGGCACAATGGAATATCACTCAGCCATGAAATCAATGTCATAAGGCTAGTAGCAGCAGGATGAGTGGATTTAGGTACGATGACTCTCAGTGAAATAAGTCACAGAGAAAAAGACACTTATCCTAAGATATCACTTATAGAGGGAATGTCAAAATCGCTACACTTGAACTGAATTACAAAACAGAACAGAGTCACACATTTAGAAAACACACTATGGCTGCTTAACGGGAAAGGTGAGGTGGGGTGATGCATAAAACAAGGGTTTGAAATTAGCTCAGATACCGTTCCACAAGCCAAATATGTAATAGACAAGACCTACTCCCTGCTCAGTGAACTGGACTCAACAGCCCCTATTCACCGCCCAAGAATATATCTGACTAGTAAGAGTCTTAAAACCTATGTATTGATCTCTCTCTGGAAGTGCATCAAGAGGGTGTAAAGCGGCATAAACACAGCAGTGAAAAGCAGCTAAACCCCATTATAAAAATAGATTACTTAAAAAAAACCCCATAAAACAAAGACAGTGAAAGAGAGAGAAATTCTTACAAAATCCGTTCAGGGGCTCTGATGCAACCTGGATTGACCATATCTAGACCCACAGCTGGATGAGACATGAGGCTGGACACTCTTGGGGCTGAGAGGATTGGTGAGCTTGGGTGAGCAAACGCAGACCCTTTAAAGTCCTACTGCGTGGTACCCATGCCGTGGGTCCCAAATCTCCAGGTTCAAGGGCATCTTCCTACATCGAAAACATGCGTGGGAAACCCAGAAGATGGTACACCGTGTGATCGGGAAAGGGTTCTCAAACGCACCTCATTTCTCCTCTCCTTGTGCTCGGGTTCGCCATTCCAGCCGCTCTACTAACAATCTCCCTACTTGGAGAATCTGCACCTTTAACCTCCTGTTTCGGACAGGTCGCAATTTGGCCTGAGGATGAACGGGAAGACGGGGAACCAATGAGAGACTAGCTCTAGGTGTTGGGACAGGCACAGGTCACTCTATTTTCCCATCAGGAAGAAGAATGAACCACAGGCTCAGCCTGCCCCCCGGAACCAGAATACGGCCTGAAGCAATCCTGCGCTTTGGCGGCCAGCTCCCAAAAAAGCGAGTTGACAAATGGAGCTCAAGGGCACTGCAATTCACAAACCTGCAGAGTTATAAATGATAACTCTCGTCCACAAATATATTGAGGGAAGGCAACGAAGAGGATTTGAAAGCAAGGCAGAATTGCAGGAAACAGGTTTCAGGAGGCAGAGTCGACTCGCCTTGAAAGCACATGAAAAGCGGCAAAGCGTTGACAATGATGCCCTTGGCCAAAAAGGGCGTATGCATTTTTTCCTGAATATATTCAGGAAAAAACGCATACGCCCTTTTTGGCCAACCAGGCAAGCCCGAAAGGCAAATCAGCGCTACAAAGAAGTCTCGCTTGCCATCGGTCAAAAGGGCCATGCTGAAAAAAGTGTAAAAACCAGAAATGCAGGACAGGCCATGGAGACATGGGAGCCTTGCTACGCTGATGGGCGGGCTGTAAATTGCCAGCAGCCACTCTGGAGAAGTGTACGGTGTGTCCTGAAACATGTAATAAGCACAGCTTAGAGAGCATAGGGCACTTCCACTCATGGGCGTATAAATCGGGAAACCTAAAAATCAACAAGACACAGGCACCCCAAAGTTTAGGGCTGCTCTGTTTCCAAGAACCTCCACTTCGGTACACCTTCAATATCCCAGGAAAGCGAAAAATGGATAAAGAAGTTGTGGTACTTAGGCACAATGGAATATCACTCAGCCATGAAATCAATGTCATAAGGCTAGTAGCAGCAGGATGAGTGGATTTAGGTACGATGACTCTCAGTGAAATAAGTCACAGAGAAAAAGACACTTATCCTAAGATATCACTTATAGAGGGAATGTCAAAATCGCTACACTTGAACTGAATTACAAAACAGAACAGAGTCACACATTTAGAAAACACACTATGGCTGCTTAACGGGAAGGGTGAGGTGGGGTGATGCATAAAACAAGGGTTTGAAATTAGCTCAGATACCGTTCCACAAGCCAAATATGTAATAGACAAGACCTACTCCCTGCTCAGTGAACTGGACTCAACAGCCCCTATTCACCGCCCAAGAATATATCTGACTAGTAAGAGTCTTAAAACCTATGTATTGATCTCTCTCTGGAAGTGCATCAAGAGGGTGTAAAGCGGCATAAACACAGCAGTGAAAAGCAGCTAAACCCCATTATAAAAATAGATTACTTAAAAGAAACCCCATAAAACAAAGACAGTGAAAGAGAGAGAAATTCTTACAAAATCCGTTCAGGGGCTCTGATGCAACCTGGATTGACCATATCTAGACCCACAGCTGGATGAGACATGAGGCTGGACACTCTTGGGGCTGAGAGGATTGGTGAGCTTGGGTGAGCAAACGCAGACCCTTTAAAGTCCTACTGCGTGGTACCCATGCCGTGGGTCCCAAATCTCCAGGTTCAAGGGCATCTTCCTACATCGAAAACATGCGTGGGAAACCCAGAAGATGGTACACCGTGTGATCGGGAAAGGGTTCTCAAACGCACCTCATTTCTCCTCTCCTTGTGCTCGGGTTCGCCATTCCAGCCGCTCTACTAACAATCTCCCTACTTGGAGAATCTGCACCTTTAACCTCCTGTTTCGGACAGGTCGCAATTTGGCCTGAGGATGAACGCGAAGACGGGGAACCAATGAGAGACTAGCTCTAGGTGTTGGGACAGGCACAGGTCACTCTATTTTCCCATCAGGAAGAAGAATGAACCACAGGCTCAGCCTGCCCCCCGGAACCAGAATACGGCCTGAAGCAATCCTGCGCTTTGGCGGCCAGCTCCCAAAAAAGCGAGTTGACAAATGGAGCTCAAGGGCACTGCAATTCACAAACCTGCAGAGTTATAAATGATAACTCTCGTCCACAAATATATTGAGGGAAGGCAACGAAGAGGATTTGAAAGCAAGGCAGAATTGCAGGAAACAGGTTTCAGGAGGCAGAGTCGACTCGCCTTGAAAGCACATGAAAAGCGGCAAAGCGTTGACAATGATGCCCTTGGCCAAAAAGGGCGTATGCGTTTTTTCCTGAATATATTCAGGAAAAAACGCATACGCCCTTTTTGGCCAACCAGGCAAGCCGGAAAGGCAAATCAGCGCTACAAAGAAGTCTCGCTTGCCATCGGTCAAAAGGGCCATGCTGAAAAAAGTGTAAAAACCAGAAATGCAGGACAGGCCATGGAGACATGGGAGCCTTGCTACGCTGATGGGCGGGCTGTAAATTGCCAGCAGCCACTCTGGAGAAGTGTACGGTGTGTCCTGAAACATGTAATAAGCACAGCTTAGAGACCATAGGGCACTTCCACTCATGGGCGTATAAATCGGGAAACCTAAAAATCAACAAGACACAGGCACCCCAAAGTTTAGGGCTGCTCTGTTTCCAAGAACCTCCACTTCGGTACACCTTCAATATCCCAGGAAAGCGAAAAATGGATAAAGAAGTTGTGGTACTTAGGCACAATGGAATATCACTCAGCCATGAAATCAATGTCATAAGGCTAGTAGCAGCAGGATGAGTGGATTTAGGTACGATGACTCTCAGTGAAATAAGTCACAGAGAAAAAGACACTTATCCTAAGATATCACTTATAGAGGGAATGTCAAAATCGCTACACTTGAACGGAATTACAAAACAGAACAGAGTCACACATTTAGAAAACACACTATGGCTGCTTAACGGGAAAGGTGAGGTGGGGTGATGTGTAAAACAAGGGTTTGAAATTAGCTCAGATACCGTTCCACAAGCCAAATATGTAATAGACAAGACCTACTCCCTGCTCAGTGAACTGGACTCAACAGCCCCTATTCACCGCCCAAGAATATATCTGACTAGTAAGAGTCTTAAAACCTATGTATTGATCTCTCTCTGGAAGTGCATCAAGAGGGTGTAAAGCGGCATAAACACAGCAGTGAAAAGCAGCTAAACCCCATTATAAAAATAGATTACTTAAAAAAAACCCCATAAAACAAAGACAGTGAAAGAGAGAGAAATTCTTACAAAATCCGTTCAGGGGCTCTGATGCAACCTGGATTGACCATATCTAGACCCACAGCTGGATGAGACATGAGGCTGGACACTCTTGGGGCTGAGAGGATTGGTGAGCTTGGGTGAGCAAACGCAGACCCTTTAAAGTCCTACTGCGTGGTACCCATGCCGTGGGTCCCAAATCTCCAGGTTCAAGGGCATCTTCCTACATCGAAAACATGTGTGGGAAACCCAGAAGATGGTACACCGTGTGATCGGGAAAGGGTTCTCAAACGCACCTCATTTCTCCTCTCCTTGTGCTCGGGTTCGCCATTCCAGCCGCTCTACTAACAATCTCCCTACTTGGAGAATCAGCACCTTTAACCTCCTGTTTCGGACAGGTCGCAATTTGGCCTGAGGATGAACGGGAAGAGGGGGAAACAATGAGAGAGTAGCTCTAGGTGTTGGGACAGGCACAGGTCACTCTATTTTCCCATCAGGAAGAAGAATGAAACACAGGCTCAGCCTACCCCCGGAACCAGAATACGGCCTGAAGCAATCCTGCGCTTTGGCGGCCACCTCCCAAAAAAGCGAGTTGACAAATGGAGCTCAGGGGCACTGCAACTCACAAACCTGCAGAGTTATAAATGATAACTCTCGTCCACAAATATATTGAGGGAAGGCAACGAAGAGGATTTGAAAGCAAGGCAGAATTGCAGGAAACAGGTTTCAGGAGGCAGACTCGACTCGCCTTGAAAGCACATGAAAAGCGGCAAAGCGTTGACAATGATGCCCTTGGCCAAAAAGGGCGTATGCGTTTTTTCCTGAATATATTCAGGAAAAAACGCATACGCCCTTTTTGGCCAACCAGGCAAGCCGGAAAGGCAAATCAGCGCTACAAAGAAGTCTCGCTTGCCATCGGTCAAAAGGGCCATGCTGAAAAAAGTGTAAAAACCAGAAATGCAGGACAGGCCATGGAGACATGGGAGCCTTGCTACGCTGATGGGCGGGCTGTAAATTGCCAGCAGCCACTCTGGAGAAGTGTACGGTGTGTCCTGAAACATGTAATAAGCACAGCTTAGAGACCATAGGGCACTTCCACTCATGGGCGTATAAATCGGGAAACCTAAAAATCAACAAGACACAGGCACCCCAAAGTTTAGGGCTGCTCTGTTTCCAAGAACTTCCACTTCGGTACACCTTCAATATCCCAGGAAAGCGAAAAATGGATAAAGAAGTTGTGGTACTTAGGCACAATGGAATATCACTCAGCCATGAAATCAATGTCATAAGGCTAGTAGCAGCAGGATGAGTGGATTTAGGTACGATGACTCTCAGTGAAATAAGTCACAGAGAAAAAGACACTTATCCTAAGATATCACTTATAGAGGGAATGTCAAAATCGCTACACTTGAACTGAATTACAAAACAGAACAGAGTCACACATTTAGAAAACACACTATGGCTGCTTAACGGGAAAGGTGAGGTGGGGTGATGCATAAAACAAGGGTTTGAAATTAGCTCAGATACCGTTCCACAAGCCAAATATGTAATAGACAAGACCTACTCCCTGCTCAGTGAACTGGACTCAACAGCCCCTATTCACCGCCCAAGAATATATCTGACTAGTAAGAGTCTTAAAACCTATGTATTGATCTCTCTCTGGAAGTGCATCAAGAGGGTGTAAAGCGGCATAAACACAGCAGTGAAAAGCAGCTAAACCCCATTATAAAAATAGATTACTTAAAAGAAACCCCATAAAACAAAGACAGTGAAAGAGAGAGAAATTCTTACAAAATCCGTTCAGGGGCTCTGATGCAACCTGGATTGACCATATCTAGACCCACAGCTGGATGAGACATGAGGCTGGACACTCTTGGGGCTGAGAGGATTGGTGAGCTTGGGTGAGCAAACGCAGACCCTTTAAAGTCCTACTGCGTGGTACCCATGCCGTGGGTCCCAAATCTCCAGGTTCAAGGGCATCTTCCTACATCGAAAACATGCGTGGGAAACCCAGAAGATGGTACACCGTGTGATCGGGAAAGGGTTCTCAAACGCACCTCATTTCTCCTCTCCTTGTGCTCGGGTTCGCCATTCCAGCCGCTCTACTAACAATCTCCCTACTTGGAGAATCTGCACCTTTAACCTCCTGTTTCGGACAGGTCGCAATTTGGCCTGAGGATGAACGGGAAGACGGGGAACCAATGAGAGACTAGCTCTAGGTGTTGGGACAGGCACAGGTCACTCTATTTTCCCATCAGGAAGAAGAATGAACCACAGGCTCAGCCTGCCCCCCGGAACCAGAATACGGCCTGAAGCAATCCTGCGCTTTGGCGGCCAGCTCCCAAAAAAGCGAGTTGACAAATGGAGCTCAAGGGCACTGCAATTCACAAACCTGCAGAGTTATAAATGATAACTCTCGTCCACAAATATATTGAGGGAAGGCAACGAAGAGGATTTGAAAGCAAGGCAGAATTGCAGGAAACAGGTTTCAGGAGGCAGAGTCGACTCGCCTTGAAAGCACATGAAAAGCGGCAAAGCGTTGACAATGATGCCCTTGGCCAAAAAGGGCGTATGCGTTTTTTCCTGAATATATTCAGGAAAAAACGCATACGCCCTTTTTGGCCAACCAGGCAAGCCGGAAAGGCAAATCAGCGCTACAAAGAAGTCTCGCTTGCCATCGGTCAAAAGGGCCATGCTGAAAAAAGTGTAAAAACCAGAAATGCAGGACAGGCCATGGAGACATGGGAGCCTTGCTACGCTGATGGGCGGGCTGTAAATTGCCAGCAGCCACTCTGGAGAAGTGTACGGTGTGTCCTGAAACATGTAATAAGCACAGCTTAGAGACCATAGGGCACTTCCACTCATGGGCGTATAAATCGGGAAACCTAAAAATCAACAAGACACAGGCACCCCAAAGTTTAGGGCTGCTCTGTTTCCAAGAACCTCCACTTCGGTACACCTTCAATATCCCAGGAAAGCGAAAAATGGATAAAGAAGTTGTGGTACTTAGGCACAATGGAATATCACTCAGCCATGAAATCAATGTCATAAGGCTAGTAGCAGCAGGATGAGTGGATTTAGGTACGATGACTCTCAGTGAAATAAGTCACAGAGAAAAAGACACTTATCCTAAGATATCACTTATAGAGGGAATGTCAAAATCGCTACACTTGAACGGAATTACAAAACAGAACAGAGTCACACATTTAGAAAACACACTATGGCTGCTTAACGGGAAAGGTGAGGTGGGGTGATGTGTAAAACAAGGGTTTGAAATTAGCTCAGATACCGTTCCACAAGCCAAATATGTAATAGACAAGACCTACTCCCTGCTCAGTGAACTGGACTCAACAGCCCCTATTCACCGCCCAAGAATATATCTGACTAGTAAGAGTCTTAAAACCTATGTATTGATCTCTCTCTGGAAGTGCATCAAGAGGGTGTAAAGCGGCATAAACACAGCAGTGAAAAGCAGCTAAACCCCATTATAAAAATAGATTACTTAAAAAAAACCCCATAAAACAAAGACAGTGAAAGAGAGAGAAATTCTTACAAAATCCGTTCAGGGGCTCTGATGCAACCTGGATTGACCATATCTAGACCCACAGCTGGATGAGACATGAGGCTGGACACTCTTGGGGCTGAGAGGATTGGTGAGCTTGGGTGAGCAAACGCAGACCCTTTAAAGTCCTACTGCGTGGTACCCATGCCGTGGGTCCCAAATCTCCAGGTTCAAGGGCATCTTCCTACATCGAAAACATGTGTGGGAAACCCAGAAGATGGTACACCGTGTGATCGGGAAAGGGTTCTCAAACGCACCTCATTTCTCCTCTCCTTGTGCTCGGGTTCGCCATTCCAGCCGCTCTACTAACAATCTCCCTACTTGGAGAATCAGCACCTTTAACCTCCTGTTTCGGACAGGTCGCAATTTGGCCTGAGGATGAACGGGAAGACGGGGAACCAATGAGAGACTAGCTCTAGGTGTTGGGACAGGCACAGGTCACTCTATTTTCCCATCAGGAAGAAGAATGAACCACAGGCTCAGCCTGCCCCCCGGAACCAGAATACGGCCTGAAGCAATCCTGCGCTTTGGCGGCCAGCTCCCAAAAAAGCGAGTTGACAAATGGAGCTCAAGGGCACTGCAATTCACAAACCTGCAGAGTTATAAATGATAACTCTCGTCCACAAATATATTGAGGGAAGGCAACGAAGAGGATTTGAAAGCAAGGCAGAATTGCAGGAAACAGGTTTCAGGAGGCAGAGTCGACTCGCCTTGAAAGCACATGAAAAGCGGCAAAGCGTTGACAATGATGCCCTTGGCCAAAAAGGGCGTATGCATTTTTTCCTGAATATATTCAGGAAAAAACGCATACGCCCTTTTTGGCCAACCAGGCAAGCCCGAAAGGCAAATCAGCGCTACAAAGAAGTCTCGCTTGCCATCGGTCAAAAGGGCCATGCTGAAAAAAGTGTAAAAACCAGAAATGCAGGACAGGCCATGGAGACATGGGAGCCTTGCTACGCTGATGGGCGGGCTGTAAATTGCCAGCAGCCACTCTGGAGAAGTGTACGGTGTGTCCTGAAACATGTAATAAGCACAGCTTAGAGAGCATAGGGCACTTCCACTCATGGGCGTATAAATCGGGAAACCTAAAAATCAACAAGACACAGGCACCCCAAAGTTTAGGGCTGCTCTGTTTCCAAGAACCTCCACTTCGGTACACCTTCAATATCCCAGGAAAGCGAAAAATGGATAAAGAAGTTGTGGTACTTAGGCACAATGGAATATCACTCAGCCATGAAATCAATGTCATAAGGCTAGTAGCAGCAGGATGAGTGGATTTAGGTACGATGACTCTCAGTGAAATAAGTCACAGAGAAAAAGACACTTATCCTAAGATATCACTTATAGAGGGAATGTCAAAATCGCTACACTTGAACTGAATTACAAAACAGAACAGAGTCACACATTTAGAAAACACACTATGGCTGCTTAACGGGAAAGGTGAGGTGGGGTGATGCATAAAACAAGGGTTTGAAATTAGCTCAGATACCGTTCCACAAGCCAAATATGTAATAGACAAGACCTACTCCCTGCTCAGTGAACTGGACTCAACAGCCCCTATTCACCGCCCAAGAATATATCTGACTAGTAAGAGTCTTAAAACCTATGTATTGATCTCTCTCTGGAAGTGCATCAAGAGGGTGTAAAGCGGCATAAACACAGCAGTGAAAAGCAGCTAAACCCCATTATAAAAATAGATTACTTAAAAAAAACCCCATAAAACAAAGACAGTGAAAGAGAGAGAAATTCTTACAAAATCCGTTCAGGGGCTCTGATGCAACCTGGATTGACCATATCTAGACCCACAGCTGGATGAGACATGAGGCTGGACACTCTTGGGGCTGAGAGGATTGGTGAGCTTGGGTGAGCAAACGCAGACCCTTTAAAGTCCTACTGCGTGGTACCCATGCCGTGGGTCCCAAATCTCCAGGTTCAAGGGCATCTTCCTACATCGAAAACATGCGTGGGAAACCCAGAAGATGGTACACCGTGTGATCGGGAAAGGGTTCTCAAACGCACCTCATTTCTCCTCTCCTTGTGCTCGGGTTCGCCATTCCAGCCGCTCTACTAACAATCTCCCTACTTGGAGAATCTGCACCTTTAACCTCCTGTTTCGGACAGGTCGCAATTTGGCCTGAGGATGAACGGGAAGAGGGGGAACCAATGAGAGACTAGCTCTAGGTGTTGGGACAGGCACAGGTCACTCTATTTTCCCATCAGGAAGAAGAATGAACCACAGGCTCAGCCTGCCCCCCGGAACCAGAATACGGCCTGAAGCAATCCTGCGCTTTGGCGGCCAGCTCCCAAAAAAGCGAGTTGACAAATGGAGCTCAAGGGCACTGCAATTCACAAACCTGCAGAGTTATAAATGATAACTCTCGTCCACAAATATATTGAGGGAAGGCAACGAAGAGGATTTGAAAGCAAGGCAGAATTGCAGGAAACAGGTTTCAGGAGGCAGAGTCGACTCGCCTTGAAAGCACATGAAAAGCGGCAAAGCGTTGACAATGATGCCCTTGGCCAAAAAGGGCGTATGCATTTTTTCCTGAATATATTCAGGAAAAAACGCATACGCCCTTTTTGGCCAACCAGGCAAGCCGGAAAGGCAAATCAGCGCTACAAAGAAGTCTCGCTTGCCATCGGTCAAAAGGGCCATGCTGAAAAAAGTGTAAAAACCAGAAATGCAGGACAGGCCATGGAGACATGGGAGCCTTGCTACGCTGATGGGCGGGCTGTAAATTGCCAGCAGCCACTCTGGAGAAGTGTACGGTGTGTCCTGAAACATGTAATAAGCACAGCTTAGAGACCATAGGGCACTTCCACTCATGGGCGTATAAATCGGGAAACCTAAAAATCAACAAGACACAGGCACCCCAAAGTTTAGGGCTGCTCTGTTTCCAAGAACCTCCACTTCGGTACACCTTCAATATCCCAGGAAAGCGAAAAATGGATAAAGAAGTTGTGGTACTTAGGCACAATGGAATATCACTCAGCCATGAAATCAATGTCATAAGGCTAGTAGCAGCAGGATGAGTGGATTTAGGTACGATGACTCTCAGTGAAATAAGTCACAGAGAAAAAGACACTTATCCTAAGATATCACTTATAGAGGGAATGTCAAAATCGCTACACTTGAACTGAATTACAAAACAGAACAGAGTCACACATTTAGAAAACACACTATGGCTGCTTAACGGGAAAGGTGAGGTGGGGTGATGCATAAAACAAGGGTTTGAAATTAGCTCAGATACCGTTCCACAAGCCAAATATGTAATAGACAAGACCTACTCCCTGCTCAGTGAACTGGACTCAACAGCCCCTATTCACCGCCCAAGAATATATCTGACTAGTAAGAGTCTTAAAACCTATGTATTGATCTCTCTCTGGAAGTGCATCAAGAGGGTGTAAAGCGGCATAAACACAGCAGTGAAAAGCAGCTAAACCCCATTATAAAAATAGATTACTTAAAAGAAACCCCATAAAACAAAGACAGTGAAAGAGAGAGAAATTCTTACAAAATCCGTTCAGGGGCTCTGATGCAACCTGGATTGACCATATCTAGACCCACAGCTGGATGAGACATGAGGCTGGACACTCTTGGGGCTGAGAGGATTGGTGAGCTTGGGTGAGCAAACGCAGACCCTTTAAAGTCCTACTGCGTGGTACCCATGCCGTGGGTCCCAAATCTCCAGGTTCAAGGGCATCTTCCTACATCGAAAACATGCGTGGGAAACCCAGAAGATGGTACACCGTGTGATCGGGAAAGGGTTCTCAAACGCACCTCATTTCTCCTCTCCTTGTGCTCGGGTTCGCCATTCCAGCCGCTCTACTAACAATCTCCCTACTTGGAGAATCTGCACCTTTAACCTCCTGTTTCGGACAGGTCGCAATTTGGCCTGAGGATGAACGCGAAGACGGGGAACCAATGAGAGACTAGCTCTAGGTGTTGGGACAGGCACAGGTCACTCTATTTTCCCATCAGGAAGAAGAATGAACCACAGGCTCAGCCTGCCCCCCGGAACCAGAATACGGCCTGAAGCAATCCTGCGCTTTGGCGGCCAGCTCCCAAAAAAGCGAGTTGACAAATGGAGCTCAAGGGCACTGCAATTCACAAACCTGCAGAGTTATAAATGATAACTCTCGTCCACAAATATATTGAGGGAAGGCAACGAAGAGGATTTGAAAGCAAGGCAGAATTGCAGGAAACAGGTTTCAGGAGGCAGAGTCGACTCGCCTTGAAAGCACATGAAAAGCGGCAAAGCGTTGACAATGATGCCCTTGGCCAAAAAGGGCGTATGCGTTTTTTCCTGAATATATTCAGGAAAAAACGCATACGCCCTTTTTGGCCAACCAGGCAAGCCGGAAAGGCAAATCAGCGCTACAAAGAAGTCTCGCTTGCCATCGGTCAAAAGGGCCATGCTGAAAAAAGTGTAAAAACCAGAAATGCAGGACAGGCCATGGAGACATGGGAGCCTTGCTACGCTGATGGGCGGGCTGTAAATTGCCAGCAGCCACTCTGGAGAAGTGTACGGTGTGTCCTGAAACATGTAATAAGCACAGCTTAGAGACCATAGGGCACTTCCACTCATGGGCGTATAAATCGGGAAACCTAAAAATCAACAAGACACAGGCACCCCAAAGTTTAGGGCTGCTCTGTTTCCAAGAACCTCCACTTCGGTACACCTTCAATATCCCAGGAAAGCGAAAAATGGATAAAGAAGTTGTGGTACTTAGGCACAATGGAATATCACTCAGCCATGAAATCAATGTCATAAGGCTAGTAGCAGCAGGATGAGTGGATTTAGGTACGATGACTCTCAGTGAAATAAGTCACAGAGAAAAAGACACTTATCCTAAGATATCACTTATAGAGGGAATGTCAAAATCGCTACACTTGAACTGAATTACAAAACAGAACAGAGTCACACATTTAGAAAACACACTATGGCTGCTTAACGGGAAAGGTGAGGTGGGGTGATGTGTAAAACAAGGGTTTGAAATTAGCTCAGATACCGTTCCACAAGCCAAATATGTAATAGACAAGACCTACTCCCTGCTCAGTGAACTGGACTCAACAGCCCCTATTCACCGCCCAAGAATATATCTGACTAGTAAGAGTCTTAAAACCTATGTATTGATCTCTCTCTGGAAGTGCATCAAGAGGGTGTAAAGCGGCATAAACACAGCAGTGAAAAGCAGCTAAACCCCATTATAAAAATAGATTACTTAAAAAAAACCCCATAAAACAAAGACAGTGAAAGAGAGAGAAATTCTTACAAAATCCGTTCAGGGGCTCTGATGCAACCTGGATTGACCATATCTAGACCCACAGCTGGATGAGACATGAGGCTGGACACTCTTGGGGCTGAGAGGATTGGTGAGCTTGGGTGAGCAAACGCAGACCCTTTAAAGTCCTACTGCGTGGTACCCATGCCGTGGGTCCCAAATCTCCAGGTTCAAGGGCATCTTCCTACATCGAAAACATGTGTGGGAAACCCAGAAGATGGTACACCGTGTGATCGGGAAAGGGTTCTCAAACGCACCTCATTTCTCCTCTCCTTGTGCTCGGGTTCGCCATTCCAGCCGCTCTACTAACAATCTCCCTACTTGGAGAATCAGCACCTTTAACCTCCTGTTTCGGACAGGTCGCAATTTGGCCTGAGGATGAACGGGAAGAGGGGGAACCAATGAGAGAGTAGCTCTAGGTGTTGGGACAGGCACAGGTCACTCTATTTTCCCATCAGGAAGAAGAATGAAACACAGGCTCAGCCTACCCCCGGAACCAGAATACGGCCTGAAGCAATCCTGCGCTTTGGCGGCCACCTCCCAAAAAAGCGAGTTGACAAATGGAGCTCAGGGGCACTGCAACTCACAAACCTGCAGAGTTATAAATGATAACTCTCGTCCACAAATATATTGAGGGAAGGCAACGAAGAGGATTTGAAAGCAAGGCAGAATTGCAGGAAACAGGTTTCAGGAGGCAGACTCGACTCGCCTTGAAAGCACATGAAAAGCGGCAAAGCGTTGACAATGATGCCCTTGGCCAAAAAGGGCGTATGCGTTTTTTCCTGAATATATTCAGGAAAAAACGCATACGCCCTTTTTGGCCAACCAGGCAAGCCGGAAAGGCAAATCAGCGCTACAAAGAAGTCTCGCTTGCCATCGGTCAAAAGGGCCATGCTGAAAAAAGTGTAAAAACCAGAAATGCAGGACAGGCCATGGAGACATGGGAGCCTTGCTACGCTGATGGGCGGGCTGTAAATTGCCAGCAGCCACTCTGGAGAAGTGTACGGTGTGTCCTGAAACATGTAATAAGCACAGCTTAGAGACCATAGGGCACTTCCACTCATGGGCGTATAAATCGGGAAACCTAAAAATCAACAAGACACAGGCACCCCAAAGTTTAGGGCTGCTCTGTTTCCAAGAACCTCCACTTCGGTACACCTTCAATATCCCAGGAAAGCGAAAAATGGATAAAGAAGTTGTGGTACTTAGGCACAATGGAATATCACTCAGCCATGAAATCAATGTCATAAGGCTAGTAGCAGCAGGATGAGTGGATTTAGGTACGATGACTCTCAGTGAAATAAGTCACAGAGAAAAAGACACTTATCCTAAGATATCACTTATAGAGGGAATGTCAAAATCGCTACACTTGAACTGAATTACAAAACAGAACAGAGTCACACATTTAGAAAACACACTATGGCTGCTTAACGGGAAAGGTGAGGTGGGGTGATGCATAAAACAAGGGTTTGAAATTAGCTCAGATACCGTTCCACAAGCCAAATATGTAATAGACAAGACCTACTCCCTGCTCAGTGAACTGGACTCAACAGCCCCTATTCACCGCCCAAGAATATATCTGACTAGTAAGAGTCTTAAAACCTATGTATTGATCTCTCTCTGGAAGTGCATCAAGAGGGTGTAAAGCGGCATAAACACAGCAGTGAAAAGCAGCTAAACCCCATTATAAAAATAGATTACTTAAAAGAAACCCCATAAAACAAAGACAGTGAAAGAGAGAGAAATTCTTACAAAATCCGTTCAGGGGCTCTGATGCAACCTGGATTGACCATATCTAGACCCACAGCTGGATGAGACATGAGGCTGGACACTCTTGGGGCTGAGAGGATTGGTGAGCTTGGGTGAGCAAACGCAGACCCTTTAAAGTCCTACTGCGTGGTACCCATGCCGTGGGTCCCAAATCTCCAGGTTCAAGGGCATCTTCCTACATCGAAAACATGCGTGGGAAACCCAGAAGATGGTACACCGTGTGATCGGGAAAGGGTTCTCAAACGCACCTCATTTCTCCTCTCCTTGTGCTCGGGTTCGCCATTCCAGCCGCTCTACTAACAATCTCCCTACTTGGAGAATCTGCACCTTTAACCTCCTGTTTCGGACAGGTCGCAATTTGGCCTGAGGATGAACGCGAAGACGGGGAACCAATGAGAGACTAGCTCTAGGTGTTGGGACAGGCACAGGTCACTCTATTTTCCCATCAGGAAGAAGAATGAACCACAGGCTCAGCCTGCCCCCCGGAACCAGAATACGGCCTGAAGCAATCCTGCGCTTTGGCGGCCAGCTCCCAAAAAAGCGAGTTGACAAATGGAGCTCAAGGGCACTGCAATTCACAAACCTGCAGAGTTATAAATGATAACTCTCGTCCACAAATATATTGAGGGAAGGCAACGAAGAGGATTTGAAAGCAAGGCAGAATTGCAGGAAACAGGTTTCAGGAGGCAGAGTCGACTCGCCTTGAAAGCACATGAAAAGCGGCAAAGCGTTGACAATGATGCCCTTGGCCAAAAAGGGCGTATGCGTTTTTTCCTGAATATATTCAGGAAAAAACGCATACGCCCTTTTTGGCCAACCAGGCAAGCCGGAAAGGCAAATCAGCGCTACAAAGAAGTCTCGCTTGCCATCGGTCAAAAGGGCCATGCTGAAAAAAGTGTAAAAACCAGAAATGCAGGACAGGCCATGGAGACATGGGAGCCTTGCTACGCTGATGGGCGGGCTGTAAATTGCCAGCAGCCACTCTGGAGAAGTGTACGGTGTGTCCTGAAACATGTAATAAGCACAGCTTAGAGACCATAGGGCACTTCCACTCATGGGCGTATAAATCGGGAAACCTAAAAATCAACAAGACACAGGCACCCCAAAGTTTAGGGCTGCTCTGTTTCCAAGAACCTCCACTTCGGTACACCTTCAATATCCCAGGAAAGCGAAAAATGGATAAAGAAGTTGTGGTACTTAGGCACAATGGAATATCACTCAGCCATGAAATCAATGTCATAAGGCTAGTAGCAGCAGGATGAGTGGATTTAGGTACGATGACTCTCAGTGAAATAAGTCACAGAGAAAAAGACACTTATCCTAAGATATCACTTATAGAGGGAATGTCAAAATCGCTACACTTGAACGGAATTACAAAACAGAACAGAGTCACACATTTAGAAAACACACTATGGCTGCTTAACGGGAAAGGTGAGGTGGGGTGATGTGTAAAACAAGGGTTTGAAATTAGCTCAGATACCGTTCCACAAGCCAAATATGTAATAGACAAGACCTACTCCCTGCTCAGTGAACTGGACTCAACAGCCCCTATTCACCGCCCAAGAATATATCTGACTAGTAAGAGTCTTAAAACCTATGTATTGATCTCTCTCTGGAAGTGCATCAAGAGGGTGTAAAGCGGCTTAAACACAGCAGTGAAAAGCAGCTAAACCCCATTATAAAAATAGATTACTTAAAAAAAACCCCATAAAACAAAGACAGTGAAAGAGAGAGAAATTCTTACAAAATCCGTTCAGGGGCTCTGATGCAACCTGGATTGACCATATCTAGACCCACAGCTGGATGAGACATGAGGCTGGACACTCTTGGGGCTGAGAGGATTGGTGAGCTTGGGTGAGCAAACGCAGACCCTTTAAAGTCCTACTGCGTGGTACCCATGCCGTGGGTCCCAAATCTCCAGGTTCAAGGGCATCTTCCTACATCGAAAACATGTGTGGGAAACCCAGAAGATGGTACACCGTGTGATCGGGAAAGGGTTCTCAAACGCACCTCATTTCTCCTCTCCTTGTGCTCGGGTTCGCCATTCCAGCCGCTCTACTAACAATCTCCCTACTTGGAGAATCAGCACCTTTAACCTCCTGTTTCGGACAGGTGGCAATTTGGCCTGAGGATGAACGCGAAGACGGGGAAACAATGAGAGACTAGCTCTAGGTGTTGGGACAGGCACAGGTCACTCTATTTTCCCATCAGGAAGAAGAATGAAACACAGGCTCAGCCTACCCCCGGAACCAGAATACGGCCTGAAGCAATCCTGCGCTTTGGCGGCCACCTCCCAAAAAAGCGAGTTGACAAATGGAGCTCAGGGGCACTGCAACTCACAAACCTGCAGAGTTATAAATGATAACTCTCGTCCACAAATATATTGAGGGAAGGCAACGAAGAGGATTTGAAAGCAAGGCAGAATTGCAGGAAACAGGTTTCAGGAGGCAGACTCGACTCGCCTTGAAAGCACATGAAAAGCGGCAAAGCGTTGACAATGATGCCCTTGGCCAAAAAGGGCGTATGCGTTTTTTCCTGAATATATTCAGGAAAAAACGCATACGCCCTTTTTGGCCAACCAGGCAAGCCGGAAAGGCAAATCAGCGCTACAAAGAAGTCTCGCTTGCCATCGGTCAAAAGGGCCATGCTGAAAAAAGTGTAAAAACCAGAAATGCAGGACAGGCCATGGAGACATGGGAGCCTTGCTACGCTGATGGGCGGGCTGTAAATTGCCAGCAGCCACTCTGGAGAAGTGTACGGTGTGTCCTGAAACATGTAATAAGCACAGCTTAGAGACCATAGGGCACTTCCACTCATGGGCGTATAAATCGGGAAACCTAAAAATCAACAAGACACAGGCACCCCAAAGTTTAGGGCTGCTCTGTTTCCAAGAACCTCCACTTCGGTACACCTTCAATATCCCAGGAAAGCGAAAAATGGATAAAGAAGTTGTGGTACTTAGGCACAATGGAATATCACTCAGCCATGAAATCAATGTCATAAGGCTAGTAGCAGCAGGATGAGTGGATTTAGGTACGATGACTCTCAGTGAAATAAGTCACAGAGAAAAAGACACTTATCCTAAGATATCACTTATAGAGGGAATGTCAAAATCGCTACACTTGAACTGAATTACAAAACAGAACAGAGTCACACATTTAGAAAACACACTATGGCTGCTTAACGGGAAAGGTGAGGTGGGGTGATGCATAAAACAAGGGTTTGAAATTAGCTCAGATACCGTTCCACAAGCCAAATATGTAATAGACAAGACCTACTCCCTGCTCAGTGAACTGGACTCAACAGCCCCTATTCACCGCCCAAGAATATATCTGACTAGTAAGAGTTTTAAAACCTATATATCGATCTCTCTCTGGAAGTGCATCAAGAGGGTGTAAAGCGGCATAAACACAGCAGTGAAAAGCAGCTAAACCCCATTATAAAAATAGATTACTTAAAAAAAAACCCCAGAAAACAAAGACAGTGAAAGAGAGAGAAATTCTTACAAAATCCGTTCAGGGGCTCTGATGCAACCTGGATTGACCATATCTAGACCCACAGCTGGATGAGACATAAGGCTGGACACTCTTGGGGCTGAGAGGATTGGTGAGCTTGGGTGAGCAAACGCAGACCCTTTAAAGTCCTACTGCGTGGTACCCATGCCGTGGGTCCCAAATCTCCAGGTTCAAGGGCATCTTCCTACATCGAAAACATGCGTGGGAAACCCAGAAGATGGTACACCGTGTGATCGGGAAAGGGTTCTCAAATGCACCTCATTTCTCCTCTCCTTGTGCTCGGGTTCGCCATTCCAGCCGCTCTACTAACAATCTCCCTACTTGGAGAATCTGCACCTTTAACCTCCTGTTTCGGACAGGTCGCAATTTGGCCTGAGGATGAACGGGATGACGGGGAACCAATGAGAGACTAGCTCTAGGTGTTGGGACAGGCACAGGTCACTCTATTTTCCCATCAGGAAGAAGAATGAACCACAGGCTCAGCCTGCCCCCCGGAACCAGAATACGGCCTGAAGCAATCCTGCGCTTTGGCGGCCAGCTCCCAAAAAAGCGAGTTGACAAATGGAGCTCAAGGGCACTGCAACTCACAAACCTGCAGAGTTATAAATGATAACTGTCGTCCACAAATATATTGAGGGAAGGCAACGAAGAGGATTTGAAAGCAAGGCAGAATTGCAGGAAACAGGTTTCAGAAGGCAGACTCGACTCGCCTTGAAAGCACATGAAAAGCGGCAAAGCGTTGACAATGATGCCCTTGGCCAAAAAGGGCGTATGCGTTTTTTCCTGAATATATTCAGGAAAAAACGCATACGCCCTTTTTGGCCAACCAGGCAAGCCGGAAAGGCAAATCAGCGCTACAAAGAAGTCTCGCTTGCCATCGGTCAAAAGGGCCATGCTGAAAAAAGTGTAAAAACCAGAAATGCAGGACAGGCCATGGAGACATGGGAGCCTTGCTACGCTGATGGGCGGGCTGTAAATTGCCAACAGCCACTCTGGAGAAGTGTACGGTGTGTCCTGAAACATGTAATAAGCACAGCTTAGAGAGCATAGGGCACTTCCACTCATGGGCGTATAAATCCGGAAACCTAAAAATCAACAAGACACAGGCACCCCAAAGTTTAGGGCAGCTCTGTTTCCAAGAACCTCCACTTCGGTACACCTTCAATATCCCAGGAAAGCGAAAAATGGATAAAGAAGTTGTGGTACTTAGGCACAATGGAATATCACTCAGCCATGAAATCAATGTCATAAGGCTAGTAGCAGCAGGATGAGTGGATTTAGGTACGATGACTCTCAGTGAAATAAGTCACAGAGAAAAAGACACTTATCCTAAGATATCACTTATAGAGGGAATGTCAAAATCGCAACACTTGAACTGAATTACAAAACAGAACAGAGTCACACATTTAGAAAACACACTATGGCTGCTTAACGGGAAAGGTGAGGTGGGGTGATGCATAAAACAAGGGTTTGAAATTAGCTCAGATACCGTTCCACAAGCCAAATATGTAATAGACAAGACCTACTCCCTGCTCAGTGAACTGGACTCAACAGCCCCTATTCACCGCCCAAGAATATATCTGACTAGTAAGAGTCTTAAAACCTATGTATTGATCTCTCTCTGGAAGTGCATCAAGAGGGTGTAAAGCGGCATAAACACAGCAGTGAAAAGCAGCTAAACCCCATTATAAAAATAGATTACTTAAAAAAAACCCCATAAAACAAAGACAGTGAAAGAGAGAGAAATTCTTACAAAATCCGTTCAGGGGCTCTGATGCAACCTGGATTGACCATATCTAGACCCACAGCTGGATGAGACATAAGGCTGGACACTCTTGGGGCTGAGAGGATTGGTGAGCTTGGGTGAGCAAACGCAGACCCTTT
Source organism: Eubalaena glacialis (assembly GCF_028564815.1). Lineage (NCBI taxonomy): Eukaryota > Metazoa > Chordata > Mammalia > Artiodactyla > Balaenidae > Eubalaena > Eubalaena glacialis. The sequence continues at coordinate 121,681,591 of NC_083722.1, forward strand.
AAAGTCCTACTGCGTGGTACCCATGCCGTGGGTCCCAAATCTCCAGGTTCAAGGGCATCTTCCTACATCGAAAACATGCGTGGGAAACCCAGAAGATGGTACACCGTGTGATCGGGAAAGGGTTCTCAAACGCACCTCATTTCTCCTCTCCTTGTGCTCGGGTTCGCCATTCCAGCCGCTCTACTAACAATCTCCCTACTTGGAGAATCAGCACCTTTAACCTCCTGTTTCGGACAGGTCGCAATTTGGCCTGAGGATGAACGGGAAGAGGGGGAACCAATGAGAGACTAGCTCTAGGTGTTGGGACAGGCACAGGTCACTCTATTTTCCCATCAGGAAGAAGAATGAACCACAGGCTCAGCCTGCCCCCGGAACCAGAATACGGCCTGAAGCAATCCTGCGCTTTGGCGGCCAGCTCCCAAAAAAGCGAGTTGACAAATGGAGCTCAGGGGCACTGCAACTCACAAACCTGCAGAATAATAAATGATAACTCTCGTCCACAAATATATTGAGGGAAGGCAACGAAGAGGATTTGAAAGCAAGGCAGAATTGCAGGAAACAGGTTTCAGGAGGCAGACTCGACTCGCCTTGAAAGCACATGAAAAGTGGCAAAGCGTTGACAATGATGCCCTTGGCCAAAAAGGGCGTATGCGTTTTTTCCTGAATATATTCAGGAAAAAACGCATACGCCCTTTTTGGCCAACCAGGCAAGCCGGAAAGGCAAATCAGCGCTACAAAGAAGTCTCGCTTGCCATCGGTCAAAAGGGCCATGCTGAAAAAAGTGTAAAAACCAGAAATGCAGGACAGGCCATGGAGACATGGGAGCCTTGCTACGCTGATGGGCGGGCTGTAAATTGCCAGCAGCCACTCTGGAGAAGTGTACGGTGTGTCCTGAAACATGTAATAAGCACAGCTTAGAGAGCATAGGGCACTTCCACTCATGGGCGTATAAATCGGGAAACCTAAAAATCAACAAGACACAGGCACCCCAAAGTTTAGGGCTGCTCTGTTTCCAAGAACCTCCACTTCGGTACACCTTCAATATCCCAGGAAAGCGAAAAATGGATAAAGAAGTTGTGGTACTTAGGCACAATGGAATATCACTCAGCCATGAAATCAATGTCATAAGGCTAGTAGCAGCAGGATGAGTGGATTTAGGTACGATGACTCTCAGTGAAATAAGTCACAGAGAAAAAGACACTTATCCTAAGATATCACTTATAGAGGGAATGTCAAAATCGCTACACTTGAACTGAATTACAAAACAGAACAGAGTCACACATTTAGAAAACACACTATGGCTGCTTAACGGGAAAGGTGAGGTGGGGTGATGCATAAAACAAGGGTTTGAAATTAGCTCAGATACCGTTCCACAAGCCAAATATGTAATAGACAAGACCTACTCCCTGCTCAGTGAACTGGACTCAACAGCCCCTATTCACCGCCCAAGAATATATCTGACTAGTAAGAGTCTTAAAACCTATGTATTGATCTCTCTCTGGAAGTGCATCAAGAGGGTGTAAAGCGGCATAAACACAGCAGTGAAAAGCAGCTAAACCCCATTATAAAAATAGATTACTTAAAAAAAACCCCATAAAACAAAGACAGTGAAAGAGAGAGAAATTCTTACAAAATCCGTTCAGGGGCTCTGATGCAACCTGGATTGACCATATCTAGACCCACAGCTGGATGAGACATGAGGCTGGACACTCTTGGGGCTGAGAGGATTGGTGAGCTTGGGTGAGCAAACGCAGACCCTTTAAAGTCCTACTGCGTGGTACCCATGCCGTGGGTCCCAAATCTCCAGGTTCAAGGGCATCTTCCTACATCGAAAACATGCGTGGGAAACCCAGAAGATGGTACACCGTGTGATCGGGAAAGGGTTCTCAAACGCACCTCATTTCTCCTCTCCTTGTGCTCGGGTTCGCCATTCCAGCCGCTCTACTAACAATCTCCCTACTTGGAGAATCTGCACCTTTAACCTCCTGTTTCGGACAGGTCGCAATTTGGCCTGAGGATGAACGGGAAGACGGGGAACCAATGAGAGACTAGCTCTAGGTGTTGGGACAGGCACAGGTCACTCTATTTTCCCATCAGGAAGAAGAATGAACCACAGGCTCAGCCTGCCCCCCGGAACCAGAATACGGCCTGAAGCAATCCTGCGCTTTGGCGGCCAGCTCCCAAAAAAGCGAGTTGACAAATGGAGCTCAAGGGCACTGCAATTCACAAACCTGCAGAGTTATAAATGATAACTCTCGTCCACAAATATATTGAGGGAAGGCAACGAAGAGGATTTGAAAGCAAGGCAGAATTGCAGGAAACAGGTTTCAGGAGGCAGAGTCGACTCGCCTTGAAAGCACATGAAAAGCGGCAAAGCGTTGACAATGATGCCCTTGGCCAAAAAGGGCGTATGCATTTTTTCCTGAATATATTCAGGAAAAAACGCATACGCCCTTTTTGGCCAACCAGGCAAGCCGGAAAGGCAAATCAGCGCTACAAAGAAGTCTCGCTTGCCATCGGTCAAAAGGGCCATGCTGAAAAAAGTGTAAAAACCAGAAATGCAGGACAGGCCATGGAGACATGGGAGCCTTGCTACGCTGATGGGCGGGCTGTAAATTGCCAGCAGCCACTCTGGAGAAGTGTACGGTGTGTCCTGAAACATGTAATAAGCACAGCTTAGAGAGCATAGGGCACTTCCACTCATGGGCGTATAAATCGGGAAACCTAAAAATCAACAAGACACAGGCACCCCAAAGTTTAGGGCTGCTCTGTTTCCAAGAACCTCCACTTCGGTACACCTTCAATATCCCAGGAAAGCGAAAAATGGATAAAGAAGTTGTGGTACTTAGGCACAATGGAATATCACTCAGCCATGAAATCAATGTCATAAGGCTAGTAGCAGCAGGATGAGTGGATTTAGGTACGATGACTCTCAGTGAAATAAGTCACAGAGAAAAAGACACTTATCCTAAGATATCACTTATAGAGGGAATGTCAAAATCGCTACACTTGAACTGAATTACAAAACAGAACAGAGTCACACATTTAGAAAACACACTATGGCTGCTTAACGGGAAAGGTGAGGTGGGGTGATGCATAAAACAAGGGTTTGAAATTAGCTCAGATACCGTTCCACAAGCCAAATATGTAATAGACAAGACCTACTCCCTGCTCAGTGAACTGGACTCAACAGCCCCTATTCACCGCCCAAGAATATATCTGACTAGTAAGAGTCTTAAAACCTATGTATTGATCTCTCTCTGGAAGTGCATCAAGAGGGTGTAAAGCGGCATAAACACAGCAGTGAAAAGCAGCTAAACCCCATTATAAAAATAGATTACTTAAAAGAAACCCCATAAAACAAAGACAGTGAAAGAGAGAGAAATTCTTACAAAATCCGTTCAGGGGCTCTGATGCAACCTGGATTGATCATATCTAGACCCACAGCTGGATGAGACATGAGGCTGGACACTCTTGGGGCTGAGAGGATTGGTGAGCTTGGGTGAGCAAACGCAGACCCTTTAAAGTCCTACTGCGTGGTACCCATGCCGTGGGTCCCAAATCTCCAGGTTCAAGGGCATCTTCCTACATCGAAAACATGCGTGGGAAACCCAGAAGATGGTACACCGTGTGATCGGGAAAGGGTTCTCAAACGCACCTCATTTCTCCTCTCCTTGTGCTCGGGTTCGCCATTCCAGCCGCTCTACTAACAATCTCCCTACTTGGAGAATCTGCACCTTTAACCTCCTGTTTCGGACAGGTCGCAATTTGGCCTGAGGATGAACGCGAAGACGGGGAACCAATGAGAGACTAGCTCTAGGTGTTGGGACAGGCACAGGTCACTCTATTTTCCCATCAGGAAGAAGAATGAACCACAGGCTCAGCCTGCCCCCCGGAACCAGAATACGGCCTGAAGCAATCCTGCGCTTTGGCGGCCAGCTCCCAAAAAAGCGAGTTGACAAATGGAGCTCAAGGGCACTGCAATTCACAAACCTGCAGAGTTATAAATGATAACTCTCGTCCACAAATATATTGAGGGAAGGCAACGAAGAGGATTTGAAAGCAAGGCAGAATTGCAGGAAACAGGTTTCAGGAGGCAGAGTCGACTAGCCTTGAAAGCACATGAAAAGCGGCAAAGCGTTGACAATGATGCCCTTGGCCAAAAAGGGCGTATGCGTTTTTTCCTGAATATATTCAGGAAAAAACGCATACGCCCTTTTTGGCCAACCAGGCAAGCCGGAAAGGCAAATCAGCGCTACAAAGAAGTCTCGCTTGCCATCGGTCAAAAGGGCCATGCTGAAAAAAGTGTAAAAACCAGAAATGCAGGACAGGCCATGGAGACATGGGAGCCTTGCTACGCTGATGGGCGGGCTGTAAATTGCCAGCAGCCACTCTGGAGAAGTGTACGGTGTGTCCTGAAACATGTAATAAGCACAGCTTAGAGAGCATAGGGCACTTCCACTCATGGGCGTATAAATCGGGAAACCTAAAAATCAACAAGACACAGGCACCCCAAAGTTTAGGGCTGCTCTGTTTCCAAGAACCTCCACTTCGGTACACCTTCAATATCCCAGGAAAGCGAAAAATGGATAAAGAAGTTGTGGTACTTAGGCACAATGGAATATCACTCAGCCATGAAATCAATGTCATAAGGCTAGTAGCAGCAGGATGAGTGGATTTAGGTACGATGACTCTCAGTGAAATAAGTCACAGAGAAAAAGACACTTATCCTAAGATATCACTTATAGAGGGAATGTCAAAATCGCTACACTTGAACTGAATTACAAAACAGAACAGAGTCACACATTTAGAAAACACACTATGGCTGCTTAACGGGAAAGGTGAGGTGGGGTGATGCATAAAACAAGGGTTTGAAATTAGCTCAGATACCGTTCCACAAGCCAAATATGTAATAGACAAGACCTACTCCCTGCTCAGTGAACTGGACTCAACAGCCCCTATTCACCGCCCAAGAATATATCTGACTAGTAAGAGTCTTAAAACCTATGTATTGATCTCTCTCTGGAAGTGCATCAAGAGGGTGTAAAGCGGCATAAACACAGCAGTGAAAAGCAGCTAAACCCCATTATAAAAATAGATTACTTAAAAGAAACCCCATAAAACAAAGACAGTGAAAGAGAGAGAAATTCTTACAAAATCCGTTCAGGGGCTCTGATGCAACCTGGATTGATCATATCTAGACCCACAGCTGGATGAGACATGAGGCTGGACACTCTTGGGGCTGAGAGGATTGGTGAGCTTGGGTGAGCAAACGCAGACCCTTTAAAGTCCTACTGCGTGGTACCCATGCCGTGGGTCCCAAATCTCCAGGTTCAAGGGCATCTTCCTACATCGAAAACATGCGTGGGAAACCCAGAAGATGGTACACCGTGTGATCGGGAAAGGGTTCTCAAACGCACCTCATTTCTCCTCTCCTTGTGCTCGGGTTCGCCATTCCAGCCGCTCTACTAACAATCTCCCTACTTGGAGAATCTGCACCTTTAACCTCCTGTTTCGGACAGGTCGCAATTTGGCCTGAGGATGAACGCGAAGACGGGGAACCAATGAGAGACTAGCTCTAGGTGTTGGGACAGGCACAGGTCACTCTATTTTCCCATCAGGAAGAAGAATGAACCACAGGCTCAGCCTGCCCCCCGGAACCAGAATACGGCCTGAAGCAATCCTGCGCTTTGGCGGCCAGCTCCCAAAAAAGCGAGTTGACAAATGGAGCTCAAGGGCACTGCAATTCACAAACCTGCAGAGTTATAAATGATAACTCTCGTCCACAAATATATTGAGGGAAGGCAACGAAGAGGATTTGAAAGCAAGGCAGAATTGCAGGAAACAGGTTTCAGGAGGCAGAGTCGACTCGCCTTGAAAGCACATGAAAAGCGGCAAAGCGTTGACAATGATGCCCTTGGCCAAAAAGGGCGTATGCGTTTTTTCCTGAATATATTCAGGAAAAAACGCATACGCCCTTTTTGGCCAACCAGGCAAGCCGGAAAGGCAAATCAGCGCTACAAAGAAGTCTCGCTTGCCATCGGTCAAAAGGGCCATGCTGAAAAAAGTGTAAAAACCAGAAATGCAGGACAGGCCATGGAGACATGGGAGCCTTGCTACGCTGATGGGCGGGCTGTAAATTGCCAGCAGCCACTCTGGAGAAGTGTACGGTGTGTCCTGAAACATGTAATAAGCACAGCTTAGAGACCATAGGGCACTTCCACTCATGGGCGTATAAATCGGGAAACCTAAAAATCAACAAGACACAGGCACCCCAAAGTTTAGGGCTGCTCTGTTTCCAAGAACCTCCACTTCGGTACACCTTCAATATCCCAGGAAAGCGAAAAATGGATAAAGAAGTTGTGGTACTTAGGCACAATGGAATATCACTCAGCCATGAAATCAATGTCATAAGGCTAGTAGCAGCAGGATGAGTGGATTTAGGTACGATGACTCTCAGTGAAATAAGTCACAGAGAAAAAGACACTTATCCTAAGATATCACTTATAGAGGGAATGTCAAAATCGCTACACTTGAACGGAATTACAAAACAGAACAGAGTCACACATTTAGAAAACACACTATGGCTGCTTAACGGGAAAGGTGAGGTGGGGTGATGTGTAAAACAAGGGTTTGAAATTAGCTCAGATACCGTTCCACAAGCCAAATATGTAATAGACAAGACCTACTCCCTGCTCAGTGAACTGGACTCAACAGCCCCTATTCACCGCCCAAGAATATATCTGACTAGTAAGAGTCTTAAAACCTATGTATTGATCTCTCTCTGGAAGTGCATCAAGAGGGTGTAAAGCGGCATAAACACAGCAGTGAAAAGCAGCTAAACCCCATTATAAAAATAGATTACTTAAAAAAAACCCCATAAAACAAAGACAGTGAAAGAGAGAGAAATTCTTACAAAATCTGTTCAGGGGCTCTGATGCAACCTGGATTGACCATATCTAGACCCACAGCTGGATGAGACATGAGGCTGGACACTCTTGGGGCTGAGAGGATTGGTGAGCTTGGGTGAGCAAACGCAGACCCTTTAAAGTCCTACTGCGTGGTACCCATGCCGTGGGTCCCAAATCTCCAGGTTCAAGGGCATCTTCCTACATCGAAAACATGTGTGGGAAACCCAGAAGATGGTACACCGTGTGATCGGGAAAGGGTTCTCAAACGCACCTCATTTCTCCTCTCCTTGTGCTCGGGTTCGCCATTCCAGCCGCTCTACTAACAATCTCCCTACTTGGAGAATCAGCACCTTTAACCTCCTGTTTCGGACAGGTCGCAATTTGGCCTGAGGATGAACGGGAAGAGGGGGAACCAATGAGAGAGTAGCTCTAGGTGTTGGGACAGGCACAGGTCACTCTATTTTCCCATCAGGAAGAAGAATGAAACACAGGCTCAGCCTACCCCCGGAACCAGAATACGGCCTGAAGCAATCCTGCGCTTTGGCGGCCACCTCCCAAAAAAGCGAGTTGACAAATGGAGCTCAGGGGCACTGCAACTCACAAACCTGCAGAGTTATAAATGATAACTCTCGTCCACAAATATATTGAGGGAAGGCAACGAAGAGGATTTGAAAGCAAGGCAGAATTGCAGGAAACAGGTTTCAGGAGGCAGACTCGACTCGCCTTGAAAGCACATGAAAAGCGGCAAAGCGTTGACAATGATGCCCTTGGCCAAAAAGGGCGTATGCGTTTTTTCCTGAATATATTCAGGAAAAAACGCATACGCCCTTTTTGGCCAACCAGGCAAGCCGGAAAGGCAAATCAGCGCTACAAAGAAGTCTCGCTTGCCATCGGTCAAAAGGGCCATGCTGAAAAAAGTGTAAAAACCAGAAATGCAGGACAGGCCATGGAGACATGGGAGCCTTGCTACGCTGATGGGCGGGCTGTAAATTGCCAGCAGCCACTCTGGAGAAGTGTACGGTGTGTCCTGAAACATGTAATAAGCACAGCTTAGAGACCATAGGGCACTTCCACTCATGGGCGTATAAATCGGGAAACCTAAAAATCAACAAGACACAGGCACCCCAAAGTTTAGGGCTGCTCTGTTTCCAAGAACCTCCACTTCGGTACACCTTCAATATCCCAGGAAAGCGAAAAATGGATAAAGAAGTTGTGGTACTTAGGCACAATGGAATATCACTCAGCCATGAAATCAATGTCATAAGGCTAGTAGCAGCAGGATGAGTGGATTTAGGTACGATGACTCTCAGTGAAATAAGTCACAGAGAAAAAGACACTTATCCTAAGATATCACTTATAGAGGGAATGTCAAAATCGCTACACTTGAACTGAATTACAAAACAGAACAGAGTCACACATTTAGAAAACACACTATGGCTGCTTAACGGGAAAGGTGAGGTGGGGTGATGCATAAAACAAGGGTTTGAAATTAGCTCAGATACCGTTCCACAAGCCAAATATGTAATAGACAAGACCTACTCCCTGCTCAGTGAACTGGACTCAACAGCCCCTATTCACCGCCCAAGAATATATCTGACTAGTAAGAGTCTTAAAACCTATGTATTGATCTCTCTCTGGAAGTGCATCAAGAGGGTGTAAAGCGGCATAAACACAGCAGTGAAAAGCAGCTAAACCCCATTATAAAAATAGATTACTTAAAAAAAACCCCAGAAAACAAAGACAGTGAAAGAGAGAGAAATTCTTACAAAATCCGTTCAGGGGCTCTGATGCAACCTGGATTGACCATATCTAGACCCACAGCTGGATGAGACATAAGGCTGGACACTCTTGGGGCTGAGAGGATTGGTGAGCTTGGGTGAGCAAACGCAGACCCTTTAAAGTCCTACTGCGTGGTACCCATGCCGTGGGTCCCAAATCTCCAGGTTCAAGGGCATCTTCCTACATCGAAAACATGCGTGGGAAACCCAGAAGATGGTACACCGTGTGATCGGGAAAGGGTTCTCAAACGCACCTCATTTCTCCTCTCCTTGTGCTCGGGTTCGCCATTCCAGCCGCTCTACTAACAATCTCCCTACTTGGAGAATCAGCACCTTTAACCTCCTGTTTCGGACAGGTCGCAATTTGGCCTGAGGATGAACGGGAAGAGGGGGAACCAATGAGAGACTAGCTCTAGGTGTTGGGACAGGCACAGGTCACTCTATTTTCCCATCAGGAAGAAGAATGAACCACAGGCTCAGCCTGCCCCCGGAACCAGAATACGGCCTGAAGCAATCCTGCGCTTTGGCGGCCAGCTCCCAAAAAAGCGAGTTGACAAATGGAGCTCAGGGGCACTGCAACTCACAAACCTGCAGAATAATAAATGATAACTCTCGTCCACAAATATATTGAGGGAAGGCAACGAAGAGGATTTGAAAGCAAGGCAGAATTGCAGGAAACAGGTTTCAGGAGGCAGACTCGACTCGCCTTGAAAGCACATGAAAAGTGGCAAAGCGTTGACAATGATGCCCTTGGCCAAAAAGGGCGTATGCGTTTTTTCCTGAATATATTCAGGAAAAAACGCATACGCCCTTTTTGGCCAACCAGGCAAGCCGGAAAGGCAAATCAGCGCTACAAAGAAGTCTCGCTTGCCATCGGTCAAAAGGGCCATGCTGAAAAAAGTGTAAAAACCAGAAATGCAGGACAGGCCATGGAGACATGGGAGCCTTGCTACGCTGATGGGCGGGCTGTAAATTGCCAGCAGCCACTCTGGAGAAGTGTACGGTGTGTCCTGAAACATGTAATAAGCACAGCTTAGAGAGCATAGGGCACTTCCACTCATGGGCGTATAAATCGGGAAACCTAAAAATCAACAAGACACAGGCACCCCAAAGTTTAGGGCTGCTCTGTTTCCAAGAACCTCCACTTCGGTACACCTTCAATATCCCAGGAAAGCGAAAAATGGATAAAGAAGTTGTGGTACTTAGGCACAATGGAATATCACTCAGCCATGAAATCAATGTCATAAGGCTAGTAGCAGCAGGATGAGTGGATTTAGGTACGATGACTCTCAGTGAAATAAGTCACAGAGAAAAAGACACTTATCCTAAGATATCACTTATAGAGGGAATGTCAAAATCGCTACACTTGAACTGAATTACAAAACAGAACAGAGTCACACATTTAGAAAACACACTATGGCTGCTTAACGGGAAAGGTGAGGTGGGGTGATGCATAAAACAAGGGTTTGAAATTAGCTCAGATACCGTTCCACAAGCCAAATATGTAATAGACAAGACCTACTCCCTGCTCAGTGAACTGGACTCAACAGCTCCTATTCACCGCCCAAGAATATATCTGACTAGTAAGAGTCTTAAAACCTATGTATTGATCTCTCTCTGGAAGTGCATCAAGAGGGTGTAAAGCGGCATAAACACAGCAGTGAAAAGCAGCTAAACCCCATTATAAAAATAGATTACTTAAAAAAAAAACCCATAAAACAAAGACAGTGAAAGAGAGAGAAATTCTTACAAAATCCGTTCAGGGGCTCTGATGCAACCTGGATTGACCATATCTAGACCCACAGCTGGATGAGACATAAGGCTGGACACTCTTGGGGCTGAGAGGATTGGTGAGCTTGGGTGAGCAAACGCAGACCCTTTAAAGTCCTACTGCGTGGTACCCATGCCGTGGGTCCCAAATCTCCAGGTTCAAGGGCATCTTCCTACATCGAAAACATGCGTGGGAAACCCAGAAGATGGTACACCGTGTGATCGGGAAAGGGTTCTCAAACGCACCTCATTTCTCCTCTCCTTGTGCTCGGGTTCGCCATTCCAGCCGCTCTACTAACAATCTCCCTACTTGGAGAATCTGCACCTTTAACCTCCTGTTTCGGACAGGTCGCAATTTGGCCTGAGGATGAACGCGAAGACGGGGAACCAATGAGAGACTAGCTCTAGGTGTTGGGACAGGCACAGGTCACTCTATTTTCCCATCACGAAGAAGAATGAAACACAGGCTCAGCCTACCCCCGGAACCAGAATACGGCCTGAAGCAATCCTGCGCTTTGGCGGCCACCTCCCAAAAAAGCGAGTTGACAAATGGAGCTCAGGGGCACTGCAACTCACAAACCTGCAGAGTTATAAATGATAACTCTCGTCCACAAATATATTGAGGGAAGGCAACGAAAAGGATTTGAAAGCAAGGCAGAATTGCAGGAAACAGGTTTCAGGAGGCAGACTCGACTCGCCTTGAAAGCACATGAAAAGCGGCAAAGCGTTGACAATGATGCCCTTGGCCAAAAAGGGCGTATGCGTTTTTTCCTGAATATATTCAGGAAAAAACGCATACGCCCTTTTTGGCCAACCAGGCAAGCCGGAAAGGCAAATCAGCGCTACAAAGAAGTCTCGCTTGCCATCGGTCAAAAGGGCCATGCTGAAAAAAGTGTAAAAACCAGAAATGCAGGACAGGCCATGGAGACATGGGAGCCTTGCTACGCTGATGGGCGGGCTGTAAATTGCCAACAGCCACTCTGGAGAAGTGTACGGTGTGTCCTGAAACATGTAATAAGCACAGCTTAGAGACCATAGGGCACTTCCACTCATGGGCGTATAAATCGGGAAACCTAAAAATCAACAAGACACAGGCACCCCAAAGTTTAGGGCTGCTCTGTTTCCAAGAACCTCCACTTCGGTACACCTTCAATATCCCAGGAAAGCGAAAAATGGATAAAGAAGTTGTGGTACTTAGGCACAATGGAATATCACTCAGCCATGAAATCAATGTCATAAGGCTAGTAGCAGCAGGATGAGTGGATTTAGGTACGATGACTCTCAGTGAAATAAGTCACAGAGAAAAAGACACTTATCCTAAGATATCACTTATAGAGGGAATGTCAAAATCGCTACACTTGAACTGAATTACAAAACAGAACAGAGTCACACATTTAGAAAACACACTATGGCTGCTTAACGGGAAAGGTGAGGTGGGGTGATGCATAAAACAAGGGTTTGAAATTAGCTCAGATACCGTTCCACAAGCCAAATATGTAATAGACAAGACCTACTCCCTGCTCAGTGAACTGGACTCAACAGCCCCTATTCACCGCCCAAGAATATATCTGACTAGTAAGAGTCTTAAAACCTATGTATTGATCTCTCTCTGGAAGTGCATCAAGAGGGTGTAAAGCGGCATAAACACAGCAGTGAAAAGCAGCTAAACCCCATTATAAAAATAGATTACTTAAAAAAAACCCCAGAAAACAAAGACAGTGAAAGAGAGAGAAATTCTTACAAAATCCGTTCAGGGGCTCTGATGCAACCTGGATTGACCATATCTAGACCCACAGCTGGATGAGACATAAGGCTGGACACTCTTGGGGCTGAGAGGATTGGTGAGCTTGGGTGAGCAAACGCAGACCCTTTAAAGTCCTACTGCGTGGTACCCATGCCGTGGGTCCCAAATCTCCAGGTTCAAGGGCATCTTCCTACATCGAAAACATGCGTGGGAAACCCAGAAGATGGTACACCGTGTGATCGGGAAAGGGTTCTCAAACGCACCTCATTTCTCCTCTCCTTGTGCTCGGGTTCGCCATTCCAGCCGCTCTACTAACAATCTCCCTACTTGGAGAATCTGCACCTTTAACCTCCTGTTTCGGACAGGTCGCAATTTGGCCTGAGGATGAACGGGAAGACGGGGAACCAATGAGAGACTAGCTCTAGGTGTTGGGACAGGCACAGGTCACTCTATTTTCCCATCAGGAAGAAGAATGAACCACAGGCTCAGCCTGCCCCCCGGAACCAGAATACGGCCTGAAGCAATCCTGCGCTTTGGCGGCCAGCTCCCAAAAAAGCGAGTTGACAAATGGAGCTCAAGGGCACTGCAATTCACAAACCTGCAGAGTTATAAATGATAACTCTCGTCCACAAATATATTGAGGGAAGGCAACGAAGAGGATTTGAAAGCAAGGCAGAATTGCAGGAAACAGGTTTCAGGAGGCAGACTCGACTCGCCTTGAAAGCACATGAAAAGCGGCAAAGCGTTGACAATGATGCCCTTGGCCAAAAAGGGCGTATGCGTTTTTTCCTGAATATATTCAGGAAAAAACGCATACGCCCTTTTTGGCCAACCAGGCAAGCCGGAAAGGCAAATCAGCGCTACAAAGAAGTCTCGCTTGCCATCGGTCAAAAGGGCCATGCTGAAAAAAGTGTAAAAACCAGAAATGCAGGACAGGCCATGGAGACATGGGAGCCTTGCTACGCTGATGGGCGGGCTGTAAATTGCCAGCAGCCACTCTGGAGAAGTGTACGGTGTGTCCTGAAACATGTAATAAGCACAGCTTAGAGACCATAGGGCACTTCCACTCATGGGCGTATAAATCGGGAAACCTAAAAATCAACAAGACACAGGCACCCCAAAGTTTAGGGCTGCTCTGTTTCCAAGAACCTCCACTTCGGTACACCTTCAATATCCCAGGAAAGCGAAAAATGGATAAAGAAGTTGTGGTACTTAGGCACAATGGAATATCACTCAGCCATGAAATCAATGTCATAAGGCTAGTAGCAGCAGGATGAGTGGATTTAGGTACGATGACTCTCAGTGAAATAAGTCACAGAGAAAAAGACACTTATCCTAAGATATCACTTATAGAGGGAATGTCAAAATCGCTACACTTGAACTGAATTACAAAACAGAACAGAGTCACACATTTAGAAAACACACTATGGCTGCTTAACGGGAAAGGTGAGGTGGGGTGATGCATAAAACAAGGGTTTGAAATTAGCTCAGATACCGTTCCACAAGCCAAATATGTAATAGACAAGACCTACTCCCTGCTCAGTGAACTGGACTCAACAGCCCCTATTCACCGCCCAAGAATATATCTGACTAGTAAGAGTCTTAAAACCTATGTATTGATCTCTCTCTGGAAGTGCATCAAGAGGGTGTAAAGCGGCATAAACACAGCAGTGAAAAGCAGCTAAACCCCATTATAAAAATAGATTACTTAAAAGAAACCCCATAAAACAAAGACAGTGAAAGAGAGAGAAATTCTTACAAAATCCGTTCAGGGGCTCTGATGCAACCTGGATTGACCATATCTAGACCCACAGCTGGATGAGACATGAGGCTGGACACTCTTGGGGCTGAGAGGATTGGTGAGCTTGGGTGAGCAAACGCAGACCCTTTAAAGTCCTACTGCGTGGTACCCATGCCGTGGGTCCCAAATCTCCAGGTTCAAGGGCATCTTCCTACATCGAAAACATGCGTGGGAAACCCAGAAGATGGTACACCGTGTGATCGGGAAAGGGTTCTCAAACGCACCTCATTTCTCCTCTCCTTGTGCTCGGGTTCGCCATTCCAGCCGCTCTACTAACAATCTCCCTACTTGGAGAATCTGCACCTTTAACCTCCTGTTTCGGACAGGTCGCAATTTGGCCTGAGGATGAACGGGAAGACGGGGAACCAATGAGAGACTAGCTCTAGGTGTTGGGACAGGCACAGGTCACTCTATTTTCCCATCAGGAAGAAGAATGAACCACAGGCTCAGCCTGCCCCCCGGAACCAGAATACGGCCTGAAGCAATCCTGCGCTTTGGCGGCCAGCTCCCAAAAAAGCGAGTTGACAAATGGAGCTCAAGGGCACTGCAATTCACAAACCTGCAGAGTTATAAATGATAACTCTCGTCCACAAATATATTGAGGGAAGGCAACGAAGAGGATTTGAAAGCAAGGCAGAATTGCAGGAAACAGGTTTCAGGAGGCAGAGTCGACTCGCCTTGAAAGCACATGAAAAGCGGCAAAGCGTTGACAATGATGCCCTTGGCCAAAAAGGGCGTATGCGTTTTTTCCTGAATATATTCAGGAAAAAACGCATACGCCCTTTTTGGCCAACCAGGCAAGCCGGAAAGGCAAATCAGCGCTACAAAGAAGTCTCGCTTGCCATCGGTCAAAAGGGCCATGCTGAAAAAAGTGTAAAAACCAGAAATGCAGGACAGGCCATGGAGACATGGGAGCCTTGCTACGCTGATGGGCGGGCTGTAAATTGCCAGCAGCCACTCTGGAGAAGTGTACGGTGTGTCCTGAAACATGTAATAAGCACAGCTTAGAGACCATAGGGCACTTCCACTCATGGGCGTATAAATCGGGAAACCTAAAAATCAACAAGACACAGGCACCCCAAAGTTTAGGGCTGCTCTGTTTCCAAGAACCTCCACTTCGGTACACCTTCAATATCCCAGGAAAGCGAAAAATGGATAAAGAAGTTGTGGTACTTAGGCACAATGGAATATCACTCAGCCATGAAATCAATGTCATAAGGATAGTAGCAGCAGGATGAGTGGATTTAGGTACGATGACTCTCAGTGAAATAAGTCACAGAGAAAAAGACACTTATCCTAAGATATCACTTATAGAGGGAATGTCAAAATCGCTACACTTGAACGGAATTACAAAACAGAACAGAGTCACACATTTAGAAAACACACTATGGCTGCTTAACGGGAAAGGTGAGGTGGGGTGATGTGTAAAACAAGGGTTTGAAATTAGCTCAGATACCGTTCCACAAGCCAAATATGTAATAGACAAGACCTACTCCCTGCTCAGTGAACTGGACTCAACAGCCCCTATTCACCGCCCAAGAATATATCTGACTAGTAAGAGTCTTAAAACCTATGTATTGATCTCTCTCTGGAAGTGCATCAAGAGGGTGTAAAGCGGCATAAACACAGCAGTGAAAAGCAGCTAAACCCCATTATAAAAATAGATTACTTAAAAAAAACCCCAGAAAACAAAGACAGTGAAAGAGAGAGAAATTCTTACAAAATCCGTTCAGGGGCTCTGATGCAACCTGGATTGACCATATCTAGACCCACAGCTGGATGAGACATGAGGCTGGACACTCTTGGGGCTGAGAGGATTGGTGAGCTTGGGTGAGCAAACGCAGACCCTTTAAAGTCCTACTGCGTGGTACCCATGCCGTGGGTCCCAAATCTCCAGGTTCAAGGGCATCTTCCTACATCGAAAACATGTGTGGGAAACCCAGAAGATGGTACACCGTGTGATCGGGAAAGGGTTCTCAAACGCACCTCATTTCTCCTCTCCTTGTGCTCGGGTTCGCCATTCCAGCCGCTCTACTAACAATCTCCCTACTTGGAGAATCAGCACCTTTAACCTCCTGTTTCGGACAGGTCGCAATTTGGCCTGAGGATGAACGGGAAGAGGGGGAACCAATGAGAGAGTAGCTCTAGGTGTTGGGACAGGCACAGGTCACTCTATTTTCCCATCAGGAAGAAGAATGAAACACAGGCTCAGCCTACCCCCGGAACCAGAATACGGCCTGAAGCAATCCTGCGCTTTGGCGGCCAGCTCCCAAAAAAGCGAGTTGACAAATGGAGCTCAAGGGCACTGCAATTCACAAACCTGCAGAGTTATAAATGATAACTCTCGTCCACAAATATATTGAGGGAAGGCAACGAAGAGGATTTGAAAGCAAGGCAGAATTGCAGGAAACAGGTTTCAGGAGGCAGAGTCGACTCGCCTTGAAAGCACATGAAAAGCGGCAAAGCGTTGACAATGATGCCCTTGGCCAAAAAGGGCGTATGCGTTTTTTCCTGAATATATTCAGGAAAAAACGCATACGCCCTTTTTGGCCAACCAGGCAAGCCGGAAAGGCAAATCAGCGCTACAAAGAAGTCTCGCTTGCCATCGGTCAAAAGGGCCATGCTGAAAAAAGTGTAAAAACCAGAAATGCAGGACAGGCCATGGAGACATGGGAGCCTTGCTACGCTGATGGGCGGGCTGTAAATTGCCAGCAGCCACTCTGGAGAAGTGTACGGTGTGTCCTGAAACATGTAATAAGCACAGCTTAGAGACCATAGGGCACTTCCACTCATGGGCGTATAAATCGGGAAACCTAAAAATCAACAAGACACAGGCACCCCAAAGTTTAGGGCTGCTCTGTTTCCAAGAACCTCCACTTCGGTACACCTTCAATATCCCAGGAAAGCGAAAAATGGATAAAGAAGTTGTGGTACTTAGGCACAATGGAATATCACTCAGCCATGAAATCAATGTCATAAGGCTAGTAGCAGCAGGATGAGTGGATTTAGGTACGATGACTCTCAGTGAAATAAGTCACAGAGAAAAAGACACTTATCCTAAGATATCACTTATAGAGGGAATGTCAAAATCGCTACACTTGAACTGAATTACAAAACAGAACAGAGTCACACATTTAGAAAACACACTATGGCTGCTTAACGGGAAAGGTGAGGTGGGGTGATGCATAAAACAAGGGTTTGAAATTAGCTCAGATACCGTTCCACAAGCCAAATATGTAATAGACAAGACCTACTCCCTGCTCAGTGAACTGGACTCAACAGCCCCTATTCACCGCCCAAGAATATATCTGACTAGTAAGAGTCTTAAAACCTATGTATTGATCTCTCTCTGGAAGTGCATCAAGAGGGTGTAAAGCGGCATAAACACAGCAGTGAAAAGCAGCTAAACCCCATTATAAAAATAGATTACTTAAAAGAAACCCCATAAAACAAAGACAGTGAAAGAGAGAGAAATTCTTACAAAATCCGTTCAGGGGCTCTGATGCAACCTGGATTGACCATATCTAGACCCACAGCTGGATGAGACATGAGGCTGGACACTCTTGGGGCTGAGAGGATTGGTGAGCTTGGGTGAGCAAACGCAGACCCTTTAAAGTCCTACTGCGTGGTACCCATGCCGTGGGTCCCAAATCTCCAGGTTCAAGGGCATCTTCCTACATCGAAAACATGCGTGGGAAACCCAGAAGATGGTACACCGTGTGATCGGGAAAGGGTTCTCAAACGCACCTCATTTCTCCTCTCCTTGTGCTCGGGTTCGCCATTCCAGCCGCTCTACTAACAATCTCCCTACTTGGAGAATCTGCACCTTTAACCTCCTGTTTCGGACAGGTCGCAATTTGGCCTGAGGATGAACGCGAAGACGGGGAACCAATGAGAGACTAGCTCTAGGTGTTGGGACAGGCACAGGTCACTCTATTTTCCCATCAGGAAGAAGAATGAACCACAGGCTCAGCCTGCCCCCCGGAACCAGAATACGGCCTGAAGCAATCCTGCGCTTTGGCGGCCAGCTCCCAAAAAAGCGAGTTGACAAATGGAGCTCAAGGGCACTGCAATTCACAAACCTGCAGAGTTATAAATGATAACTCTCGTCCACAAATATATTGAGGGAAGGCAACGAAGAGGATTTGAAAGCAAGGCAGAATTGCAGGAAACAGGTTTCAGGAGGCAGAGTCGACTCGCCTTGAAAGCACATGAAAAGCGGCAAAGCGTTGACAATGATGCCCTTGGCCAAAAAGGGCGTATGCGTTTTTTCCTGAATATATTCAGGAAAAAACGCATACGCCCTTTTTGGCCAACCAGGCAAGCCGGAAAGGCAAATCAGCGCTACAAAGAAGTCTCGCTTGCCATCGGTCAAAAGGGCCATGCTGAAAAAAGTGTAAAAACCAGAAATGCAGGACAGGCCATGGAGACATGGGAGCCTTGCTACGCTGATGGGCGGGCTGTAAATTGCCAGCAGCCACTCTGGAGAAGTGTACGGTGTGTCCTGAAACATGTAATAAGCACAGCTTAGAGACCATAGGGCACTTCCACTCATGGGCGTATAAATCGGGAAACCTAAAAATCAACAAGACACAGGCACCCCAAAGTTTAGGGCTGCTCTGTTTCCAAGAACCTCCACTTCGGTACACCTTCAATATCCCAGGAAAGCGAAAAATGGATAAAGAAGTTGTGGTACTTAGGCACAATGGAATATCACTCAGCCATGAAATCAATGTCATAAGGCTAGTAGCAGCAGGATGAGTGGATTTAGGTACGATGACTCTCAGTGAAATAAGTCACAGAGAAAAAGACACTTATCCTAAGATATCACTTATAGAGGGAATGTCAAAATCGCTACACTTGAACTGAATTACAAAACAGAACAGAGTCACACATTTAGAAAACACACTATGGCTGCTTAACGGGAAAGGTGAGGTGGGGTGATGCATAAAACAAGGGTTTGAAATTAGCTCAGATACCGTTCCACAAGCCAAATATGTAATAGACAAGACCTACTCCCTGCTCAGTGAACTGGACTCAACAGCCCCTATTCACCGCCCAAGAATATATCTGACTAGTAAGAGTCTTAAAACCTATGTATTGATCTCTCTCTGGAAGTGCATCAAGAGGGTGTAAAGCGGCATAAACACAGCAGTGAAAAGCAGCTAAACCCCATTATAAAAATAGATTACTTAAAAGAAACCCCATAAAACAAAGACAGTGAAAGAGAGAGAAATTCTTACAAAATCCGTTCAGGGGCTCTGATGCAACCTGGATTGACCATATCTAGACCCACAGCTGGATGAGACATGAGGCTGGACACTCTTGGGGCTGAGAGGATTGGTGAGCTTGGGTGAGCAAACGCAGACCCTTTAAAGTCCTACTGCGTGGTACCCATGCCGTGGGTCCCAAATCTCCAGGTTCAAGGGCATCTTCCTACATCGAAAACATGCGTGGGAAACCCAGAAGATGGTACACCGTGTGATCGGGAAAGGGTTCTCAAACGCACCTCATTTCTCCTCTCCTTGTGCTCGGGTTCGCCATTCCAGCCGCTCTACTAACAATCTCCCTACTTGGAGAATCTGCACCTTTAACCTCCTGTTTCGGACAGGTCGCAATTTGGCCTGAGGATGAACGCGAAGACGGGGAACCAATGAGAGACTAGCTCTAGGTGTTGGGACAGGCACAGGTCACTCTATTTTCCCATCAGGAAGAAGAATGAACCACAGGCTCAGCCTGCCCCCCGGAACCAGAATACGGCCTGAAGCAATCCTGCGCTTTGGCGGCCAGCTCCCAAAAAAGCGAGTTGACAAATGGAGCTCAAGGGCACTGCAATTCACAAACCTGCAGAGTTATAAATGATAACTCTCGTCCACAAATATATTGAGGGAAGGCAACGAAGAGGATTTGAAAGCAAGGCAGAATTGCAGGAAACAGGTTTCAGGAGGCAGAGTCGACTCGCCTTGAAAGCACATGAAAAGCGGCAAAGCGTTGACAATGATGCCCTTGGCCAAAAAGGGCGTATGCGTTTTTTCCTGAATATATTCAGGAAAAAACGCATACGCCCTTTTTGGCCAACCAGGCAAGCCGGAAAGGCAAATCAGCGCTACAAAGAAGTCTCGCTTGCCATCGGTCAAAAGGGCCATGCTGAAAAAAGTGTAAAAACCAGAAATGCAGGACAGGCCATGGAGACATGGGAGCCTTGCTACGCTGATGGGCGGGCTGTAAATTGCCAGCAGCCACTCTGGAGAAGTGTACGGTGTGTCCTGAAACATGTAATAAGCACAGCTTAGAGACCATAGGGCACTTCCACTCATGGGCGTATAAATCGGGAAACCTAAAAATCAACAAGACACAGGCACCCCAAAGTTTAGGGCTGCTCTGTTTCCAAGAACCTCCACTTCGGTACACCTTCAATATCCCAGGAAAGCGAAAAATGGATAAAGAAGTTGTGGTACTTAGGCACAATGGAATATCACTCAGCCATGAAATCAATGTCATAAGGCTAGTAGCAGCAGGATGAGTGGATTTAGGTACGATGACTCTCAGTGAAATAAGTCACAGAGAAAAAGACACTTATCCTAAGATATCACTTATAGAGGGAATGTCAAAATCGCTACACTTGAACGGAATTACAAAACAGAACAGAGTCACACATTTAGAAAACACACTATGGCTGCTTAACGGGAAAGGTGAGGTGGGGTGATGTGTAAAACAAGGGTTTGAAATTAGCTCAGATACCGTTCCACAAGCCAAATATGTAATAGACAAGACCTACTCCCTGCTCAGTGAACTGGACTCAACAGCCCCTATTCACCGCCCAAGAATATATCTGACTAGTAAGAGTCTTAAAACCTATGTATTGATCTCTCTCTGGAAGTGCATCAAGAGGGTGTAAAGCGGCATAAACACAGCAGTGAAAAGCAGCTAAACCCCATTATAAAAATAGATTACTTAAAAAAAAAACCCATAAAACAAAGACAGTGAAAGAGAGAGAAATTCTTACAAAATCCGTTCAGGGGCTCTGATGCAACCTGGATTGACCATATCTAGACCCACAGCTGGATGAGACATGAGGCTGGACACTCTTGGGGCTGAGAGGATTGGTGAGCTTGGGTGAGCAAACGCAGACCCTTTAAAGTCCTACTGCGTGGTACCCATGCCGTGGGTCCCAAATCTCCAGGTTCAAGGGCATCTTCCTACATCGAAAACATGTGTGGGAAACCCAGAAGATGGTACACCGTGTGATCGGGAAAGGGTTCTCAAACGCACCTCATTTCTCCTCTCCTTGTGCTCGGGTTCGCCATTCCAGCCGCTCTACTAACAATCTCCCTACTTGGAGAATCAGCACCTTTAACCTCCTGTTTCGGACAGGTCGCAATTTGGCCTGAGGATGAACGGGAAGAGGGGGAACCAATGAGAGACTAGCTCTAGGTGTTGGGACAGGCACAGGTCACTCTATTTTCCCATCAGGAAGAAGAATGAAACACAGGCTCAGCCTACCCCCGGAACCAGAATACGGCCTGAAGCAATCCTGCGCTTTGGCGGCCACCTCCCAAAAAAGCGAGTTGACAAATGGAGCTCAGGGGCACTGCAACTCACAAACCTGCAGAGTTATAAATGATAACTCTCGTCCACAAATATATTGAGGGAAGGCAACGAAGAGGATTTGAAAGCAAGGCAGAATTGCAGGAAACAGGTTTCAGGAGGCAGACTCGACTCGCCTTGAAAGCACATGAAAAGCGGCAAAGCGTTGACAATGATGCCCTTGGCCAAAAAGGGCGTATGCGTTTTTTCCTGAATATATTCAGGAAAAAACGCATACGCCCTTTTTGGCCAACCAGGCAAGCCGGAAAGGCAAATCAGCGCTACAAAGAAGTCTCGCTTGCCATCGGTCAAAAGGGCCATGCTGAAAAAAGTGTAAAAACCAGAAATGCAGGACAGGCCATGGAGACATGGGAGCCTTGCTACGCTGATGGGCGGGCTGTAAATTGCCAACAGCCACTCTGGAGAAGTGTACGGTGTGTCCTGAAACATGTAATAAGCACAGCTTAGAGAGCATAGGGCACTTCCACTCATGGGCGTATAAATCGGGAAACCTAAAAATCAACAAGACACAGGCACCCCAAAGTTTAGGGCTGCTCTGTTTCCAAGAACCTCCACTTCGGTACACCTTCAATATCCCAGGAAAGCGAAAAATGGATAAAGAAGTTGTGGTACTTAGGCACAATGGAATATCACTCAGCCATGAAATCAATGTCATAAGGCTAGTAGCAGCAGGATGAGTGGATTTAGGTACGATGACTCTCAGTGAAATAAGTCACAGAGAAAAAGACACTTATCCTAAGATATCACTTATAGAGGGAATGTCAAAATCGCTACACTTGAACTGAATTACAAAACAGAACAGAGTCACACATTTAGAAAACACACTATGGCTGCTTAACGGGAAAGGTGAGGTGGGGTGATGTGTAAAACAAGGGTTTGAAATTAGCTCAGATACCGTTCCACAAGCCAAATATGTAATAGACAAGACCTACTCCCTGCTCAGTGAACTGGACTCAACAGCCCCTATTCACCGCCCAAGAATATATCTGACTAGTAAGAGTCTTAAAACCTATGTATTGATCTCTCTCTGGAAGTGCATCAAGAGGGTGTAAAGCGGCATAAACACAGCAGTGAAAAGCAGCTAAACCCCATTATAAAAATAGATTACTTAAAAAAAAAAACCCATAAAACAAAGACAGTGAAAGAGAGAGAAATTCTTACAAAATCCGTTCAGGGGCTCTGATGCAACCTGGATTGACCATATCTAGACCCACAGCTGGATGAGACATGAGGCTGGACACTCTTGGGGCTGAGAGGATTGGTGAGCTTGGGTGAGCAAACGCAGACCCTTTAAAGTCCTACTGCGTGGTACCCATGCCGTGGGTCCCAAATCTCCAGGTTCAAGGGCATCTTCCTACATCGAAAACATGTGTGGGAAACCCAGAAGATGGTACACCGTGTGATCGGGAAAGGGTTCTCAAACGCACCTCATTTCTCCTCTCCTTGTGCTCGGGTTCGCCATTCCAGCCGCTCTACTAACAATCTCCCTACTTGGAGAATCAGCACCTTTAACCTCCTGTTTCGGACAGGTCGCAATTTGGCCTGAGGATGAACGGGAAGAGGGGGAACCAATGAGAGAGTAGCTCTAGGTGTTGGGACAGGCACAGGTCACTCTATTTTCCCATCAGGAAGAAGAATGAAACACAGGCTCAGCCTACCCCCGGAACCAGAATACGGCCTGAAGCAATCCTGCGCTTTGGCGGCCACCTCCCAAAAAAGCGAGTTGACAAATGGAGCTCAGGGGCACTGCAACTCACAAACCTGCAGAGTTATAAATGATAACTCTCGTCCACAAATATATTGAGGGAAGGCAACGAAGAGGATTTGAAAGCAAGGCAGAATTGCAGGAAACAGGTTTCAGGAGGCAGACTCGACTCGCCTTGAAAGCACATGAAAAGCGGCAAAGCGTTGACAATGATGCCCTTGGCCAAAAAGGGCGTATGCGTTTTTTCCTGAATATATTCAGGAAAAAACGCATACGCCCTTTTTGGCCAACCAGGCAAGCCGGAAAGGCAAATCAGCGCTACAAAGAAGTCTCGCTTGCCATCGGTCAAAAGGGCCATGCTGAAAAAAGTGTAAAAACCAGAAATGCAGGACAGGCCATGGAGACATGGGAGCCTTGCTACGCTGATGGGCGGGCTGTAAATTGCCAACAGCCACTCTGGAGAAGTGTACGGTGTGTCCTGAAACATGTAATAAGCACAGCTTAGAGAGCATAGGGCACTTCCACTCATGGGCGTATAAATCGGGAAACCTAAAAATCAACAAGACACAGGCACCCCAAAGTTTAGGGCTGCTCTGTTTCCAAGAACCTCCACTTCGGTACACCTTCAATATCCCAGGAAAGCGAAAAATGGATAAAGAAGTTGTGGTACTTAGGCACAATGGAATATCACTCAGCCATGAAATCAATGTCATAAGGCTAGTAGCAGCAGGATGAGTGGATTTAGGTACGATGACTCTCAGTGAAATAAGTCACAGAGAAAAAGACACTTATCCTAAGATATCACTTATAGAGGGAATGTCAAAATCGCTACACTTGAACTGAATTACAAAACAGAACAGAGTCACACATTTAGAAAACACACTATGGCTGCTTAACGGGAAAGGTGAGGTGGGGTGATGCATAAAACAAGGGTTTGAAATTAGCTCAGATACCGTTCCACAAGCCAAATATGTAATAGACAAGACCTACTCCCTGCTCAGTGAACTGGACTCAACAGCCCCTATTCACCGCCCAAGAATATATCTGACTAGTAAGAGTCTTAAAACCTATATATCGATCTCTCTCTGGAAGTGCATCAAGAGGGTGTAAAGCGGCATAAACACAGCAGTGAAAAGCAGCTAAACCCCATTATAAAAATAGATTACTTAAAAAAAACCCCAGAAAACAAAGACAGTGAAAGAGAGAGAAATTCTTACAAAATCCGTTCAGGGGCTCTGATGCAACCTGGATTGACCATATCTAGACCCACAGCTGGATGAGACATAAGGCTGGACACTCTTGGGGCTGAGAGGATTGGTGAGCTTGGGTGAGCAAACGCAGACCCTTTAAAGTCCTACTGCGTGGTACCCATGCCGTGGGTCCCAAATCTCCAGGTTCAAGGGCATCTTCCTACATCGAAAACATGCGTGGGAAACCCAGAAGATGGTACACCGTGTGATCGGGAAAGGGTTCTCAAATGCACCTCATTTCTCCTCTCCTTGTGCTCGGGTTCGCCATTCCAGCCGCTCTACTAACAATCTCCCTACTTGGAGAATCAGCACCTTTAACCTCCTGTTTCGGACAGGTCGCAATTTGGCCTGAGGATGAACGGGAAGAGGGGGAACCAATGAGAGACTAGCTCTAGGTGTTGGGACAGGCACAGGTCACTCTATTTTCCCATCAGGAAGAAGAATGAACCACAGGCTCAGCCTGCCCCCGGAACCAGAATACGGCCTGAAGCAATCCTGCGCTTTGGCGGCCAGCTCCCAAAAAAGCGAGTTGACAAATGGAGCTCAGGGGCACTGCAACTCACAAACCTGCAGAATAATAAATGATAACTCTCGTCCACAAATATATTGAGGGAAGGCAACGAAGAGGATTTGAAAGCAAGGCAGAATTGCAGGAAACAGGTTTCAGGAGGCAGACTCGACTCGCCTTGAAAGCACATGAAAAGTGGCAAAGCGTTGACAATGATGCCCTTGGCCAAAAAGGGCGTATGCGTTTTTTCCTGAATATATTCAGGAAAAAACGCATACGCCCTTTTTGGCCAACCAGGCAAGCCCGAAAGGCAAATCAGCGCTACAAAGAAGTCTCGCTTGCCATCGGTCAAAAGGGCCATGCTGAAAAAAGTGTAAAAACCAGAAATGCAGGACAGGCCATGGAGACATGGGAGCCTTGCTACGCTGATGGGCGGGCTGTAAATTGCCAGCAGCCACTCTGGAGAAGTGTACGGTGTGTCCTGAAACATGTAATAAGCACAGCTTAGAGACCATAGGGCACTTCCACTCATGGGCGTATAAATCGGGAAACCTAAAAATCAACAAGACACAGGCACCCCAAAGTTTAGGGCTGCTCTGTTTCCAAGAACCTCCACTTCGGTACACCTTCAATATCCCAGGAAAGCGAAAAATGGATAAAGAAGTTGTGGTACTTAGGCACAATGGAATATCACTCAGCCATGAAATCAATGTCATAAGGCTAGTAGCAGCAGGATGAGTGGATTTAGGTACGATGACTCTCAGTGAAATAAGTCACAGAGAAAAAGACACTTATCCTAAGATATCACTTATAGAGGGAATGTCAAAATCGCTACACTTGAACTGAATTACAACACAGAACAGAGTCACACATTTAGAAAACACACTATGGCTGCTTAACGGGAAAGGTGAGGTGGGGTGATGCATAAAACAAGGGTTTGAAATTAGCTCAGATACCGTTCCACAAGCCAAATATGTAATAGACAAGACCTACTCCCTGCTCAGTGAACTGGACTCAACAGCTCCTATTCACCGCCCAAGAATATATCTGACTAGTAAGAGTCTTAAAACCTATGTATTGATCTCTCTCTGGAAGTGCATCAAGAGGGTGTAAAGCGGCATAAACACAGCAGTGAAAAGCAGCTAAACCCCATTATAAAAATAGATTACTTAAAAAAAAAACCCATAAAACAAAGACAGTGAAAGAGAGAGAAATTCTTACAAAATCCGTTCAGGGGCTCTGATGCAACCTGGATTGACCATATCTAGACCCACAGCTGGATGAGACATAAGGCTGGACACTCTTGGGGCTGAGAGGATTGGTGAGCTTGGGTGAGCAAACGCAGACCCTTTAAAGTCCTACTGCGTGGTACCCATGCCGTGGGTCCCAAATCTCCAGGTTCAAGGGCATCTTCCTACATCGAAAACATGCGTGGGAAACCCAGAAGATGGTACACCGTGTGATCGGGAAAGGGTTCTCAAACGCACCTCATTTCTCCTCTCCTTGTGCTCGGGTTCGCCATTCCAGCCGCTCTACTAACAATCTCCCTACTTGGAGAATCTGCACCTTTAACCTCCTGTTTCGGACAGGTCGCAATTTGGCCTGAGGATGAACGCGAAGACGGGGAACCAATGAGAGACCAGCTCTAGGTGTTGGGACAGGCACAGGTCACTCTATTTTCCCATCACGAAGAAGAATGAAACACAGGCTCAGCCTGCCCCCGGAACCAGAATACGGCCTGAAGCAATCCTGCGCTTTGGCGGCCACCTCCCAAAAAAGCGAGTTGACAAATGGAGCTCAGGGGCACTGCAACTCACAAACCTGCAGAGTTATAAATGATAACTCTCGTCCACAAATATATTGAGGGAAGGCAACGAAGAGGATTTGAAAGCAAGGCAGAATTGCAGGAAACAGGTTTCAGGAGGCAGACTCGACTCGCCTTGAAAGCACATGAAAAGCGGCAAAGCGTTGACAATGATGCCCTTGGCCAAAAAGGGCGTATGCGTTTTTTCCTGAATATATTCAGGAAAAAACGCATACGCCCTTTTTGGCCAACCAGGCAAGCCGGAAAGGCAAATCAGCGCTACAAAGAAGTCTCGCTTGCCATCGGTCAAAAGGGCCATGCTGAAAAAAGTGTAAAAACCAGAAATGCAGGACAGGCCATGGAGACATGGGAGCCTTGCTACGCTGATGGGCGGGCTGTAAATTGCCAACAGCCACTCTGGAGAAGTGTACGGTGTGTCCTGAAACATGTAATAAGCACAGCTTAGAGACCATAGGGCACTTCCACTCATGGGCGTATAAATCGGGAAACCTAAAAATCAACAAGACACAGGCACCCCAAAGTTTAGGGCTGCTCTGTTTCCAAGAACCTCCACTTCGGTACACCTTCAATATCCCAGGAAAGCGAAAAATGGATAAAGAAGTTGTGGTACTTAGGCACAATGGAATATCACTCAGCCATGAAATCAATGTCATAAGGCTAGTAGCAGCAGGATGAGTGGATTTAGGTACGATGACTCTCAGTGAAATAAGTCACAGAGAAAAAGACACTTATCCTAAGATATCACTTATAGAGGGAATGTCAAAATCGCTACACTTGAACTGAATTACAAAACAGAACAGAGTCACACATTTAGAAAACACACTATGGCTGCTTAACGGGAAAGGTGAGGTGGGGTGATGCATAAAACAAGGGTTTGAAATTAGCTCAGATACCGTTCCACAAGCCAAATATGTAATAGACAAGACCTACTCCCTGCTCAGTGAACTGGACTCAACAGCCCCTATTCACCGCCCAACAATATATCTGACTAGTAAGAGTCTTAAAACCTATGTATTGATCTCTCTCTGGAAGTGCATCAAGAGGGTGTAAAGCGGCATAAACACAGCAGTGTAAAGCAGCTAAACCCCATTATAAAAATAGATTACTTAAAAAAAACCCCAGAAAACAAAGACAGTGAAAGAGAGAGAAATTCTTACAAAATCCGTTCAGGGGCTCTGATGCAACCTGGATTGACCATATCTAGACCCACAGCTGGATGAGACATAAGGCTGGACACTCTTGGGGCTGAGAGGATTGGTGAGCTTGGGTGAGCAAACGCAGACCCTTTAAAGTCCTACTGCGTGGTACCCATGCCGTGGGTCCCAAATCTCCAGGTTCAAGGGCATCTTCCTACATCGAAAACATGCGTGGGAAACCCAGAAGATGGTACACCGTGTGATCGCGAAAGGGTTCTCAAACGCACCTCATTTCTCCTCTCCTTGTGCTCGGGTTCGCCATTCCAGCCGCTCTACTAACAATCTCCCTACTTGGAGAATCTGCACCTTTAACCTCCTGTTTCGGACAGGTCGCAATTTGGCCTGAGGATGAACGGGATGACGGGGAACCAATGAGAGACTAGCTCTAGGTGTTGGGACAGGCACAGGTCACTCTATTTTCCCATCAGGAAGAAGAATGAACCACAGGCTCAGCCTGCCCCCCGGAACCAGAATACGGCCTGAAGCAATCCTGCGCTTTGGCGGCCAGCTCCCAAAAAAGCGAGTTGACAAATGGAGCTCAAGGGCACTGCAACTCACAAACCTGCAGAGTTATAAATGATAACTGTCGTCCACAAATATATTGAGGGAAGGCAACGAAGAGGATTTGAAAGCAAGGCAGAATTGCAGGAAACAGGTTTCAGAAGGCAGACTCGACTCGCCTTGAAAGCACATGAAAAGCGGCAAAGCGTTGACAATGATGCCCTTGGCCAAAAAGGGCGTATGCGTTTTTTCCTGAATATATTCAGGAAAAAACGCATACGCCCTTTTTGGCCAACCAGGCAAGCCGGAAAGGCAAATCAGCGCTACAAAGAAGTCTCGCTTGCCATCGGTCAAAAGGGCCATGCTGAAAAAAGTGTAAAAACCAGAAATGCAGGACAGGCCATGGAGACATGGGAGCCTTGCTACGCTGATGGGCGGGCTGTAAATTGCCAACAGCCACTCTGGAGAAGTGTACGGTGTGTCCTGAAACATGTAATAAGCACAGCTTAGAGAGCATAGGGCACTTCCACTCATGGGCGTATAAATCCGGAAACCTAAAAATCAACAAGACACAGGCACCCCAAAGTTTAGGGCAGCTCTGTTTCCAAGAACCTCCACTTCGGTACACCTTCAATATCCCAGGAAAGCGAAAAATGGATAAAGAAGTTGTGGTACTTAGGCACAATGGAATATCACTCAGCCATGAAATCAATGTCATAAGGCTAGTAGCAGCAGGATGAGTGGATTTAGGTACGATGACTCTCAGTGAAATAAGTCACAGAGAAAAAGACACTTATCCTAAGATATCACTTATAGAGGGAATGTCAAAATCGCAACACTTGAACTGAATTACAAAACAGAACAGAGTCACACATTTAGAAAACACACTATGGCTGCTTAACGGGAAAGGTGAGGTGGGGTGATGCATAAAACAAGGGTTTGAAATTAGCTCAGATACCGTTCCACAAGCCAAATATGTAATAGACAAGACCTACTCCCTGCTCAGTGAACTGGACTCAACAGCCCCTATTCACCGCCCAAGAATATATCTGACTAGTAAGAGTCTTAAAACCTATGTATTGATCTCTCTCTGGAAGTGCATCAAGAGGGTGTAAAGCGGCATAAACACAGCAGTGAAAAGCAGCTAAACCCCATTATAAAAATAGATTACTTAAAAAAAACCCCATAAAACAAAGACAGTGAAAGAGAGAGAAATTCTTACAAAATCCGTTCAGGGGCTCTGATGCAACCTGGATTGACCATATCTAGACCCACAGCTGGATGAGACATAAGGCTGGACACTCTTGGGGCTGAGAGGATTGGTGAGCTTGGGTGAGCAAACGCAGACCCTTTAAAGTCCTACTGCGTGGTACCCATGCCGTGGGTCCCAAATCTCCAGGTTCAAGGGCATCTTCCTACATCGAAAACATGCGTGGGAAACCCAGAAGATGGTACACCGTGTGATCGGGAAAGGGTTCTCAAACGCACCTCATTTCTCCTCTCCTTGTGCTCGGGTTCGCCATTCCAGCCGCTCTACTAACAATCTCCCTACTTGGAGAATCAGCACCTTTAACCTCCTGTTTCGGACAGGTCGCAATTTGGCCTGAGGATGAACGGGAAGAGGGGGAACCAATGAGAGACTAGCTCTAGGTGTTGGGACAGGCACAGGTCACTCTATTTTCCCATCAGGAAGAAGAATGAACCACAGGCTCAGCCTGCCCCCGTAACCAGAATACGGCCTGAAGCAATCCTGCGCTTTGGCGGCCAGCTCCCAAAAAAGCGAGTTGACAAATGGAGCTCAGGGGCACTGCAACTCACAAACCTGCAGAATAATAAATGATAACTCTCGTCCACAAATATATTGAGGGAAGGCAACGAAGAGGATTTGAAAGCAAGGCAGAATTGCAGGAAACAGGTTTCAGAAGGCAGACTCGACTCGCCTTGAAAGCACATGAAAAGCGGCAAAGCGTTGACAATGATGCCCTTGGCCAAAAAGGGCGTATGCGTTTTTTCCTGAATATATTCAGGAAAAAACGCATACGCCCTTTTTGGCCAACCAGGCAAGCCCGAAAGGCAAATCAGCGCTACAAAGAAGTCTCGCTTGCCATCGGTCAAAAGGGCCATGCTGAAAAAAGTGTAAAAACCAGAAATGCAGGACAGGCCATGGAGACATGGGAGCCTTGCTACGCTGATGGGCGGGCTGTAAATTGCCAACAGCCACTCTGGAGAAGTGTACGGTGTGTCCTGAAACATGTAATAAGCACAGCTTAGAGAGCATAGGGCACTTCCACTCATGGGCGTATAAATCCGGAAACCTAAAAATCAACAAGACACAGGCACCCCAAAGTTTAGGGCTGCTCTGTTTCCAAGAACCTCCACTTCGGTACACCTTCAATATCCCAGGAAAGCGAAAAATGGATAAAGAAGTTGTGGTACTTAGGCACAATGGAATATCACTCAGCCATGAAATCAATGTCATAAGGCTAGTAGCAGCAGGATGAGTGGATTTAGGTACGATGACTCTCAGTGAAATAAGTCACAGAGAAAAAGACACTTATCCTAAGATATCACTTATAGAGGGAATGTCAAAATCGCAACACTTGAACTGAATTACAAAACAGAACAGAGTCACACATTTAGAAAACACACTATGGCTGCTTAACGGGAAAGGTGAGGTGGGGTGATGCATAAAACAAGGGTTTGAAATTAGCTCAGATACCGTTCCACAAGCCAAATATGTAATAGACAAGACCTACTCCCTGCTCAGTGAACTGGACTCAACAGCCCCTATTCACCGCCCAAGAATATATCTGACTAGTAAGAGTCTTAAAACCTATGTATTGATCTCTCTCTGGAAGTGCATCAAGAGGGTGTAAAGCGGCATAAACACAGCAGTGAAAAGCAGCTAAACCCCATTATAAAAATAGATTACTTAAAAAAAACCCCATAAAACAAAGACAGTGAAAGAGAGAGAAATTCTTACAAAATCCGTTCAGGGGCTCTGATGCAACCTGGATTGACCATATCTAGACCCACAGCTGGATGAGACATAAGGCTGGACACTCTTGGGGCTGAGAGGATTGGTGAGCTTGGGTGAGCAAACGCAGACCCTTTAAAGTCCTAATGCGTGGTACCCATGCCGTGGGTCCCAAATCTCCAGGTTCAAGGGCATCTTCCTACATCGAAAACATGCGTGGGAAACCCAGAAGATGGTACACCGTGTGATCGGGAAAGGGTTCTCAAACGCACCTCATTTCTCCTCTCCTTGTGCTCGGGTTCGCCATTCCAGCCGCTCTACTAACAATCTCCCTACTTGGAGAATCAGCACCTTTAACCTCCTGTTTCGGACAGGTCGCAATTTGGCCTGAGGATGAACGGGAAGAGGGGGAACCAATGAGAGACTAGCTCTAGGTGTTGGGACAGGCACAGGTCACTCTATTTTCCCATCAGGAAGAAGAATGAACCACAGGCTCAGCCTGCCCCCGGAACCAGAATACGGCCTGAAGCAATCCTGCGCTTTGGCGGCCAGCTCCCAAAAAAGCGAGTTGACAAATGGAGCTCAGGGGCACTGCAACTCACAAACCTGCAGAATAATAAATGATAACTCTCGTCCACAAATATATTGAGGGAAGGCAACGAAGAGGATTTGAAAGCAAGGCAGAATTGCAGGAAACAGGTTTCAGGAGGCAGACTCGACTCGCCTTGAAAGCACATGAAAAGTGGCAAAGCGTTGACAATGATGCCCTTGGCCAAAAAGGGCGTATGCGTTTTTTCCTGAATATATTCAGGAAAAAACGCATACGCCCTTTTTGGCCAACCAGGCAAGCCCGAAAGGCAAATCAGCGCTACAAAGAAGTCTCGCTTGCCATCGGTCAAAAGGGCCATGCTGAAAAAAGTGTAAAAACCAGAAATGCAGGACAGGCCATGGAGACATGGGAGCCTTGCTACGCTGATGGGCGGGCTGTAAATTGCCAGCAGCCACTCTGGAGAAGTGTACGGTGTGTCCTGAAACATGTAATAAGCACAGCTTAGAGAGCATAGGGCACTTCCACTCATGGGCGTATAAATCGGGAAACCTAAAAATCAACAAGACACAGGCACCCCAAAGTTTAGGGCTGCTCTGTTTCCAAGAACCTCCACTTCGGTACACCTTCAATATCCCAGGAAAGCGAAAAATGGATAAAGAAGTTGTGGTACTTAGGCACAATGGAATATCACTCAGCCATGAAATCAATGTCATAAGGCTAGTAGCAGCAGGATGAGTGGATTTAGGTACGATGACTCTCAGTGAAATAAGTCACAGAGAAAAAGACACTTATCCTAAGATATCACTTATAGAGGGAATGTCAAAATCGCTACACTTGAACTGAATTACAAAACAGAACAGAGTCACACATTTAGAAAACACACTATGGCTGCTTAACGGGAAAGGTGAGGTGGGGTGATGCATAAAACAAGGGTTTGAAATTAGCTCAGATACCGTTCCACAAGCCAAATATGTAATAGACAAGACCTACTCCCTGCTCAGTGAACTGGACTCAACAGCTCCTATTCACCGCCCAAGAATATATCTGACTAGTAAGAGTCTTAAAACCTATGTATTGATCTCTCTCTGGAAGTGCATCAAGAGGGTGTAAAGCGGCATAAACACAGCAGTGAAAAGCAGCTAAACCCCATTATAAAAATAGATTACTTAAAAAAAAAACCCATAAAACAAAGACAGTGAAAGAGAGAGAAATTCTTACAAAATCCGTTCAGGGGCTCTGATGCAACCTGGATTGACCATATCTAGACCCACAGCTGGATGAGACATAAGGCTGGACACTCTTGGGGCTGAGAGGATTGGTGAGCTTGGGTGAGCAAACGCAGACCCTTTAAAGTCCTACTGCGTGGTACCCATGCCGTGGGTCCCAAATCTCCAGGTTCAAGGGCATCTTCCTACATCGAAAACATGCGTGGGAAACCCAGAAGATGGTACACCGTGTGATCGGGAAAGGGTTCTCAAACGCACCTAATTTCTCCTCTCCTTGTGCTCGGGTTCGCCATTCCAGCCGCTCTACTAACAATCTCCCTACTTGGAGAATCTGCACCTTTAACCTCCTGTTTCGGACAGGTCGCAATTTGGCCTGAGGATGAACGCGAAGACGGGGAACCAATGAGAGACCAGCTCTAGGTGTTGGGACAGGCACAGGTCACTCTATTTTCCCATCACGAAGAAGAATGAAACACAGGCTCAGCCTGCCCCCGGAACCAGAATACGGCCTGAAGCAATCCTGCGCTTTGGCGGCCACCTCCCAAAAAAGCGAGTTGACAAATGGAGCTCAGGGGCACTGCAACTCACAAACCTGCAGAGTTATAAATGATAACTCTCGTCCACAAATATATTGAGGGAAGGCAACGAAGAGGATTTGAAAGCAAGGCAGAATTGCAGGAAACAGGTTTCAGGAGGCAGACTCGACTCGCCTTGAAAGCACATGAAAAGCGGCAAAGCGTTGACAATGATGCCCTTGGCCAAAAAGGGCGTATGCGTTTTTTCCTGAATATATTCAGGAAAAAACGCATACGCCCTTTTTGGCCAACCAGGCAAGCCGGAAAGGCAAATCAGCGCTACAAAGAAGTCTCGCTTGCCATCGGTCAAAAGGGCCATGCTGAAAAAAGTGTAAAAACCAGAAATGCAGGACAGGCCATGGAGACATGGGAGCCTTGCTACGCTGATGGGCGGGCTGTAAATTGCCAACAGCCACTCTGGAGAAGTGTACGGTGTGTCCTGAAACATGTAATAAGCACAGCTTAGAGACCATAGGGCACTTCCACTCATGGGCGTATAAATCGGGAAACCTAAAAATCAACAAGACACAGGCACCCCAAAGTTTAGGGCTGCTC
Organism: Eubalaena glacialis; assembly: GCF_028564815.1. NCBI lineage: Eukaryota > Metazoa > Chordata > Mammalia > Artiodactyla > Balaenidae > Eubalaena > Eubalaena glacialis. Next base: position 121,716,071 of record NC_083722.1, read on the forward strand.
TGTTTCCAAGAACCTCCACTTCGGTACACCTTCAATATCCCAGGAAAGCGAAAAATGGATAAAGAAGTTGTGGTACTTAGGCACAATGGAATATCACTCAGCCATGAAATCAATGTCATAAGGCTAGTAGCAGCAGGATGAGTGGATTTAGGTACGATGACTCTCAGTGAAATAAGTCACAGAGAAAAAGACACTTATCCTAAGATATCACTTATAGAGGGAATGTCAAAATCGCTACACTTGAACTGAATTACAAAACAGAACAGAGTCACACATTTAGAAAACACACTATGGCTGCTTAACGGGAAAGGTGAGGTGGGGTGATGCATAAAACAAGGGTTTGAAATTAGCTCAGATACCGTTCCACAAGCCAAATATGTAATAGACAAGACCTACTCCCTGCTCAGTGAACTGGACTCAACAGCCCCTATTCACCGCCCAACAATATATCTGACTAGTAAGAGTCTTAAAACCTATGTATTGATCTCTCTCTGGAAGTGCATCAAGAGGGTGTAAAGCGGCATAAACACAGCAGTGAAAAGCAGCTAAACCCCATTATAAAAATAGATTACTTAAAAAAAACCCCAGAAAACAAAGACAGTGAAAGAGAGAGAAATTCTTACAAAATCCGTTCAGGGGCTCTGATGCAACCTGGATTGACCATATCTAGACCCACAGCTGGATGAGACATAAGGCTGGACACTCTTGGGGCTGAGAGGATTGGTGAGCTTGGGTGAGCAAACGCAGACCCTTTAAAGTCCTACTGCGTGGTACCCATGCCGTGGGTCCCAAATCTCCAGGTTCAAGGGCATCTTCCTACATCGAAAACATGCGTGGCAAACCCAGAAGATGGTACACCGTGTGATCGCGAAAGGGTTCTCAAACGCACCTCATTTCTCCTCTCCTTGTGCTCGGGTTCGCCATTCCAGCCGCTCTACTAACAATCTCCCTACTTGGAGAATCTGCACCTTTAACCTCCTGTTTCGGACAGGTCGCAATTTGGCCTGAGGATGAACGGGATGACGGGGAACCAATGAGAGACTAGCTCTAGGTGTTGGGACAGGCACAGGTCACTCTATTTTCCCATCAGGAAGAAGAATGAACCACAGGCTCAGCCTGCCCCCCGGAACCAGAATACGGCCTGAAGCAATCCTGCGCTTTGGCGGCCAGCTCCCAAAAAAGCGAGTTGACAAATGGAGCTCAAGGGCACTGCAACTCACAAACCTGCAGAGTTATAAATGATAACTGTCGTCCACAAATATATTGAGGGAAGGCAACGAAGAGGATTTGAAAGCAAGGCAGAATTGCAGGAAACAGGTTTCAGAAGGCAGACTCGACTCGCCTTGAAAGCACATGAAAAGCGGCAAAGCGTTGACAATGATGCCCTTGGCCAAAAAGGGCGTATGCGTTTTTTCCTGAATATATTCAGGAAAAAACGCATACGCCCTTTTTGGCCAACCAGGCAAGCCGGAAAGGCAAATCAGCGCTACAAAGAAGTCTCGCTTGCCATCGGTCAAAAGGGCCATGCTGAAAAAAGTGTAAAAACCAGAAATGCAGGACAGGCCATGGAGACATGGGAGCCTTGCTACGCTGATGGGCGGGCTGTAAATTGCCAACAGCCACTCTGGAGAAGTGTACGGTGTGTCCTGAAACATGTAATAAGCACAGCTTAGAGAGCATAGGGCACTTCCACTCATGGGCGTATAAATCCGGAAACCTAAAAATCAACAAGACACAGGCACCCCAAAGTTTAGGGCAGCTCTGTTTCCAAGAACCTCCACTTCGGTACACCTTCAATATCCCAGGAAAGCGAAAAATGGATAAAGAAGTTGTGGTACTTAGGCACAATGGAATATCACTCAGCCATGAAATCAATGTCATAAGGCTAGTAGCAGCAGGATGAGTGGATTTAGGTACGATGACTCTCAGTGAAATAAGTCACAGAGAAAAAGACACTTATCCTAAGATATCACTTATAGAGGGAATGTCAAAATCGCAACACTTGAACTGAATTACAAAACAGAACAGAGTCACACATTTAGAAAACACACTATGGCTGCTTAACGGGAAAGGTGAGGTGGGGTGATGCATAAAACAAGGGTTTGAAATTAGCTCAGATACCGTTCCACAAGCCAAATATGTAATAGACAAGACCTACTCCCTGCTCAGTGAACTGGACTCAACAGCCCCTATTCACCGCCCAAGAATATATCTGACTAGTAAGAGTCTTAAAACCTATGTATTGATCTCTCTCTGGAAGTGCATCAAGAGGGTGTAAAGCGGCATAAACACAGCAGTGAAAAGCAGCTAAACCCCATTATAAAAATAGATTACTTAAAAAAAACCCCATAAAACAAAGACAGTGAAAGAGAGAGAAATTCTTACAAAATCCGTTCAGGGGCTCTGATGCAACCTGGATTGACCATATCTAGACCCACAGCTGGATGAGACATAAGGCTGGACACTCTTGGGGCTGAGAGGATTGGTGAGCTTGGGTGAGCAAACGCAGACCCTTTAAAGTCCTACTGCGTGGTACCCATGCCGTGGGTCCCAAATCTCCAGGTTCAAGGGCATCTTCCTACATCGAAAACATGCGTGGGAAACCCAGAAGATGGTACACCGTGTGATCGCGAAAGGGTTCTCAAACGCACCTCATTTCTCCTCTCCTTGTGCTCGGGTTCGCCATTCCAGCCGCTCTACTAACAATCTCCCTACTTGGAGAATCTGCACCTTTAACCTCCTGTTTCGGACAGGTCGCAATTTGGCCTGAGGATGAACGGGATGACGGGGAACCAATGAGAGACTAGCTCTAGGTGTTGGGACAGGCACAGGTCACTCTATTTTCCCATCAGGAAGAAGAATGAACCACAGGCTCAGCCTGCCCCCCGGAACCAGAATACGGCCTGAAGCAATCCTGCGCTTTGGCGGCCAGCTCCCAAAAAAGCGAGTTGACAAATGGAGCTCAAGGGCACTGCAACTCACAAACCTGCAGAGTTATAAATGATAACTGTCGTCCACAAATATATTGAGGGAAGGCAACGAAGAGGATTTGAAAGCAAGGCAGAATTGCAGGAAACAGGTTTCAGAAGGCAGACTCGACTCGCCTTGAAAGCACATGAAAAGCGGCAAAGCGTTGACAATGATGCCCTTGGCCAAAAAGGGCGTATGCGTTTTTTCCTGAATATATTCAGGAAAAAACGCATACGCCCTTTTTGGCCAACCAGGCAAGCCGGAAAGGCAAATCAGCGCTACAAAGAAGTCTCGCTTGCCATCGGTCAAAAGGGCCATGCTGAAAAAAGTGTAAAAACCAGAAATGCAGGACAGGCCATGGAGACATGGGAGCCTTGCTACGCTGATGGGCGGGCTGTAAATTGCCAACAGCCACTCTGGAGAAGTGTACGGTGTGTCCTGAAACATGTAATAAGCACAGCTTAGAGAGCATAGGGCACTTCCACTCATGGGCGTATAAATCCGGAAACCTAAAAATCAACAAGACACAGGCACCCCAAAGTTTAGGGCAGCTCTGTTTCCAAGAACCTCCACTTCGGTACACCTTCAATATCCCAGGAAAGCGAAAAATGGATAAAGAAGTTGTGGTACTTAGGCACAATGGAATATCACTCAGCCATGAAATCAATGTCATAAGGCTAGTAGCAGCAGGATGAGTGGATTTAGGTACGATGACTCTCAGTGAAATAAGTCACAGAGAAAAAGACACTTATCCTAAGATATCACTTATAGAGGGAATGTCAAAATCGCAACACTTGAACTGAATTACAAAACAGAACAGAGTCACACATTTAGAAAACACACTATGGCTGCTTAACGGGAAAGGTGAGGTGGGGTGATGCATAAAACAAGGGTTTGAAATTAGCTCAGATACCGTTCCACAAGCCAAATATGTAATAGACAAGACCTACTCCCTGCTCAGTGAACTGGACTCAACAGCCCCTATTCACCGCCCAAGAATATATCTGACTAGTAAGAGTCTTAAAACCTATGTATTGATCTCTCTCTGGAAGTGCATCAAGAGGGTGTAAAGCGGCATAAACACAGCAGTGAAAAGCAGCTAAACCCCATTATAAAAATAGATTACTTAAAAAAAACCCCATAAAACAAAGACAGTGAAAGAGAGAGAAATTCTTACAAAATCCGTTCAGGGGCTCTGATGCAACCTGGATTGACCATATCTAGACCCACAGCTGGATGAGACATAAGGCTGGACACTCTTGGGGCTGAGAGGATTGGTGAGCTTGGGTGAGCAAACGCAGACCCTTTAAAGTCCTACTGCGTGGTACCCATGCCGTGGGTCCCAAATCTCCAGGTTCAAGGGCATCTTCCTACATCGAAAACATGCGTGGGAAACCCAGAAGATGGTACACCGTGTGATCGCGAAAGGGTTCTCAAACGCACCTCATTTCTCCTCTCCTTGTGCTCGGGTTCGCCATTCCAGCCGCTCTACTAACAATCTCCCTACTTGGAGAATCTGCACCTTTAACCTCCTGTTTCGGACAGGTCGCAATTTGGCCTGAGGATGAACGGGATGACGGGGAACCAATGAGAGACTAGCTCTAGGTGTTGGGACAGGCACAGGTCACTCTATTTTCCCATCAGGAAGAAGAATGAACCACAGGCTCAGCCTGCCCCCCGGAACCAGAATACGGCCTGAAGCAATCCTGCGCTTTGGCGGCCAGCTCCCAAAAAAGCGAGTTGACAAATGGAGCTCAAGGGCACTGCAACTCACAAACCTGCAGAGTTATAAATGATAACTGTCGTCCACAAATATATTGAGGGAAGGCAACGAAGAGGATTTGAAAGCAAGGCAGAATTGCAGGAAACAGGTTTCAGAAGGCAGACTCGACTCGCCTTGAAAGCACATGAAAAGCGGCAAAGCGTTGACAATGATGCCCTTGGCCAAAAAGGGCGTATGCGTTTTTTCCTGAATATATTCAGGAAAAAACGCATACGCCCTTTTTGGCCAACCAGGCAAGCCGGAAAGGCAAATCAGCGCTACAAAGAAGTCTCGCTTGCCATCGGTCAAAAGGGCCATGCTGAAAAAAGTGTAAAAACCAGAAATGCAGGACAGGCCATGGAGACATGGGAGCCTTGCTACGCTGATGGGCGGGCTGTAAATTGCCAGCAGCCACTCTGGAGAAGTGTACGGTGTGTCCTGAAACATGTAATAAGCACAGCTTAGAGACCATAGGGCACTTCCACTCATGGGCGTATAAATCGGGAAACCTAAAAATCAACAAGACACAGGCACCCCAAAGTTTAGGGCTGCTCTGTTTCCAAGAACCTCCACTTCGGTACACCTTCAATATCCCAGGAAAGCGAAAAATGGATAAAGAAGTTGTGGTACTTAGGCACAATGGAATATCACTCAGCCATGAAATCAATGTCATAAGGCTAGTAGCAGCAGGATGAGTGGATTTAGGTACGATGACTCTCAGTGAAATAAGTCACAGAGAAAAAGACACTTATCCTAAGATATCACTTATAGAGGGAATGTCAAAATCGCTACACTTGAACTGAATTACAAAACAGAACAGAGTCACACATTTAGAAAACACACTATGGCTGCTTAACGGGAAAGGTGAGGTGGGGTGATGCATAAAACAAGGGTTTGAAATTAGCTCAGATACCGTTCCACAAGCCAAATATGTAATAGACAAGACCTACTCCCTGCTCAGTGAACTGGACTCAACAGCTCCTATTCACCGCCCAAGAATATATCTGACTAGTAAGAGTCTTAAAACCTATGTATTGATCTCTCTCTGGAAGTGCATCAAGAGGGTGTAAAGCGGCATAAACACAGCAGTGAAAAGCAGCTAAACCCCATTATAAAAATAGATTACTTAAAAAAAAAACCCATAAAACAAAGACAGTGAAAGAGAGAGAAATTCTTACAAAATCCGTTCAGGGGCTCTGATGCAACCTGGATTGACCATATCTAGACCCACAGCTGGATGAGACATAAGGCTGGACACTCTTGGGGCTGAGAGGATTGGTGAGCTTGGGTGAGCAAACGCAGACCCTTTAAAGTCCTACTGCGTGGTACCCATGCCGTGGGTCCCAAATCTCCAGGTTCAAGGGCATCTTCCTACATCGAAAACATGCGTGGGAAACCCAGAAGATGGTACACCGTGTGATCGGGAAAGGGTTCTCAAACGCACCTCATTTCTCCTCTCCTTGTGCTCGGGTTCGCCATTCCAGCCGCTCTACTAACAATCTCCCTACTTGGAGAATCTGCACCTTTAACCTCCTGTTTCGGACAGGTCGCAATTTGGCCTGAAGATGAACGCGAAGACGGGGAACCAATGAGAGACTAGCTCTAGGTGTTGGGACAGGCACAGGTCACTCTATTTTCCCATCACGAAGAAGAATGAAACACAGGCTCAGCCTACCCCCGGAACCAGAATACGGCCTGAAGCAATCCTGCGCTTTGGCGGCCACCTCCCAAAAAAGCGAGTTGACAAATGGAGCTCAGGGGCACTGCAACTCACAAACCTGCAGAGTTATAAATGATAACTCTCGTCCACAAATATATTGAGGGAAGGCAACGAAGAGGATTTGAAAGCAAGGCAGAATTGCAGGAAACAGGTTTCAGGAGGCAGACTCGACTCGCCTTGAAAGCACATGAAAAGCGGCAAAGCGTTGACAATGATGCCCTTGGCCAAAAAGGGCGTATGCGTTTTTTCCTGAATATATTCAGGAAAAAACGCATACGCCCTTTTTGGCCAACCAGGCAAGCCGGAAAGGCAAATCAGCGCTACAAAGAAGTCTCGCTTGCCATCGGTCAAAAGGGCCATGCTGAAAAAAGTGTAAAAACCAGAAATGCAGGACAGGCCATGGAGACATGGGAGCCTTGCTACGCTGATGGGCGGGCTGTAAATTGCCAACAGCCACTCTGGAGAAGTGTACGGTGTGTCCTGAAACATGTAATAAGCACAGCTTAGAGAGCATAGGGCACTTCCACTCATGGGCGTATAAATCGGGAAACCTAAAAATCAACAAGACACAGGCACCCCAAAGTTTAGGGCTGCTCTGTTTCCAAGAACCTCCACTTCGGTACACCTTCAATATCCCAGGAAAGCGAAAAATGGATAAAGAAGTTGTGGTACTTAGGCACAATGGAATATCACTCAGCCATGAAATCAATGTCATAAGGCTAGTAGCAGCAGGATGAGTGGATTTAGGTACGATGACTCTCAGTGAAATAAGTCACAGAGAAAAAGACACTTATCCTAAGATATCACTTATAGAGGGAATGTCAAAATCGCAACACTTGAACTGAATTACAAAACAGAACAGAGTCACACATTTAGAAAACACACTATGGCTGCTTAACGGGAAAGGTGAGGTGGGGTGATGCATAAAACAAGGGTTTGAAATTAGCTCAGATACCGTTCCACAAGCCAAATATGTAATAGACAAGACCTACTCCCTGCTCAGTGAACTGGACTCAACAGCCCCTATTCACCGCCCAAGAATATATCTGACTAGTAAGAGTCTTAAAACCTATGTATTGATCTCTCTCTGGAAGTGCATCAAGAGGGTGTAAAGCGGCATAAACACAGCAGTGAAAAGCAGCTAAACCCCATTATAAAAATAGATTACTTAAAAAAAAACCCATAAAACAAAGACAGTGAAAGAGAGAGAAATTCTTACAAAATCCGTTCAGGGGCTCTGATGCAACCTGGATTGACCATATCTAGACCCACAGCTGGATGAGACATAAGGCTGGACACTCTTGGGGCTGAGAGGATTGGTGAGCTTGGGTGAGCAAACGCAGACCCTTTAAAGTCATACTGCGTGGTACCCATGCCGTGGGTCCCAAATCTCCAGGTTCAAGGGCATCTTCCTACATCGAAAACATGCGTGGGAAACCCAGAAGATGGTACACCGTGTGATCGGGAAAGGGTTCTCAAACGCACCTCATTTCTCCTCTCCTTGTGCTCGGGTTCGCCATTCCAGCCGCTCTACTAACAATCTCCCTACTTGGAGAATCAGCACCTTTAACCTCCTGTTTCGGACAGGTCGCAATTTGGCCTGAGGATGAACGGGAAGAGGGGGAACCAATGAGAGACTAGCTCTAGGTGTTGGGACAGGCACAGGTCACTCTATTTTCCCATCAGGAAGAAGAATGAACCACAGGCTCAGCCTGCCCCCGGAACCAGAATACGGCCTGAAGCAATCCTGCGCTTTGGCGGCCAGCTCCCAAAAAAGCGAGTTGACAAATGGAGCTCAGGGGCACTGCAACTCACAAACCTGCAGAATAATAAATGATAACTCTCGTCCACAAATATATTGAGGGAAGGCAACGAAGAGGATTTGAAAGCAAGGCAGAATTGCAGGAAACAGGTTTCAGAAGGCAGACTCGACTCGCCTTGAAAGCACATGAAAAGCGGCAAAGCGTTGACAATGATGCCCTTGGCCAAAAAGGGCGTATGCGTTTTTTCCTGAATATATTCAGGAAAAAACGCATACGCCCTTTTTGGCCAACCAGGCAAGCCGGAAAGGCAAATCAGCGCTACAAAGAAGTCTCGCTTGCCATCGGTCAAAAGGGCCATGCTGAAAAAAGTGTAAAAACCAGAAATGCAGGACAGGCCATGGAGACATGGGAGCCTTGCTACGCTGATGGGCGGGCTGTAAATTGCCAACAGCCACTCTGGAGAAGTGTACGGTGTGTCCTGAAACATGTAATAAGCACAGCTTAGAGAGCATAGGGCACTTCCACTCATGGGCGTATAAATCGGGAAACCTAAAAATCAACAAGACACAGGCACCCCAAAGTTTAGGGCTGCTCTGTTTCCAAGAACCTCCACTTCGGTACACCTTCAATATCCCAGGAAAGCGAAAAATGGATAAAGAAGTTGCGGTACTTAGGCACAATGGAATATCACTCAGCCATGAAATCAATGTCATAAGGCTAGTAGCAGCAGGATGAGTGGATTTAGGTACGATGACTCTCAGTGAAATAAGTCACAGAGAAAAAGACACTTATCCTAAGATATCACTTATAGAGGGAATGTCAAAATCGCTACACTTGAACTGAATTACAAAACAGAACAGAGTCACACATTTAGAAAACACACTATGGCTGCTTAACGGGAAAGGTGAGGTGGGGTGATGCATAAAACAAGGGTTTGAAATTAGCTCAGATACCGTTCCACGAGCCAAATATGTAATAGACAAGACCTACTCCCTGCTCAGTGAACTGGACTCAACAGCCCCTATTCACCGCCCAAGAATATATCTGACTAGTAAGAGTCTTAAAACCTATGTATTGATCTCTCTCTGGAAGTGCATCAAGAGGGTGTAAAGCGGCATAAACACAGCAGTGAAAAGCAGCTAAACCCCTTTATAAAAATAGATTACTTTAAAAAAACCCCATAAAACAAAGACAGTGAAAGAGAGAGAAATTCTTACAAAATCCGTTCAGGGGCTCTGATGCAACCTGGATTGACCATATCTAGACCCACAGCTGGATGAGACATAAGGCTGGACACTCTTGGGGCTGAGAGGATTGGTGAGCTTGGGTGAGCAAACGCAGACCCTTTAAAGTCATACTGCGTGGTACCCATGCCGTGGGTCCCAAATCTCCAGGTTCAAGGGCATCTTCCTACATCGAAAACATGCGTGGGAAACCCAGAAGATGGTACACCGTGTGATCGGGAAAGGGTTCTCAAACGCACCTCATTTCTCCTCTCCTTGTGCTCGGGTTCGCCATTCCAGCCGCTCTACTAACAATCTCCCTACTTGGAGAATCTGCACCTTTAACCTCCTGTTTCGGACAGGTGGCAATTTGGCCTGAGGATGAACGCGAAGACGGGGAACCAATGAGAGACTAGCTCTAGGTGTTGGGACAGGCACAGGTCACTCTATTTTCCCATCAGGAAGAAGAATGAACCACAGGCTCAGCCTGCCCCCCGGAACCAGAATACGGCCTGAAGCAATCCTGCGCTTTGGTGGCCAGCTCCCAAAAAAGCGAGTTGACAAATGGAGCTCAAGGGCACTGCAACTCACAAACCTGCAGAGTTATAAATGATAACTCTCGTCCACAAATATATTGAGGGAAGGCAACGAAGAGGATTTGAAAGCAAGGCAGAATTGCAGGAAACAGGTTTCAGGAGGCAGACTCGACTCGCCTTGAAAGCACATGAAAAGCGGCAAAGCGTTGACAATGATGCCCTTGGCCAAAAAGGGCGTATGCGTTTTTTCCTGAATATATTCAGGAAAAAACGCATACGCCCTTTTTGGCCAACCAGGCAAGCCCGAAAGGCAAATCAGCGCTACAAAGAAGTCTCGCTTGCCATCGGTCAAAAGGGCCATGCTGAAAAAAGTGTAAAAACCAGAAATGCAGGACAGGCCATGGAGACATGGGAGCCTTGCTACGCTGATGGGCGGGCTGTAAATTGCCAGCAGCCACTCTGGAGAAGTGTACGGTGTGTCCTGAAACATGTAATAAGCACAGCTTAGAGACCATAGGGCACTTCCACTCATGGGCGTATAAATCGGGAAACCTAAAAATCAACAAGACACAGGCACCCCAAAGTTTAGGGCTGCTCTGTTTCCAAGAACCTCCACTTCGGTACACCTTCAATATCCCAGGAAAGCGAAAAATGGATAAAGAAGTTGTGGTACTTAGGCACAATGGAATATCACTCAGCCATGAAATCAATGTCATAAGGCTAGTAGCAGCAGGATGAGTGGATTTAGGTACGATGACTCTCAGTGAAATAAGTCACAGAGAAAAAGACACTTATCCTAAGATATCACTTATAGAGGGAATGTCAAAATCGCTACACTTGAACTGAATTACAAAACAGAACAGAGTCACACATTTAGAAAACACACTATGGCTGCTTAACGGGAAAGGTGAGGTGGGGTGATGCATAAAACAAGGGTTTGAAATTAGCTCAGATACCGTTCCACAAGCCAAATATGTAATAGACAAGACCTACTCCCTGCTCAGTGAACTGGACTCAACAGCCCCTATTCACCGCCCAAGAATATATCTGACTAGTAAGAGTCTTAAAACCTATGTATTGATCTCTCTCTGGAAGTGCATCAAGAGGGTGTAAAGCGGCATAAACACAGCAGTGAAAAGCAGCTAAACCCCATTATAAAAATAGATTACTTAAAAAAAACCCCATAAAACAAAGACAGTGAAAGAGAGAGAAATTCTTACAAAATCCGTTCAGGGGCTCTGATGCAACCTGGATTGACCATATCTAGACCCACAGCTGGATGAGACATAAGGCTGGACACTCTTGGGGCTGAGAGGATTGGTGAGCTTGGGTGAGCAAACGCAGACCCTTTAAAGTCATACTGCGTGGTACCCATGCCGTGGGTCCCAAATCTCCAGGTTCAAGGGCATCTTCCTACATCGAAAACATGCGTGGGAAACCCAGAAGATGGTACACCGTGTGATCGGGAAAGGGTTCTCAAACGCACCTCATTTCTCCTCTCCTTGTGCTCGGGTTCGCCATTCCAGCCGCTCTACTAACAATCTCCCTACTTGGAGAATCTGCACCTTTAACCTCCTGTTTCGGACAGGTGGCAATTTGGCCTGAGGATGAACGCGAAGACGGGGAACCAATGAGAGACTAGCTCTAGGTGTTGGGACAGGCACAGGTCACTCTATTTTCCCATCAGGAAGAAGAATGAACCACAGGCTCAGCCTGCCCCCCGGAACCAGAATACGGCCTGAAGCAATCCTGCGCTTTGGTGGCCAGCTCCCAAAAAAGCGAGTTGACAAATGGAGCTCAAGGGCACTGCAACTCACAAACCTGCAGAGTTATAAATGATAACTCTCGTCCACAAATATATTGAGGGAAGGCAACGAAGAGGATTTGAAAGCAAGGCAGAATTGCAGGAAACAGGTTTCAGGAGGCAGACTCGACTCGCCTTGAAAGCACATGAAAAGCGGCAAAGCGTTGACAATGATGCCCTTGGCCAAAAAGGGCCTATGCGTTTTTTCCTGAATATATTCAGGAAAAAACGCATACGCCCTTTTTGGCCAACCAGGCAAGCCGGAAAGGCAAATCAGCGCTACAAAGAAGTCTCGCTTGCCATCGGTCAAAAGGGCCATGCTGAAAAAAGTGTAAAAACCAGAAATGCAGGACAGGCCATGGAGACATGGGAGCCTTGCTACGCTGATGGGCGGGCTGTAAATTGCCAGCAGCCACTCTGGAGAAGTGTACGGTGTGTCCTGAAACATGTAATAAGCACAGCTTAGAGAGCATAGGGCACTTCCACTCATGGGCGTATAAATCGGGAAACCTAAAAATCAACAAGACACAGGCACCCCAAAGTTTAGGGCTGCTCTGTTTCCAAGAACCTCCACTTCGGTACACCTTCAATATCCCAGGAAAGCGAAAAATGGATAAAGAAGTTGTGGTACTTAGGCACAATGGAATATCACTCAGCCATGAAATCAATGTCATAAGGCTAGTAGCAGCAGGATGAGTGGATTTAGGTACGATGACTCTCAGTGAAATAAGTCACAGAGAAAAAGACACTTATCCTAAGATATCACTTATAGAGGGAATGTCAAAATCGCTACACTTGAACTGAATTACAAAACAGAACAGAGTCACACATTTAGAAAACACACTATGGCTGCTTAACGGGAAAGGTGAGGTGGGGTGATGCATAAAACAAGGGTTTGAAATTAGCTCAGATACCGTTCCACAAGCCAAATATGTAATAGACAAGACCTACTCCCTGCTCAGTGAACTGGACTCAACAGCCCCTATTCACCGCCCAAGAATATATCTGACTAGTAAGAGTCTTAAAACCTATGTATTGATCTCTCTCTGGAAGTGCATCAAGAGGGTGTAAAGCGGCATAAACACAGCAGTGAAAAGCAGCTAAACCCCATTATAAAAATAGATTACTTAAAAAAAAACCCCATAAAACAAAGACAGTGAAAGAGAGAGAAATTCTTACAAAATCCGTTCAGGGGCTCTGATGCAACCTGGATTGACCATATCTAGACCCACAGCTGGATGAGACATGAGGCTGGACACTCTTGGGGCTGAGAGGATTGGTGAGCTTGGGTGAGCAAACGCAGACCCTTTAAAGTCATACTGCGTGGTACCCATGCCGTGGGTCCCAAATCTCCAGGTTCAAGGGCATCTTCCTACATCGAAAACATGCGTGGGAAACCCAGAAGATGGTACACCGTGTGATCGGGAAAGGGTTCTCAAACGCACCTCATTTCTCCTCTCCTTGTGCTCGGGTTCGCCATTCCAGCCGCTCTACTAACAATCTCCCTACTTGGAGAATCAGCACCTTTAACCTCCTGTTTCGGACAGGTCGCAATTTGGCCTGAGGATGAACGGGAAGAGGGGGAACCAATGAGAGACTAGCTCTAGGTGTTGGGACAGGCACAGGTCACTCTATTTTCCCATCAGGAAGAAGAATGAACCACAGGCTCAGCCTGCCCCCGGAACCAGAATACGGCCTGAAGCAATCCTGCGCTTTGGCGGCCAGCTCCCAAAAAAGCGAGTTGACAAATGGAGCTCAGGGGCACTGCAACTCACAAACCTGCAGAGTTATAAATGATAACTCTCGTCCACAAATATATTGAGGGAAGGCAACGAAGAGGATTTGAAAGCAAGGCAGAATTGCAGGAAACAGGTTTCAGGAGGCAGACTCGACTCGCCTTGAAAGCACATGAAAAGCGGCAAAGCGTTGACAATGATGCCCTTGGCCAAAAAGGGCCTATGCGTTTTTTCCTGAATATATTCAGGAAAAAACGCATACGCCCTTTTTGGCCAACCAGGCAAGCCGGAAAGGCAAATCAGCGCTACAAAGAAGTCTCGCTTGCCATCGGTCAAAAGGGCCATGCTGAAAAAAGTGTAAAAACCAGAAATGCAGGACAGGCCATGGAGACATGGGAGCCTTGCTACGCTGATGGGCGGGCTGTAAATTGCCAGCAGCCACTCTGGAGAAGTGTACGGTGTGTCCTGAAACATGTAATAAGCACAGCTTAGAGAGCATAGGGCACTTCCACTCATGGGCGTATAAATCGGGAAACCTAAAAATCAACAAGACACAGGCACCCCAAAGTTTAGGGCTGCTCTGTTTCCAAGAACCTCCACTTCGGTACACCTTCAATATCCCAGGAAAGCGAAAAATGGATAAAGAAGTTGTGGTACTTAGGCACAATGGAATATCACTCAGCCATGAAATCAATGTCATAAGGCTAGTAGCAGCAGGATGAGTGGATTTAGGTACGATGACTCTCAGTGAAATAAGTCACAGAGAAAAAGACACTTATCCTAAGATATCACTTATAGAGGGAATGTCAAAATCGCTACACTTGAACTGAATTACAAAACAGAACAGAGTCACACATTTAGAAAACACACTATGGCTGCTTAACGGGAAAGGTGAGGTGGGGTGATGCATAAAACAAGGGTTTGAAATTAGCTCAGATACCGTTCCACAAGCCAAATATGTAATAGACAAGACCTACTCCCTGCTCAGTGAACTGGACTCAACAGCCCCTATTCACCGCCCAAGAATATATCTGACTAGTAAGAGTCTTAAAACCTATGTATTGATCTCTCTCTGGAAGTGCATCAAGAGGGTGTAAAGCGGCATAAACACAGCAGTGAAAAGCAGCTAAACCCCATTATAAAAATAGATTACTTAAAAAAAAACCCATAAAACAAAGACAGTGAAAGAGAGAGAAATTCTTACAAAATCCGTTCAGGGGCTCTGATGCAACCTGGATTGACCATATCTAGACCCACAGCTGGATGAGACATGAGGCTGGACACTCTTGGGGCTGAGAGGATTGGTGAGCTTGGGTGAGCAAACGCAGACCATTTAAAGTCCTACTGCGTGGTACCCATGCCGTGGGTCCCAAATCTCCAGGTTCAAGGGCATCTTCCTACATCGAAAACATGTGTGGGAAACCCAGAAGATGGTACACCGTGTGATCGGGAAAGGGTTCTCAAACGCACCTCATTTCTCCTCTCCTTGTGCTCGGGTTCGCCATTCCAGCCGCTCTACTAACAATCTCCCTACTTGGAGAATCAGCACCTTAAACCTCCTGTTTCGGACAGGTCGCAATTTGGCCTGAGGATGAACGGGAAGAGGGGGAACCAATGAGAGAGTAGCTCTAGGTGTTGGGACAGGCACAGGTCACTCTATTTTCCCATCAGGAAGAAGAATGAACCACAGGCTCAGCCTGCCCCCGGAACCAGAATACGGCCTGAAGCAATCCTGCGCTTTGGCGGCCACCTTCCAAAAAAGCGAGTTGACAAATGGAGCTCAGGGGCACTGCAACTCACAAACCTGCAGAGTTATAAATGATAACTCTCGTCCACAAATATATTGAGGGAAGGCAACGAAGAGGATTTGAAAGCAAGGCAGAATTGCAGGAAACAGGTTTCAGGAGGCAGACTCGACTCGCCTTGAAAGCACATGAAAAGCGGCAAAGCGTTGACAATGATGCCCTTGGCCAAAAAGGGCGTATGCGTTTTTTCCTGAATATATTCAGGAAAAAACGCATACGCCCTTTTTGGCCAACCAGGCAAGCCGGAAAGGCAAATCAGCGCTACAAAGAAGTCTCGCTTGCCATCGGTCAAAAGGGCCATGCTGAAAAAAGTGTAAAAACCAGAAATGCAGGACAGGCCATGGAGACATGGGAGCCTTGCTACGCTGATGGGCGGGCTGTAAATTGCCAGCAGCCACTCTGGAGAATTGTACGGTGTGTCCTGAAACATGTAATAAGCACAGCTTAGAGAGCATAGGGCACTTCCACTCATGGGCGTATAAATCGGGAAACCTAAAAATCAACAAGACACAGGCACCCCAAAGTTTAGGGCTGCTCTGTTTCCAAGAACCTCCACTTCGGTACACCTTCAATATCCCAGGAAAGCGAAAAATGGATAAAGAAGTTGTGGTACTTAGGCACAATGGAATATCACTCAGCCATGAAATCAATGTCATAAGGCTAGTAGCAGCAGGATGAGTGGATTTAGGTACGATGACTCTCAGTGAAATAAGTCACAGAGAAAAAGACACTTATCCTAAGATATCACTTATAGAGGGAATGTCAAAATCGCTACACTTGAACTGAATTACAAAACAGAACAGAGTCACACATTTAGAAAACACACTATGGCTGCTTAACGGGAAAGGTGAGGTGGGGTGATGCATAAAACAAGGGTTTGAAATTAGCTCAGATACCGTTCCACAAGCCAAATATGTAATAGACAAGACCTACTCCCTGCTCAGTGAACTGGACTCAACAGCCCCTATTCACCGCCCAAGAATATATCTGACTAGTAAGAGTCTTAAAACCTATGTATTGATCTCTCTCTGGAAGTGCATCAAGAGGGTGTAAAGCGGCATAAACACAGCAGTGAAAAGCAGCTAAACCCCATTATAAAAATAGATTACTTAAAAAAAACCCCATAAAACAAAGACAGTGAAAGAGAGAGAAATTCTTACAAAATCCGTTCAGGGGCTCTGATGCAACCTGGATTGACCATATCTAGACCCACAGCTGGATGAGACATAAGGCTGGACACTCTTGGGGCTGAGAGGATTGGTGAGCTTGGGTGAGCAAACGCAGACCCTTTAAAGTCCTACTGCGTGGTACCCATGCCGTGGGTCCCAAATCTCCAGGTTCAAGGGCATCTTCCTACATCGAAAACATGCGTGGGAAACCCAGAAGATGGTACACCGTGTGATCGGGAAAGGGTTCTCAAACGCACCTCATTTCTCCTCTCCTTGTGCTCGGGTTCGCCATTCCAGCCGCTCTACTAACAATCTCCCTACTTGGAGAATCAGCACCTTTAACCTCCTGTTTCGGACAGGTCGCAATTTGGCCTGAGGATGAACGGGAAGAGGGGGAACCAATGAGAGACTAGCTCTAGGTGTTGGGACAGGCACAGGTCACTCTATTTTCCCATCAGGAAGAAGAATGAACCACAGGCTCAGCCTGCCCCCGGAACCAGAATACGGCCTGAAGCAATCCTGCGCTTTGGCGGCCAGCTCCCAAAAAAGCGAGTTGACAAATGGAGCTCCGGGGCACTGCAACTCACAAACCTGCAGAGTTATAAATGATAACTCTCGTCCACAAATATATTGAGGGAAGGCAACGAAGAGGATTTGAAAGCAAGGCAGAATTGCAGGAAACAGGTTTCAGGAGGCAGACTCGACTCGCCTTGAAAGCACATGAAAAGCGGCAAAGCGTTGACAATGATGCCCTTGGCCAAAAAGGGCGTATGCGTTTTTTCCTGAATATATTCAGGAAAAAACGCATACGCCCTTTTTGGCCAACCAGGCAAGCCGGAAAGGCAAATCAGCGCTACAAAGAAGTCTCGCTTGCCATCGGTCAAAAGGGCCATGCTGAAAAAAGTGTAAAAACCAGAAATGCAGGACAGGCCATGGAGACATGGGAGCCTTGCTACGCTGATGGGCGGGCTGTAAATTGCCAACAGCCACTCTGGAGAAGTGTACGGTGTGTCCTGAAACATGTAATAAGCACAGCTTAGAGACCATAGGGCACTTCCACTCATGGGCGTATAAATCGGGAAACCTAAAAATCAACAAGACACAGGCACCCCAAAGTTTAGGGCTGCTCTGTTTCCAAGAACCTCCACTTCGGTACACCTTCAATATCCCAGGAAAGTGAAAAATGGATAAAGAAGTTGTGGTACTTAGGCACAATGGAATATCACTCAGCCATGAAATCAATGTCATAAGGCTAGTAGCAGCAGGATGAGTGGATGTAGGTACGATGACTCTCAGTGAAATAAGTCACAGAGAAAAAGACACTTATCCTAAGATATCACTTATAGAGGGAATGTCAAAATCGCTACACTTGAACTGAATTACAAAACAGAACAGAGTCACACATTTAGAAAACACACTATGGCTGCTTAACGGGAAAGGTGAGGTGGGGTGATGCATAAAACAAGGGTTTGAAATTAGCTCAGATACCGTTCCACAAGCCAAATATGTAATAGACAAGACCTACTCCCTGCTCAGTGAACTGGACTCAACAGCCCCTATTCACCGCCCAAGAATATATCTGACTAGTAAGAGTCTTAAAACCTATGTATTGATCTCTCTCTGGAAGTGCATCAAGAGGGTGTAAAGCGGCATAAACACAGCAGTGAAAAGCAGCTAAACCCCATTATAAAAATAGATTACTTAAAAAAAACCCCATAAAACAAAGACAGTGAAAGAGAGAGAAATTCTTACAAAATCCGTTCAGGGGCTCTGATGCAACCTGGATTGACCATATCTAGACCCACAGCTGGATGAGACATAAGGCTGGACACTCTTGGGGCTGAGAGGATTGGTGAGCTTGGGTGAGCAAACGCAGACCCTTTAAAGTCATACTGCGTGGTACCCATGCCGTGGGTCCCAAATCTCCAGGTTCAAGGGCATCTTCCTACATCGAAAACATGCGTGGGAAACCCAGAAGATGGTACACCGTGTGATCGGGAAAGGGTTCTCAAACGCACCTCATTTCTCCTCTCCTTGTGCTCGGGTTCGCCATTCCAGCCGCTCTACTAACAATCTCCCTACTTGGAGAATCAGCACCTTTAACCTCCTGTTTCGGACAGGTCGCAATTTGGCCTGAGGATGAACGGGAAGAGGGGGAACCAATGAGAGACTAGCTCTAGGTGTTGGGACAGGCACAGGTCACTCTATTTTCCCATCAGGAAGAAGAATGAACCACAGGCTCAGCCTGCCCCCGGAACCAGAATACGGCCTGAAGCAATCCTGCGCTTTGGCGGCCAGCTCCCAAAAAAGCGAGTTGACAAATGGAGCTCAAGGGCACTGCAACTCACAAACCTGCAGAATAATAAATGATAACTCTCGTCCACAAATATATTGAGGGAAGGCAACGAAGAGGATTTGAAAGCAAGGCAGAATTGCAGGAAAGAGGTTTCAGAAGGCAGACTCGACTCGCCTTGAAAGCACATGAAAAGCGGCAAAGCGTTGACAATGATGCCCTTGGCCAAAAAGGGCGTATGCGTTTTTTCCTGAATATATTCAGGAAAAAACGCATACGCCCTTTTTGGCCAACCAGGCAAGCCGGAAAGGCAAATCAGCGCTACAAAGAAGTCTCGCTTGCCATCGGTCAAAAGGGCCATGCTGAAAAAAGTGTAAAAACCAGAAATGCAGGACAGGCCATGGAGACATGGGAGCCTTGCTACGCTGATGGGCGGGCTGTAAATTGCCAACAGCCACTCTGGAGAAGTGTACGGTGTGTCCTGAAACATGTAATAAGCACAGCTTAGAGAGCATAGGGCACTTCCACTCATGGGCGTATAAATCGGGAAACCTAAAAATCAACAAGACACAGGCACCCCAAAGTTTAGGGCTGCTCTGTTTCCAAGAACCTCCACTTCGGTACACCTTCAATATCCCAGGAAAGCGAAAAATGGATAAAGAAGTTGTGGTACTTAGGCACAATGGAATATCACTCAGCCATGAAATCAATGTCATAAGGATAGTAGCAGCAGGATGAGTGGATTTAGGTACGATGACTCTCAGTGAAATAAGTCACAGAGAAAAAGACACTTATCCTAAGATATCACTTATAGAGGGAATGTCAAAATCGCTACACTTGAACTGAATTACAAAACAGAACAGAGTCACACATTTAGAAAACACACTATGGCTGCTTAACGGGAAAGGTGAGGTGGGGTGATGCATAAAACAAGGGTTTGAAATTAGCTCAGATACCGTTCCACGAGCCAAATATGTAATAGACAAGACCTACTCCCTGCTCAGTGAACTGGACTCAACAGCCCCTATTCACCGCCCAAGAATATATCTGACTAGTAAGAGTCTTAAAACCTATGTATTTATCTCTCTCTGGAAGTGCATCAAGAGGGTGTAAAGCGGCATAAACACAGCAGTGAAAAGCAGCTAAACCCCATTATAAAAATAGATTACTTAAAAAAAACCCCATAAAACAAAGACAGTGAAAGAGAGAGAAATTCTTACAAAATCCGTTCAGGGGCTCTGATGCAACCTGGATTGACCATATCTAGACCCACAGCTGGATGAGACATAAGGCTGGACACTCTTGGGGCTGAGAGGATTGGTGAGCTTGGGTGAGCAAACGCAGACCCTTTAAAGTCATACTGCGTGGTACCCATGCCGTGGGTCCCAAATCTCCAGGTTCAAGGGCATCTTCCTACATCGAAAACATGCGTGGGAAACCCAGAAGATGGTACACCGTGTGATCGGGAAAGGGTTCTCAAACGCACCTCATTTCTCCTCTCCTTGTGCTCGGGTTCGCCATTCCAGCCGCTCTACTAACAATCTCCCTACTTGGAGAATCTGCACCTTTAACCTCCTGTTTCGGACAGGTGGCAATTTGGCCTGAGGATGAACGCGAAGACGGGGAACCAATGAGAGACTAGCTCTAGGTGTTGGGACAGGCACAGGTCACTCTATTTTCCCATCAGGAAGAAGAATGAACCACAGGCTCAGCCTGCCCCCCGGAACCAGAATACGGCCTGAAGCAATCCTGCGCTTTGGTGGCCAGCTCCCAAAAAAGCGAGTTGACAAATGGAGCTCAAGGGCACTGCAACTCACAAACCTGCAGAGTTATAAATGATAACTCTCGTCCACAAATATATTGAGGGAAGGCAACGAAGAGGATTTGAAAGCAAGGCAGAATTGCAGGAAACAGGTTTCAGGAGGCAGACTCGACTCGCCTTGAAAGCACATGAAAAGCGGCAAAGCGTTGACAATGATGCCCTTGGCCAAAAAGGGCGTATGCGTTTTTTCCTGAATATATTCAGGAAAAAACGCATACGCCCTTTTTGGCCAACCAGGCAAGCCGGAAAGGCAAATCAGCGCTACAAAGAAGTCTCGCTTGCCATCGGTCAAAAGGGCCATGCTGAAAAAAGTGTAAAAACCAGAAATGCAGGACAGGCCATGGAGACATGGGAGCCTTGCTACGCTGATGGGCGGGCTGTAAATTGCCAGCAGCCACTCTGGAGAAGTGTACGGTGTGTCCTGAAACATGTAATAAGCACAGCTTAGAGACCATAGGGCACTTCCACTCATGGGCGTATAAATCGGGAAACCTAAAAATCAACAAGACACAGGCACCCCAAAGTTTAGGGCTGCTCTGTTTCCAAGAACCTCCACTTCGGTACACCTTCAATATCCCAGGAAAGCGAAAAATGGATAAAGAAGTTGTGGTACTTAGGCACAATGGAATATCACTCAGCCATGAAATCAATGTCATAAGGCTAGTAGCAGCAGGATGAGTGGATTTAGGTACGATGACTCTCAGTGAAATAAGTCACAGAGAAAAAGACACTTATCCTAAGATATCACTTATAGAGGGAATGTCAAAATCGCTACACTTGAACTGAATTACAAAACAGAACAGAGTCACACATTTAGAAAACACACTATGGCTGCTTAACGGGAAAGGTGAGGTGGGGTGATGCATAAAACAAGGGTTTGAAATTAGCTCAGATACCGTTCCACAAGCCAAATATGTAATAGACAAGACCTACTCCCTGCTCAGTGAACTGGACTCAACAGCCCCTATTCACCGCCCAAGAATATATCTGACTAGTAAGAGTCTTAAAACCTATGTATTGATCTCTCTCTGGAAGTGCATCAAGAGGGTGTAAAGCGGCATAAACACAGCAGTGAAAAGCAGCTAAACCCCATTATAAAAATAGATTACTTAAAAAAAACCCATGAAACAAAGACAGTGAAAGAGAGAGAAATTCTTACAAAATCCGTTCAGGGACTCTGATGCAACCTGGATTGACCATATCTAGACCCACAGCTGGATGAGACATGAGGCTGGACACTCTTGGGGCTGAGAGGATTGGTGAGCTTGGGTGAGCAAACGCAGACCATTTAAAGTCCTACTGCGTGGTACCCATGCCGTG
The DNA here is from genome assembly GCF_028564815.1 of Eubalaena glacialis. Classification (NCBI taxonomy): domain Eukaryota; kingdom Metazoa; phylum Chordata; class Mammalia; order Artiodactyla; family Balaenidae; genus Eubalaena; species Eubalaena glacialis. The sequence continues at coordinate 121,737,994 of NC_083722.1, forward strand.
GGTCCCAAATCTCCAGGTTCAAGGGCATCTTCCTACATCGAAAACATGTGTGGGAAACCCAGAAGATGGTACACCGTGTGATCGGGAAAGGGTTCTCAAACGCACCTCATTTCTCCTCTCCTTGTGCTCGGGTTCGCCATTCCAGCCGCTCTACTAACAATCTCCCTACTTGGAGAATCAGCACCTTAAACCTCCTGTTTCGGACAGGTCGCAATTTGGCCTGAGGATGAACGGGAAGAGGGGGAACCAATGAGAGAGTAGCTCTAGGTGTTGGGACAGGCACAGGTCACTCTATTTTCCCATCAGGAAGAAGAATGAACCACAGGCTCAGCCTGCCCCCGGAACCAGAATACGGCCTGAAGCAATCCTGCGCTTTGGCGGCCAGCTCCCAAAAAAGCGAGTTGACAAATGGAGCTCAGGGGCACTGCAACTCACAAACCTGCAGAGTTATAAATGATAACTCTCGTCCACAAATATATTGAGGGAAGGCAACGAAGAGGATTTGAAAGCAAGGCAGAATTGCAGGAAACAGGTTTCAGGAGGCAGACTCGACTCGCCTTGAAAGCACATGAAAAGCGGCAAAGCGTTGACAATGATGCCCTTGGCCAAAAAGGGCGTATGCGTTTTTTCCTGAATATATTCAGGAAAAAACGCATACGCCCTTTTTGGCCAACCAGGCAAGCCGGAAAGGCAAATCAGCGCTACAAAGAAGTCTCGCTTGCCATCGGTCAAAAGGGCCATGCTGAAAAAAGTGTAAAAACCAGAAATGCAGGACAGGCCATGGAGACATGGGAGCCTTGCTACGCTGATGGGCGGGCTGTAAATTGCCAGCAGCCACTCTGGAGAAGTGTACGGTGTGTCCTGAAACATGTAATAAGCACAGCTTAGAAACCATAGGGCACTTCCACTCATGGGCGTATAAATCCGGAAACCTAAAAATCAACAAGACACAGGCACCCCAAAGTTTAGGGCAGCTCTGTTTCCAAGAACCTCCACTTCGGTACACCTTCAATATCCCAGGAAAGCGAAAAATGGATAAAGAAGTTGTGGTACTTAGGCACAATGGAATATCACTCAGCCATGAAATCAATGTCATAAGGCTAGTAGCAGCAGGATGAGTGGATTTAGGTACGATGACTCTCAGTGAAATAAGTCACAGAGAAAAAGACACTTATCCTAAGATATCACTTATAGAGGGAATGTCAAAATCGCTACACTTGAACTGAATTACAAAACAGAACAGAGTCACACATTTAGAAAACACACTATGGCTGCTTAACGGGAAAGGTGAGGTGGGGTGATGCATAAAACAAGGGTTTGAAATTAGCTCAGATACCGTTCCACAAGCCAAATATGTAATAGACAAGACCTACTCCCTGCTCAGTGAACTGGACTCAACAGCCCCTATTCACCGCCCAAGAATATATCTGACTAGTAAGAGTCTTAAAACCTATGTATTGATCTCTCTCTGGAAGTGCATCAAGAGGGTGTAAAGCGGCATAAACACAGCAGTGAAAAGCAGCTAAACCCCATTATAAAAATAGATTACTTAAAAAAAACCCCATAAAACAAAGACAGTGAAAGAGAGAGAAATTCTTACAAAATCCGTTCAGGGGCTCTGATGCAACCTGGATTGACCATATCTAGACCCACAGCTGGATGAGACATGAGGCTGGACACTCTTGGGGCTGAGAGGATTGGTGAGCTTGGGTGAGCAAACGCAGACCCTTTAAAGTCCTACTGCGTGGTACCCATGCCGTGGGTCCCAAATCTCCAGGTTCAAGGGCATCTTCCTACATCGAAAACATGCGTGGGAAACCCAGAAGATGGTACACCGTGTGATCGGGAAAGGGTTCTCAAACGCACCTCATTTCTGCTCTCCTTGTGCTCGGGTTCGCCATTCCAGCCGCTCTACTAACAATCTCCCTACTTGGAGAATCTGCACCTTTAACCTCCTGTTTCGGACAGGTCGCAATTTGGCCTGAGGATGAACGGGAAGACGGGGAACCAATGAGAGACTAGCTCTAGGTGTTGGGACAGGCACAGGTCACTCTATTTTCCCATCAGGAAGAAGAATGAACCACAGGCTCAGCCTGCCCCCCGGAACCAGAATACGGCCTGAAGCAATCCTGCGCTTTGGCGGCCAGCTCCCAAAAAAGCGAGTTGACAAATGGAGCTCAAGGGCACTGCAATTCACAAACCTGCAGAGTTATAAATGATAACTCTCGTCCACAAATATATTGAGGGAAGGCAACGAAGAGGATTTGAAAGCAAGGCAGAATTGCAGGAAACAGGTTTCAGGAGGCAGAGTCGACTCGCCTTGAAAGCACATGAAAAGCGGCAAAGCGTTGACAATGATGCCCTTGGCCAAAAAGGGCGTATGCGTTTTTTCCTGAATATATTCAGGGAAAAACGCATACGCCCTTTTTGGCCAACCAGGCAAGCCCGAAAGGCAAATCAGCGCTACAAAGAAGTCTCGCTTGCCATCGGTCAAAAGGGCCATGCTGAAAAAAGTGTAAAAACCAGAAATGCAGGACAGGCCATGGAGACATGGGAGCCTTGCTACGCTGATGGGCGGGCTGTAAATTGCCAACAGCCACTCTGGAGAAGTGTACGGTGTGTCCTGAAACATGTAATAAGCACAGCTTAGAGAGCATAGGGCACTTCCACTCATGGGCGTATAAATCGGGAAACCTAAAAATCAACAAGACACAGGCACCCCAAAGTTTAGGGCTGCTCTGTTTCCAAGAACCTCCACTTCGGTACACCTTCAATATCCCAGGAAAGCGAAAAATGGATAAAGAAGTTGTGGTACTTAGGCACAATGGAATATCACTCAGCCATGAAATCAATGTCATAAGGCTAGTAGCAGCAGGATGAGTGGATTTAGGTACGATGACTCTCAGTGAAATAAGTCACAGAGAAAAAGACACTTATCCTAAGATATCACTTATAGAGGGAATGTCAAAATCGCTACACTTGAACTGAATTACAAAACAGAACAGAGTCACACATTTAGAAAACACACTATGGCTGCTTAACGGGAAAGGTGAGGTGGGGTGATGCATAAAACAAGGGTTTGAAATTAGCTCAGATACCGTTCCACAAGCCAAATATGTAATAGACAAGACCTACTCCCTGCTCAGTGAACTGGACTCAACAGCTCCTATTCACCGCCCAAGAATATATCTGACTAGTAAGAGTCTTAAAACCTATGTATTGATCTCTCTCTGGAAGTGCATCAAGAGGGTGTAAAGCGGCATAAACACAGCAGTGAAAAGCAGCTAAACCCCATTATAAAAATAGATTACTTAAAAAAAAAACCCATAAAACAAAGACAGTGAAAGAGAGAGAAATTCTTACAAAATCCGTTCAGGGGCTCTGATGCAACCTGGATTGACCATATCTAGACCCACAGCTGGATGAGACATAAGGCTGGACACTCTTGGGGCTGAGAGGATTGGTGAGCTTGGGTGAGCAAACGCAGACCCTTTAAAGTCCTACTGCGTGGTACCCATGCCGTGGGTCCCAAATCTCCAGGTTCAAGGGCATCTTCCTACATCGAAAACATGCGTGGGAAACCCAGAAGATGGTACACCGTGTGATCGGGAAAGGGTTCTCAAATGCACCTCATTTCTCCTCTCCTTGTGCTCGGGTTCGCCATTCCAGCCGCTCTACTAACAATCTCCCTACTTGGAGAATCTGCACCTTTAACCTCCTGTTTCGGACAGGTCGCAATTTGGCCTGAGGATGAACGGGATGACGGGGAACCAATGAGAGACTAGCTCTAGGTGTTGGGACAGGCACAGGTCACTCTATTTTCCCATCAGGAAGAAGAATGAACCACAGGCTCAGCCTGCCCCCCGGAACCAGAATACGGCCTGAAGCAATCCTGCGCTTTGGCGGCCAGCTCCCAAAAAAGCGAGTTGACAAATGGAGCTCAAGGGCACTGCACCTCACAAACCTGCAGAGTTATAAATGATAACTGTCGTCCACAAATATATTGAGGGAAGGCAACGAAGAGGATTTGAAAGCAAGGCAGAATTGCAGGAAACAGGTTTCAGAAGGCAGACTCGACTCGCCTTGAAAGCACATGAAAAGCGGCAAAGCGTTGACAATGATGCCCTTGGCCAAAAAGGGCGTATGCGTTTCTTCCTGAATATATTCAGGAAAAAACGCATACGCCCTTTTTGGCCAACCAGGCAAGCCCGAAAGGCAAATCAGCGCTACAAAGAAGTCTCGCTTGCCATCGGTCAAAAGGGCCATGCTGAAAAAAGTGTAAAAACCAGAAATGCAGGACAGGCCATGGAGACATGGGAGCCTTGCTACGCTGATGGGCGGGCTGTAAATTGCCAACAGCCACTCTGGAGAAGTGTACGGCGTGTCCTGAAACATGTAATAAGCACAGCTTAGAGAGCATAGGGCACTTCCACTCATGGGCGTATAAATCCGGAAACCTAAAAATCAACAAGACACAGGCACCCCAAAGTTTAGGGCAGCTCTGTTTCCAAGAACCTCCACTTCGGTACACCTTCAATATCCCAGGAAAGCGAAAAATGGATAAAGAAGTTGTGGTACTTAGGCACAATGGAATATCACTCAGCCATGAAATCAATGTCATAAGGCTAGTAGCAGCAGGATGAGTGGATTTAGGTACGATGACTCTCAGTGAAATAAGTCACAGAGAAAAAGACACTTATCCTAAGATATCACTTATAGAGGGAATGTCAAAATCGCTACACTTGAACTGAATTACAAAACAGAACAGAGTCACACATTTAGAAAACACACTATGGCTGCTTAACGGGAAAGGTGAGGTGGGGTGATGCATAAAACAAGGGTTTGAAATTAGCTCAGATACCGTTCCACAAGCCAAATATGTAATAGACAAGACCTACTCCCTGCTCAGTGAACTGGACTCAACAGCCCCTATTCACCGCCCAAGAATATATCTGACTAGTAAGAGTCTTAAAACCTATGTATTGATCTCTCTCTGGAAGTGCATCAAGAGGGTGTAAAGCGGCATAAACACAGCAGTGAAAAGCAGCTAAACCCCATTATAAAAATAGATTACTTAAAAAAAACCCCATAAAACAAAGACAGTGAAAGAGAGAGAAATTCTTACAAAATCCGTTCAGGGGCTCTGATGCAACCTGGATTGACCATATCTAGACCCACAGCTGGATGAGACATAAGGCTGGACACTCTTGGGGCTGAGAGGATTGGTGAGCTTGGGTGAGCAAACGCAGACCCTTTAAAGTCATACTGCGTGGTACCCATGCCGTGGGTCCCAAATCTCCAGGTTCAAGGGCATCTTCCTACATCGAAAACATGCGTGGGAAACCCAGAAGATGGTACACCGTGTGATCGGGAAAGGGTTCTCAAACGCACCTCATTTCTCCTCTCCTTGTGCTCGGGTTCGCCATTCCAGCCGCTCTACTAACAATCTCCCTACTTGGAGAATCAGCACCTTTAACCTCCTGTTTCGGACAGGTCGCAATTTGGCCTGAGGATGAACGGGAAGAGGGGGAACCAATGAGAGACTAGCTCTAGGTGTTGGGACAGGCACAGGTCACTCTATTTTCCCATCAGGAAGAAGAATGAACCACAGGCTCAGCCTGCTCCCGGAACCAGAATACGGCCTGAAGCAATCCTGCGCTTTGGCGGCCACCTCCCAAAAAAGCGAGTTGACAAATGGAGCTCAGGGGCACTGCAACTCACAAACCTGCAGAATAATAAATGATAACTCTCGTCCACAAATATATTGAGGGAAGGCAACGAAGAGGATTTGAAAGCAAGGCAGAATTGCAGGAAAGAGGTTTCAGAAGGCAGACTCGACTCGCCTTGAAAGCACATGAAAAGCGGCAAAGCGTTGACAATGATGCCCTTGGCCAAAAAGGGCGTATGCGTTTTTTCCTGAATATATTCAGGAAAAAACGCATACGCCCTTTTTGGCCAACCAGGCAAGCCGGAAAGGCAAATCAGCGCTACAAAGAAGTCTCGCTTGCCATCGGTCAAAAGGGCCATGCTGAAAAAAGTGTAAAAACCAGAAATGCAGGACAGGCCATGGAGACATGGGAGCCTTGCTACGCTGATGGGCGGGCTGTAAATTGCCAACAGCCACTCTGGAGAAGTGTACGGTGTGTCCTGAAACATGTAATAAGCACAGCTTAGAAACCATAGGGCACTTCCACTCATGGGCGTATAAATCGGGAAACCTAAAAATCAACAAGACACAGGCACCCCAAAGTTTAGGGCTGCTCTGTTTCCAAGAACCTCCACTTCGGTACACCTTCAATATCCCAGGAAAGCGAAAAATGGATAAAGAAGTTGTGGTACTTAGGCACAATGGAATATCACTCAGCCATGAAATCAATGTCATAAGGCTAGTAGCAGCAGGATGAGTGGATTTAGGTACGATGACTCTCAGTGAAATAAGTCACAGAGAAAAAGACACTTATCCTAAGATATCACTTATAGAGGGAATGTCAAAATCGCTACACTTGAACTGAATTACAAAACAGAACAGAGTCACACATTTAGAAAACACACTATGGCTGCTTAACGGGAAAGGTGAGGTGGGGTGATGCATAAAACAAGGGTTTGAAATTAGCTCAGATACCGTTCCACAAGCCAAATATGTAATAGACAAGACCTACTCCCTGCTCAGTGAACTGGACTCAACAGCCACTATTCACCGCCCAAGAATATATCTGACTAGTAAGAGTCTTAAAACCTATGTATTGATCTCTCTCTGGAAGTGCATCAAGAGGGTGTAAAGCGGCATAAACACAGCAGTGAAAAGCAGCTAAACCCCATTATAAAAATAGATTACTTAAAAAAAACCCATAAAACAAAGACAGTGAAAGAGAGAGAAATTCTTACAAAATCCGTTCAGGGGCTCTGATGCAACCTGGATTGACCATATCTAGACCCACAGCTGGATGAGACATGAGGCTGGACACTCTTGGGGCTGAGAGGATTGGTGAGCTTGGGTGAGCAAACGCAGACCCTTTAAAGTCATACTGCGTGGTACCCATGCCGTGGGTCCCAAATCTCCAGGTTCAAGGGCATCTTCCTACATCGAAAACATGTGTGGGAAACCCAGAAGATGGTACACCGTGTGATCGGGAAAGGGTTCTCAAACGCACCTCATTTCTCCTCTCCTTGTGCTCGGGTTCGCCATTCCAGCCGCTCTACTAACAATCTCCCTACTTGGAGAATCTGCACCTTTAACCTCCTGTTTCGGACAGGTCGCAATTTGGCCTGAGGATGAACGGGAAGACGGGGAACCAATGAGAGACTAGCTCTAGGTGTTGGGACAGGCACAGGTCACTCTATTTTCCCATCAGGAAGAAGAATGAACCACAGGCTCAGCCTGCCCCCCGGAACCAGAATACGGCCTGAAGCAATCCTGCGCTTTGGCGGCCAGCTCCCAAAAAAGCGAGTTGACAAATGGAGCTCAAGGGCACTGCAATTCACAAACCTGCAGAGTTATAAATGATAACTCTCGTCCACAAATATAGTGAGGGAAGGCAACGAAGAGGATTTGAAAGCAAGGCAGAATTGCAGGAAACAGGTTTCAGGAGGCAGACTCGACTCGCCTTGAAAGCACATGAAAAGCGGCAAAGCGTTGACAATGATGCCCTTGGCCAAAAAGGGCGTATGCGTTTTTTCCTGAATATATTCAGGAAAAAACGCATACGCCCTTTTTGGCCAACCAGGCAAGCCCGAAAGGCAAATCAGCGCTACAAAGAAGTCTCGCTTGCCATCGGTCAAAAGGGCCATGCTGAAAAAAGTGTAAAAACCAGAAATGCAGGACAGGCCATGGAGACATGGGAGCCTTGCTACGCTGATGGGCGGGCTGTAAATTGCCAGCAGCCACTCTGGAGAAGTGTACGGTGTGTCCTGAAACATGTAATAAGCACAGCTTAGAGAGCATAGGGCACTTCCACTCATGGGCGTATAAATCGGGAAACCTAAAAATCAACAAGACACAGGCACCCCAAAGTTTAGGGCTGCTCTGTTTCCAAGAACCTCCACTTCGGTACACCTTCAATATCCCAGGAAAGCGAAAAATGGATAAAGAAGTTGTGGTACTTAGGCACAATGGAATATCACTCAGCTATGAAATCAATGTCATAAGGCTAGTAGCAGCAGGATGAGTGGATTTAGGTACGATGACTCTCAGTGAAATAAGTCACAGAGAAAAAGACACTTATCCTAAGATATCACTTATAGAGGGAATGTCAAAATCGCTACACTTGAACTGAATTACAAAACAGAACAGAGTCACACATTTAGAAAACACACTATTGCTGCTTAACGGGAAAGGTGAGGTGGGGTGATGCATAAAACAAGGGTTTGAAATTAGCTCAGATACCGTTCCACAAGCCAAATATGTAATAGACAAGACCTACTCCCTGCTCAGTGAACTGGACTCAACAGCTCCTATTCACCGCCCAAGAATATATCTGACTAGTAAGAGTCTTAAAACCTATGTATTGATCTCTCTCTGGAAGTGCATCAAGAGGGTTTAAAGCGGCATAAACACAGCAGTGAAAAGCAGCTAAACCCCATTATAAAAATAGATTATTTAAAAAAAAAACGCATAAAACAAAGACAGTGAAAGAGAGAGAAATTCTTACAAAATCCGTTCAGGGGCTCTGATGCAACCTGGATTGACCATATCTAGACCCACAGCTGGATGAGACATAAGGCTGGACACTCTTGGGGCTGAGAGGATTGGTGAGCTTGGGTGAGCAAACGCAGACCCTTTAAAGTCCTACTGCGTGGTACCCATGCCGTGGGTCCCAAATCTCCAGGTTCAAGGGCATCTTCCTACATCGAAAACATGCGTGGGAAACCCAGAAGATGGTACACCGTGTGATCGGGAAAGGGTTCTCAAACGCACCTCATTTCTCCTCTCCTTGTGCTCGGGTTCGCCATTCCAGCCGCTCTACTAACAATCTCCCTACTTGGAGAATCTGCACCTTTAACCTCCTGTTTCGGACAGGTCGCAATTTGGCCTGAGGATGAACGCGAAGACGGGGAACCAATGAGAGACTAGCTCTAGGTGTTGGGACAGGCACAGGTCACTCTATTTTCCCATCACGAAGAAGAATGAAACACAGGCTCAGCCTGCCCCCGGAACCAGAATACGGCCTGAAGCAATCCTGCGCTTTGGCGGCCACCTCCCAAAAAAGCGAGTTGACAAATGGAGCTCAGGGGCACTGCAACTCACAAACCTGCAGAGTTATAAATGATAACTCTCGTCCACAAATATATTGAGGGAAGGCAACGAAGAGGATTTGAAAGCAAGGCAGAATTGCAGGAAACAGGTTTCAGAAGGCAGACTCGACTCGCCTTGAAAGCACATGAAAAGCGGCAAAGCGTTGACAATGATGCCCTTGGCCAAAAAGGGCGTATGCGTTTTTTCCTGAATATATTCAGGAAAAAACGCATACGCCCTTTTTGGCCAACCAGGCAAGCCGGAAAGGCAAATCAGCGCTACAAAGAAGTCTCGCTTGCCATCGGTCAAAAGGGCCATGCTGAAAAAAGTGTAAAAACCAGAAATGCAGGACAGGCCATGGAGACATGGGAGCCTTGCTACGCTGATGGGCGGGCTGTAAATTGCCAACAGCCACTCTGGAGAAGTGTACGGTGTGTCCTGAAACATGTAATAAGCACAGCTTAGAGAGCATAGGGCACTTCCACTCATGGGCGTATAAATCCGGAAACCTAAAAATCAACAAGACACAGGCACCCCAAAGTTTAGGGCAGCTCTGTTTCCAAGAACCTCCACTTCGGTACACCTTCAATATCCCAGGAAAGCGAAAAATGGATAAAGAAGTTGTGGTACTTAGGCACAATGGAATATCACTCAGCCATGAAATCAATGTCATAAGGCTAGTAGCAGCAGGATGAGTGGATTTAGGTACGATGACTCTCAGTGAAATAAGTCACAGAGAAAAAGACACTTATCCTAAGATATCACTTATAGAGGGAATGTCAAAATCGCTACACTTGAACTGAATTACAAAACAGAACAGAGTCACACATTTAGAAAACACACTATGGCTGCTTAACGGGAAAGGTGAGGTGGGGTGATGCATAAAACAAGGGTTTGAAATTAGCTCAGATACCGTTCCACAAGCCAAATATGTAATAGACAAGACCTACTCCCTGCTCAGTGAACTGGACTCAACAGCCCCTATTCACCACCCAAGAATATATCTGACTAGTAAGAGTCTTAAAACCTATGTATTGATCTCTCTCTGGAAGTGCATCAAGAGGGTGTAAAGCGGCATAAACACAGCAGTGAAAAGCAGCTAAACCCCATTATAAAAATAGATTACTTAAAAAAAACCCCATAAAACAAAGACAGTGAAAGAGAGAGAAATTCTTACAAAATCCGTTCAGGGGCTCTGATGCAACCTGGATTGACCATATCTAGACCCACAGCTGGATGAGACATAAGGCTGGACACTCTTGGGGCTGAGAGGATTGGTGAGCTTGGGTGAGCAAACGCAGACCCTTTAAAGTCCTACTGCGTAGTACCCATGCCGTGGGTCCCAAATCTCCAGGTTCAAGGGCATCTTCCTACATCGAAAACATGCGTGGGAAACCCAGAAGATGGTACACCGTGTGATCGGGAAAGGGTTCTCAAATGCACCTCATTTCTCCTCTCCTTGTGCTCGGGTTCGCCATTCCAGCCGCTCTACTAACAATCTCCCTACTAGGAGAATCTGCACCTTTAACCTCCTGTTTCGGACAGGTCGCAATTTGGCCTGAGGATGAACGGGATGACGGGGAACCAATGAGAGACTAGCTCTAGGTGTTGGGACAGGCACAGGTCACTCTATTTTCCCATCAGGAAGAAGAATGAACCACAGGCTCAGCCTGCCCCCCGGAACCAGAATACGGCCTGAAGCAATCCTGCGCTTTGGCGGCCAGCTCCCAAAAAAGCGAGTTGACAAATGGAGCTCAAGGGCACTGCAACTCACAAACCTGCAGAGTTATAAATGATAACTGTCGTCCACAAATATATTGAGGGAAGGCAACGAAGAGGATTTGAAAGCAAGGCAGAATTGCAGGAAACAGGTTTCAGAAGGCAGACTCGACTCGCCTTGAAAGCACATGAAAAGCGGCAAAGCGTTGACAATGATGCCCTTGGCCAAAAAGGGCGTATGCGTTTTTTCCTGAATATATTCAGGAAAAAACGCATACGCCCTTTTTGGCCAACCAGGCAAGCCGGAAAGGCAAATCAGCGCTACAAAGAAGTCTCGCTTGCCATCGGTCAAAAGGGCCATGCTGAAAAAAGTGTAAAAACCAGAAATGCAGGACAGGCCATGGAGACATGGGAGCCTTGCTACGCTGATGGGCGGGCTGTAAATTGCCAACAGCCACTCTGGAGAAGTGTACGGCGTGTCCTGAAACATGTAATAAGCACAGCTTAGAGAGCATAGGGCACTTCCACTCATGGGCGTATAAATCCGGAAACCTAAAAATCAACAAGACACAGGCACCCCAAAGTTTAGGGCAGCTCTGTTTCCAAGAACCTCCACTTCGGTACACCTTCAATATCCCAGGAAAGCGAAAAATGGATAAAGAAGTTGTGGTACTTAGGCACAATGGAATATCACTCAGCCATGAAATCAATGTCATAAGGCTAGTAGCAGCAGGATGAGTGGATTTAGGTACGATGACTCTCAGTGAAATAAGTCACAGAGAAAAAGACACTTATCCTAAGATATCACTTATAGAGGGAATGTCAAAATCGCTACACTTGAACTGAATTACAAAACAGAACAGAGTCACACATTTAGAAAACACACTATGGCTGCTTAACGGGAAAGGTGAGGTGGGGTGATGCATAAAACAAGGGTTTGAAATTAGCTCAGATACCGTTCCACAAGCCAAATATGTAATAGACAAGACCTACTCCCTGCTCAGTGAACTGGACTCAACAGCCCCTATTCACCGCCCAAGAATATATCTGACTAGTAAGAGTCTTAAAACCTATGTATTGATCTCTCTCTGGAAGTGCATCAAGAGGGTGTAAAGCGGCATAAACACAGCAGTGAAAAGCAGCTAAACCCCATTATAAAAATAGATTACTTAAAAAAAACCCCATAAAACAAAGACAGTGAAAGAGAGAGAAATTCTTACAAAATCCGTTCAGGGGCTCTGATGCAACCTGGATTGACCATATCTAGACCCACAGCTGGATGAGACATAAGGCTGGACACTCTTGGGGCTGAGAGGATTGGTGAGCTTGGGTGAGCAAACGCAGACCCTTTAAAGTCATACTGCGTGGTACCCATGCCGTGGGTCCCAAATCTCCAGGTTCAAGGGCATCTTCCTACATCGAAAACATGCGTGGGAAACCCAGAAGATGGTACACCGTGTGATCGGGAAAGGGTTCTCAAACGCACCTCATTTCTCCTCTCCTTGTGCTCGGGTTCGCCATTCCAGCCGCTCTACTAACAATCTCCCTACTTGGAGAATCAGCACCTTTAACCTCCTGTTTCGGACAGGTCGCAATTTGGCCTGAGGATGAACGGGAAGAGGGGGAACCAATGAGAGACTAGCTCTAGGTGTTGGGACAGGCACAGGTCACTCTATTTTCCCATCAGGAAGAAGAATGAACCACAGGATCAGCCTGCCCCCGGAACCAGAATACGGCCTGAAGCAATCCTGCGCTTTGGCGGCCACCTCCCAAAAAAGCGAGTTGACAAATGGAGCTCAGGGGCACTGCAACTCACAAACCTGCAGAATAATAAATGATAACTCTCGTCCACAAATATATTGAGGGAAGGCAACGAAGAGGATTTGAAAGCAAGGCAGAATTGCAGGAAACAGGTTTCAGAAGGCAGACTCGACTCGCCTTGAAAGCACATGAAAAGCGGCAAAGCGTTGACAATGATGCCCTTGGCCAAAAAGGGCGTATGCGTTTTTTCCTGAATATATTCAGGAAAAAACGCATACGCCCTTTTTGGCCAACCAGGCAAGCCGGAAAGGCAAATCAGCGCTACAAAGAAGTCTCGCTTGCCATCGGTCAAAAGGGCCATGCTGAAAAAAGTGTAAAAACCAGAAATGCAGGACAGGCCATGGAGACATGGGAGCCTTGCTACGCTGATGGGCGGGCTGTAAATTGCCAACAGCCACTCTGGAGAAGTGTACGGCGTGTCCTGAAACATGTAATAAGCACAGCTTAGAGAGCATAGGGCACTTCCACTCATGGGCGTATAAATCCGGAAACCTAAAAATCAACAAGACACAGGCACCCCAAAGTTTAGGGCAGCTCTGTTTCCAAGAACCTCCACTTCGGTACACCTTCAATATCCCAGGAAAGCGAAAAATGGATAAAGAAGTTGTGGTACTTAGGCACAATGGAATATCACTCAGCCATGAAATCAATGTCATAAGGCTAGTAGCAGCAGGATGAGTGGATTTAGGTACGATGACTCTCAGTGAAATAAGTCACAGAGAAAAAGACACTTATCCTAAGATATCACTTATAGAGGGAATGTCAAAATCGCTACACTTGAACTGAATTACAAAACAGAACAGAGTCACACATTTAGAAAACACACTATGGCTGCTTAACGGGAAAGGTGAGGTGGGGTGATGCATAAAACAAGGGTTTGAAATTAGCTCAGATACCGTTCCACAAGCCAAATATGTAATAGACAAGACCTACTCCCTGCTCAGTGAACTGGACTCAACAGCCCCTATTCACCGCCCAAGAATATATCTGACTAGTAAGAGTCTTAAAACCTATGTATTGATCTCTCTCTGGAAGTGCATCAAGAGGGTGTAAAGCGGCATAAACACAGCAGTGAAAAGCAGCTAAACCCCATTATAAAAATAGATTACTTAAAAAAAACCCCATAAAACAAAGACAGTGAAAGAGAGAGAAATTCTTACAAAATCCGTTCAGGGGCTCTGATGCAACCTGGATTGACCATATCTAGACCCACAGCTGGATGAGACATAAGGCTGGACACTCTTGGGGCTGAGAGGATTGGTGAGCTTGGGTGAGCAAACGCAGACCCTTTAAAGTCATACTGCGTGGTACCCATGCCGTGGGTCCCAAATCTCCAGGTTCAAGGGCATCTTCCTACATCGAAAACATGCGTGGGAAACCCAGAAGATGGTACACCGTGTGATCGGGAAAGGGTTCTCAAACGCACCTCATTTCTCCTCTCCTTGTGCTCGGGTTCGCCATTCCAGCCGCTCTACTAACAATCTCCCTACTTGGAGAATCAGCACCTTTAACCTCCTGTTTCGGACAGGTCGCAATTTGGCCTGAGGATGAACGGGAAGAGGGGGAACCAATGAGAGACTAGCTCTAGGTGTTGGGACAGGCACAGGTCACTCTATTTTCCCATCAGGAAGAAGAATGAACCACAGGATCAGCCTGCCCCCGGAACCAGAATACGGCCTGAAGCAATCCTGCGCTTTGGCGGCCACCTCCCAAAAAAGCGAGTTGACAAATGGAGCTCAAGGGCACTGCAACTCACAAACCTGCAGAGTTATAAATGATAACTCTCGTCCACAAATATATTGAGGGAAGGCAACGAAGAGGATTTGAAAGCAAGGCAGAATTGCAGGAAACAGGTTTCAGGAGGCAGACTCGACTCGCCTTGAAAGCACATGAAAAGCGGCAAAGCGTTGACAATGATGCCCTTGGCCAAAAAGGGCGTATGCGTTTTTTCCTGAATATATTCAGGAAAAAACGCATACGCCCTTTTTGGCCAACCAGGCAAGCCGGAAAGGCAAATCAGCGCTACAAAGAAGTCTCGCTTGCCATCGGTCAAAAGGGCCATGCTGAAAAAAGTGTAAAAACCAGAAATGCAGGACAGGCCATGGAGACATGGGAGCCTTGCTACGCTGATGGGCGGGCTGTAAATTGCCAACAGCCACTCTGGAGAAGTGTACGGTGTGTCCTGAAACATGTAATAAGCACAGCTTAGAGAGCATAGGGCACTTCCACTCATGGGCGTATAAATCGGGAAACCTAAAAATCAACAAGACACAGGCACCCCAAAGTTTAGGGCTGCTCTGTTTCCAAGAACCTCCACTTCGGTACACCTTCAATATCCCAGGAAAGCGAAAAATGGATAAAGAAGTTGTGGTACTTAGGCACAATGGAATATCACTCAGCCATGAAATCAATGTCATAAGGCTAGTAGCAGCAGGATGAGTGGATGTAGGTACGATGACTCTCAGTGAAATAAGTCACAGAGAAAAAGACACTTATCCTAAGATATCACTTATAGAGGGAATGTCAAAATCGCTACACTTGAACTGAATTACAAAACAGAACAGAGTCACACATTTAGAAAACACACTATGGCTGCTTAACGGGAAAGGTGAGGTGGGGTGATGCATAAAACAAGGGTTTGAAATTAGCTCAGATACCGTTCCACAAGCCAAATATGTAATAGACAAGACCTACTCCCTGCTCAGTGAACTGGACTCAACAGCCCCTATTCACCGCCCAAGAATATATCTGACTAGTAAGAGTCTTAAAACCTATGTATTGATCTCTCTCTGGAAGTGCATCAAGAGGGTGTAAAGCGGCATAAACACAGCAGTGAAAAGCAGCTAAACCCCATTATAAAAATAGATTACTTAAAAAAAACCCCATAAAACAAAGACAGTGAAAGAGAGAGAAATTCTTACAAAATCCGTTCAGGGGCTCTGATGCAACCTGGATTGACCATATCTAGACCCACAGCTGGATGAGACATGAGGCTGGACACTCTTGGGGCTGAGAGGATTGGTGAGCTTGGGTGAGCAAACGCAGACCCTTTAAAGTCCTACTGCGTGGTACCCATGCCGTGGGTCCCAAATCTCCAGGTTCAAGGGCATCTTCCTACATCGAAAACATGCGTGGGAAACCCAGAAGATGGTACACCGTGTGATCGGGAAAGGGTTCTCAAACGCACCTCATTTCTCCTCTCGTTGTGCTCGGGTTCGCCATTCCAGCCGCTCTACTAACAATCTCCCTACTTGGAGAATCTGCACCTTTAACCTCCTGTTTCGGACAGGTCGCAATTTGGCCTGAGGATGAACGGGAAGACGGGGAACCAATGAGAGACTAGCTCTAGGTGTTGGGACAGGCACAGGTCACTCTATTTTCCCATCAGGAAGAAGAATGAACCACAGGCTCAGCCTGCCCCCCGGAACCAGAATACGGCCTGAAGCAATCCTGCGCTTTGGCGGCCAGCTCCCAAAAAAGCGAGTTGACAAATGGAGCTCAGGGGCACTGCAATTCACAAACCTGCAGAGTTATAAATGATAACTCTCGTCCACAAATATATTGAGGGAAGGCAACGAAGAGGATTTGAAAGCAAGGCAGAATTGCAGGAAACAGGTTTCAGGAGGCAGAGTCGACTCGCCTTGAAAGCACATGAAAAGCGGCAAAGCGTTGACAATGATGCCCTTGGCCAAAAAGGGCGTATGCGTTTTTTCCTGAATATATTCAGGAAAAATATTCAGGAATATATTCAGAAAAAAACGCATACGCCCTTTTTGGCCAACCAGGCAAGCCGGAAAGGCAAATCAGCGCTACAAAGAAGTCTCGCTTGCCATCGGTCAAAAGGGCCATGCTGAAAAAAGTGTAAAAACCAGAAATGCAGGACAGGCCATGGAGACATGGGAGCCTTGCTACGCTGATGGGCGGGCTGTAAATTGCCAACAGCCACTCTGGAGAAGTGTACGGTGTGTCCTGAAACATGTAATAAGCACAGCTTAGAGAGCATAGGGCACTTCCACTCATGGGCGTATAAATCGGGAAACCTAAAAATCAACAAGACACAGGCACCCCAAAGTTTAGGGCTGCTCTGTTTCCAAGAACCTCCACTTCGGTACACCTTCAATATCCCAGGAAAGCGAAAAATGGATAAAGAAGTTGTGGTACTTAGGCACAATGGAATATCACTCAGCCATGAAATCAATGTCATAAGGCTAGTAGCAGCAGGATGAGTGGATGTAGGTACGATGACTCTCAGTGAAATAAGTCACAGAGAAAAAGACACTTATCCTAAGATATCACTTATAGAGGGAATGTCAAAATCGCTACACTTGAACTGAATTACAAAACAGAACAGAGTCACACATTTAGAAAACACACTATGGCTGCTTAACGGGAAAGGTGAGGTGGGGTGATGCATAAAACAAGGGTTTGAAATTAGCTCAGATACCGTTCCACAAGCCAAATATGTAATAGACAAGACCTACTCCCTGCTCAGTGAACTGGACTCAACAGCCCCTATTCACCGCCCAAGAATATATCTGACTAGTAAGAGTCTTAAAACCTATGTATTGATCTCTCTCTGGAAGTGCATCAAGAGGGTGTAAAGCGGCATAAACACAGCAGTGAAAAGCAGCTAAACCCCATTATAAAAATAGATTACTTAAAAAAAACCCCATAAAACAAAGACAGTGAAAGAGAGAGAAATTCTTACAAAATCCGTTCAGGGGCTCTGATGCAACCTGGATTGACCATATCTAGACCCACAGCTGGATGAGACATGAGGCTGGACACTCTTGGGGCTGAGAGGATTGGTGAGCTTGGGTGAGCAAACGCAGACCCTTTAAAGTCCTACTGCGTGGTACCCATGCCGTGGGTCCCAAGTCTCCAGGTTCAAGGGCATCTTCCTACATCGAAAACATGCGTGGGAAACCCAGAAGATGGTACACCGTGTGATCGGGAAAGGGTTCTCAAACGCACCTCATTTCTCCTCTCCTTGTGCTCGGGTTCGCCATTCCAGCCGCTCTACTAACAATCTCCCTACTTGGAGAATCTGCACCTTTAACCTCCTGTTTCGGACAGGTCGCAATTTGGCCTGAGGATGAACGGGAAGACGGGGAACCAATGAGAGACTAGCTCTAGGTGTTGGGACAGGCACAGGTCACTCTATTTTCCCATCAGGAAGAAGAATGAACCACAGGCTCAGCCTGCCCCCCGGAACCAGAATACGGCCTGAAGCAATCCTGCGCTTTGGCGGCCAGCTCCCAAAAAAGCGAGTTGACAAATGGAGCTCAAGGGCACTGCAATTCACAAACCTGCAGAGTTATAAATGATAACTCTCGTCCACAAATATATTGAGGGAAGGCAACGAAGAGGATTTGAAAGCAAGGCAGAATTGCAGGAAACAGGTTTCAGGAGGCAGACTCGACTCGCCTTGAAAGCACATGAAAAGCGGCAAAGCGTTGACAATGATGCCCTTGGCCAAAAAGGGCGTATGCGTTTTTTCCTGAATATATTCAGGAAAAAACGCATACGCCCTTTTTGGCCAACCAGGCAAGCCGGAAAGGCAAATCAGCGCTACAAAGAAGTCTCGCTTGCCATCGGTCAAAAGGGCCAT
The DNA here is from genome assembly GCF_028564815.1 of Eubalaena glacialis. Classification (NCBI taxonomy): domain Eukaryota; kingdom Metazoa; phylum Chordata; class Mammalia; order Artiodactyla; family Balaenidae; genus Eubalaena; species Eubalaena glacialis. The sequence continues at coordinate 121,756,377 of NC_083722.1, forward strand.
GCTGAAAAAAGTGTAAAAACCAGAAATGCAGGACAGGCCATGGAGACATGGGAGCCTTGCTACGCTGATGGGCGGGCTGTAAATTGCCAGCAGCCACTCTGGAGAAGTGTACGGTGTGTCCTGAAACATGTAATAAGCACAGCTTAGAGAGCATAGGGCACTTCCACTCATGGGCGTATAAATCGGGAAACCTAAAAATCAACAAGACACAGGCACCCCAAAGTTTAGGGCTGCTCTGTTTCCAAGAACCTCCACTTCGGTACACCTTCAATATCCCAGGAAAGCGAAAAATGGATAAAGAAGTTGTGGTACTTAGGCACAATGGAATATCACTCAGCCATGAAATCAATGTCATAAGGCTAGTAGCAGCAGGATGAGTGGATGTAGGTACGATGACTCTCAGTGAAATAAGTCACAGAGAAAAAGACACTTATCCTAAGATATCACTGAGAGAGGGAATGTCAAAGTCGCTACACTTGACCTGAATTACAAAACAGAACAGAGTCACACATTTAGAAAACACACTATGGCTGCTTAACGGGAAAGGTGAGGTGGGGTGATGCATAAAACAAGGGTTTGAAATTAGCTCAGATACCGTTCCACAAGCCAAATATGTAATAGACAAGACCTACTCCCTGCTCAGTGAACTGGACTCAACAGCCCCTATTCACCGCCCAAGAATATATCTGACTAGTAAGAGTCTTAAAACCTATGTATTGATCTCTCTCTGGAAGTGCATCAAGAGGGTGTAAAGCGGCATAAACACAGCAGTGAAAAGCAGCTAAACCCCATTATAAAAATAGATTACTTAAAAAAAACCCCATAAAACAAAGACAGTGAAAGAGAGAGAAATTCTTACAAAATCCGTTCAGGGGCTCTGATGCAACCTGGATTGACCATATCTAGACCCACAGCTGGATGAGACATGAGGCTGGACACTCTTGGGGCTGAGAGGATTGGTGAGCTTGGGTGAGCAAACGCAGACCCTTTAAAGTCCTACTGCGTGGTACCCATGCCGTGGGTCCCAAATCTCCAGGTTCAAGGGCATCTTCCTACATCGAAAACATGCGTGGGAAACCCAGAAGATGGTACACCGTGTGATCGGGAAAGGGTTCTCAAACGCACCTCATTTCTCCTCTCGTTGTGCTCGGGTTCGCCATTCCAGCCGCTCTACTAACAATCTCCCTACTTGGAGAATCTGCACCTTTAACCTCCTGTTTCGGACAGGTCGCAATTTGGCCTGAGGATGAACGGGAAGACGGGGAACCAATGAGAGACTAGCTCTAGGTGTTGGGACAGGCACAGGTCACTCTATTTTCCCATCAGGAAGAAGAATGAACCACAGGCTCAGCCTGCCCCCCGGAACCAGAATACGGCCTGAAGCAATCCTGCGCTTTGGCGGCCAGCTCCCAAAAAAGCGAGTTGACAAATGGAGCTCAGGGGCACTGCAACTCACAAACCTGCAGAGTTATAAATGATAACTCTCGTCCACAAATATATTGAGGGAAGGCAACGAAGAGGATGTGAAAGCAAGGCAGAATTGCAGGAAACAGGTTTCAGGAGGCAGAGTCGACTCGCCTTGAAAGCACATGAAAAGCGGCAAAGCGTTGACAATGATGCCCTTGGCCAAAAAGGGCGTATGCGTTTTTTCCTGAATATATTCAGGAAAAAACGCATACGCCGTTTTTGGCCAACCAGGCAAGCCGGAAAGGCAAATCAGCGCTACAAAGAAGTCTCGCTTGCCATCGGTCAAAAGGGCCATGCTGAAAAAAGTGTAAAAACCAGAAATGCAGGACAGGCCATGGAGACATGGGAGCCTTGCTACGCTGATGGGCGGGCTGTAAATTGCCAGCAGCCACTCTGGAGAAGTGTACGGTGTGTCCTGAAACATGTAATAAGCACAGCTTAGAGAGCATAGGGCACTTCCACTCATGGGCGTATAAATCGGGAAACCTAAAAATCAACAAGACACAGGCACCCCAAAGTTTAGGGCTGCTCTGTTTCCAAGAACCTCCACTTCGGTACACCTTCAATATCCCAGGAAAGCGAAAAATGGATAAAGAAGTTGTGGTACTTAGGCACAATGGAATATCACTCAGCTATGAAATCAATGTCATAAGGCTAGTAGCAGCAGGATGAGTGGATTTAGGTACGATGACTCTCAGTGAAATAAGTCACAGAGAAAAAGACACTTATCCTAAGATATCACTTATAGAGGGAATGTCAAAATCGCTACACTTGAACTGAATTACAAAACAGAACAGAGTCACACATTTAGAAAACACACTATTGCTGCTTAACGGGAAAGGTGAGGTGGGGTGATGCATAAAACAAGGGTTTGAAATTAGCTCAGATACCGTTCCACAAGCCAAATATGTAATAGACAAGACCTACTCCCTGCTCAGTGAACTGGACTCAACAGCTCCTATTCACCGCCCAAGAATATATCTGACTAGTAAGAGTCTTAAAACCTATGTATTGATCTCTCTCTGGAAGTGCATCAAGAGGGTTTAAAGCGGCATAAACACAGCAGTGAAAAGCAGCTAAACCCCATTATAAAAATAGATTACTTAAAAAAAAAACGCATAAAACAAAGACAGTGAAAGAGAGAGAAATTCTTACAAAATCCGTTCAGGGGCTCTGATGCAACCTGGATTGACCATATCTAGACCCACAGCTGGATGAGACATAAGGCTGGACACTCTTGGGGCTGAGAGGATTGGTGAGCTTGGGTGAGCAAACGCAGACCCTTTAAAGTCCTACTGCGTGGTACCCATGCCGTGGGTCCCAAATCTCCAGGTTCAAGGGCATCTTCCTACATCGAAAACATGCGTGGGAAACCCAGAAGATGGTACACCGTGTGATCGGGAAAGGGTTCTCAAACGCACCTCATTTCTCCTCTCCTTGTGCTCGGGTTCGCCATTCCAGCCGCTCTACTAACAATCTCCCTACTTGGAGAATCTGCACCTTTAACCTCCTGTTTCGGACAGGTCGCAATTTGGCCTGAGGATGAACGCGAAGACGGGGAACCAATGAGAGACTAGCTCTAGGTGTTGGGACAGGCACAGGTCACTCTATTTTCCCATCACGAAGAAGAATGAAACACAGGCTCAGCCTGCCCCCGGAACCAGAATACGGCCTGAAGCAATCCTGCGCTTTGGCGGCCACCTCCCAAAAAAGCGAGTTGACAAATGGAGCTCAGGGGCACTGCAACTCACAAACCTGCAGAGTTATAAATGATAACTCTCGTCCACAAATATATTGAGGGAAGGCAACGAAGAGGATTTGAAAGCAAGGCAGAATTGCAGGAAACAGGTTTCAGAAGGCAGACTCGACTCGCCTTGAAAGCACATGAAAAGCGGCAAAGCGTTGACAATGATGCCCTTGGCCAAAAAGGGCGTATGCGTTTTTTCCTGAATATATTCAGGAAAAAACGCATACGCCCTTTTTGGCCAACCAGGCAAGCCGGAAAGGCAAATCAGCGCTACAAAGAAGTCTCGCTTGCCATCGGTCAAAAGGGCCATGCTGAAAAAAGTGTAAAAACCAGAAATGCAGGACAGGCCATGGAGACATGGGAGCCTTGCTACGCTGATGGGCGGGCTGTAAATTGCCAACAGCCACTCTGGAGAAGTGTACGGTGTGTCCTGAAACATGTAATAAGCACAGCTTAGAGAGCATAGGGCACTTCCACTCATGGGCGTATAAATCCGGAAACCTAAAAATCAACAAGACACAGGCACCCCAAAGTTTAGGGCAGCTCTGTTTCCAAGAACCTCCACTTCGGTACACCTTCAATATCCCAGGAAAGCGAAAAATGGATAAAGAAGTTGTGGTACTTAGGCACAATGGAATATCACTCAGCCATGAAATCAATGTCATAAGGCTAGTAGCAGCAGGATGAGTGGATTTAGGTACGATGACTCTCAGTGAAATAAGTCACAGAGAAAAAGACACTTATCCTAAGATATCACTTATAGAGGGAATGTCAAAATCGCTACACTTGAACTGAATTACAAAACAGAACAGAGTCACACATTTAGAAAACACACTATGGCTGCTTAACGGGAAAGGTGAGGTGGGGTGATGCATAAAACAAGGGTTTGAAATTAGCTCAGATACCGTTCCACAAGCCAAATATGTAATAGACAAGACCTACTCCCTGCTCAGTGAACTGGACTCAACAGCCCCTATTCACCGCCCAAGAATATATCTGACTAGTAAGAGTCTTAAAACCTATGTATTGATCTCTCTCTGGAAGTGCATCAAGAGGGTGTAAAGCGGCATAAACACAGCAGTGAAAAGCAGCTAAACCCCATTATAAAAATAGATTACTTAAAAAAAACCCCATAAAACAAAGACAGTGAAAGAGAGAGAAATTCTTACAAAATCCGTTCAGGGGCTCTGATGCAACCTGGATTGACCATATCTAGACCCACAGCTGGATGAGACATAAGGCTGGACACTCTTGGGGCTGAGAGGATTGGTGAGCTTGGGTGAGCAAACGCAGACCCTTTAAAGTCATACTGCGTGGTACCCATGCCGTGGGTCCCAAATCTCCAGGTTCAAGGGCATCTTCCTACATCGAAAACATGCGTGGGAAACCCAGAAGATGGTACACCGTGTGATCGGGAAAGGGTTCTCAAACGCACCTCATTTCTCCTCTCCTTGTGCTCGGGTTCGCCATTCCAGCCGCTCTACTAACAATCTCCCTACTTGGAGAATCAGCACCTTTAACCTCCTGTTTCGGACAGGTCGCAATTTGGCCTGAGGATGAACGGGAAGAGGGGGAACCAATGAGAGACTAGCTCTAGGTGTTGGGACAGGCACAGGTCACTCTATTTTCCCATCAGGAAGAAGAATGAACCACAGGATCAGCCTGCCCCCGGAACCAGAATACGGCCTGAAGCAATCCTGCGCTTTGGCGGCCACCTCCCAAAAAAGCGAGTTGACAAATGGAGCTCAGGGGCACTGCAACTCACAAACCTGCAGAATAATAAATGATAACTCTCGTCCACAAATATATTGAGGGAAGGCAACGAAGAGGATTTGAAAGCAAGGCAGAATTGCAGGAAACAGGTTTCAGAAGGCAGACTCGACTCGCCTTGAAAGCACATGAAAAGCGGCAAAGCGTTGACAATGATGCCCTTGGCCAAAAAGGGCGTATGCGTTTTTTCCTGAATATATTCAGGAAAAAACGCATACGCCCTTTTTGGCCAACCAGGCAAGCCGGAAAGGCAAATCAGCGCTACAAAGAAGTCTCGCTTGCCATCGGTCAAAAGGGCCATGCTGAAAAAAGTGTAAAAACCAGAAATGCAGGACAGGCCATGGAGACATGGGAGCCTTGCTACGCTGATGGGCGGGCTGTAAATTGCCAACAGCCACTCTGGAGAAGTGTACGGTGTGTCCTGAAACATGTAATAAGCACAGCTTAGAGAGCATAGGGCACTTCCACTCATGGGCGTATAAATCGGGAAACCTAAAAATCAACAAGACACAGGCACCCCAAAGTTTAGGGCTGCTCTGTTTCCAAGAACCTCCACTTCGGTACACCTTCAATATCCCAGGAAAGCGAAAAATGGATAAAGAAGTTGTGGTACTTAGGCACAATGGAATATCACTCAGCCATGAAATCAATGTCATAAGGCTAGTAGCAGCAGGATGAGTGGATTTAGGTACGATGACTCTCAGTGAAATAAGTCACAGAGAAAAAGACACTTATCCTAAGATATCACTTATAGAGGGAATGTCAAAATCGCTACACTTGAACTGAATTACAAAACAGAACAGAGTCACACATTTAGAAAACACACTATGGCTGCTTAACGGGAAAGGTGAGGTGGGGTGATGCATAAAACAAGGGTTTGAAATTAGCTCAGATACCGTTCCACAAGCCAAATATGTAATAGACAAGACCTACTCCCTGCTCAGTGAACTGGACTCAACAGCCCCTATTCACCGCCCAAGAATATATCTGACTAGTAAGAGTCTTAAAACCTATGTATTGATCTCTCTCTGGAAGTGCATCAAGAGGGTGTAAAGCGGCATAAACACAGCAGTGAAAAGCAGCTAAACCCCATTATAAAAATAGATTACTTAAAAAAAAACCCATAAAACAAAGACAGTGAAAGAGAGAGAAATTCTTACAAAATCCGTTCAGGGGCTCTGATGCAACCTGGATTGACCATATCTAGACCCACAGCTGGATGAGACATAAGGCTGGACACTCTTGGGGCTGAGAGGATTGGTGAGCTTGGGTGAGCAAACGCAGACCCTTTAAAGTCATACTGCGTGGTACCCATGCCGTGGGTCCCAAATCTCCAGGTTCAAGGGCATCTTCCTACATCGAAAACATGCGTGGGAAACCCAGAAGATGGTACACCGTGTGATCGGGAAAGGGTTCTCAAACGCACCTCATTTCTCCTCTCCTTGTGCTCGGGTTCGCCATTCCAGCCGCTCTACTAACAATCTCCCTACTTGGAGAATCTGCACCTTTAACCTCCTGTTTCGGACAGGTCGCAATTTGGCCTGAGGATGAACGGGAAGACGGGGAACCAATGAGAGACTAGCTCTAGGTGTTGGGACAGGCACAGGTCACTCTATTTTCCCATCAGGAAGAAGAATGAACCACAGGCTCAGCCTGCCCCCCGGAACCAGAATACGGCCTGAAGCAATCCTGCGCTTTGGTGGCCAGCTCCCGAAAAAGCGAGTTGACAAATGGAGCTCAAGGGCACTGCAACTCACAAACCTGCAGAGTTATAAATGATAACTCTCGTCCACAAATATATTGAGGGAAGGCAACGAAGAGGATTTGAAAGCAAGGCAGAATTGCAGGAAACAGGTTTCAGGAGGCAGACTCGACTCGCCTTGAAAGCACATGAAAAGCGGCAAAGCGTTGACAATGATGCCCTTGGCCAAAAAGGGCGTATGCGTTTTTTCCTGAATATATTCAGGAAAAAACGCATACGCCCTTTTTGGCCAACCAGGCAAGCCGGAAAGGCAAATCAGCGCTACAAAGAAGTCTCGCTTGCCATCGGTCAAAAGGGCCATGCTGAAAAAAGTGTAAAAACCAGAAATGCAGGACAGGCCATGGAGACATGGGAGCCTTGCTACGCTGATGGGCGGGCTGTAAATTGCCAACAGCCACTCTGGAGAAGTGTACGGTGTGTCCTGAAACATGTAATAAGCACAGCTTAGAGAGCATAGGGCACTTCCACTCATGGGCGTATAAATCGGGAAACCTAAAAATCAACAAGACACAGGCACCCCAAAGTTTAGGGCTGCTCTGTTTCCAAGAACCTCCACTTCGGTACACCTTCAATATCCCAGGAAAGCGAAAAATGGATAAAGAAGTTGTGGTACTTAGGCACAATGGAATATCACTCAGCCATGAAATCAATGTCATAAGGCTAGTAGCAGCAGGATGAGTGGATGTAGGTACGATGACTCTCAGTGAAATAAGTCACAGAGAAAAAGACACTTATCCTAAGATATCACTTATAGAGGGAATGTCAAAATCGCTACACTTGAACTGAATTACAAAACAGAACAGAGTCACACATTTAGAAAACACACTATGGCTGCTTAACGGGAAAGGTGAGGTGGGGTGATGCATAAAACAAGGGTTTGAAATTAGCTCAGATACCGTTCCACAAGCCAAATATGTAATAGACAAGACCTACTCCCTGCTCAGTGAACTGGACTCAACAGCCCCTATTCACCGCCCAAGAATATATCTGACTAGTAAGAGTCTTAAAACCTATGTATTGATCTCTCTCTGGAAGTGCATCAAGAGGGTGTAAAGCGGCATAAACACAGCAGTGAAAAGCAGCTAAACCCCATTATAAAAATAGATTACTTAAAAAAAACCCCATAAAACAAAGACAGTGAAAGAGAGAGAAATTCTTACAAAATCCGTTCAGGGGCTCTGATGCAACCTGGATTGACCATATCTAGACCCACAGCTGGATGAGACATGAGGCTGGACACTCTTGGGGCTGAGAGGATTGGTGAGCTTGGGTGAGCAAACGCAGACCCTTTAAAGTCCTACTGCGTGGTACCCATGCCGTGGGTCCCAAATCTCCAGGTTCAAGGGCATCTTCCTACATCGAAAACATGCGTGGGAAACCCAGAAGATGGTACACCGTGTGATCGGGAAAGGGTTCTCAAACGCACCTCATTTCTGCTCTCGTTGTGCTCGGGTTCGCCATTCCAGCCGCTCTACTAACAATCTCCCTACTTGGAGAATCTGCACCTTTAACCTCCTGTTTCGGACAGGTCGCAATTTGGCCTGAGGATGAACGGGAAGACGGGGAACCAATGAGAGACTAGCTCTAGGTGTTGGGACAGGCACAGGTCACTCTATTTTCCCATCAGGAAGAAGAATGAACCACAGGCTCAGCCTGCCCCCCGGAACCAGAATACGGCCTGAAGCAATCCTGCGCTTTGGCGGCCAGCTCCCAAAAAAGCGAGTTGACAAATGGAGCTCAGGGGCACTGCAATTCACAAACCTGCAGAGTTATAAATGATAACTCTCGTCCACAAATATATTGAGGGAAGGCAACGAAGAGGATTTGAAAGCAAGGCAGAATTGCAGGAAACAGGTTTCAGGAGGCAGAGTCGACTCGCCTTGAAAGCACATGAAAAGCGGCAAAGCGTTGACAATGATGCCCTTGGCCAAAAAGGGCGTATGCGTTTTTTCCTGAATATATTCAGGAAAAATATTCAGGAATATATTCAGAAAAAAACGCATACGCCCTTTTTGGCCAACCAGGCAAGCCGGAAAGGCAAATCAGCGCTACAAAGAAGGCTCGCTTGCCATCGGTCAAAAGGGCCATGCTGAAAAAAGTGTAAAAACCAGAAATGCAGGACAGGCCATGGAGACATGGGAGCCTTGCTACGCTGATGGGCGGGCTGTAAATTGCCAACAGCCACTCTGGAGAAGTGTACGGTGTGTCCTGAAACATGTAATAAGCACAGCTTAGAGAGCATAGGGCACTTCCACTCATGGGCGTATAAATCGGGAAACCTAAAAATCAACAAGACACAGGCACCCCAAAGTTTAGGGCTGCTCTGTTTCCAAGAACCTCCACTTCGGTACACCTTCAATATCCCAGGAAAGCGAAAAATGGATAAAGAAGTTGTGGTACTTAGGCACAATGGAATATCACTCAGCCATGAAATCAATGTCATAAGGCTAGTAGCAGCAGGATGAGTGGATTTAGGTACGATGACTCTCAGTGAAATAAGTCACAGAGAAAAAGACACTTATCCTAAGATATCACTTATAGAGGGAATGTCAAAATCGCTACACTTGAACTGAATTACAAAACAGAACAGAGTCACACATTTAGAAAACACACTATGGCTGCTTAACGGGAAAGGTGAGGTGGGGTGATGCATAAAACAAGGGTTTGAAATTAGCTCAGATACCGTTCCACAAGCCAAATATGTAATAGACAAGACCTACTCCCTGCTCAGTGAACTGGACTCAACAGCCCCTATTCACCGCCCAAGAATATATCTGACTAGTAAGAGTCTTAAAACCTATGTATTGATCTCTCTCTGGAAGTGCATCAAGAGGGTGTAAAGCGGCATAAACACAGCAGTGAAAAGCAGCTAAACCCCATTATAAAAATAGATTACTTAAAAAAAAACCCATAAAACAAAGACAGTGAAAGAGAGAGAAATTCTTACAAAATCCGTTCAGGGGCTCTGATGCAACCTGGATTGACCATATCTAGACCCACAGCTGGATGAGACATAAGGCTGGACACTCTTGGGGCTGAGAGGATTGGTGAGCTTGGGTGAGCAAACGCAGACCCTTTAAAGTCATACTGCGTGGTACCCATGCCGTGGGTCCCAAATCTCCAGGTTCAAGGGCATCTTCCTACATCGAAAACATGCGTGGGAAACCCAGAAGATGGTACACCGTGTGATCGGGAAAGGGTTCTCAAACGCACCTCATTTCTCCTCTCCTTGTGCTCGGGTTCGCCATTCCAGCCGCTCTACTAACAATCTCCCTACTTGGAGAATCTGCACCTTTAACCTCCTGTTTCGGACAGGTCGCAATTTGGCCTGAGGATGAACGGGAAGACGGGGAACCAATGAGAGACTAGCTCTAGGTGTTGGGACAGGCACAGGTCACTCTATTTTCCCATCAGGAAGAAGAATGAACCACAGGCTCAGCCTGCCCCCCGGAACCAGAATACGGCCTGAAGCAATCCTGCGCTTTGGTGGCCAGCTCCCGAAAAAGCGAGTTGACAAATGGAGCTCAAGGGCACTGCAACTCACAAACCTGCAGAGTTATAAATGATAACTCTCGTCCACAAATATATTGAGGGAAGGCAACGAAGAGGATTTGAAAGCAAGGCAGAATTGCAGGAAACAGGTTTCAGGAGGCAGACTCGACTCGCCTTGAAAGCACATGAAAAGCGGCAAAGCGTTGACAATGATGCCCTTGGCCAAAAAGGGCGTATGCGTTTTTTCCTGAATATATTCAGGAAAAAACGCATACGCCCTTTTTGGCCAACCAGGCAAGCCGGAAAGGCAAATCAGCGCTACAAAGAAGTCTCGCTTGCCATCGGTCAAAAGGGCCATGCTGAAAAAAGTGTAAAAACCAGAAATGCAGGACAGGCCATGGAGACATGGGAGCCTTGCTACGCTGATGGGCGGGCTGTAAATTGCCAACAGCCACTCTGGAGAAGTGTACGGTGTGTCCTGAAACATGTAATAAGCACAGCTTAGAGAGCATAGGGCACTTCCACTCATGGGCGTATAAATCGGGAAACCTAAAAATCAACAAGACACAGGCACCCCAAAGTTTAGGGCTGCTCTGTTTCCAAGAACCTCCACTTCGGTACACCTTCAATATCCCAGGAAAGCGAAAAATGGATAAAGAAGTTGTGGTACTTAGGCACAATGGAATATCACTCAGCCATGAAATCAATGTCATAAGGCTAGTAGCAGCAGGATGAGTGGATGTAGGTACGATGACTCTCAGTGAAATAAGTCACAGAGAAAAAGACACTTATCCTAAGATATCACTTATAGAGGGAATGTCAAAATCGCTACACTTGAACTGAATTACAAAACAGAACAGAGTCACACATTTAGAAAACACACTATGGCTGCTTAACGGGAAAGGTGAGGTGGGGTGATGCATAAAACAAGGGTTTGAAATTAGCTCAGATACCGTTCCACAAGCCAAATATGTAATAGACAAGACCTACTCCCTGCTCAGTGAACTGGACTCAACAGCCCCTATTCACCGCCCAAGAATATATCTGACTAGTAAGAGTCTTAAAACCTATGTATTGATCTCTCTCTGGAAGTGCATCAAGAGGGTGTAAAGCGGCATAAACACAGCAGTGAAAAGCAGCTAAACCCCATTATAAAAATAGATTACTTAAAAAAAACCCCATAAAACAAAGACAGTGAAAGAGAGAGAAATTCTTACAAAATCCGTTCAGGGGCTCTGATGCAACCTGGATTGACCATATCTAGACCCACAGCTGGATGAGACATGAGGCTGGACACTCTTGGGGCTGAGAGGATTGGTGAGCTTGGGTGAGCAAACGCAGACCCTTTAAAGTCCTACTGCGTGGTACCCATGCCGTGGGTCCCAAATCTCCAGGTTCAAGGGCATCTTCCTACATCGAAAACATGCGTGGGAAACCCAGAAGATGGTACACCGTGTGATCGGGAAAGGGTTCTCAAACGCACCTCATTTCTCCTCTCCTTGTGCTCGGGTTCGCCATTCCAGCCGCTCTACTAACAATCTCCCTACTTGGAGAATCAGCACCTTTAACCTCCTGTTTCGGACAGGTCGCAATTTGGCCTGAGGATGAACGGGAAGAGGGGGAACCAATGAGAGACTAGCTCTAGGTGTTGGGACAGGCACAGGTCACTCTATTTTCCCATCAGGAAGAAGAATGAACCACAGGCTCAGCCTGCCCCCGGAACCAGAATACGGCCTGAAGCAATCCTGCGCTTTGGCGGCCACCTCCCAAAAAAGCGAGTTGACAAATGGAGCTCAGGGGCACTGCAACTCACAAACCTGCAGAATAATAAATGATAACTCTCGTCCACAAATATATTGAGGGAAGGCAACGAAGAGGATTTGAAAGCAAGGCAGAATTGCAGGAAAGAGGTTTCAGAAGGCAGACTCGACTCGCCTTGAAAGCACATGAAAAGCGGCAAAGCGTTGACAATGATGCCCTTGGCCAAAAAGGGCGTATGCGTTTTTTCCTGAATATATTCAGGAAAAAACGCATACGCCCTTTTTGGCCAACCAGGCAAGCCGGAAAGGCAAATCAGCGCTACAAAGAAGTCTCGCTTGCCATCGGTCAAAAGGGCCATGCTGAAAAAAGTGTAAAAACCAGAAATGCAGGACAGGCCATGGAGACATGGGAGCCTTGCTACGCTGATGGGCGGGCTGTAAATTGCCAACAGCCACTCTGGAGAAGTGTACGGTGTGTCCTGAAACATGTAATAAGCACAGCTTAGAAACCATAGGGCACTTCCACTCATGGGCGTATAAATCGGGAAACCTAAAAATCAACAAGACACAGGCACCCCAAAGTTTAGGGCTGCTCTGTTTCCAAGAACCTCCACTTCGGTACACCTTCAATATCCCAGGAAAGCGAAAAATGGATAAAGAAGTTGTGGTACTTAGGCACAATGGAATATCACTCAGCCATGAAATCAATGTCATAAGGCTAGTAGCAGCAGGATGAGTGGATTTAGGTACGATGACTCTCAGTGAAATAAGTCACAGAGAAAAAGACACTTATCCTAAGATATCACTTATAGAGGGAATGTCAAAATCGCTACACTTGAACTGAATTACAAAACAGAACAGAGTCACACATTTAGAAAACACACTATGGCTGCTTAACGGGAAAGGTGAGGTGGGGTGATGCATAAAACAAGGGTTTGAAATTAGCTCAGATACCGTTCCACAAGCCAAATATGTAATAGACAAGACCTACTCCCTGCTCAGTGAACTGGACTCAACAGCCACTATTCACCGCCCAAGAATATATCTGACTAGTAAGAGTCTTAAAACCTATGTATTGATCTCTCTCTGGAAGTGCATCAAGAGGGTGTAAAGCGGCATAAACACAGCAGTGAAAAGCAGCTAAACCCCATTATAAAAATAGATTACTTAAAAAAAACCCATAAAACAAAGACAGTGAAAGAGAGAGAAATTCTTACAAAATCCGTTCAGGGGCTCTGATGCAACCTGGATTGACCATATCTAGACCCACAGCTGGATGAGACATGAGGCTGGACACTCTTGGGGCTGAGAGGATTGGTGAGCTTGGGTGAGCAAACGCAGACCCTTTAAAGTCATACTGCGTGGTACCCATGCCGTGGGTCCCAAATCTCCAGGTTCAAGGGCATCTTCCTACATCGAAAACATGTGTGGGAAACCCAGAAGATGGTACACCGTGTGATCGGGAAAGGGTTCTCAAACGCACCTCATTTCTCCTCTCCTTGTGCTCGGGTTCGCCATTCCAGCCGCTCTACTAACAATCTCCCTACTTGGAGAATCTGCACCTTTAACCTCCTGTTTCGGACAGGTCGCAATTTGGCCTGAGGATGAACGGGAAGACGGGGAACCAATGAGAGACTAGCTCTAGGTGTTGGGACAGGCACAGGTCACTCTATTTTCCCATCAGGAAGAAGAATGAACCACAGGCTCAGCCTGCCCCCCGGAACCAGAATACGGCCTGAAGCAATCCTGCGCTTTGGCGGCCAGCTCCCAAAAAAGCGAGTTGACAAATGGAGCTCAAGGGCACTGCAATTCACAAACCTGCAGAGTTATAAATGATAACTCTCGTCCACAAATATAGTGAGGGAAGGCAACGAAGAGGATTTGAAAGCAAGGCAGAATTGCAGGAAACAGGTTTCAGGAGGCAGACTCGACTCGCCTTGAAAGCACATGAAAAGCGGCAAAGCGTTGACAATGATGCCCTTGGCCAAAAAGGGCGTATGCGTTTTTTCCTGAATATATTCAGGAAAAAACGCATACGCCCTTTTTGGCCAACCAGGCAAGCCCGAAAGGCAAATCAGCGCTACAAAGAAGTCTCGCTTGCCATCGGTCAAAAGGGCCATGCTGAAAAAAGTGTAAAAACCAGAAATGCAGGACAGGCCATGGAGACATGGGAGCCTTGCTACGCTGATGGGCGGGCTGTAAATTGCCAGCAGCCACTCTGGAGAAGTGTACGGTGTGTCCTGAAACATGTAATAAGCACAGCTTAGAGAGCATAGGGCACTTCCACTCATGGGCGTATAAATCGGGAAACCTAAAAATCAACAAGACACAGGCACCCCAAAGTTTAGGGCTGCTCTGTTTCCAAGAACCTCCACTTCGGTACACCTTCAATATCCCAGGAAAGCGAAAAATGGATAAAGAAGTTGTGGTACTTAGGCACAATGGAATATCACTCAGCTATGAAATCAATGTCATAAGGCTAGTAGCAGCAGGATGAGTGGATTTAGGTACGATGACTCTCAGTGAAATAAGTCACAGAGAAAAAGACACTTATCCTAAGATATCACTTATAGAGGGAATGTCAAAATCGCTACACTTGAACTGAATTACAAAACAGAACAGAGTCACACATTTAGAAAACACACTATTGCTGCTTAACGGGAAAGGTGAGGTGGGGTGATGCATAAAACAAGGGTTTGAAATTAGCTCAGATACCGTTCCACAAGCCAAATATGTAATAGACAAGACCTACTCCCTGCTCAGTGAACTGGACTCAACAGCTCCTATTCACCGCCCAAGAATATATCTGACTAGTAAGAGTCTTAAAACCTATGTATTGATCTCTCTCTGGAAGTGCATCAAGAGGGTTTAAAGCGGCATAAACACAGCAGTGAAAAGCAGCTAAACCCCATTATAAAAATAGATTATTTAAAAAAAAAACGCATAAAACAAAGACAGTGAAAGAGAGAGAAATTCTTACAAAATCCGTTCAGGGGCTCTGATGCAACCTGGATTGACCATATCTAGACCCACAGCTGGATGAGACATAAGGCTGGACACTCTTGGGGCTGAGAGGATTGGTGAGCTTGGGTGAGCAAACGCAGACCCTTTAAAGTCCTACTGCGTGGTACCCATGCCGTGGGTCCCAAATCTCCAGGTTCAAGGGCATCTTCCTACATCGAAAACATGCGTGGGAAACCCAGAAGATGGTACACCGTGTGATCGGGAAAGGGTTCTCAAACGCACCTCATTTCTCCTCTCCTTGTGCTCGGGTTCGCCATTCCAGCCGCTCTACTAACAATCTCCCTACTTGGAGAATCTGCACCTTTAACCTCCTGTTTCGGACAGGTCGCAATTTGGCCTGAGGATGAACGCGAAGACGGGGAACCAATGAGAGACTAGCTCTAGGTGTTGGGACAGGCACAGGTCACTCTATTTTCCCATCACGAAGAAGAATGAAACACAGGCTCAGCCTGCCCCCGGAACCAGAATACGGCCTGAAGCAATCCTGCGCTTTGGCGGCCACCTCCCAAAAAAGCGAGTTGACAAATGGAGCTCAGGGGCACTGCAACTCACAAACCTGCAGAGTTATAAATGATAACTCTCGTCCACAAATATATTGAGGGAAGGCAACGAAGAGGATTTGAAAGCAAGGCAGAATTGCAGGAAACAGGTTTCAGAAGGCAGACTCGACTCGCCTTGAAAGCACATGAAAAGCGGCAAAGCGTTGACAATGATGCCCTTGGCCAAAAAGGGCGTATGCGTTTTTTCCTGAATATATTCAGGAAAAAACGCATACGCCCTTTTTGGCCAACCAGGCAAGCCGGAAAGGCAAATCAGCGCTACAAAGAAGTCTCGCTTGCCATCGGTCAAAAGGGCCATGCTGAAAAAAGTGTAAAAACCAGAAATGCAGGACAGGCCATGGAGACATGGGAGCCTTGCTACGCTGATGGGCGGGCTGTAAATTGCCAACAGCCACTCTGGAGAAGTGTACGGTGTGTCCTGAAACATGTAATAAGCACAGCTTAGAGAGCATAGGGCACTTCCACTCATGGGCGTATAAATCCGGAAACCTAAAAATCAACAAGACACAGGCACCCCAAAGTTTAGGGCAGCTCTGTTTCCAAGAACCTCCACTTCGGTACACCTTCAATATCCCAGGAAAGCGAAAAATGGATAAAGAAGTTGTGGTACTTAGGCACAATGGAATATCACTCAGCCATGAAATCAATGTCATAAGGCTAGTAGCAGCAGGATGAGTGGATTTAGGTACGATGACTCTCAGTGAAATAAGTCACAGAGAAAAAGACACTTATCCTAAGATATCACTTATAGAGGGAATGTCAAAATCGCTACACTTGAACTGAATTACAAAACAGAACAGAGTCACACATTTAGAAAACACACTATGGCTGCTTAACGGGAAAGGTGAGGTGGGGTGATGCATAAAACAAGGGTTTGAAATTAGCTCAGATACCGTTCCACAAGCCAAATATGTAATAGACAAGACCTACTCCCTGCTCAGTGAACTGGACTCAACAGCCCCTATTCACCACCCAAGAATATATCTGACTAGTAAGAGTCTTAAAACCTATGTATTGATCTCTCTCTGGAAGTGCATCAAGAGGGTGTAAAGCGGCATAAACACAGCAGTGAAAAGCAGCTAAACCCCATTATAAAAATAGATTACTTAAAAAAAACCCCATAAAACAAAGACAGTGAAAGAGAGAGAAATTCTTACAAAATCCGTTCAGGGGCTCTGATGCAACCTGGATTGACCATATCTAGACCCACAGCTGGATGAGACATAAGGCTGGACACTCTTGGGGCTGAGAGGATTGGTGAGCTTGGGTGAGCAAACGCAGACCCTTTAAAGTCCTACTGCGTAGTACCCATGCCGTGGGTCCCAAATCTCCAGGTTCAAGGGCATCTTCCTACATCGAAAACATGCGTGGGAAACCCAGAAGATGGTACACCGTGTGATCGGGAAAGGGTTCTCAAATGCACCTCATTTCTCCTCTCCTTGTGCTCGGGTTCGCCATTCCAGCCGCTCTACTAACAATCTCCCTACTAGGAGAATCTGCACCTTTAACCTCCTGTTTCGGACAGGTCGCAATTTGGCCTGAGGATGAACGGGATGACGGGGAACCAATGAGAGACTAGCTCTAGGTGTTGGGACAGGCACAGGTCACTCTATTTTCCCATCAGGAAGAAGAATGAACCACAGGCTCAGCCTGCCCCCCGGAACCAGAATACGGCCTGAAGCAATCCTGCGCTTTGGCGGCCACCTCCCAAAAAAGCGAGTTGACAAATGGAGCTCAAGGGCACTGCAACTCACAAACCTGCAGAGTTATAAATGATAACTGTCGTCCACAAATATATTGAGGGAAGGCAACGAAGAGGATTTGAAAGCAAGGCAGAATTGCAGGAAACAGGTTTCAGAAGGCAGACTCGACTCGCCTTGAAAGCACATGAAAAGCGGCAAAGCGTTGACAATGATGCCCTTGGCCAAAAAGGGCGTATGCGTTTTTTCCTGAATATATTCAGGAAAAAACGCATACGCCCTTTTTGGCCAACCAGGCAAGCCGGAAAGGCAAATCAGCGCTACAAAGAAGTCTCGCTTGCCATCGGTCAAAAGGGCCATGCTGAAAAAAGTGTAAAAACCAGAAATGCAGGACAGGCCATGGAGACATGGGAGCCTTGCTACGCTGATGGGCGGGCTGTAAATTGCCAACAGCCACTCTGGAGAAGTGTACGGCGTGTCCTGAAACATGTAATAAGCACAGCTTAGAGAGCATAGGGCACTTCCACTCATGGGCGTATAAATCCGGAAACCTAAAAATCAACAAGACACAGGCACCCCAAAGTTTAGGGCAGCTCTGTTTCCAAGAACCTCCACTTCGGTACACCTTCAATATCCCAGGAAAGCGAAAAATGGATAAAGAAGTTGTGGTACTTAGGCACAATGGAATATCACTCAGCCATGAAATCAATGTCATAAGGCTAGTAGCAGCAGGATGAGTGGATTTAGGTACGATGACTCTCAGTGAAATAAGTCACAGAGAAAAAGACACTTATCCTAAGATATCACTTATAGAGGGAATGTCAAAATCGCTACACTTGAACTGAATTACAAAACAGAACAGAGTCACACATTTAGAAAACACACTATGGCTGCTTAACGGGAAAGGTGAGGTGGGGTGATGCATAAAACAAGGGTTTGAAATTAGCTCAGATACCGTTCCACAAGCCAAATATGTAATAGACAAGACCTACTCCCTGCTCAGTGAACTGGACTCAACAGCCCCTATTCACCGCCCAAGAATATATCTGACTAGTAAGAGTCTTAAAACCTATGTATTGATCTCTCTCTGGAAGTGCATCAAGAGGGTGTAAAGCGGCATAAACACAGCAGTGAAAAGCAGCTAAACCCCATTATAAAAATAGATTACTTAAAAAAAACCCCATAAAACAAAGACAGTGAAAGAGAGAGAAATTCTTACAAAATCCGTTCAGGGGCTCTGATGCAACCTGGATTGACCATATCTAGACCCACAGCTGGATGAGACATAAGGCTGGACACTCTTGGGGCTGAGAGGATTGGTGAGCTTGGGTGAGCAAACGCAGACCCTTTAAAGTCATACTGCGTGGTACCCATGCCGTGGGTCCCAAATCTCCAGGTTCAAGGGCATCTTCCTACATCGAAAACATGCGTGGGAAACCCAGAAGATGGTACACCGTGTGATCGGGAAAGGGTTCTCAAACGCACCTCATTTCTCCTCTCCTTGTGCTCGGGTTCGCCATTCCAGCCGCTCTACTAACAATCTCCCTACTTGGAGAATCAGCACCTTTAACCTCCTGTTTCGGACAGGTCGCAATTTGGCCTGAGGATGAACGGGAAGAGGGGGAACCAATGAGACACTAGCTCTAGGTGTTGGGACAGGCACAGGTCACTCTATTTTCCCATCAGGAAGAAGAATGAACCACAGGATCAGCCTGCCCCCGGAACCAGAATACGGCCTGAAGCAATCCTGCGCTTTGGCGGCCACCTCCCAAAAAAGCGAGTTGACAAATGGAGCTCAAGGGCACTGCAACTCACAAACCTGCAGAGTTATAAATGATAACTCTCGTCCACAAATATATTGAGGGAAGGCAACGAAGAGGATTTGAAAGCAAGGCAGAATTGCAGGAAACAGGTTTCAGGAGGCAGACTCGACTCGCCTTGAAAGCACATGAAAAGCGGCAAAGCGTTGACAATGATGCCCTTGGCCAAAAAGGGCGTATGCGTTTTTTCCTGAATATATTCAGGAAAAAACGCATACGCCCTTTTTGGCCAACCAGGCAAGCCGGAAAGGCAAATCAGCGCTACAAAGAAGTCTCGCTTGCCATCGGTCAAAAGGGCCATGCTGAAAAAAGTGTAAAAACCAGAAATGCAGGACAGGCCATGGAGACATGGGAGCCTTGCTACGCTGATGGGCGGGCTGTAAATTGCCAACAGCCACTCTGGAGAAGTGTACGGTGTGTCCTGAAACATGTAATAAGCACAGCTTAGAGAGCATAGGGCACTTCCACTCATGGGCGTATAAATCGGGAAACCTAAAAATCAACAAGACACAGGCACCCCAAAGTTTAGGGCTGCTCTGTTTCCAAGAACCTCCACTTCGGTACACCTTCAATATCCCAGGAAAGCGAAAAATGGATAAAGAAGTTGTGGTACTTAGGCACAATGGAATATCACTCAGCCATGAAATCAATGTCATAAGGCTAGTAGCAGCAGGATGAGTGGATGTAGGTACGATGACTCTCAGTGAAATAAGTCACAGAGAAAAAGACACTTATCCTAAGATATCACTTATAGAGGGAATGTCAAAATCGCTACACTTGAACTGAATTACAAAACAGAACAGAGTCACACATTTAGAAAACACACTATGGCTGCTTAACGGGAAAGGTGAGGTGGGGTGATGCATAAAACAAGGGTTTGAAATTAGCTCAGATACCGTTCCACAAGCCAAATATGTAATAGACAAGACCTACTCCCTGCTCAGTGAACTGGACTCAACAGCCCCTATTCACCGCCCAAGAATATATCTGACTAGTAAGAGTCTTAAAACCTATGTATTGATCTCTCTCTGGAAGTGCATCAAGAGGGTGTAAAGCGGCATAAACACAGCAGTGAAAAGCAGCTAAACCCCATTATAAAAATAGATTACTTAAAAAAAACCCCATAAAACAAAGACAGTGAAAGAGAGAGAAATTCTTACAAAATCCGTTCAGGGGCTCTGATGCAACCTGGATTGACCATATCTAGACCCACAGCTGGATGAGACATGAGGCTGGACACTCTTGGGGCTGAGAGGATTGGTGAGCTTGGGTGAGCAAACGCAGACCCTTTAAAGTCCTACTGCGTGGTACCCATGCCGTGGGTCCCAAATCTCCAGGTTCAAGGGCATCTTCCTACATCGAAAACATGCGTGGGAAACCCAGAAGATGGTACACCGTGTGATCGGGAAAGGGTTCTCAAACGCACCTCATTTCTCCTCTCGTTGTGCTCGGGTTCGCCATTCCAGCCGCTCTACTAACAATCTCCCTACTTGGAGAATCTGCACCTTTAACCTCCTGTTTCGGACAGGTCGCAATTTGGCCTGAGGATGAACGGGAAGACGGGGAACCAATGAGAGACTAGCTCTAGGTGTTGGGACAGGCACAGGTCACTCTATTTTCCCATCAGGAAGAAGAATGAACCACAGGCTCAGCCTGCCCCCCGGAACCAGAATACGGCCTGAAGCAATCCTGCGCTTTGGCGGCCAGCTCCCAAAAAAGCGAGTTGACAAATGGAGCTCAGGGGCACTGCAATTCACAAACCTGCAGAGTTATAAATGATAACTCTCGTCCACAAATATATTGAGGGAAGGCAACGAAGAGGATTTGAAAGCAAGGCAGAATTGCAGGAAACAGGTTTCAGGAGGCAGAGTCGACTCGCCTTGAAAGCACATGAAAAGCGGCAAAGCGTTGACAATGATGCCCTTGGCCAAAAAGGGCGTATGCGTTTTTTCCTGAATATATTCAGGAAAAATATTCAGGAATATATTCAGAAAAAAACGCATACGCCCTTTTTGGCCAACCAGGCAAGCCGGAAAGGCAAATCAGCGCTACAAAGAAGTCTCGCTTGCCATCGGTCAAAAGGGCCATGCTGAAAAAAGTGTAAAAACCAGAAATGCAGGACAGGCCATGGAGACATGGGAGCCTTGCTACGCTGATGGGCGGGCTGTAAATTGCCAACAGCCACTCTGGAGAAGTGTACGGTGTGTCCTGAAACATGTAATAAGCACAGCTTAGAGAGCATAGGGCACTTCCACTCATGGGCGTATAAATCGGGAAACCTAAAAATCAACAAGACACAGGCACCCCAAAGTTTAGGGCTGCTCTGTTTCCAAGAACCTCCACTTCGGTACACCTTCAATATCCCAGGAAAGCGAAAAATGGATAAAGAAGTTGTGGTACTTAGGCACAATGGAATATCACTCAGCCATGAAATCAATGTCATAAGGCTAGTAGCAGCAGGATGAGTGGATGTAGGTACGATGACTCTCAGTGAAATAAGTCACAGAGAAAAAGACACTTATCCTAAGATATCACTTATAGAGGGAATGTCAAAATCGCTACACTTGAACTGAATTACAAAACAGAACAGAGTCACACATTTAGAAAACACACTATGGCTGCTTAACGGGAAAGGTGAGGTGGGGTGATGCATAAAACAAGGGTTTGAAATTAGCTCAGATACCGTTCCACAAGCCAAATATGTAATAGACAAGACCTACTCCCTGCTCAGTGAACTGGACTCAACAGCCCCTATTCACCGCCCAAGAATATATCTGACTAGTAAGAGTCTTAAAACCTATGTATTGATCTCTCTCTGGAAGTGCATCAAGAGGGTGTAAAGCGGCATAAACACAGCAGTGAAAAGCAGCTAAACCCCATTATAAAAATAGATTACTTAAAAAAAACCCCATAAAACAAAGACAGTGAAAGAGAGAGAAATTCTTACAAAATCCGTTCAGGGGCTCTGATGCAACCTGGATTGACCATATCTAGACCCACAGCTGGATGAGACATGAGGCTGGACACTCTTGGGGCTGAGAGGATTGGTGAGCTTGGGTGAGCAAACGCAGACCCTTTAAAGTCCTACTGCGTGGTACCCATGCCGTGGGTCCCAAGTCTCCAGGTTCAAGGGCATCTTCCTACATCGAAAACATGCGTGGGAAACCCAGAAGATGGTACACCGTGTGATCGGGAAAGGGTTCTCAAACGCACCTCATTTCTCCTCTCCTTGTGCTCGGGTTCGCCATTCCAGCCGCTCTACTAACAATCTCCCTACTTGGAGAATCTGCACCTTTAACCTCCTGTTTCGGACAGGTCGCAATTTGGCCTGAGGATGAACGGGAAGACGGGGAACCAATGAGAGACTAGCTCTAGGTGTTGGGACAGGCACAGGTCACTCTATTTTCCCATCAGGAAGAAGAATGAACCACAGGCTCAGCCTGCCCCCCGGAACCAGAATACGGCCTGAAGCAATCCTGCGCTTTGGCGGCCAGCTCCCAAAAAAGCGAGTTGACAAATGGAGCTCAAGGGCACTGCAATTCACAAACCTGCAGAGTTATAAATGATAACTCTCGTCCACAAATATATTGAGGGAAGGCAACGAAGAGGATTTGAAAGCAAGGCAGAATTGCAGGAAACAGGTTTCAGGAGGCAGACTCGACTCGCCTTGAAAGCACATGAAAAGCGGCAAAGCGTTGACAATGATGCCCTTGGCCAAAAAGGGCGTATGCGTTTTTTCCTGAATATATTCAGGAAAAAACGCATACGCCCTTTTTGGCCAACCAGGCAAGCCGGAAAGGCAAATCAGCGCTACAAAGAAGTCTCGCTTGCCATCGGTCAAAAGGGCCATGCTGAAAAAAGTGTAAAAACCAGAAATGCAGGACAGGCCATGGAGACATGGGAGCCTTGCTACGCTGATGGGCGGGCTGTAAATTGCCAGCAGCCACTCTGGAGAAGTGTACGGTGTGTCCTGAAACATGTAATAAGCACAGCTTAGAGAGCATAGGGCACTTCCACTCATGGGCGTATAAATCGGGAAACCTAAAAATCAACAAGACACAGGCACCCCAAAGTTTAGGGCTGCTCTGTTTCCAAGAACCTCCACTTCGGTACACCTTCAATATCCCAGGAAAGCGAAAAATGGATAAAGAAGTTGTGGTACTTAGGCACAATGGAATATCACTCAGCCATGAAATCAATGTCATAAGGCTAGTAGCAGCAGGATGAGTGGATGTAGGTACGATGACTCTCAGTGAAATAAGTCACAGAGAAAAAGACACTTATCCTAAGATATCACTGAGAGAGGGAATGTCAAAGTCGCTACACTTGACCTGAATTACAAAACAGAACAGAGTCACACATTTAGAAAACACACTATGGCTGCTTAACGGGAAAGGTGAGGTGGGGTGATGCATAAAACAAGGGTTTGAAATTAGCTCAGATACCGTTCCACAAGCCAAATATGTAATAGACAAGACCTACTCCCTGCTCAGTGAACTGGACTCAACAGCCCCTATTCACCGCCCAAGAATATATCTGACTAGTAAGAGTCTTAAAACCTATGTATTGATCTCTCTCTGGAAGTGCATCAAGAGGGTGTAAAGCGGCATAAACACAGCAGTGAAAAGCAGCTAAACCCCATTATAAAAATAGATTACTTAAAAAAAACCCCATAAAACAAAGACAGTGAAAGAGAGAGAAATTCTTACAAAATCCGTTCAGGGGCTCTGATGCAACCTGGATTGACCATATCTAGACCCACAGCTGGATGAGACATGAGGCTGGACACTCTTGGGGCTGAGAGGATTGGTGAGCTTGGGTGAGCAAACGCAGACCCTTTAAAGTCCTACTGCGTGGTACCCATGCCGTGGGTCCCAAATCTCCAGGTTCAAGGGCATCTTCCTACATCGAAAACATGCGTGGGAAACCCAGAAGATGGTACACCGTGTGATCGGGAAAGGGTTCTCAAACGCACCTCATTTCTCCTCTCCTTGTGCTCGGGTTCGCCATTCCAGCCGCTCTACTAACAATCTCCCTACTTGGAGAATCTGCACCTTTAACCTCCTGTTTCGGACAGGTCGCAATTTGGCCTGAGGATGAACGGGAAGACGGGGAACCAATGAGAGACTAGCTCTAGGTGTTGGGACAGGCACAGGTCACTCTATTTTCCCATCAGGAAGAAGAATGAACCACAGGCTCAGCCTGCCCCCCGGAACCAGAATACGGCCTGAAGCAATCCTGCGCTTTGGCGGCCAGCTCCCAAAAAAGCGAGTTGACAAATGGAGCTCAGGGGCACTGCAACTCACAAACCTGCAGAGTTATAAATGATAACTCTCGTCCACAAATATATTGAGGGAAGGCAACGAAGAGGATGTGAAAGCAAGGCAGAATTGCAGGAAACAGGTTTCAGGAGGCAGAGTCGACTCGCCTTGAAAGCACATGAAAAGCGGCAAAGCGTTGACAATGATGCCCTTGGCCAAAAAGGGCGTATGCGTTTTTTCCTGAATATATTCAGGAAAAAACGCATACGCCGTTTTTGGCCAACCAGGCAAGCCGGAAAGGCAAATCAGCGCTACAAAGAAGTCTCGCTTGCCATCGGTCAAAAGGGCCATGCTGAAAAAAGTGTAAAAACCAGAAATGCAGGACAGGCCATGGAGACATGGGAGCCTTGCTACGCTGATGGGCGGGCTGTAAATTGCCAGCAGCCACTCTGGAGAAGTGTACGGTGTGTCCTGAAACATGTAATAAGCACAGCTTAGAGAGCATAGGGCACTTCCACTCATGGGCGTATAAATCGGGAAACCTAAAAATCAACAAGACACAGGCACCCCAAAGTTTAGGGCTGCTCTGTTTCCAAGAACCTCCACTTCGGTACACCTTCAATATCCCAGGAAAGCGAAAAATGGATAAAGAAGTTGTGGTACTTAGGCACAATGGAATATCACTCAGCTATGAAATCAATGTCATAAGGCTAGTAGCAGCAGGATGAGTGGATTTAGGTACGATGACTCTCAGTGAAATAAGTCACAGAGAAAAAGACACTTATCCTAAGATATCACTTATAGAGGGAATGTCAAAATCGCTACACTTGAACTGAATTACAAAACAGAACAGAGTCACACATTTAGAAAACACACTATTGCTGCTTAACGGGAAAGGTGAGGTGGGGTGATGCATAAAACAAGGGTTTGAAATTAGCTCAGATACCGTTCCACAAGCCAAATATGTAATAGACAAGACCTACTCCCTGCTCAGTGAACTGGACTCAACAGCTCCTATTCACCGCCCAAGAATATATCTGACTAGTAAGAGTCTTAAAACCTATGTATTGATCTCTCTCTGGAAGTGCATCAAGAGGGTTTAAAGCGGCATAAACACAGCAGTGAAAAGCAGCTAAACCCCATTATAAAAATAGATTACTTAAAAAAAAAACGCATAAAACAAAGACAGTGAAAGAGAGAGAAATTCTTACAAAATCCGTTCAGGGGCTCTGATGCAACCTGGATTGACCATATCTAGACCCACAGCTGGATGAGACATAAGGCTGGACACTCTTGGGGCTGAGAGGATTGGTGAGCTTGGGTGAGCAAACGCAGACCCTTTAAAGTCCTACTGCGTGGTACCCATGCCGTGGGTCCCAAATCTCCAGGTTCAAGGGCATCTTCCTACATCGAAAACATGCGTGGGAAACCCAGAAGATGGTACACCGTGTGATCGGGAAAGGGTTCTCAAACGCACCTCATTTCTCCTCTCCTTGTGCTCGGGTTCGCCATTCCAGCCGCTCTACTAACAATCTCCCTACTTGGAGAATCTGCACCTTTAACCTCCTGTTTCGGACAGGTCGCAATTTGGCCTGAGGATGAACGCGAAGACGGGGAACCAATGAGAGACTAGCTCTAGGTGTTGGGACAGGCACAGGTCACTCTATTTTCCCATCACGAAGAAGAATGAAACACAGGCTCAGCCTGCCCCCGGAACCAGAATACGGCCTGAAGCAATCCTGCGCTTTGGCGGCCACCTCCCAAAAAAGCGAGTTGACAAATGGAGCTCAGGGGCACTGCAACTCACAAACCTGCAGAGTTATAAATGATAACTCTCGTCCACAAATATATTGAGGGAAGGCAACGAAGAGGATTTGAAAGCAAGGCAGAATTGCAGGAAACAGGTTTCAGAAGGCAGACTCGACTCGCCTTGAAAGCACATGAAAAGCGGCAAAGCGTTGACAATGATGCCCTTGGCCAAAAAGGGCGTATGCGTTTTTTCCTGAATATATTCAGGAAAAAACGCATACGCCCTTTTTGGCCAACCAGGCAAGCCGGAAAGGCAAATCAGCGCTACAAAGAAGTCTCGCTTGCCATCGGTCAAAAGGGCCATGCTGAAAAAAGTGTAAAAACCAGAAATGCAGGACAGGCCATGGAGACATGGGAGCCTTGCTACGCTGATGGGCGGGCTGTAAATTGCCAACAGCCACTCTGGAGAAGTGTACGGTGTGTCCTGAAACATGTAATAAGCACAGCTTAGAGAGCATAGGGCACTTCCACTCATGGGCGTATAAATCCGGAAACCTAAAAATCAACAAGACACAGGCACCCCAAAGTTTAGGGCAGCTCTGTTTCCAAGAACCTCCACTTCGGTACACCTTCAATATCCCAGGAAAGCGAAAAATGGATAAAGAAGTTGTGGTACTTAGGCACAATGGAATATCACTCAGCCATGAAATCAATGTCATAAGGCTAGTAGCAGCAGGATGAGTGGATTTAGGTACGATGACTCTCAGTGAAATAAGTCACAGAGAAAAAGACACTTATCCTAAGATATCACTTATAGAGGGAATGTCAAAATCGCTACACTTGAACTGAATTACAAAACAGAACAGAGTCACACATTTAGAAAACACACTATGGCTGCTTAACGGGAAAGGTGAGGTGGGGTGATGCATAAAACAAGGGTTTGAAATTAGCTCAGATACCGTTCCACAAGCCAAATATGTAATAGACAAGACCTACTCCCTGCTCAGTGAACTGGACTCAACAGCCCCTATTCACCGCCCAAGAATATATCTGACTAGTAAGAGTCTTAAAACCTATGTATTGATCTCTCTCTGGAAGTGCATCAAGAGGGTGTAAAGCGGCATAAACACAGCAGTGAAAAGCAGCTAAACCCCATTATAAAAATAGATTACTTAAAAAAAACCCCATAAAACAAAGACAGTGAAAGAGAGAGAAATTCTTACAAAATCCGTTCAGGGGCTCTGATGCAACCTGGATTGACCATATCTAGACCCACAGCTGGATGAGACATAAGGCTGGACACTCTTGGGGCTGAGAGGATTGGTGAGCTTGGGTGAGCAAACGCAGACCCTTTAAAGTCATACTGCGTGGTACCCATGCCGTGGGTCCCAAATCTCCAGGTTCAAGGGCATCTTCCTACATCGAAAACATGCGTGGGAAACCCAGAAGATGGTACACCGTGTGATCGGGAAAGGGTTCTCAAACGCACCTCATTTCTCCTCTCCTTGTGCTCGGGTTCGCCATTCCAGCCGCTCTACTAACAATCTCCCTACTTGGAGAATCAGCACCTTTAACCTCCTGTTTCGGACAGGTCGCAATTTGGCCTGAGGATGAACGGGAAGAGGGGGAACCAATGAGAGACTAGCTCTAGGTGTTGGGACAGGCACAGGTCACTCTATTTTCCCATCAGGAAGAAGAATGAACCACAGGATCAGCCTGCCCCCGGAACCAGAATACGGCCTGAAGCAATCCTGCGCTTTGGCGGCCACCTCCCAAAAAAGCGAGTTGACAAATGGAGCTCAGGGGCACTGCAACTCACAAACCTGCAGAATAATAAATGATAACTCTCGTCCACAAATATATTGAGGGAAGGCAACGAAGAGGATTTGAAAGCAAGGCAGAATTGCAGGAAACAGGTTTCAGAAGGCAGACTCGACTCGCCTTGAAAGCACATGAAAAGCGGCAAAGCGTTGACAATGATGCCCTTGGCCAAAAAGGGCGTATGCGTTTTTTCCTGAATATATTCAGGAAAAAACGCATACGCCCTTTTTGGCCAACCAGGCAAGCCGGAAAGGCAAATCAGCGCTACAAAGAAGTCTCGCTTGCCATCGGTCAAAAGGGCCATGCTGAAAAAAGTGTAAAAACCAGAAATGCAGGACAGGCCATGGAGACATGGGAGCCTTGCTACGCTGATGGGCGGGCTGTAAATTGCCAACAGCCACTCTGGAGAAGTGTACGGTGTGTCCTGAAACATGTAATAAGCACAGCTTAGAGAGCATAGGGCACTTCCACTCATGGGCGTATAAATCGGGAAACCTAAAAATCAACAAGACACAGGCACCCCAAAGTTTAGGGCTGCTCTGTTTCCAAGAACCTCCACTTCGGTACACCTTCAATATCCCAGGAAAGCGAAAAATGGATAAAGAAGTTGTGGTACTTAGGCACAATGGAATATCACTCAGCCATGAAATCAATGTCATAAGGCTAGTAGCAGCAGGATGAGTGGATTTAGGTACGATGACTCTCAGTGAAATAAGTCACAGAGAAAAAGACACTTATCCTAAGATATCACTTATAGAGGGAATGTCAAAATCGCTACACTTGAACTGAATTACAAAACAGAACAGAGTCACACATTTAGAAAACACACTATGGCTGCTTAACGGGAAAGGTGAGGTGGGGTGATGCATAAAACAAGGGTTTGAAATTAGCTCAGATACCGTTCCACAAGCCAAATATGTAATAGACAAGACCTACTCCCTGCTCAGTGAACTGGACTCAACAGCCCCTATTCACCGCCCAAGAATATATCTGACTAGTAAGAGTCTTAAAACCTATGTATTGATCTCTCTCTGGAAGTGCATCAAGAGGGTGTAAAGCGGCATAAACACAGCAGTGAAAAGCAGCTAAACCCCATTATAAAAATAGATTACTTAAAAAAAAACCCATAAAACAAAGACAGTGAAAGAGAGAGAAATTCTTACAAAATCCGTTCAGGGGCTCTGATGCAACCTGGATTGACCATATCTAGACCCACAGCTGGATGAGACATAAGGCTGGACACTCTTGGGGCTGAGAGGATTGGTGAGCTTGGGTGAGCAAACGCAGACCCTTTAAAGTCATACTGCGTGGTACCCATGCCGTGGGTCCCAAATCTCCAGGTTCAAGGGCATCTTCCTACATCGAAAACATGCGTGGGAAACCCAGAAGATGGTACACCGTGTGATCGGGAAAGGGTTCTCAAACGCACCTCATTTCTCCTCTCCTTGTGCTCGGGTTCGCCATTCCAGCCGCTCTACTAACAATCTCCCTACTTGGAGAATCTGCACCTTTAACCTCCTGTTTCGGACAGGTCGCAATTTGGCCTGAGGATGAACGGGAAGACGGGGAACCAATGAGAGACTAGCTCTAGGTGTTGGGACAGGCACAGGTCACTCTATTTTCCCATCAGGAAGAAGAATGAACCACAGGCTCAGCCTGCCCCCCGGAACCAGAATACGGCCTGAAGCAATCCTGCGCTTTGGTGGCCAGCTCCCGAAAAAGCGAGTTGACAAATGGAGCTCAAGGGCACTGCAACTCACAAACCTGCAGAGTTATAAATGATAACTCTCGTCCACAAATATATTGAGGGAAGGCAACGAAGAGGATTTGAAAGCAAGGCAGAATTGCAGGAAACAGGTTTCAGGAGGCAGACTCGACTCGCCTTGAAAGCACATGAAAAGCGGCAAAGCGTTGACAATGATGCCCTTGGCCAAAAAGGGCGTATGCGTTTTTTCCTGAATATATTCAGGAAAAAACGCATACGCCCTTTTTGGCCAACCAGGCAAGCCGGAAAGGCAAATCAGCGCTACAAAGAAGTCTCGCTTGCCATCGGTCAAAAGGGCCATGCTGAAAAAAGTGTAAAAACCAGAAATGCAGGACAGGCCATGGAGACATGGGAGCCTTGCTACGCTGATGGGCGGGCTGTAAATTGCCAACAGCCACTCTGGAGAAGTGTACGGTGTGTCCTGAAACATGTAATAAGCACAGCTTAGAGAGCATAGGGCACTTCCACTCATGGGCGTATAAATCGGGAAACCTAAAAATCAACAAGACACAGGCACCCCAAAGTTTAGGGCTGCTCTGTTTCCAAGAACCTCCACTTCGGTACACCTTCAATATCCCAGGAAAGCGAAAAATGGATAAAGAAGTTGTGGTACTTAGGCACAATGGAATATCACTCAGCCATGAAATCAATGTCATAAGGCTAGTAGCAGCAGGATGAGTGGATGTAGGTACGATGACTCTCAGTGAAATAAGTCACAGAGAAAAAGACACTTATCCTAAGATATCACTTATAGAGGGAATGTCAAAATCGCTACACTTGAACTGAATTACAAAACAGAACAGAGTCACACATTTAGAAAACACACTATGGCTGCTTAACGGGAAAGGTGAGGTGGGGTGATGCATAAAACAAGGGTTTGAAATTAGCTCAGATACCGTTCCACAAGCCAAATATGTAATAGACAAGACCTACTCCCTGCTCAGTGAACTGGACTCAACAGCCCCTATTCACCGCCCAAGAATATATCTGACTAGTAAGAGTCTTAAAACCTATGTATTGATCTCTCTCTGGAAGTGCATCAAGAGGGTGTAAAGCGGCATAAACACAGCAGTGAAAAGCAGCTAAACCCCATTATAAAAATAGATTACTTAAAAAAAACCCCATAAAACAAAGACAGTGAAAGAGAGAGAAATTCTTACAAAATCCGTTCAGGGGCTCTGATGCAACCTGGATTGACCATATCTAGACCCACAGCTGGATGAGACATGAGGCTGGACACTCTTGGGGCTGAGAGGATTGGTGAGCTTGGGTGAGCAAACGCAGACCCTTTAAAGTCCTACTGCGTGGTACCCATGCCGTGGGTCCCAAATCTCCAGGTTCAAGGGCATCTTCCTACATCGAAAACATGCGTGGGAAACCCAGAAGATGGTACACCGTGTGATCGGGAAAGGGTTCTCAAACGCACCTCATTTCTGCTCTCGTTGTGCTCGGGTTCGCCATTCCAGCCGCTCTACTAACAATCTCCCTACTTGGAGAATCTGCACCTTTAACCTCCTGTTTCGGACAGGTCGCAATTTGGCCTGAGGATGAACGGGAAGACGGGGAACCAATGAGAGACTAGCTCTAGGTGTTGGGACAGGCACAGGTCACTCTATTTTCCCATCAGGAAGAAGAATGAACCACAGGCTCAGCCTGCCCCCCGGAACCAGAATACGGCCTGAAGCAATCCTGCGCTTTGGCGGCCAGCTCCCAAAAAAGCGAGTTGACAAATGGAGCTCAGGGGCACTGCAATTCACAAACCTGCAGAGTTATAAATGATAACTCTCGTCCACAAATATATTGAGGGAAGGCAACGAAGAGGATTTGAAAGCAAGGCAGAATTGCAGGAAACAGGTTTCAGGAGGCAGAGTCGACTCGCCTTGAAAGCACATGAAAAGCGGCAAAGCGTTGACAATGATGCCCTTGGCCAAAAAGGGCGTATGCGTTTTTTCCTGAATATATTCAGGAAAAATATTCAGGAATATATTCAGAAAAAAACGCATACGCCCTTTTTGGCCAACCAGGCAAGCCGGAAAGGCAAATCAGCGCTACAAAGAAGGCTCGCTTGCCATCGGTCAAAAGGGCCATGCTGAAAAAAGTGTAAAAACCAGAAATGCAGGACAGGCCATGGAGACATGGGAGCCTTGCTACGCTGATGGGCGGGCTGTAAATTGCCAACAGCCACTCTGGAGAAGTGTACGGTGTGTCCTGAA
The DNA here is from genome assembly GCF_028564815.1 of Eubalaena glacialis. Taxonomy (NCBI): domain Eukaryota; kingdom Metazoa; phylum Chordata; class Mammalia; order Artiodactyla; family Balaenidae; genus Eubalaena; species Eubalaena glacialis. The sequence continues at coordinate 121,788,288 of NC_083722.1, forward strand.
ACATGTAATAAGCACAGCTTAGAGAGCATAGGGCACTTCCACTCATGGGCGTATAAATCGGGAAACCTAAAAATCAACAAGACACAGGCACCCCAAAGTTTAGGGCTGCTCTGTTTCCAAGAACCTCCACTTCGGTACACCTTCAATATCCCAGGAAAGCGAAAAATGGATAAAGAAGTTGTGGTACTTAGGCACAATGGAATATCACTCAGCCATGAAATCAATGTCATAAGGCTAGTAGCAGCAGGATGAGTGGATTTAGGTACGATGACTCTCAGTGAAATAAGTCACAGAGAAAAAGACACTTATCCTAAGATATCACTTATAGAGGGAATGTCAAAATCGCTACACTTGAACTGAATTACAAAACAGAACAGAGTCACACATTTAGAAAACACACTATGGCTGCTTAACGGGAAAGGTGAGGTGGGGTGATGCATAAAACAAGGGTTTGAAATTAGCTCAGATACCGTTCCACAAGCCAAATATGTAATAGACAAGACCTACTCCCTGCTCAGTGAACTGGACTCAACAGCCCCTATTCACCGCCCAAGAATATATCTGACTAGTAAGAGTCTTAAAACCTATGTATTGATCTCTCTCTGGAAGTGCATCAAGAGGGTGTAAAGCGGCATAAACACAGCAGTGAAAAGCAGCTAAACCCCATTATAAAAATAGATTACTTAAAAAAAAACCCATAAAACAAAGACAGTGAAAGAGAGAGAAATTCTTACAAAATCCGTTCAGGGGCTCTGATGCAACCTGGATTGACCATATCTAGACCCACAGCTGGATGAGACATAAGGCTGGACACTCTTGGGGCTGAGAGGATTGGTGAGCTTGGGTGAGCAAACGCAGACCCTTTAAAGTCATACTGCGTGGTACCCATGCCGTGGGTCCCAAATCTCCAGGTTCAAGGGCATCTTCCTACATCGAAAACATGCGTGGGAAACCCAGAAGATGGTACACCGTGTGATCGGGAAAGGGTTCTCAAACGCACCTCATTTCTCCTCTCCTTGTGCTCGGGTTCGCCATTCCAGCCGCTCTACTAACAATCTCCCTACTTGGAGAATCTGCACCTTTAACCTCCTGTTTCGGACAGGTCGCAATTTGGCCTGAGGATGAACGGGAAGACGGGGAACCAATGAGAGACTAGCTCTAGGTGTTGGGACAGGCACAGGTCACTCTATTTTCCCATCAGGAAGAAGAATGAACCACAGGCTCAGCCTGCCCCCCGGAACCAGAATACGGCCTGAAGCAATCCTGCGCTTTGGTGGCCAGCTCCCGAAAAAGCGAGTTGACAAATGGAGCTCAAGGGCACTGCAACTCACAAACCTGCAGAGTTATAAATGATAACTCTCGTCCACAAATATATTGAGGGAAGGCAACGAAGAGGATTTGAAAGCAAGGCAGAATTGCAGGAAACAGGTTTCAGGAGGCAGACTCGACTCGCCTTGAAAGCACATGAAAAGCGGCAAAGCGTTGACAATGATGCCCTTGGCCAAAAAGGGCGTATGCGTTTTTTCCTGAATATATTCAGGAAAAAACGCATACGCCCTTTTTGGCCAACCAGGCAAGCCGGAAAGGCAAATCAGCGCTACAAAGAAGTCTCGCTTGCCATCGGTCAAAAGGGCCATGCTGAAAAAAGTGTAAAAACCAGAAATGCAGGACAGGCCATGGAGACATGGGAGCCTTGCTACGCTGATGGGCGGGCTGTAAATTGCCAACAGCCACTCTGGAGAAGTGTACGGTGTGTCCTGAAACATGTAATAAGCACAGCTTAGAGAGCATAGGGCACTTCCACTCATGGGCGTATAAATCGGGAAACCTAAAAATCAACAAGACACAGGCACCCCAAAGTTTAGGGCTGCTCTGTTTCCAAGAACCTCCACTTCGGTACACCTTCAATATCCCAGGAAAGCGAAAAATGGATAAAGAAGTTGTGGTACTTAGGCACAATGGAATATCACTCAGCCATGAAATCAATGTCATAAGGCTAGTAGCAGCAGGATGAGTGGATGTAGGTACGATGACTCTCAGTGAAATAAGTCACAGAGAAAAAGACACTTATCCTAAGATATCACTTATAGAGGGAATGTCAAAATCGCTACACTTGAACTGAATTACAAAACAGAACAGAGTCACACATTTAGAAAACACACTATGGCTGCTTAACGGGAAAGGTGAGGTGGGGTGATGCATAAAACAAGGGTTTGAAATTAGCTCAGATACCGTTCCACAAGCCAAATATGTAATAGACAAGACCTACTCCCTGCTCAGTGAACTGGACTCAACAGCCCCTATTCACCGCCCAAGAATATATCTGACTAGTAAGAGTCTTAAAACCTATGTATTGATCTCTCTCTGGAAGTGCATCAAGAGGGTGTAAAGCGGCATAAACACAGCAGTGAAAAGCAGCTAAACCCCATTATAAAAATAGATTACTTAAAAAAAACCCCATAAAACAAAGACAGTGAAAGAGAGAGAAATTCTTACAAAATCCGTTCAGGGGCTCTGATGCAACCTGGATTGACCATATCTAGACCCACAGCTGGATGAGACATGAGGCTGGACACTCTTGGGGCTGAGAGGATTGGTGAGCTTGGGTGAGCAAACGCAGACCCTTTAAAGTCCTACTGCGTGGTACCCATGCCGTGGGTCCCAAATCTCCAGGTTCAAGGGCATCTTCCTACATCGAAAACATGCGTGGGAAACCCAGAAGATGGTACACCGTGTGATCGGGAAAGGGTTCTCAAACGCACCTCATTTCTGCTCTCGTTGTGCTCGGGTTCGCCATTCCAGCCGCTCTACTAACAATCTCCCTACTTGGAGAATCTGCACCTTTAACCTCCTGTTTCGGACAGGTCGCAATTTGGCCTGAGGATGAACGGGAAGACGGGGAACCAATGAGAGACTAGCTCTAGGTGTTGGGACAGGCACAGGTCACTCTATTTTCCCATCAGGAAGAAGAATGAACCACAGGCTCAGCCTGCCCCCCGGAACCAGAATACGGCCTGAAGCAATCCTGCGCTTTGGCGGCCAGCTCCCAAAAAAGCGAGTTGACAAATGGAGCTCAGGGGCACTGCAATTCACAAACCTGCAGAGTTATAAATGATAACTCTCGTCCACAAATATATTGAGGGAAGGCAACGAAGAGGATTTGAAAGCAAGGCAGAATTGCAGGAAACAGGTTTCAGGAGGCAGAGTCGACTCGCCTTGAAAGCACATGAAAAGCGGCAAAGCGTTGACAATGATGCCCTTGGCCAAAAAGGGCGTATGCGTTTTTTCCTGAATATATTCAGGAAAAATATTCAGGAATATATTCAGAAAAAAACGCATACGCCCTTTTTGGCCAACCAGGCAAGCCGGAAAGGCAAATCAGCGCTACAAAGAAGGCTCGCTTGCCATCGGTCAAAAGGGCCATGCTGAAAAAAGTGTAAAAACCAGAAATGCAGGACAGGCCATGGAGACATGGGAGCCTTGCTACGCTGATGGGCGGGCTGTAAATTGCCAACAGCCACTCTGGAGAAGTGTACGGTGTGTCCTGAAACATGTAATAAGCACAGCTTAGAGAGCATAGGGCACTTCCACTCATGGGCGTATAAATCGGGAAACCTAAAAATCAACAAGACACAGGCACCCCAAAGTTTAGGGCTGCTCTGTTTCCAAGAACCTCCACTTCGGTACACCTTCAATATCCCAGGAAAGCGAAAAATGGATAAAGAAGTTGTGGTACTTAGGCACAATGGAATATCACTCAGCCATGAAATCAATGTCATAAGGCTAGTAGCAGCAGGATGAGTGGATGTAGGTACGATGACTCTCAGTGAAATAAGTCACAGAGAAAAAGACACTTATCCTAAGATATAACTTATAGAGGGAATGTCAAAATCGCTACACTTGAACTGAATTACAAAACAGAACAGAGTCACACATTTAGAAAACACACTATGGCTGCTTAACGGGAAAGGTGAGGTGGGGTGATGCATAAAACAAGGGTTTGAAATTAGCTCAGATACCGTTCCACAAGCCAAATATGTAATAGACAAGACCTACTCCCTGCTCAGTGAACTGGACTCAACAGCCCCTATTCACCGCCCAAGAATATATCTGACTAGTAAGAGTCTTAAAACCTATGTATTGATCTCTCTCTGGAAGTGCATCAAGAGGGTGTAAAGCGGCATAAACACAGCAGTGAAAAGCAGCTAAACCCCATTATAAAAATAGATTACTTTAAAAAAACCCCATAAAACAAAGACAGTGAAAGAGAGAGAAATTCTTACAAAATCCGTTCAGGGGCTCTGATGCAACCTGGATTGACCATATCTAGACCCACAGCTGGATGAGACATGAGGCTGGACACTCTTGGGGCTGAGAGGATTGGTGAGCTTGGGTGAGCAAACGCAGACCCTTTAAAGTCCTACTGCGTGGTACCCATGCCGTGGGTCCCAAGTCTCCAGGTTCAAGGGCATCTTCCTACATCGAAAACATGCGTGGGAAACCCAGAAGATGGTACACCGTGTGATCGGGAAAGGGTTCTCAAACGCACCTCATTTCTCCTCTCCTTGTGCTCGGGTTCGCCATTCCAGCCGCTCTACTAACAATCTCCCTACTTGGAGAATCTGCACCTTTAACCTCCTGTTTCGGACAGGTCGCAATTTGGCCTGAGGATGAACGGGAAGACGGGGAACCAATGAGAGACTAGCTCTAGGTGTTGGGACAGGCACAGGTCACTCTATTTTCCCATCAGGAAGAAGAATGAACCACAGGCTCAGCCTGCCCCCCGGAACCAGAATACGGCCTGAAGCAATCCTGCGCTTTGGCGGCCAGCTCCCAAAAAAGCGAGTTGACAAATGGAGCTCAAGGGCACTGCAATTCACAAACCTGCAGAGTTATAAATGATAACTCTCGTCCACAAATATATTGAGGGAAGGCAACGAAGAGGATTTGAAAGCAAGGCAGAATTGCAGGAAACAGGTTTCAGGAGGCAGACTCGACTCGCCTTGAAAGCACATGAAAAGCGGCAAAGCGTTGACAATGATGCCCTTGGCCAAAAAGGGCGTATGCGTTTTTTCCTGAATATATTCAGGAAAAAACGCATACGCCCTTTTTGGCCAACCAGGCAAGCCGGAAAGGCAAATCAGCGCTACAAAGAAGTCTCGCTTGCCATCGGTCAAAAGGGCCATGCTGAAAAAAGTGTAAAAACCAGAAATGCAGGACAGGCCATGGAGACATGGGAGCCTTGCTACGCTGATGGGCGGGCTGTAAATTGCCAGCAGCCACTCTGGAGAAGTGTACGGTGTGTCCTGAAACATGTAATAAGCACAGCTTAGAGAGCATAGGGCACTTCCACTCATGGGCGTATAAATCGGGAAACCTAAAAATCAACAAGACACAGGCACCCCAAAGTTTAGGGCTGCTCTGTTTCCAAGAACCTCCACTTCGGTACACCTTCAATATCCCAGGAAAGCGAAAAATGGATAAAGAAGTTGTGGTACTTAGGCACAATGGAATATCACTCAGCCATGAAATCAATGTCATAAGGCTAGTAGCAGCAGGATGAGTGGATGTAGGTACGATGACTCTCAGTGAAATAAGTCACAGAGAAAAAGACACTTATCCTAAGATATCACTGAGAGAGGGAATGTCAAAGTCGCTACACTTGACCTGAATTACAAAACAGAACAGAGTCACACATTTAGAAAACACACTATGGCTGCTTAACGGGAAAGGTGAGGTGGGGTGATGCATAAAACAAGGGTTTGAAATTAGCTCAGATACCGTTCCACAAGCCAAATATGTAATAGACAAGACCTACTCCCTGCTCAGTGAACTGGACTCAACAGCCCCTATTCACCGCCCAAGAATATATCTGACTAGTAAGAGTCTTAAAACCTATGTATTGATCTCTCTCTGGAAGTGCATCAAGAGGGTGTAAAGCGGCATAAACACAGCAGTGAAAAGCAGCTAAACCCCATTATAAAAATAGATTACTTAAAAAAAACCCCATAAAACAAAGACAGTGAAAGAGAGAGAAATTCTTACAAAATCCGTTCAGGGGCTCTGATGCAACCTGGATTGACCATATCTAGACCCACAGCTGGATGAGACATGAGGCTGGACACTCTTGGGGCTGAGAGGATTGGTGAGCTTGGGTGAGCAAACGCAGACCCTTTAAAGTCCTACTGCGTGGTACCCATGCCGTGGGTCCCAAATCTCCAGGTTCAAGGGCATCTTCCTACATCGAAAACATGCGTGGGAAACCCAGAAGATGGTACACCGTGTGATCGGGAAAGGGTTCTCAAACGCACCTCATTTCTCCTCTCCTTGTGCTCGGGTTCGCCATTCCAGCCGCTCTACTAACAATCTCCCTACTTGGAGAATCTGCACCTTTAACCTCCTGTTTCGGACAGGTCGCAATTTGGCCTGAGGATGAACGGGAAGACGGGGAACCAATGAGAGACTAGCTCTAGGTGTTGGGACAGGCACAGGTCACTCTATTTTCCCATCAGGAAGAAGAATGAACCACAGGCTCAGCCTGCCCCCCGGAACCAGAATACGGCCTGAAGCAATCCTGCGCTTTGGCGGCCAGCTCCCAAAAAAGCGAGTTGACAAATGGAGCTCAGGGGCACTGCAACTCACAAACCTGCAGAGTTATAAATGATAACTCTCGTCCACAAATATATTGAGGGAAGGCAACGAAGAGGATGTGAAAGCAAGGCAGAATTGCAGGAAACAGGTTTCAGGAGGCAGAGTCGACTCGCCTTGAAAGCACATGAAAAGCGGCAAAGCGTTGACAATGATGCCCTTGGCCAAAAAGGGCGTATGCGTTTTTTCCTGAATATATTCAGGAAAAAACGCATACGCCGTTTTTGGCCAACCAGGCAAGCCGGAAAGGCAAATCAGCGCTACAAAGAAGTCTCGCTTGCCATCGGTCAAAAGGGCCATGCTGAAAAAAGTGTAAAAACCAGAAATGCAGGACAGGCCATGGAGACATGGGAGCCTTGCTACGCTGATGGGCGGGCTGTAAATTGCCAGCAGCCACTCTGGAGAAGTGTACGGTGTGTCCTGAAACATGTAATAAGCACAGCTTAGAGAGCATAGGGCACTTCCACTCATGGGCGTATAAATCGGGAAACCTAAAAATCAACAAGACACAGGCACCCCAAAGTTTAGGGCTGCTCTGTTTCCAAGAACCTCCACTTCGGTACACCTTCAATATCCCAGGAAAGCGAAAAATGGATAAAGAAGTTGTGGTACTTAGGCACAATGGAATATCACTCAGCCATGAAATCAATGTCATAAGGCTAGTAGCAGCAGGATGAGTGGATGTAGGTACGATGACTCTCAGTGAAATAAGTCACAGAGAAAAAGACACTTATCCTAAGATATCACTTATAGAGGGAATGTCAAAATCGCTACACTTGAACTGAATTACAAAACAGAACAGAGTCACACATTTAGAAAACACACTATGGCTGCTTAACGGGAAAGGTGAGGTGGGGTGATGCATAAAACAAGGGTTTGAAATTAGCTCAGATACCGTTCCACAAGCCAAATATGTAATAGACAAGACCTACTCCCTGCTCAGTGAACTGGACTCAACAGCCCCTATTCACCGCCCAAGAATATATCTGACTAGTAAGAGTCTTAAAACCTATGTATTGATCTCTCTCTGGAAGTGCATCAAGAGGGTGTAAAGCGGCATAAACACAGCAGTGAAAAGCAGCTAAACCCCATTATAAAAATAGATTACTTAAAAAAAACCCCATAAAACAAAGACAGTGAAAGAGAGAGAAATTCTTACAAAATCCGTTCAGGGGCTCTGATGCAACCTGGATTGACCATATCTAGACCCACAGCTGGATGAGACATGAGGCTGGACACTCTTGGGGCTGAGAGGATTGGTGAGCTTGGGTGAGCAAACGCAGACCCTTTAAAGTCCTACTGCGTGGTACCCATGCCGTGGGTCCCAAATCTCCAGGTTCAAGGGCATCTTCCTACATCGAAAACATGCGTGGGAAACCCAGAAGATGGTACACCGTGTGATCGGGAAAGGGTTCTCAAACGCACCTCATTTCTGCTCTCCTTGTGCTCGGGTTCGCCATTCCAGCCGCTCTACTAACAATCTCCCTACTTGGAGAATCTGCACCTTTAACCTCCTGTTTCGGACAGGTCGCAATTTGGCCTGAGGATGAACGGGAAGACGGGGAACCAATGAGAGACTAGCTCTAGGTGTTGGGACAGGCACAGGTCACTCTATTTTCCCATCAGGAAGAAGAATGAACCACAGGCTCAGCCTGCCCCCCGGAACCAGAATACGGCCTGAAGCAATCCTGCGCTTTGGCGGCCAGCTCCCAAAAAAGCGAGTTGACAAATGGAGCTCAGGGGCACTGCAACTCACAAACCTGCAGAGTTATAAATGATAACTCTCGTCCACAAATATATTGAGGGAAGGCAACGAAGAGGATGTGAAAGCAAGGCAGAATTGCAGGAAACAGGTTTCAGGAGGCAGAGTCGACTCGCCTTGAAAGCACATGAAAAGCGGCAAAGCGTTGACAATGATGCCCTTGGCCAAAAAGGGCGTATGCGTTTTTTCCTGAATATATTCAGGAAAAAACGCATACGCCCTTTTTGGCCAACCAGGCAAGCCCGAAAGGCAAATCAGCGCTACAAAGAAGTCTCGCTTGCCATCGGTCAAAAGGGCCATGCTGAAAAAAGTGTAAAAACCAGAAATGCAGGACAGGCCATGGAGACATGGGAGCCTTGCTACGCTGATGGGCGGGCTGTAAATTGCCAGCAGCCACTCTGGAGAAGTGTACGGTGTGTCCTGAAACATGTAATAAGCACAGCTTAGAGAGCATAGGGCACTTCCACTCATGGGCGTATAAATCGGGAAACCTAAAAATCAACAAGACACAGGCACCCCAAAGTTTAGGGCTGCTCTGTTTCCAAGAACCTCCACTTCGGTACACCTTCAATATCCCAGGAAAGCGAAAAATGGATAAAGAAGTTGTGGTACTTAGGCACAATGGAATATCACTCAGCCATGAAATCAATGTCATAAGGCTAGTAGCAGCAGGATGAGTGGATGTAGGTACGATGACTCTCAGTGAAATAAGTCACAGAGAAAAAGACACTTATCCTAAGATATCACTTATAGAGGGAATGTCAAAATCGCTACACTTGAACTGAATTACAAAACAGAACAGAGTCACACATTTAGAAAACACACTATGGCTGCTTAACGGGAAAGGTGAGGTGGGGTGATGCATAAAACAAGGGTTTGAAATTAGCTCAGATACCGTTCCACAAGCCAAATATGTAATAGACAAGACCTACTCCCTGCTCAGTGAACTGGACTCAACAGCCCCTATTCACCGCCCAAGAATATATCTGACTAGTAAGAGTCTTAAAACCTATGTATTGATCTCTCTCTGGAAGTGCATCAAGAGGGTGTAAAGCGGCATAAACACAGCAGTGAAAAGCAGCTAAACCCCATTATAAAAATAGATTACTTAAAAAAAACCCCATAAAACAAAGACAGTGAAAGAGAGAGAAATTCTTACAAAATCCGTTCAGGGGCTCTGATGCAACCTGGATTGACCATATCTAGACCCACAGCTGGATGAGACATGAGGCTGGACACTCTTGGGGCTGAGAGGATTGGTGAGCTTGGGTGAGCAAACGCAGACCCTTTAAAGTCCTACTGCGTGGTACCCATGCCGTGGGTCCCAAGTCTCCAGGTTCAAGGGCATCTTCCTACATCGAAAACATGCGTGGGAAACCCAGAAGATGGTACACCGTGTGATCGGGAAAGGGTTCTCAAACGCACCTCATTTCTGCTCTCCTTGTGCTCGGGTTCGCCATTCCAGCCGCTCTACTAACAATCTCCCTACTTGGAGAATCTGCACCTTTAACCTCCTGTTTCGGACAGGTCGCAATTTGGCCTGAGGATGAACGGGAAGACGGGGAACCAATGAGAGACTAGCTCTAGGTGTTGGGACAGGCACAGGTCACTCTATTTTCCCATCAGGAAGAAGAATGAACCACAGGCTCAGCCTGCCCCCCGGAACCAGAATACGGCCTGAAGCAATCCTGCGCTTTGGCGGCCAGCTCCCAAAAAAGCGAGTTGACAAATGGAGCTCAGGGGCACTGCAACTCACAAACCTGCAGAGTTATAAATGATAACTCTCGTCCACAAATATATTGAGGGAAGGCAACGAAGAGGATGTGAAAGCAAGGCAGAATTGCAGGAAACAGGTTTCAGGAGGCAGAGTCGACTCGCCTTGAAAGCACATGAAAAGCGGCAAAGCGTTGACAATGATGCCCTTGGCCAAAAAGGGCGTATGCGTTTTTTCCTGAATATATTCAGGAAAAAACGCATACGCCCTTTTTGGCCAACCAGGCAAGCCCGAAAGGCAAATCAGCGCTACAAAGAAGTCTCGCTTGCCATCGGTCAAAAGGGCCATGCTGAAAAAAGTGTAAAAACCAGAAATGCAGGACAGGCCATGGAGACATGGGAGCCTTGCTACGCTGATGGGCGGGCTGTAAATTGCCAACAGCCACTCTGGAGAAGTGTACGGTGTGTCCTGAAACATGTAATAAGCACAGCTTAGAGAGCATAGGGCACTTCCACTCATGGGCGTATAAATCGGGAAACCTAAAAATCAACAAGACACAGGCACCCCAAAGTTTAGGGCTGCTCTGTTTCCAAGAACCTCCACTTCGGTACACCTTCAATATCCCAGGAAAGCGAAAAGTGGATAAAGAAGTTGTGGTACTTAGGCACAATGGAATATCACTCAGCCATGAAATCAATGTCATAAGGCTAGTAGCAGCAGGATGAGTGGATTTAGGTACGATGACTCTCAGTGAAATAAGTCACAGAGAAAAAGACACTTATCCTAAGATATCACTTATAGAGGGAATGTCAAAATCGCTACACTTGAACTGAATTACAAAACAGAACAGAGTCACACATTTAGAAAACACACTATGGCTGCTTAACGGGAAAGGTGAGGTGGGGTGATGCATAAAACAAGGGTTTGAAATTAGCTCAGATACCGTTCCACAAGCCAAATATGTAATAGACAAGACCTACTCCCTGCTCAGTGAACTGGACTCAACAGCCCCTATTCACCGCCCAAGAATATATCTGACTAGTAAGAGTCTTAAAACCTATGTATTGATCTCTCTCTGGAAGTGCATCAAGAGGGTGTAAAGCGGCATAAACACAGCAGTGAAAAGCAGCTAAACCCCATTATAAAAATAGATTACTTAAAAAAAACCCCATAAAACAAAGACAGTGAAAGAGAGAGAAATTCTTACAAAATCCGTTCAGGGGCTCTGATGCAACCTGGATTGACCATATCTAGACCCACAGCTGGATGAGACATGAGGCTGGACACTCTTGGGGCTGAGAGGATTGGTGAGCTTGGGTGAGCAAACGCAGACCCTTTAAAGTCCTACTGCGTGGTACCCATGCCGTGGGTCCCAAATCTCCAGGTTCAAGGGCATCTTCCTACATCGAAAACATGCGTGGGAAACCCAGAAGATGGTACACCGTGTGATCGGGAAAGGGTTCTCAAACGCACCTCATTTCTGCTCTCCTTGTGCTCGGGTTCGCCATTCCAGCCGCTCTACTAACAATCTCCCTACTTGGAGAATCTGCACCTTTAACCTCCTGTTTCGGACAGGTCGCAATTTGGCCTGAGGATGAACGGGAAGACGGGGAACCAATGAGAGACTAGCTCTAGGTGTTGGGACAGGCACAGGTCACTCTATTTTCCCATCAGGAAGAAGAATGAACCACAGGCTCAGCCTGCCCCCCGGAACCAGAATACGGCCTGAAGCAATCCTGCGCTTTGGCGGCCACCTCCCAAAAAAGCGAGTTGACAAATGGAGCTCAAGGGCACTGCAATTCACAAACCTGCAGAGTTATAAATGATAACTCTCGTCCACAAATATATTGAGGGAAGGCAACGAAGAGGATTTGAAAGCAAGGCAGAATTGCAGGAAACAGGTTTCAGGAGGCAGAGTCGACTCGCCTTGAAAGCACATGAAAAGCGGCAAAGCGTTGACAATGATGCCCTTGGCCAAAAAGGGCGTATGCGTTTTTTCCTGAATATATTCAGGAAAAAACGCATACGCCCTTTTTGGCCAACCAGGCAAGCCCGAAAGGCAAATCAGCGCTACAAAGAAGTCTCGCTTGCCATCGGTCAAAAGGGCCATGCTGAAAAAAGTGTAAAAACCAGAAATGCAGGACAGGCCATGGAGACATGGGAGCCTTGCTACGCTGATGGGCGGGCTGTAAATTGCCAACAGCCACTCTGGAGAAGTGTACGGTGTGTCCTGAAACATGTAATAAGCACAGCTTAGAGAGCATAGGGCACTTCCACTCATGGGCGTATAAATCGGGAAACCTAAAAATCAACAAGACACAGGCACCCCAAAGTTTAGGGCTGCTCTGTTTCCAAGAACCTCCACTTCGGTACACCTTCAATATCCCAGGAAAGCGAAAAATGGATAAAGAAGTTGTGGTACTTAGGCACAATGGAATATCACTCAGCCATGAAATCAATGTCATAAGGCTAGTAGCAGCAGGATGAGTGGATGTAGGTACGATGACTCTCAGTGAAATAAGTCACAGAGAAAAAGACACTTATCCTAAGATATCACTGAGAGAGGGAATGTCAAAGTCGCTACACTTGACCTGAATTACAAAACAGAACAGAGTCACACATTTAGAAAACACACTATGGCTGCTTAACGGGAAAGGTGAGGTGGGGTGATGCATAAAACAAGGGTTTGAAATTAGCTCAGATACCGTTCCACAAGCCAAATATGTAATAGACAAGACCTACTCCCTGCTCAGTGAACTGGACTCAACAGCCCCTATTCACCGCCCAAGAATATATCTGACTAGTAAGAGTCTTAAAACCTATGTATTGATCTCTCTCTGGAAGTGCATCAAGAGGGTGTAAAGCGGCATAAACACAGCAGTGAAAAGCAGCTAAACCCCATTATAAAAATAGATTACTTAAAAAAAACCCCATAAAACAAAGACAGTGAAAGAGAGAGAAATTCTTACAAAATCCGTTCAGGGGCTCTGATGCAACCTGGATTGACCATATCTAGACCCACAGCTGGATGAGACATGAGGCTGGACACTCTTGGGGCTGAGAGGATTGGTGAGCTTGGGTGAGCAAACGCAGACCCTTTAAAGTCCTACTGCGTGGTACCCATGCCGTGGGTCCCAAGTCTCCAGGTTCAAGGGCATCTTCCTACATCGAAAACATGCGTGGGAAACCCAGAAGATGGTACACCGTGTGATCGGGAAAGGGTTCTCAAACGCACCTCATTTCTCCTCTCCTTGTGCTCGGGTTCGCCATTCCAGCCGCTCTACTAACAATCTCCCTACTTGGAGAATCTGCACCTTTAACCTCCTGTTTCGGACAGGTCGCAATTTGGCCTGAGGATGAACGGGAAGACGGGGAACCAATGAGAGACTAGCTCTAGGTGTTGGGACAGGCACAGGTCACTCTATTTTCCCATCAGGAAGAAGAATGAACCACAGGCTCAGCCTGCCCCCCGGAACCAGAATACGGCCTGAAGCAATCCTGCGCTTTGGCGGCCAGCTCCCAAAAAAGCGAGTTGACAAATGGAGCTCAAGGGCACTGCAATTCACAAACCTGCAGAGTTATAAATGATAACTCTCGTCCACAAATATATTGAGGGAAGGCAACGAAGAGGATTTGAAAGCAAGGCAGAATTGCAGGAAACAGGTTTCAGGAGGCAGAGTCGACTCGCCTTGAAAGCACATGAAAAGCGGCAAAGCGTTGATAATGATGCCCTTGGCCAAAAAGGGCGTATGCGTTTTTTCCTGAATATATTCAGGAAAAAACGCATACGCCCTTTTTGGCCAACCAGGCAAGCCGGAAAGGCAAATCAGCGCTACAAAGAAGTCTCGCTTGCCATCGGTCAAAAGGGCCATGCTGAAAAAAAGTGTAAAAACCAGAAATGCAGGACAGGCCATGGAGACATGGGAGCCTTGCTACGCTGATGGGCGGGCTGTAAATTGCCAGCAGCCACTCTGGAGAAGTGTACGGTGTGTCCTGAAACATGTAATAAGCACAGCTTAGAGAGCATAGGGCACTTCCACTCATGGGCGTATAAATCGGGAAACCTAAAAATCAACAAGACACAGGCACCCCAAAGTTTAGGGCTGCTCTGTTTCCAAGAACCTCCACTTTGGTACACCTTCAATATCCCAGGAAAGCGAAAAATGGATAAAGAAGTTGTGGTACTTAGGCACAATGGAATATCACTCAGCCATGAAATCAATGTCATAAGGCTAGTAGCAGCAGGATGAGTGGATTTAGGTACGATGACTCTCAGTGAAATAAGTCACAGAGAAAAAGACACTTATCCTAAGATATCACTTATAGAGGGAATGTCAAAATCGCTACACTTGAACTGAATTACAAAACAGAACAGAGTCACACATTTAGAAAACACACTATGGCTGCTTAACGGGAAAGGTGAGGTGGGGTGATGCATAAAACAAGGGTTTGAAATTAGCTCAGATACCGTTCCACAAGCCAAATATGTAATAGACAAGACCTACTCCCTGCTCAGTGAACTGGACTCAACAGCCCCTATTCACCGCCCAAGAATATATCTGACTAGTAAGAGTCTTAAAACCTATGTATTGATCTCTCTCTGGAAGTGCATCAAGAGGGTGTAAAGCGGCATAAACACAGCAGTGAAAAGCAGCTAAACCCCATTATAAAAATAGATTACTTAAAAAAAACCCCATAAAACAAAGACAGTGAAAGAGAGAGAAATTCTTACAAAATCCCTTCAGGGGCTCTGATGCAACCTGGATTGACCATATCTAGACCCACAGCTGGATGAGACATGAGGCTGGACACTCTTGGGGCTGAGAGGATTGGTGAGCTTGGGTGAGCAAACGCAGACCCTTTAAAGTCCTACTGCGTGGTACCCATGCCGTGGGTCCCAAATCTCCAGGTTCAAGGGCATCTTCCTACATCGAAAACATGCGTGGGAAACCCAGAAGATGGTACACCGTGTGATCGGGAAAGGGTTCTCAAACGCACCTCATTTCTCCTCTCCTTGTGCTCGGGTTCGCCATTCCAGCCGCTCTACTAACAATCTCCCTACTTGGAGAATCTGCACCTTTAACCTCCTGTTTCGGACAGGTCGCAATTTGGCCTGAGGATGAACGGGAAGACGGGAAACCAATGAGAGACTAGCTCTAGGTGTTGGGACAGGCACAGGTCACTCTATTTTCCCATCAGGAAGAAGAATGAACCACAGGCTCAGCCTGCCCCCCGGAACCAGAATACGGCCTGAAGCAATCCTGCGCTTTGGCGGCCAGCTCCCAAAAAAGCGAGTTGACAAATGGAGCTCAGGGGCACTGCAACTCACAAACCTGCAGAGTTATAAATGATAACTCTCGTCCACAAATATATTGAGGGAAGGCAACGAAGAGGATGTGAAAGCAAGGCAGAATTGCAGGAAACAGGTTTCAGGAGGCAGAGTCGGCTCGCCTTGAAAGCACATGAAAAGCGGCAAAGCGTTGACAATGATGCCCTTGGCCAAAAAGGGCGTATGCGTTTTTTCCTGAATATATTCAGGAAAAAACGCATACGCCCTTTTTGGCCAACCAGGCAAGCCGGAAAGGCAAATCAGCGCTACAAAGAAGTCTCGCTTGCCATCGGTCAAAAGGGCCATGCTGAAAAAAGTGTAAAAACCAGAAATGCAGGACAGGCCATGGAGACATGGGAGCCTTGCTACGCTGATGGGCGGGCTGTAAATTGCCAGCAGCCACTCTGGAGAAGTGTACGGTGTGTCCTGAAACATGTAATAAGCACAGCTTAGAGAGCATAGGGCACTTCCACTCATGGGCGTATAAATCGGGAAACCTAAAAATCAACAAGACACAGGCACCCCAAAGTTTAGGGCTGCTCTGTTTCCAAGAACCTCCACTTCGGTACACCTTCAATATCCCAGGAAAGCGAAAAATGGATAAAGAAGTTGTGGTACTTAGGCACAATGGAATATCACTCAGCCATGAAATCAATGTCATAAGGCTAGTAGCAGCAGGATGAGTGGATTTAGGTACGATGACTCTCAGTGAAATAAGTCACAGAGAAAAAGACACTTATCCTAAGATATCACTTATAGAGGGAATGTCAAAATCGCTACACTTGAACTGAATTACAAAACAGAACAGAGTCACACATTTAGAAAACACACTATGGCTGCTTAACGGGAAAGGTGAGGTGGGGTGATGCATAAAACAAGGGTTTGAAATTAGCTCAGATACCGTTCCACAAGCCAAATATGTAATAGACAAGACCTACTCCCTGCTCAGTGAACTGGACTCAACAGCCCCTATTCACCGCCCAAGAATATATCTGACTAGTAAGAGTCTTAAAACCTATGTATTGATCTCTCTCTGGAAGTGCATCAAGAGGGTGTAAAGCGGCATAAACACAGCAGTGAAAAGCAGCTAAACCCCATTATAAAAATAGATTACTTAAAAAAAACCCCATAAAACAAAGACAGTGAAAGAGAGAGAAATTCTTACAAAATCCGTTCAGGGGCTCTGATGCAACCTGGATTGACCATATCTAGACCCACAGCTGGATGAGACATGAGGCTGGACACTCTTGGGGCTGAGAGGATTGGTGAGCTTGGGTGAGCAAACGCAGACCCTTTAAAGTCCTACTGCGTGGTACCCATGCCGTGGGTCCCAAATCTCCAGGTTCAAGGGCATCTTCCTACATCGAAAACATGCGTGGGAAACCCAGAAGATGGTACACCGTGTGATCGGGAAAGGGTTCTCAAACGCACCTCATTTCTGCTCTCCTTGTGCTCGGGTTCGCCATTCCAGCCGCTCTACTAACAATCTCCCTACTTGGAGAATCTGCACCTTTAACCTCCTGTTTCGGACAGGTCGCAATTTGGCCTGAGGATGAACGGGAAGACGGGGAACCAATGAGAGACTAGCTCTAGGTGTTGGGACAGGCACAGGTCACTCTATTTTCCCATCAGGAAGAAGAATGAACCACAGGCTCAGCCTGCCCCCCGGAACCAGAATACGGCCTGAAGCAATCCTGCGCTTTGGCGGCCAGCTCCCAAAAAAGCGAGTTGACAAATGGAGCTCAGGGGCACTGCAACTCACAAACCTGCAGAGTTATAAATGATAACTCTCGTCCACAAATATATTGAGGGAAGGCAACGAAGAGGATGTGAAAGCAAGGCAGAATTGCAGGAAACAGGTTTCAGGAGGCAGAGTCGACTCGCCTTGAAAGCACATGAAAAGCGGCAAAGCGTTGACAATGATGCCCTTGGCCAAAAAGGGCGTATGCGTTTTTTCCTGAATATATTCAGGAAAAAACGCATACGCCGTTTTTGGCCAACCAGGCAAGCCCGAAAGGCAAATCAGCGCTACAAAGAAGTCTCGCTTGCCATCGGTCAAAAGGGCCATGCTGAAAAAAGTGTAAAAACCAGAAATGCAGGACAGGCCATGGAGACATGGGAGCCTTGCTACGCTGATGGGCGGGCTGT
This sequence comes from Eubalaena glacialis, assembly GCF_028564815.1. Taxonomy (NCBI): domain Eukaryota; kingdom Metazoa; phylum Chordata; class Mammalia; order Artiodactyla; family Balaenidae; genus Eubalaena; species Eubalaena glacialis. The sequence goes on from NC_083722.1 coordinate 121,805,889, forward strand.
AAATTGCCAGCAGCCACTCTGGAGAAGTGTACGGTGTGTCCTGAAACATGTAATAAGCACAGCTTAGAGAGCATAGGGCACTTCCACTCATGGGCGTATAAATCGGGAATCCTAAAAATCAACAAGACACAGGCACCCCAAAGTTTAGGGCTGCTCTGTTTCCAAGAACCTCCACTTCGGTACACCTTCAATATCCCAGGAAAGCGAAAAATGGATAAAGAAGTTGTGGTACTTAGGCACAATGGAATATCACTCAGCCATGAAATCAATGTCATAAGGCTAGTAGCAGCAGGATGAGTGGATTTAGGTACGATGACTCTCAGTGAAATAAGTCACAGAGAAAAAGACACTTATCCTAAGATATCACTTATAGAGGGAATGTCAAAATCGCTACACTTGAACTGAATTACAAAACAGAACAGAGTCACACATTTAGAAAACACACTATGGCTGCTTAACGGGAAAGGTGAGGTGGGGTGATGCATAAAACAAGGGTTTGAAATTAGCTCAGATACCGTTCCACAAGCCAAATATGTAATAGACAAGACCTACTCCCTGCTCAGTGAACTGGACTCAACAGCCCCTATTCACCGCCCAAGAATATATCTGACTAGTAAGAGTCTTAAAACCTATGTATTGATCTCTCTCTGGAAGTGCATCAAGAGGGTGTAAAGCGGCATAAACACAGCAGTGAAAAGCAGCTAAACCCCATTATAAAAATAGATTACTTAAAAAAAACCCCATAAAACAAAGACAGTGAAAGAGAGAGAAATTCTTACAAAATCCGTTCAGGGGCTCTGATGCAACCTGGATTGACCATATCTAGACCCACAGCTGGATGAGACATGAGGCTGGACACTCTTGGGGCTGAGAGGATTGGTGAGCTTGGGTGAGCAAACGCAGACCCTTTAAAGTCCTACTGCGTGGTACCCATGCCGTGGGTCCCAAATCTCCAGGTTCAAGGGCATCTTCCTACATCGAAAACATGCGTGGGAAACCCAGAAGATGGTACACCGTGTGATCGGGAAAGGGTTCTCAAACGCACCTCATTTCTGCTCTCCTTGTGCTCGGGTTCGCCATTCCAGCCGCTCTACTAACAATCTCCCTACTTGGAGAATCTGCACCTTTAACCTCCTGTTTCGGACAGGTCGCAATTTGGCCTGAGGATGAACGGGAAGACGGGGAACCAATGAGAGACTAGCTCTAGGTGTTGGGACAGGCACAGGTCACTCTATTTTCCCATCAGGAAGAAGAATGAACCACAGGCTCAGCCTGCCCCCCGGAACCAGAATACGGCCTGAAGCAATCCTGCGCTTTGGCGGCCAGCTCCCAAAAAAGCGAGTTGACAAATGGAGCTCAGGGGCACTGCAACTCACAAACCTGCAGAGTTATAAATGATAACTCTCGTCCACAAATATATTGAGGGAAGGCAACGAAGAGGATGTGAAAGCAAGGCAGAATTGCAGGAAACAGGTTTCAGGAGGCAGAGTCGACTCGCCTTGAAAGCACATGAAAAGCGGCAAAGCGTTGACAATGATGCCCTTGGCCAAAAAGGGCGTATGCGTTTTTTCCTGAATATATTCAGGAAAAAACGCATACGCCGTTTTTGGCCAACCAGGCAAGCCCGAAAGGCAAATCAGCGCTACAAAGAAGTCTCGCTTGCCATCGGTCAAAAGGGCCATGCTGAAAAAAGTGTAAAAACCAGAAATGCAGGACAGGCCATGGAGACATGGGAGCCTTGCTACGCTGATGGGCGGGCTGTAAATTGCCAGCAGCCACTCTGGAGAAGTGTACGGTGTGTCCTGAAACATGTAATAAGCACAGCTTAGAGAGCATAGGGCACTTCCACTCATGGGCGTATAAATCGGGAATCCTAAAAATCAACAAGACACAGGCACCCCAAAGTTTAGGGCTGCTCTGTTTCCAAGAACCTCCACTTCGGTACACCTTCAATATCCCAGGAAAGCGAAAAATGGATAAAGAAGTTGTGGTACTTAGGCACAATGGAATATCACTCAGCCATGAAATCAATGTCATAAGGCTAGTAGCAGCAGGATGAGTGGATTTAGGTACGATGACTCTCAGTGAAATAAGTCACAGAGAAAAAGACACTTATCCTAAGATATCACTTATAGAGGGAATGTCAAAATCGCTACACTTGAACTGAATTACAAAACAGAACAGAGTCACACATTTAGAAAACACACTATGGCTGCTTAACGGGAAAGGTGAGGTGGGGTGATGCATAAAACAAGGGTTTGAAATTAGCTCAGATACCGTTCCACAAGCCAAATATGTAATAGACAAGACCTACTCCCTGCTCAGTGAACTGGACTCAACAGCCCCTATTCACCGCCCAAGAATATATCTGACTAGTAAGAGTCTTAAAACCTATGTATTGATCTCTCTCTGGAAGTGCATCAAGAGGGTGTAAAGCGGCATAAACACAGCAGTGAAAAGCAGCTAAACCCCATTATAAAAATAGATTACTTAAAAAAAACCCCATAAAACAAAGACAGTGAAAGAGAGAGAAATTCTTACAAAATCCGTTCAGGGGCTCTGATGCAACCTGGATTGACCATATCTAGACCCACAGCTGGATGAGACATGAGGCTGGACACTCTTGGGGCTGAGAGGATTGGTGAGCTTGGGTGAGCAAACGCAGACCCTTTAAAGTCCTACTGCGTGGTACCCATGCCGTGGGTCCCAAATCTCCAGGTTCAAGGGCATCTTCCTACATCGAAAACATGCGTGGGAAACCCAGAAGATGGTACACCGTGTGATCGGGAAAGGGTTCTCAAACGCACCTCATTTCTCCTCTCCTTGTGCTCGGGTTCGCCATTCCAGCCGCTCTACTAACAATCTCCCTACTTGGAGAATCTGCACCTTTAACCTCCTGTTTCGGACAGGTCGCAATTTGGCCTGAGGATGAACGGGAAGACGGGGAACCAATGAGAGACTAGCTCTAGGTGTTGGGACAGGCACAGGTCACTCTATTTTCCCATCAGGAAGAAGAATGAACCACAGGCTCAGCCTGCCCCCCGGAACCAGAATACGGCCTGAAGCAATCCTGCGCTTTGGCGGCCAGCTCCCAAAAAAGCGAGTTGACAAATGGAGCTCAGGGGCACTGCAACTCACAAACCTGCAGAGTTATAAATGATAACTCTCGTCCACAAATATATTGAGGGAAGGCAACGAAGAGGATGTGAAAGCAAGGCAGAATTGCAGGAAACAGGTTTCAGGAGGCAGAGTCGACTCGCCTTGAAAGCACATGAAAAGCGGCAAAGCGTTGACAATGATGCCCTTGGCCAAAAAGGGCGTATGCGTTTTTTCCTGAATATATTCAGGAAAAAACGCATACGCCGTTTTTGGCCAACCAGGCAAGCCCGAAAGGCAAATCAGCGCTACAAAGAAGTCTCGCTTGCCATCGGTCAAAAGGGCCATGCTGAAAAAAGTGTAAAAACCAGAAATGCAGGACAGGCCATGGAGACATGGGAGCCTTGCTACGCTGATGGGCGGGCTGTAAATTGCCAGCAGCCACTCTGGAGAAGTGTACGGTGTGTCCTGAAACATGTAATAAGCACAGCTTAGAGAGCATAGGGCACTTCCACTCATGGGCGTATAAATCGGGAATCCTAAAAATCAACAAGACACAGGCACCCCAAAGTTTAGGGCTGCTCTGTTTCCAAGAACCTCCACTTCGCTACACCTTCAATATCCCAGGAAAGCGAAAAATGGATAAAGAAGTTGTGGTACTTAGGCACAATGGAATATCACTCAGCCATGAAATCAATGTCATAAGGCTAGTAGCAGCAGGATGAGTGGATTTAGGTACGATGACTCTCAGTGAAATAAGTCACAGAGAAAAAGACACTTATCCTAAGATATCACTTATAGAGGGAATGTCAAAATCGCTACACTTGAACTGAATTACAAAACAGAACAGAGTCACACATTTAGAAAACACACTATGGCTGCTTAACGGGAAAGGTGAGGTGGGGTGATGCATAAAACAAGGGTTTGAAATTAGCTCAGATACCGTTCCACAAGCCAAATATGTAATAGACAAGACCTACTCCCTGCTCAGTGAACTGGACTCAACAGCCCCTATTCACCGCCCAAGAATATATCTGACTAGTAAGAGTCTTAAAACCTATGTATTGATCTCTCTCTGGAAGTGCATCAAGAGGGTGTAAAGCGGCATAAACACAGCAGTGAAAAGCAGCTAAACCCCATTATAAAAATAGATTACTTAAAAAAAACCCATAAAACAAAGACAGTGAAAGAGAGAGAAATTCTTACAAAATCCGTTCAGGGGCTCTGATGCAACCTGGATTGACCATATCTAGACCCACAGCTGGATGAGACATGAGGCTGGACACTCTTGGGGCTGAGAGGATTGGTGAGCTTGGGTGAGCAAACGCAGACCCTTTAAAGTCATACTGCGTGGTACCCATGCCGTGGGTCCCAAATCTCCAGGTTCAAGGGCATCTTCCTACATCGAAAACATGTGTGGGAAACCCAGAAGATGGTACACCGTGTGATCGGGAAAGGGTTCTCAAACGCACCTCATTTCTCCTCTCCTTGTGCTCGGGTTCGCCATTCCAGCCGCTCTACTAACAATCTCCCTACTTGGAGAATCTGCACCTTTAACCTCCTGTTTCGGACAGGTCGAAATTTGGCCTGAGGATGAACGGGAAGACGGGGAACCAATGAGAGACTAGCTCTAGGTGTTGGGACAGGCACAGGTCACTCTATTTTCCCATCAGGAAGAAGAATGAACCACAGGCTCAGCCTGCCCCCCGGAACCAGAATACGGCCTGAAGCAATCCTGCGCTTTGGCGGCCAGCTCCCAAAAAAGCGAGTTGACAAATGGAGCTCAAGGGCACTGCAATTCACAAACCTGCAGAGTTATAAATGATAACTCTCGTCCACAAATATAGTGAGGGAAGGCAACGAAGAGGATTTGAAAGCAAGGCAGAATTGCAGGAAACAGGTTTCAGGAGGCAGACTCGACTCGCCTTGAAAGCACATGAAAAGCGGCAAAGCGTTGACAATGATGCCCTTGGCCAAAAAGGGCGTATGCGTTTTTTCCTGAATATATTCAGGAAAAAACGCATACGCCCTTTTTGGCCAACCAGGCAAGCCCGAAAGGCAAATCAGCGCTACAAAGAAGTCTCGCTTGCCATCGGTCAAAAGGGCCATGCTGAAAAAAGTGTAAAAACCAGAAATGCAGGACAGGCCATGGAGACATGGGAGCCTTGCTACGCTGATGGGCGGGCTGTAAATTGCCAGCAGCCACTCTGGAGAAGTGTACGGTGTGTCCTGAAACATGTAATAAGCACAGCTTAGAGACCATAGGGCACTTCCACTCATGGGCGTATAAATCGGGAAACCTAAAAATCAACAAGACACAGGCACCCCAAAGTTTAGGGCTGCTCTGTTTCCAAGAACCTCCACTTCGGTACACCTTCAATATCCCAGGAAAGCGAAAAATGGATAAAGAAGTTGTGGTACTTAGGCACAATGGAATATCACTCAGCTATGAAATCAATGTCATAAGGCTAGTAGCAGCAGGATGAGTGGATTTAGGTACGATGACTCTCAGTGAAATAAGTCACAGAGAAAAAGACACTTATCCTAAGATATCACTTATAGAGGGAATGTCAAAATCGCTACACTTGAACTGAATTACAAAACAGAACAGAGTCACACATTTAGAAAACACACTATTGCTGCTTAACGGGAAAGGTGAGGTGGGGTGATGCATAAAACAAGGGTTTGAAATTAGCTCAGATACCGTTCCACAAGCCAAATATGTAATAGACAAGACCTACTCCCTGCTCAGTGAACTGGACTCAACAGCTCCTATTCACCCCCCAAGAATATATCTGACTAGTAAGAGTCTTAAAACCTATGTATTGATCTCTCTCTGGAAGTGCATCAAGAGGGTGTAAAGCGGCATAAACACAGCAGTGAAAAGCAGCTAAACCCCATTATAAAAATAGATTACTTAAAAAAAAAACGCATAAAACAAAGACAGTGAAAGAGAGAGAAATTCTTACAAAATCCGTTCAGGGGCTCTGATGCAACCTGGATTGACCATATCTAGACCCACAGCTGGATGAGACATAAGGCTGGACACTCTTGGGGCTGAGAGGATTGGTGAGCTTGGGTGAGCAAACGCAGACCCTTTAAAGTCCTACTGCGTGGTACCCATGCCGTGGGTCCCAAATCTCCAGGTTCAAGGGCATCTTCCTACATCGAAAACATGCGTGGGAAACCCAGAAGATGGTACACCGTGTGATCGGGAAAGGGTTCTCAAACGCACCTCATTTCTCCTCTCCTTGTGCTCGGGTTCGCCATTCCAGCCGCTCTACTAACAATCTCCCTACTTGGAGAGTCTGCACCTTTAACCTCCTGTTTCGGACAGGTCGCAATTTGGCCTGAGGATGAACGCGAAGACGGGGAACCAATGAGAGACTAGCTCTAGGTGTTGGGACAGGCACAGGTCACTCTATTTTCCCATCACGAAGAAGAATGAAACACAGGCTCAGCCTGCCCCCGGAACCAGAATACGGCCTGAAGCAATCCTGCGCTTTGGCGGCCACCTCCCAAAAAAGCGAGTTGACAAATGGAGCTCAGGGGCACTGCAACTCACAAACCTGCAGAGTTATAAATGATAACTCTCGTCCACAAATATATTGAGGGAAGGCAACGAAGAGGATTTGAAAGCAAGGCAGAATTGCAGGAAACAGGTTTCAGAAGGCAGACTCGACTCGCCTTGAAAGCACATGAAAAGCGGCAAAGCGTTGACAATGATGCCCTTGGCCAAAAAGGGCGTATGCGTTTTTTCCTGAATATATTCAGGAAAAAACGCATACGCCCTTTTTGGCCAACCAGGCAAGCCGGAAAGGCAAATCAGCGCTACAAAGAAGTCTCGCTTGCCATCGGTCAAAAGGGCCATGCTGAAAAAAGTGTAAAAACCAGAAATGCAGGACAGGCCATGGAGACATGGGAGCCTTGCTACGCTGATGGGCGGGCTGTAAATTGCCAACAGCCACTCTGGAGAAGTGTACGGTGTGTCCTGAAACATGTAATAAGCACAGCTTAGAGAGCATAGGGCACTTCCACTCATGGGCGTATAAATCCGGAAACCTAAAAATCAACAAGACACAGGCACCCCAAAGTTTAGGGCAGCTCTGTTTCCAAGAACCTCCACTTCGGTACACCTTCAATATCCCAGGAAAGCGAAAAATGGATAAAGAAGTTGTGGTACTTAGGCACAATGGAATATCACTCAGCCATGAAATCAATGTCATAAGGCTAGTAGCAGCAGGATGAGTGGATTTAGGTACGATGACTCTCAGTGAAATAAGTCACAGAGAAAAAGACACTTATCCTAAGATATCACTTATAGAGGGAATGTCAAAATCGCTACACTTGAACTGAATTACAAAACAGAACAGAGTCACACATTTAGAAAACACACTATGGCTGCTTAACGGGAAAGGTGAGGTGGGGTGATTGCATAAAACAAGGGTTTGAAATTAGCTCAGATACCGTTCCACAAGCCAAATATGTAATAGACAAGACCTACTCCCTGCTCAGTGAACTGGACTCAACAGCCCCTATTCACCACCCAAGAATATATCTGACTAGTAAGAGTCTTAAAACCTATGTATTGATCTCTCTCTGGAAGTGCATCAAGAGGGTGTAAAGCGGCATAAACACAGCAGTGAAAAGCAGCTAAACCCCATTATAAAAATAGATTACTTAAAAAAAACCCCATAAAACAAAGACAGTGAAAGAGAGAGAAATTCTTACAAAATCCGTTCAGGGGCTCTGATGCAACCTGGATTGACCATATCTAGACCCACAGCTGGATGAGACATAAGGCTGGACACTCTTGGGGCTGAGAGGATTGGTGAGCTTGGGTGAGCAAACGCAGACCCTTTAAAGTCATACTGCGTGGTACCCATGCCGTGGGTCCCAAATCTCCAGGTTCAAGGGCATCTTCCTACATCGAAAACATGCGTGGGAAACCCAGAAGATGGTACACCGTGTGATCGGGAAAGGGTTCTCAAACGCACCTCATTTCTCCTCTCCTTGTGCTCGGGTTCGCCATTCCAGCCGCTCTACTAACAATCTCCCTACTTGGAGAATCAGCACCTTTAACCTCCTGTTTCGGACAGGTCGCAATTTGGCCTGAGGATGAACGGGAAGAGGGGGAACCAATGAGAGACTAGCTCAAGGTGTTGGGACAGGCACAGGTCACTCTATTTTCCCATCAGGAAGAAGAATGAACCACAGGATCAGCCTGCCCCCGGAACCAGAATACGGCCTGAAGCAATCCTGCGCTTTGGCGGCCACCTCCCAAAAAAGCGAGTTGACAAATGGAGCTCAGGGGCACTGCAACTCACAAACCTGCAGAATAATAAATGATAACTCTCGTCCACAAATATATTGAGGGAAGGCAACGAAGAGGATTTGAAAGCAAGGCAGAATTGCAGGAAACAGGTTTCAGAAGGCAGACTCGACTCGCCTTGAAAGCACATGAAAAGCGGCAAAGCGTTGACAATGATGCCCTTGGCCAAAAAGGGCGTATGCGTTTTTTCCTGAATATATTCAGGAAAAAACGCATACGCCCTTTTTGGCCAACCAGGCAAGCCGGAAAGGCAAATCAGCGCTACAAAGAAGTCTCGCTTGCCATCGGTCAAAAGGGCCATGCTGAAAAAAGTGTAAAAACCAGAAATGCAGGACAGGCCATGGAGACATGGGAGCCTTGCTACGCTGATGGGCGGGCTGTAAATTGCCAACAGCCACTCTGGAGAAGTGTACGGCGTGTCCTGAAACATGTAATAAGCACAGCTTAGAGAGCATAGGGCACTTCCACTCATGGGCGTATAAATCCGGAAACCTAAAAATCAACAAGACACAGGCACCCCAAAGTTTAGGGCAGCTCTGTTTCCAAGAACCTCCACTTCGGTACACCTTCAATATCCCAGGAAAGCGAAAAATGGATAAAGAAGTTGTGGTACTTAGGCACAATGGAATATCACTCAGCCATGAAATCAATGTCATAAGGCTAGTAGCAGCAGGATGAGTGGATTTAGGTACGATGACTCTCAGTGAAATAAGTCACAGAGAAAAAGACACTTATCCTAAGATATCACTTATAGAGGGAATGTCAAAATCGCTACACTTGAACTGAATTACAAAACAGAACAGAGTCACACATTTAGAAAACACACTATGGCTGCTTAACGGGAAAGGTGAGGTGGGGTGATGCATAAAACAAGGGTTTGAAATTAGCTCAGATACCGTTCCACAAGCCAAATATGTAATAGACAAGACCTACTCCCTGCTCAGTGAACTGGACTCAACAGCCCCTATTCACCGCCCAAGAATATATCTGACTAGTAAGAGTCTTAAAACCTATGTATTGATCTCTCTCTGGAAGTGCATCAAGAGGGTGTAAAGCGGCATAAACACAGCAGTGAAAAGCAGCTAAACCCCATTATAAAAATAGATTACTTAAAAAAAACCCCATAAAACAAAGACAGTGAAAGAGAGAGAAATTCTTACAAAATCCGTTCAGGGGCTCTGATGCAACCTGGATTGACCATATCTAGACCCACAGCTGGATGAGACATAAGGCTGGACACTCTTGGGGCTGAGAGGATTGGTGAGCTTGGGTGAGCAAACGCAGACCCTTTAAAGTCATACTGCGTGGTACCCATGCCGTGGGTCCCAAATCTCCAGGTTCAAGGGCATCTTCCTACATCGAAAACATGCGTGGGAAACCCAGAAGATGGTACACCGTGTGATCGGGAAAGGGTTCTCAAACGCACCTCATTTCTCCTCTCCTTGTGCTCGGGTTCGCCATTCCAGCCGCTCTACTAACAATCTCCCTACTTGGAGAATCAGCACCTTTAACCTCCTGTTTCGGACAGGTCGCAATTTGGCCTGAGGATGAACGGGAAGAGGGGGAACCAATGAGAGACTAGCTCTAGGTGTTGGGACAGGCACAGGTCACTCTATTTTCCCATCAGGAAGAAGAATGAACCACAGGATCAGCCTGCCCCCGGAACCAGAATACGGCCTGAAGCAATCCTGCGCTTTGGCGGCCACCTCCCAAAAAAGCGAGTTGACAAATGGAGCTCAGGGGCACTGCAACTCACAAACCTGCAGAATAATAAATGATAACTCTCGTCCACAAATATATTGAGGGAAGGCAACGAAGAGGATTTGAAAGCAAGGCAGAATTGCAGGAAACAGGTTTCAGAAGGCAGACTCGACTCGCCTTGAAAGCACATGAAAAGCGGCAAAGCGTTGACAATGATGCCCTTGGCCAAAAAGGGCGTATGCGTTTTTTCCTGAATATATTCAGGAAAAAACGCATACGCCCTTTTTGGCCAACCAGGCAAGCCGGAAAGGCAAATCAGCGCTACAAAGAAGTCTCGCTTGCCATCGGTCAAAAGGGCCATGCTGAAAAAGTGTAAAAACCAGAAATGCAGGACAGGCCATGGAGACATGGGAGCCTTGCTACGCTGATGGGCGGGCTGTAAATTGCCAACAGCCACTCTGGAGAAGTGTACGGTGTGTCCTGAAACATGTAATAAGCACAGCTTAGAGAGCATAGGGCACTTCCACTCATGGGCGTATAAATCGGGAAACCTAAAAATCAACAAGACACAGGCACCCCAAAGTTTAGGGCTGCTCTGTTTCCAAGAACCTCCACATCGGTACACCTTCAATATCCCAGGAAAGCGAAAAATGGATAAAGAAGTTGTGGTACTTAGGCACAATGGAATATCACTCAGCCATGAAATCAATGTCATAAGGCTAGTAGCAGCAGGATGAGTGGATTTAGGTACGATGACTCTCAGTGAAATAAGTCACAGAGAAAAAGACACTTATCCTAAGATATCACTTATAGAGGGAATGTCAAAATCGCTACACTTGAACTGAATTACAAAACAGAACAGAGTCACACATTTAGAAAACACACTATGGCTGCTTAACGGGAAAGGTGAGGTGGGGTGATGCATAAAACAAGGGTTTGAAATTAGCTCAGATACCGTTCCACAAGCCAAATATGTAATAGACAAGACCTACTCCCTGCTCAGTGAACTGGACTCAACAGCCCCTATTCACCGCCCAAGAATATATCTGACTAGTAAGACTCTTAAAACCTATGTATTGATCTCTCTCTGGAAGTGCATCAAGAGGGTGTAAAGCGGCATAAACACAGCAGTGAAAAGCAGCTAAACCCCATTATAAAAATAGATTACTTAAAAAAAAACCCCATAAAACAAAGACAGTGAAAGAGAGAGAAATTCTTACAAAATCCGTTCAGGGGCTCTGATGCAACCTGGATTGACCATATCTAGACCCACAGCTGGATGAGACATAAGGCTGGACACTCTTGGGGCTGAGAGGATTGGTGAGCTTGGGTGAGCAAACGCAGACCCTTTAAAGTCATACTGCGTGGTACCCATGCCGTGGGTCCCAAATCTCCAGGTTCAAGGGCATCTTCCTACATCGAAAACATGCGTGGGAAACCCAGAAGATGGTACACCGTGTGATCGGGAAAGGGTTCTCAAACGCACCTCATTTCTCCTCTCCTTGTGCTCGGGTTCGCCATTCCAGCCGCTCTACTAACAATCTCCCTACTTGGAGAATCTGCACCTTTAACCTCCTGTTTCGGACAGGTCGCAATTTGGCCTGAGGATGAACGGGAAGACGGGGAACCAATGAGAGACTAGCTCTAGGTGTTGGGACAGGCACAGGTCACTCTATTTTCCCATCAGGAAGAAGAATGAACCACAGGCTCAGCCTGCCCCCCGGAACCAGAATACGGCCTGAAGCAATCCTGCGCTTTGGTGGCCAGCTCCCGAAAAAGCGAGTTGACAAATGGAGCTCAAGGGCACTGCAACTCACAAACCTGCAGAGTTATAAATGATAACTCTCGTCCACAAATATATTGAGGGAAGGCAACGAAGAGGATTTGAAAGCAAGGCAGAATTGCAGGAAACAGGTTTCAGGAGGCAGACTCGACTTGCCTTGAAAGCACATGAAAAGCGGCAAAGCGTTGACAATGATGCCCTTGGCCAAAAAGGGCGTATGCGTTTTTTCCTGAATATATTCAGGAAAAAACGCATACGCCCTTTTTGGCCAACCAGGCAAGCCGGAAAGGCAAATCAGCGCTACAAAGAAGTCTCGCTTGCCATCGGTCAAAAGGGCCATGCTGAAAAAAGTGTAAAAACCAGAAATGCAGGACAGGCCATGGAGACATGGGAGCCTTGCTACGCTGATGGGCGGGCTGTAAATTGCCAACAGCCACTCTGGAGAAGTGTACGGTGTGTCCTGAAACATGTAATAAGCACAGCTTAGAGAGCATAGGGCACTTCCACTCATGGGCGTATAAATCGGGAAACCTAAAAATCAACAAGACACAGGCACCCCAAAGTTTAGGGCTGCTCTGTTTCCAAGAACCTCCACTTCGGTACACCTTCAATATCCCAGGAAAGCGAAAAATGGATAAAGAAGTTGTGGTACTTAGGCACAATGGAATATCACTCAGCCATGAAATCAATGTCATAAGGCTAGTAGCAGCAGGATGAGTGGATGTAGGTACGATGACTCTCAGTGAAATAAGTCACAGAGAAAAAGACACTTATCCTAAGATATCACTTATAGAGGGAATGTCAAAATCGCTACACTTGAACTGAATTACAAAACAGAACAGAGTCACACATTTAGAAAACACACTATGGCTGCTTAACGGGAAAGGTGAGGTGGGGTGATGCATAAAACAAGGGTTTGAAATTAGCTCAGATACCGTTCCACAAGCCAAATATGTAATAGACAAGACCTACTCCCTGCTCAGTGAACTGGACTCAACAGCCCCTATTCACCGCCCAAGAATATATCTGACTAGTAAGAGTCTTAAAACCTATGTATTGATCTCTCTCTGGAAGTGCATCAAGAGGGTGTAAAGCGGCATAAACACAGCAGTGAAAAGCAGCTAAACCCCATTATAAAAATAGATTACTTAAAAAAAACCCCATAAAACAAAGACAGTGAAAGAGAGAGAAATTCTTACAAAATCCGTTCAGGGGCTCTGATGCAACCTGGATTGACCATATCTAGACCCACAGCTGGATGAGACATGAGGCTGGACACTCTTGGGGCTGAGAGGATTGGTGAGCTTGGGTGAGCAAACGCAGACCCTTTAAAGTCCTACTGCGTGGTACCCATGCCGTGGGTCCCAAATCTCCAGGTTCAAGGGCATCTTCATACATCGAAAACATGCGTGGGAAACCCAGAAGATGGTACACCGTGTGATCGGGAAAGGGTTCTCAAACGCACCTCATTTCTGCTCTCGTTGTGCTCGGGTTCGCCATTCCAGCCGCTCTACTAACAATCTCCCTACTTGGAGAATCTGCACCTTTAACCTCCTGTTTCGGACAGGTCGCAATTTGGCCTGAGGATGAACGGGAAGACGGGGAACCAATGAGAGACTAGCTCTAGGTGTTGGGACAGGCACAGGTCACTCTATTTTTCCATCAGGAAGAAGAATGAACCACAGGCTCAGCCTGCCCCCCGGAACCAGAATACGGCCTGAAGCAATCCTGCGCTTTGGCGGCCAGCTCCCAAAAAAGCGAGTTGACAAATGGAGCTCAAGGGCACTGCAATTCACAAACCTGCAGAGTTATAAATGATAACTCTCGTCCACAAATATATTGAGGGAAGGCAACGAAGAGGATTTGAAAGCAAGGCAGAATTGCAGGAAACAGGTTTCAGGAGGCAGAGTCGACTCGCCTTGAAAGCACATGAAAAGCGGCAAAGCGTTGACAATGATGCCCTTGGCCAAAAAGGGCGTATGCGTTTTTTCCTGAATATATTCAGGAAAAATATTCAGGAATATATTCAGAAAAAAACGCATACGCCCTTTTTGGCCAACCAGGCAAGCCGGAAAGGCAAATCAGCGCTACAAAGAAGGCTCGCTTGCCATCGGTCAAAAGGGCCATGCTGAAAAAAGTGTAAAAACCAGAAATGCAGGACAGGCCATGGAGACATGGGAGCCTTGCTACGCTGATGGGCGGGCTGTAAATTGCCAACAGCCACTCTGGAGAAGTGTACGGTGTGTCCTGAAACATGTAATAAGCACAGCTTAGAGAGCATAGGGCACTTCCACTCATGGGCGTATAAATCGGGAAACCTAAAAATCAACAAGACACAGGCACCCCAAAGTTTAGGGCTGCTCTGTTTCCAAGAACCTCCACTTCGGTACACCTTCAATATCCCAGGAAAGCGAAAAATGGATAAAGAAGTTGTGGTACTTAGGCACAATGGAATATCACTCAGCCATGAAATCAATGTCATAAGGCTAGTAGCAGCAGGATGAGTGGATGTAGGTACGATGACTCTCAGTGAAATAAGTCACAGAGAAAAAGACACTTATCCTAAGATATAACTTATAGAGGGAATGTCAAAATCGCTACACTTGAACTGAATTACAAAACAGAACAGAGTCACACATTTAGAAAACACACTATGGCTGCTTAACGGGAAAGGTGAGGTGGGGTGATGCATAAAACAAGGGTTTGAAATTAGCTCAGATACCGTTCCACAAGCCAAATATGTAATAGACAAGACCTACTCCCTGCTCAGTGAACTGGACTCAACAGCCCCTATTCACCGCCCAAGAATATATCTGACTAGTAAGAGTCTTAAAACCTATGTATTGATCTCTCTCTGGAAGTGCATCAAGAGGGTGTAAAGCGGCATAAACACAGCAGTGAAAAGCAGCTAAACCCCATTATAAAAATAGATTACTTAAAAAAAACCCCATAAAACAAAGACAGTGAAAGAGAGAGAAATTCTTACAAAATCCGTTCAGGGGCTCTGATGCAACCTGGATTGACCATATCTAGACCCACAGCTGGATGAGACATGAGGCTGGACACTCTTGGGGCTGAGAGGATTGGTGAGCTTGGGTGAGCAAACGCAGACCCTTTAAAGTCCTACTGCGTGGTACCCATGCCGTGGGTCCCAAGTCTCCAGGTTCAAGGGCATCTTCCTACATCGAAAACATGCGTGGGAAACCCAGAAGATGGTACACCGTGTGATCGGGAAAGGGTTCTCAAACGCACCTCATTTCTCCTCTCCTTGTGCTCGGGTTCGCCATTCCAGCCGCTCTACTAACAATCTCCCTACTTGGAGAATCTGCACCTTTAACCTCCTGTTTCGGACAGGTCGCAATTTGGCCTGAGGATGAACGGGAAGACGGGGAACCAATGAGAGACTAGCTCTAGGTGTTGGGACAGGCACAGGTCACTCTATTTTCCCATCAGGAAGAAGAATGAACCACAGGCTCAGCCTGCCCCCCGGAACCAGAATACGGCCTGAAGCAATCCTGCGCTTTGGCGGCCAGCTCCCAAAAAAGCGAGTTGACAAATGGAGCTCAAGGGCACTGCAATTCACAAACCTGCAGAGTTATAAATGATAACTCTCGTCCACAAATATATTGAGGGAAGGCAACGAAGAGGATTTGAAAGCAAGGCAGAATTGCAGGAAACAGGTTTCAGGAGGCAGACTCGACTCGCCTTGAAAGCACATGAAAAGCGGCAAAGCGTTGACAATGATGCCCTTGGCCAAAAAGGGCGTATGCGTTTTTTCCTGAATATATTCAGGAAAAAACGCATACGCCCTTTTTGGCCAACCAGGCAAGCCCGAAAGGCAAATCAGCGCTACAAAGAAGTCTCGCTTGCCATCGGTCAAAAGGGCCATGCTGAAAAAAGTGTAAAAACCAGAAATGCAGGACAGGCCATGGAGACATGGGAGCCTTGCTACGCTGATGGGCGGGCTGTAAATTGCCAGCAGCCACTCTGGAGAAGTGTACGGTGTGTCCTGAAACATGTAATAAGCACAGCTTAGAGAGCATAGGGCACTTCCACTCATGGGCGTATAAATCGGGAAACCTAAAAATCAACAAGACACAGGCACCCCAAAGTTTAGGGCTGCTCTGTTTCCAAGAACCTCCACTTCGGTACACCTTCAATATCCCAGGAAAGCGAAAAATGGATAAAGAAGTTGTGGTACTTAGGCACAATGGAATATCACTCAGCCATGAAATCAATGTCATAAGGCTAGTAGCAGCAGGATGAGTGGATGTAGGTACGATGACTCTCAGTGAAATAAGTCACAGAGAAAAAGACACTTATCCTAAGATATCACTGAGAGAGGGAATGTCAAAGTCGCTACACTTGACCTGAATTACAAAACAGAACAGAGTCACACATTTAGAAAACACACTATGGCTGCTTAACGGGAAAGGTGAGGTGGGGTGATGCATAAAACAAGGGTTTGAAATTAGCTCAGATACCGTTCCACAAGCCAAATATGTAATAGACAAGACCTACTCCCTGCTCAGTGAACTGGACTCAACAGCCCCTATTCACCGCCCAAGAATATATCTGACTAGTAAGAGTCTTAAAACCTATGTATTGATCTCTCTCTGGAAGTGCATCAAGAGGGTGTAAAGCGGCATAAACACAGCAGTGAAAAGCAGCTAAACCCCATTATAAAAATAGATTACTTAAAAAAAACCCCATAAAACAAAGACAGTGAAAGAGAGAGAAATTCTTACAAAATCCGTTCAGGGGCTCTGATGCAACCTGGATTGACCATATCTAGACCCACAGCTGGATGAGACATGAGGCTGGACACTCTTGGGGCTGAGAGGATTGGTGAGCTTGGGTGAGCAAACGCAGACCCTTTAAAGTCCTACTGCGTGGTACCCATGCCGTGGGTCCCAAGTCTCCAGGTTCAAGGGCATCTTCCTACATCGAAAACATGCGTGGGAAACCCAGAAGATGGTACACCGTGTGATCGGGAAAGGGTTCTCAAACGCACCTCATTTCTCCTCTCCTTGTGCTCGGGTTCGCCATTCCAGCCGCTCTACTAACAATCTCCCTACTTGGAGAATCTGCACCTTTAACCTCCTGTTTCGGACAGGTCGCAATTTGGCCTGAGGATGAACGGGAAGACGGGGAACCAATGAGAGACTAGCTCTAGGTGTTGGGACAGGCACAGGTCACTCTATTTTCCCATCAGGAAGAAGAATGAACCACAGGCTCAGCCTGCCCCCCGGAACCAGAATACGGCCTGAAGCAATCCTGCGCTTTGGCGGCCAGCTCCCAAAAAAGCGAGTTGACAAATGGAGCTCAGGGGCACTGCAACTCACAAACCTGCAGAGTTATAAATGATAACTCTCGTCCACAAATATATTGAGGGAAGGCAACGAAGAGGATGTGAAAGCAAGGCAGAATTGCAGGAAACAGGTTTCAGGAGGCAGAGTCGACTCGCCTTGAAAGCACATGAAAAGCGGCAAAGCGTTGACAATGATGCCCTTGGCCAAAAAGGGCGTATGCGTTTTTTCCTGAATATATTCAGGAAAAAACGCATACGCCGTTTTTGGCCAACCAGGCAAGCCGGAAAGGCAAATCAGCGCTACAAAGAAGTCTCGCTTGCCATCGGTCAAAAGGGCCATGCTGAAAAAAGTGTAAAAACCAGAAATGCAGGACAGGCCATGGAGACATGGGAGCCTTGCTACGCTGATGGGCGGGCTGTAAATTGCCAGCAGCCACTCTGGAGAAGTGTACGGTGTGTCCTGAAACATGTAATAAGCACAGCTTAGAGAGCATAGGGCACTTCCACTCATGGGCGTATAAATCGGGAAACCTAAAAATCAACAAGACACAGGCACCCCAAAGTTTAGGGCTGCTCTGTTTCCAAGAACCTCCACTTCGGTACACCTTCAATATCCCAGGAAAGCGAAAAATGGATAAAGAAGTTGTGGTACTTAGGCACAATGGAATATCACTCAGCCATGAAATCAATGTCATAAGGCTAGTAGCAGCAGGATGAGTGGATGTAGGTACGATGACTCTCAGTGAAATAAGTCACAGAGAAAAAGACACTTATCCTAAGATATCACTTATAGAGGGAATGTCAAAATCGCTACACTTGAACTGAATTACAAAACAGAACAGAGTCACACATTTAGAAAACACACTATGGCTGCTTAACGGGAAAGGTGAGGTGGGGTGATGCATAAAACAAGGGTTTGAAATTAGCTCAGATACCGTTCCACAAGCCAAATATGTAATAGACAAGACCTACTCCCTGCTCAGTGAACTGGACTCAACAGCCCCTATTCACCGCCCAAGAATATATCTGACTAGTAAGAGTCTTAAAACCTATGTATTGATCTCTCTCTGGAAGTGCATCAAGAGGGTGTAAAGCGGCATAAACACAGCAGTGAAAAGCAGCTAAACCCCATTATAAAAATAGATTACTTAAAAAAAACCCCATAAAACAAAGACAGTGAAAGAGAGAGAAATTCTTACAAAATCCGTTCAGGGGCTCTGATGCAACCTGGATTGACCATATCTAGACCCACAGCTGGATGAGACATGAGGCTGGACACTCTTGGGGCTGAGAGGATTGGTGAGCTTGGGTGAGCAAACGCAGACCCTTTAAAGTCCTACTGCGTGGTACCCATGCCGTGGGTCCCAAATCTCCAGGTTCAAGGGCATCTTCCTACATCGAAAACATGCGTGGGAAACCCAGAAGATGGTACACCGTGTGATCGGGAAAGGGTTCTCAAACGCACCTCATTTCTCCTCTCCTTGTGCTCGGGTTCGCCATTCCAGCCGCTCTACTAACAATCTCCCTACTTGGAGAATCTGCACCTTTAACCTCCTGTTTCGGACAGGTCGCAATTTGGCCTGAGGATGAACGGGAAGACGGGGAACCAATGAGAGACTAGCTCTAGGTGTTGGGACAGGCACAGGTCACTCTATTTTCCCATCAGGAAGAAGAATGAACCACAGGCTCAGCCTGCCCCCCGGAACCAGAATACGGCCTGAAGCAATCCTGCGCTTTGGCGGCCAGCTCCCAAAAAAGCGAGTTGACAAATGGAGCTCAGGGGCACTGCAACTCACAAACCTGCAGAGTTATAAATGATAACTCTCGTCCACAAATATATTGAGGGAAGGCAACGAAGAGGATGTGAAAGCAAGGCAGAATTGCAGGAAACAGGTTTCAGGAGGCAGAGTCGACTCGCCTTGAAAGCACATGAAAAGCGGCAAAGCGTTGACAATGATGCCCTTGGCCAAAAAGGGCGTATGCGTTTTTTCCTGAATATATTCAGGAAAAAACGCATACGCCCTTTTTGGCCAACCAGGCAAGCCCGAAAGGCAAATCAGCGCTACAAAGAAGTCTCGCTTGCCATCGGTCAAAAGGGCCATGCTGAAAAAAGTGTAAAAACCAGAAATGCAGGACAGGCCATGGAGACATGGGAGCCTTGCTACGCTGATGGGCGGGCTGTAAATTGCCAGCAGCCACTCTGGAGAAGTGTACGGTGTGTCCTGAAACATGTAATAAGCACAGCTTAGAGAGCATAGGGCACTTCCACTCATGGGCGTATAAATCGGGAAACCTAAAAATCAACAAGACACAGGCACCCCAAAGTTTAGGGCTGCTCTGTTTCCAAGAACCTCCACTTCGGTACACCTTCAATATCCCAGGAAAGCGAAAAATGGATAAAGAAGTTGTGGTACTTAGGCACAATGGAATATCACTCAGCCATGAAATCAATGTCATAAGGCTAGTAGCAGCAGGATGAGTGGATGTAGGTACGATGACTCTCAGTGAAATAAGTCACAGAGAAAAAGACACTTATCCTAAGATATCACTTATAGAGGGAATGTCAAAATCGCTACACTTGAACTGAATTACAAAACAGAACAGAGTCACACATTTAGAAAACACACTATGGCTGCTTAACGGGAAAGGTGAGGTGGGGTGATGCATAAAACAAGGGTTTGAAATTAGCTCAGATACCGTTCCACAAGCCAAATATGTAATAGACAAGACCTACTCCCTGCTCAGTGAACTGGACTCAACAGCCCCTATTCACCGCCCAAGAATATATCTGACTAGTAAGAGTCTTAAAACCTATGTATTGATCTCTCTCTGGAAGTGCATCAAGAGGGTGTAAAGCGGCATAAACACAGCAGTGAAAAGCAGCTAAACCCCATTATAAAAATAGATTACTTAAAAAAAACCCCATAAAACAAAGACAGTGAAAGAGAGAGAAATTCTTACAAAATCCGTTCAGGGGCTCTGATGCAACCTGGATTGACCATATCTAGACCCACAGCTGGATGAGACATGAGGCTGGACACTCTTGGGGCTGAGAGGATTGGTGAGCTTGGGTGAGCAAACGCAGACCCTTTAAAGTCCTACTGCGTGGTACCCATGCCGTGGGTCCCAAGTCTCCAGGTTCAAGGGCATCTTCCTACATCGAAAACATGCGTGGGAAACCCAGAAGATGGTACACCGTGTGATCGGGAAAGGGTTCTCAAACGCACCTCATTTCTGCTCTCCTTGTGCTCGGGTTCGCCATTCCAGCCGCTCTACTAACAATCTCCCTACTTGGAGAATCTGCACCTTTAACCTCCTGTTTCGGACAGGTCGCAATTTGGCCTGAGGATGAACGGGAAGACGGGGAACCAATGAGAGACTAGCTCTAGGTGTTGGGACAGGCACAGGTCACTCTATTTTCCCATCAGGAAGAAGAATGAACCACAGGCTCAGCCTGCCCCCCGGAACCAGAATACGGCCTGAAGCAATCCTGCGCTTTGGCGGCCAGCTCCCAAAAAAGCGAGTTGACAAATGGAGCTCAGGGGCACTGCAACTCACAAACCTGCAGAGTTATAAATGATAACTCTCGTCCACAAATATATTGAGGGAAGGCAACGAAGAGGATGTGAAAGCAAGGCAGAATTGCAGGAAACAGGTTTCAGGAGGCAGAGTCGACTCGCCTTGAAAGCACATGAAAAGCGGCAAAGCGTTGACAATGATGCCCTTGGCCAAAAAGGGCGTATGCGTTTTTTCCTGAATATATTCAGGAAAAAACGCATACGCCCTTTTTGGCCAACCAGGCAAGCCCGAAAGGCAAATCAGCGCTACAAAGAAGTCTCGCTTGCCATCGGTCAAAAGGGCCATGCTGAAAAAAGTGTAAAAACCAGAAATGCAGGACAGGCCATGGAGACATGGGAGCCTTGCTACGCTGATGGGCGGGCTGTAAATTGCCAACAGCCACTCTGGAGAAGTGTACGGTGTGTCCTGAAACATGTAATAAGCACAGCTTAGAGAGCATAGGGCACTTCCACTCATGGGCGTATAAATCGGGAAACCTAAAAATCAACAAGACACAGGCACCCCAAAGTTTAGGGCTGCTCTGTTTCCAAGAACCTCCACTTCGGTACACCTTCAATATCCCAGGAAAGCGAAAAGTGGATAAAGAAGTTGTGGTACTTAGGCACAATGGAATATCACTCAGCCATGAAATCAATGTCATAAGGCTAGTAGCAGCAGGATGAGTGGATTTAGGTACGATGACTCTCAGTGAAATAAGTCACAGAGAAAAAGACACTTATCCTAAGATATCACTTATAGAGGGAATGTCAAAATCGCTACACTTGAACTGAATTACAAAACAGAACAGAGTCACACATTTAGAAAACACACTATGGCTGCTTAACGGGAAAGGTGAGGTGGGGTGATGCATAAAACAAGGGTTTGAAATTAGCTCAGATACCGTTCCACAAGCCAAATATGTAATAGACAAGACCTACTCCCTGCTCAGTGAACTGGACTCAACAGCCCCTATTCACCGCCCAAGAATATATCTGACTAGTAAGAGTCTTAAAACCTATGTATTGATCTCTCTCTGGAAGTGCATCAAGAGGGTGTAAAGCGGCATAAACACAGCAGTGAAAAGCAGCTAAACCCCATTATAAAAATAGATTACTTAAAAAAAACCCCATAAAACAAAGACAGTGAAAGAGAGAGAAATTCTTACAAAATCCGTTCAGGGGCTCTGATGCAACCTGGATTGACCATATCTAGACCCACAGCTGGATGAGACATGAGGCTGGACACTCTTGGGGCTGAGAGGATTGGTGAGCTTGGGTGAGCAAACGCAGACCCTTTAAAGTCCTACTGCGTGGTACCCATGCCGTGGGTCCCAAATCTCCAGGTTCAAGGGCATCTTCCTACATCGAAAACATGCGTGGGAAACCCAGAAGATGGTACACCGTGTGATCGGGAAAGGGTTCTCAAACGCACCTCATTTCTGCTCTCCTTGTGCTCGGGTTCGCCATTCCAGCCGCTCTACTAACAATCTCCCTACTTGGAGAATCTGCACCTTTAACCTCCTGTTTCGGACAGGTCGCAATTTGGCCTGAGGATGAACGGGAAGACGGGGAACCAATGAGAGACTAGCTCTAGGTGTTGGGACAGGCACAGGTCACTCTATTTTCCCATCAGGAAGAAGAATGAACCACAGGCTCAGCCTGCCCCCCGGAACCAGAATACGGCCTGAAGCAATCCTGCGCTTTGGCGGCCACCTCCCAAAAAAGCGAGTTGACAAATGGAGCTCAAGGGCACTGCAATTCACAAACCTGCAGAGTTATAAATGATAACTCTCGTCCACAAATATATTGAGGGAAGGCAACGAAGAGGATTTGAAAGCAAGGCAGAATTGCAGGAAACAGGTTTCAGGAGGCAGAGTCGACTCGCCTTGAAAGCACATGAAAAGCGGCAAAGCGTTGACAATGATGCCCTTGGCCAAAAAGGGCGTATGCGTTTTTTCCTGAATATATTCAGGAAAAAACGCATACGCCCTTTTTGGCCAACCAGGCAAGCCCGAAAGGCAAATCAGCGCTACAAAGAAGTCTCGCTTGCCATCGGTCAAAAGGGCCATGCTGAAAAAAGTGTAAAAACCAGAAATGCAGGACAGGCCATGGAGACATGGGAGCCTTGCTACGCTGATGGGCGGGCTGTAAATTGCCAACAGCCACTCTGGAGAAGTGTACGGTGTGTCCTGAAACATGTAATAAGCACAGCTTAGAGAGCATAGGGCACTTCCACTCATGGGCGTATAAATCGGGAAACCTAAAAATCAACAAGACACAGGCACCCCAAAGTTTAGGGCTGCTCTGTTTCCAAGAACCTCCACTTCGGTACACCTTCAATATCCCAGGAAAGCGAAAAATGGATAAAGAAGTTGTGGTACTTAGGCACAATGGAATATCACTCAGCCATGAAATCAATGTCATAAGGCTAGTAGCAGCAGGATGAGTGGATGTAGGTACGATGACTCTCAGTGAAATAAGTCACAGAGAAAAAGACACTTATCCTAAGATATCACTGAGAGAGGGAATGTCAAAGTCGCTACACTTGACCTGAATTACAAAACAGAACAGAGTCACACATTTAGAAAACACACTATGGCTGCTTAACGGGAAAGGTGAGGTGGGGTGATGCATAAAACAAGGGTTTGAAATTAGCTCAGATACCGTTCCACAAGCCAAATATGTAATAGACAAGACCTACTCCCTGCTCAGTGAACTGGACTCAACAGCCCCTATTCACCGCCCAAGAATATATCTGACTAGTAAGAGTCTTAAAACCTATGTATTGATCTCTCTCTGGAAGTGCATCAAGAGGGTGTAAAGCGGCATAAACACAGCAGTGAAAAGCAGCTAAACCCCATTATAAAAATAGATTACTTAAAAAAAACCCCATAAAACAAAGACAGTGAAAGAGAGAGAAATTCTTACAAAATCCGTTCAGGGGCTCTGATGCAACCTGGATTGACCATATCTAGACCCACAGCTGGATGAGACATGAGGCTGGACACTCTTGGGGCTGAGAGGATTGGTGAGCTTGGGTGAGCAAACGCAGACCCTTTAAAGTCCTACTGCGTGGTACCCATGCCGTGGGTCCCAAGTCTCCAGGTTCAAGGGCATCTTCCTACATCGAAAACATGCGTGGGAAACCCAGAAGATGGTACACCGTGTGATCGGGAAAGGGTTCTCAAACGCACCTCATTTCTCCTCTCCTTGTGCTCGGGTTCGCCATTCCAGCCGCTCTACTAAAAATCTCCCTACTTGGAGAATCTGCACCTTTAACCTCCTGTTTCGGACAGGTCGCAATTTGGCCTGAGGATGAACGGGAAGACGGGGAACCAATGAGAGACTAGCTCTAGGTGTTGGGACAGGCACAGGTCACTCTATTTTCCCATCAGGAAGAAGAATGAACCACAGGCTCAGCCTGCCCCCCGGAACCAGAATACGGCCTGAAGCAATCCTGCGCTTTGGCGGCCAGCTCCCAAAAAAGCGAGTTGACAAATGGAGCTCAAGGGCACTGCAATTCACAAACCTGCAGAGTTATAAATGATAACTCTCGTCCACAAATATATTGAGGGAAGGCAACGAAGAGGATTTGAAAGCAAGGCAGAATTGCAGGAAACAGGTTTCAGGAGGCAGAGTCGACTCGCCTTGAAAGCACATGAAAAGCGGCAAAGCGTTGATAATGATGCCCTTGGCCAAAAAGGGCGTATGCGTTTTTTCCTGAATATATTCAGGAAAAAACGCATACGCCCTTTTTGGCCAACCAGGCAAGCCGGAAAGGCAAATCAGCGCTACAAAGAAGTCTCGCTTGCCATCGGTCAAAAGGGCCATGCTGAAAAAAAGTGTAAAAACCAGAAATGCAGGACAGGCCATGGAGACATGGGAGCCTTGCTACGCTGATGGGCGGGCTGTAAATTGCCAGCAGCCACTCTGGAGAAGTGTACGGTGTGTCCTGAAACATGTAATAAGCACAGCTTAGAGAGCATAGGGCACTTCCACTCATGGGCGTATAAATCGGGAAACCTAAAAATCAACAAGACACAGGCACCCCAAAGTTTAGGGCTGCTCTGTTTCCAAGAACCTCCACTTTGGTACACCTTCAATATCCCAGGAAAGCGAAAAATGGATAAAGAAGTTGTGGTACTTAGGCACAATGGAATATCACTCAGCCATGAAATCAATGTCATAAGGCTAGTAGCAGCAGGATGAGTGGATTTAGGTACGATGACTCTCAGTGAAATAAGTCACAGAGAAAAAGACACTTATCCTAAGATATCACTTATAGAGGGAATGTCAAAATCGCTACACTTGAACTGAATTACAAAACAGAACAGAGTCACACATTTAGAAAACACACTATGGCTGCTTAACGGGAAAGGTGAGGTGGGGTGATGCATAAAACAAGGGTTTGAAATTAGCTCAGATACCGTTCCACAAGCCAAATATGTAATAGACAAGACCTACTCCCTGCTCAGTGAACTGGACTCAACAGCCCCTATTCACCGCCCAAGAATATATCTGACTAGTAAGAGTCTTAAAACCTATGTATTGATCTCTCTCTGGAAGTGCATCAAGAGGGTGTAAAGCGGCATAAACACAGCAGTGAAAAGCAGCTAAACCCCATTATAAAAATAGATTACTTAAAAAAAACCCCATAAAACAAAGACAGTGAAAGAGAGAGAAATTCTTACAAAATCCGTTCAGGGGCTCTGATGCAACCTGGATTGACCATATCTAGACCCACAGCTGGATGAGACATGAGGCTGGACACTCTTGGGGCTGAGAGGATTGGTGAGCTTGGGTGAGCAAACGCAGACCCTTTAAAGTCCTACTGCGTGGTACCCATGCCGTGGGTCCCAAATCTCCAGGTTCAAGGGCATCTTCCTACATCGAAAACATGCGTGGGAAACCCAGAAGATGGTACACCGTGTGATCGGGAAAGGGTTCTCAAACGCACCTCATTTCTGCTCTCCTTGTGCTCGGGTTCGCCATTCCAGCCGCTCTACTAACAATCTCCCTACTTGGAGAATCTGCACCTTTAACCTCCTGTTTCGGACAGGTCGCAATTTGGCCTGAGGATGAACGGGAAGACGGGGAACCAATGAGAGACTAGCTCTAGGTGTTGGGACAGGCACAGGTCACTCTATTTTCCCATCAGGAAGAAGAATGAACCACAGGCTCAGCCTGCCCCCCGGAACCAGAATACGGCCTGAAGCAATCCTGCGCTTTGGCGGCCACCTCCCAAAAAAGCGAGTTGACAAATGGAGCTCAAGGGCACTGCAATTCACAAACCTGCAGAGTTATAAATGATAACTCTCGTCCACAAATATATTGAGGGAAGGCAACGAAGAGGATTTGAAAGCAAGGCAGAATTGCAGGAAACAGGTTTCAGGAGGCAGAGTCGACTCGCCTTGAAAGCACATGAAAAGCGGCAAAGCGTTGACAATGATGCCCTTGGCCAAAAAGGGCGTATGCGTTTTTTCCTGAATATATTCAGGAAAAAACGCATACGCCCTTTTTGGCCAACCAGGCAAGCCCGAAAGGCAAATCAGCGCTACAAAGAAGTCTCGCTTGCCATCGGTCAAAAGGGCCATGCTGAAAAAAGTGTAAAAACCAGAAATGCAGGACAGGCCATGGAGACATGGGAGCCTTGCTACGCTGATGGGCGGGCTGTAAATTGCCAACAGCCACTCTGGAGAAGTGTACGGTGTGTCCTGAAACATGTAATAAGCACAGCTTAGAGAGCATAGGGCACTTCCACTCATGGGCGTATAAATCGGGAAACCTAAAAATCAACAAGACACAGGCACCCCAAAGTTTAGGGCTGCTCTGTTTCCAAGAACCTCCACTTCGGTACACCTTCAATATCCCAGGAAAGCGAAAAATGGATAAAGAAGTTGTGGTACTTAGGCACAATGGAATATCACTCAGCCATGAAATCAATGTCATAAGGCTAGTAGCAGCAGGATGAGTGGATGTAGGTACGATGACTCTCAGTGAAATAAGTCACAGAGAAAAAGACACTTATCCTAAGATATCACTGAGAGAGGGAATGTCAAAGTCGCTACACTTGACCTGAATTACAAAACAGAACAGAGTCACACATTTAGAAAACACACTATGGCTGCTTAACGGGAAAGGTGAGGTGGGGTGATGCATAAAACAAGGGTTTGAAATTAGCTCAGATACCGTTCCACAAGCCAAATATGTAATAGACAAGACCTACTCCCTGCTCAGTGAACTGGACTCAACAGCCCCTATTCACCGCCCAAGAATATATCTGACTAGTAAGAGTCTTAAAACCTATGTATTGATCTCTCTCTGGAAGTGCATCAAGAGGGTGTAAAGCGGCATAAACACAGCAGTGAAAAGCAGCTAAACCCCATTATAAAAATAGATTACTTAAAAAAAACCCCATAAAACAAAGACAGTGAAAGAGAGAGAAATTCTTACAAAATCCGTTCAGGGGCTCTGATGCAACCTGGATTGACCATATCTAGACCCACAGCTGGATGAGACATGAGGCTGGACACTCTTGGGGCTGAGAGGATTGGTGAGCTTGGGTGAGCAAACGCAGACCCTTTAAAGTCCTACTGCGTGGTACCCATGCCGTGGGTCCCAAGTCTCCAGGTTCAAGGGCATCTTCCTACATCGAAAACATGCGTGGGAAACCCAGAAGATGGTACACCGTGTGATCGGGAAAGGGTTCTCAAACGCACCTCATTTCTCCTCTCCTTGTGCTCGGGTTCGCCATTCCAGCCGCTCTACTAACAATCTCCCTACTTGGAGAATCTGCACCTTTAACCTCCTGTTTCGGACAGGTCGCAATTTGGCCTGAGGATGAACGGGAAGACGGGGAACCAATGAGAGACTAGCTCTAGGTGTTGGGACAGGCACAGGTCACTCTATTTTCCCATCAGGAAGAAGAATGAACCACAGGCTCAGCCTGCCCCCCGGAACCAGAATACGGCCTGAAGCAATCCTGCGCTTTGGCGGCCAGCTCCCAAAAAAGCGAGTTGACAAATGGAGCTCAAGGGCACTGCAATTCACAAACCTGCAGAGTTATAAATGATAACTCTCGTCCACAAATATATTGAGGGAAGGCAACGAAGAGGATTTGAAAGCAAGGCAGAATTGCAGGAAACAGGTTTCAGGAGGCAGAGTCGACTCGCCTTGAAAGCACATGAAAAGCGGCAAAGCGTTGATAATGATGCCCTTGGCCAAAAAGGGCGTATGCGTTTTTTCCTGAATATATTCAGGAAAAAACGCATACGCCCTTTTTGGCCAACCAGGCAAGCCGGAAAGGCAAATCAGCGCTACAAAGAAGTCTCGCTTGCCATCGGTCAAAAGGGCCATGCTGAAAAAAAGTGTAAAAACCAGAAATGCAGGACAGGCCATGGAGACATGGGAGCCTTGCTACGCTGATGGGCGGGCTGTAAATTGCCAGCAGCCACTCTGGAGAAGTGTACGGTGTGTCCTGAAACATGTAATAAGCACAGCTTAGAGAGCATAGGGCACTTCCACTCATGGGCGTATAAATCGGGAAACCTAAAAATCAACAAGACACAGGCACCCCAAAGTTTAGGGCTGCTCTGTTTCCAAGAACCTCCACTTTGGTACACCTTCAATATCCCAGGAAAGCGAAAAATGGATAAAGAAGTTGTGGTACTTAGGCACAATGGAATATCACTCAGCCATGAAATCAATGTCATAAGGCTAGTAGCAGCAGGATGAGTGGATTTAGGTACGATGACTCTCAGTGAAATAAGTCACAGAGAAAAAGACACTTATCCTAAGATATCACTTATAGAGGGAATGTCAAAATCGCTACACTTGAACTGAATTACAAAACAGAACAGAGTCACACATTTAGAAAACACACTATGGCTGCTTAACGGGAAAGGTGAGGTGGGGTGATGCATAAAACAAGGGTTTGAAATTAGCTCAGATACCGTTCCACAAGCCAAACATGTAATAGACAAGACCTACTCCCTGCTCAGTGAACTGGACTCAACAGCCCCTATTCACCGCCCAAGAATATATCTGACTAGTAAGAGTCTTAAAACCTATGTATTGATCTCTCTCTGGAAGTGCATCAAGAGGGTGTAAAGCGGCATAAACACAGCAGTGAAAAGCAGCTAAACCCCATTATAAAAATAGATTACTTAAAAAAAACCCCATAAAACAAAGACAGTGAAAGAGAGAGAAATTCTTACAAAATCCCTTCAGGGGCTCTGATGCAACCTGGATTGACCATATCTAGACCCACAGCTGGATGAGACATGAGGCTGGACACTCTTGGGGCTGAGAGGATTGGTGAGCTTGGGTGAGCAAACGCAGACCCTTTAAAGTCCTACTGCGTGGTACCCATGCCGTGGGTCCCAAATCTCCAGGTTCAAGGGCATCTTCCTACATCGAAAACATGCGTGGGAAACCCAGAAGATGGTACACCGTGTGATCGGGAAAGGGTTCTCAAACGCACCTCATTTCTCCTCTCCTTGTGCTCGGGTTCGCCATTCCAGCCGCTCTACTAACAATCTCCCTACTTGGAGAATCTGCACCTTTAACCTCCTGTTTCGGACAGGTCGCAATTTGGCCTGAGGATGAACGGGAAGACGGGAAACCAATGAGAGACTAGCTCTAGGTGTTGGGACAGGCACAGGTCACTCTATTTTCCCATCAGGAAGAAGAATGAACCACAGGCTCAGCCTGCCCCCCGGAACCAGAATACGGCCTGAAGCAATCCTGCGCTTTGGCGGCCAGCTCCCAAAAAAGCGAGTTGACAAATGGAGCTCAGGGGCACTGCAACTCACAAACCTGCAGAGTTATAAATGATAACTCTCGTCCACAAATATATTGAGGGAAGGCAACGAAGAGGATGTGAAAGCAAGGCAGAATTGCAGGAAACAGGTTTCAGGAGGCAGAGTCGGCTCGCCTTGAAAGCACATGAAAAGCGGCAAAGCGTTGACAATGATGCCCTTGGCCAAAAAGGGCGTATGCGTTTTTTCCTGAATATATTCAGGAAAAAACGCATACGCCCTTTTTGGCCAACCAGGCAAGCCGGAAAGGCAAATCAGCGCTACAAAGAAGTCTCGCTTGCCATCGGTCAAAAGGGCCATGCTGAAAAAAGTGTAAAAACCAGAAATGCAGGACAGGCCATGGAGACATGGGAGCCTTGCTACGCTGATGGGCGGGCTGTAAATTGCCAGCAGCCACTCTGGAGAAGTGTACGGTGTGTCCTGAAACATGTAATAAGCACAGCTTAGAGAGCATAGGGCACTTCCACTCATGGGCGTATAAATCGGGAAACCTAAAAATCAACAAGACACAGGCACCCCAAAGTTTAGGGCTGCTCTGTTTCCAAGAACCTCCACTTCGGTACACCTTCAATATCCCAGGAAAGCGAAAAATGGATAAAGAAGTTGTGGTACTTAGGCACAATGGAATATCACTCAGCCATGAAATCAATGTCATAAGGCTAGTAGCAGCAGGATGAGTGGATTTAGGTACGATGACTCTCAGTGAAATAAGTCACAGAGAAAAAGACACTTATCCTAAGATATCACTTATAGAGGGAATGTCAAAATCGCTACACTTGAACTGAATTACAAAACAGAACAGAGTCACACATTTAGAAAACACACTATGGCTGCTTAACGGGAAAGGTGAGGTGGGGTGATGCATAAAACAAGGGTTTGAAATTAGCTCAGATACCGTTCCACAAGCCAAATATGTAATAGACAAGACCTACTCCCTGCTCAGTGAACTGGACTCAACAGCCCCTATTCACCGCCCAAGAATATATCTGACTAGTAAGAGTCTTAAAACCTATGTATTGATCTCTCTCTGGAAGTGCATCAAGAGGGTGTAAAGCGGCATAAACACAGCAGTGAAAAGCAGCTAAACCCCATTATAAAAATAGATTACTTAAAAAAAACCCCATAAAACAAAGACAGTGAAAGAGAGAGAAATTCTTACAAAATCCC
The DNA here is from genome assembly GCF_028564815.1 of Eubalaena glacialis. Lineage (NCBI taxonomy): Eukaryota > Metazoa > Chordata > Mammalia > Artiodactyla > Balaenidae > Eubalaena > Eubalaena glacialis. The sequence goes on from NC_083722.1 coordinate 121,836,655, forward strand.
TTCAGGGGCTCTGATGCAACCTGGATTGACCATATCTAGACCCACAGCTGGATGAGACATGAGGCTGGACACTCTTGGGGCTGAGAGGATTGGTGAGCTTGGGTGAGCAAACGCAGACCCTTTAAAGTCCTACTGCGTGGTACCCATGCCGTGGGTCCCAAATCTCCAGGTTCAAGGGCATCTTCCTACATCGAAAACATGCGTGGGAAACCCAGAAGATGGTACACCGTGTGATCGGGAAAGGGTTCTCAAACGCACCTCATTTCTCCTCTCCTTGTGCTCGGGTTCGCCATTCCAGCCGCTCTACTAACAATCTCCCTACTTGGAGAATCTGCACCTTTAACCTCCTGTTTCGGACAGGTCGCAATTTGGCCTGAGGATGAACGGGAAGACGGGAAACCAATGAGAGACTAGCTCTAGGTGTTGGGACAGGCACAGGTCACTCTATTTTCCCATCAGGAAGAAGAATGAACCACAGGCTCAGCCTGCCCCCCGGAACCAGAATACGGCCTGAAGCAATCCTGCGCTTTGGCGGCCAGCTCCCAAAAAAGCGAGTTGACAAATGGAGCTCAGGGGCACTGCAACTCACAAACCTGCAGAGTTATAAATGATAACTCTCGTCCACAAATATATTGAGGGAAGGCAACGAAGAGGATGTGAAAGCAAGGCAGAATTGCAGGAAACAGGTTTCAGGAGGCAGAGTCGGCTCGCCTTGAAAGCACATGAAAAGCGGCAAAGCGTTGACAATGATGCCCTTGGCCAAAAAGGGCGTATGCGTTTTTTCCTGAATATATTCAGGAAAAAACGCATACGCCCTTTTTGGCCAACCAGGCAAGCCGGAAAGGCAAATCAGCGCTACAAAGAAGTCTCGCTTGCCATCGGTCAAAAGGGCCATGCTGAAAAAAGTGTAAAAACCAGAAATGCAGGACAGGCCATGGAGACATGGGAGCCTTGCTACGCTGATGGGCGGGCTGTAAATTGCCAGCAGCCACTCTGGAGAAGTGTACGGTGTGTCCTGAAACATGTAATAAGCACAGCTTAGAGAGCATAGGGCACTTCCACTCATGGGCGTATAAATCGGGAAACCTAAAAATCAACAAGACACAGGCACCCCAAAGTTTAGGGCTGCTCTGTTTCCAAGAACCTCCACTTCGGTACACCTTCAATATCCCAGGAAAGCGAAAAATGGATAAAGAAGTTGTGGTACTTAGGCACAATGGAATATCACTCAGCCATGAAATCAATGTCATAAGGCTAGTAGCAGCAGGATGAGTGGATTTAGGTACGATGACTCTCAGTGAAATAAGTCACAGAGAAAAAGACACTTATCCTAAGATATCACTTATAGAGGGAATGTCAAAATCGCTACACTTGAACTGAATTACAAAACAGAACAGAGTCACACATTTAGAAAACACACTATGGCTGCTTAACGGGAAAGGTGAGGTGGGGTGATGCATAAAACAAGGGTTTGAAATTAGCTCAGATACCGTTCCACAAGCCAAATATGTAATAGACAAGACCTACTCCCTGCTCAGTGAACTGGACTCAACAGCCCCTATTCACCGCCCAAGAATATATCTGACTAGTAAGAGTCTTAAAACCTATGTATTGATCTCTCTCTGGAAGTGCATCAAGAGGGTGTAAAGCGGCATAAACACAGCAGTGAAAAGCAGCTAAACCCCATTATAAAAATAGATTACTTAAAAAAAACCCCATAAAACAAAGACAGTGAAAGAGAGAGAAATTCTTACAAAATCCCTTCAGGGGCTCTGATGCAACCTGGATTGACCATATCTAGACCCACAGCTGGATGAGACATGAGGCTGGACACTCTTGGGGCTGAGAGGATTGGTGAGCTTGGGTGAGCAAACGCAGACCCTTTAAAGTCCTACTGCGTGGTACCCATGCCGTGGGTCCCAAATCTCCAGGTTCAAGGGCATCTTCCTACATCGAAAACATGCGTGGGAAACCCAGAAGATGGTACACCGTGTGATCGGGAAAGGGTTCTCAAACGCACCTCATTTCTCCTCTCCTTGTGCTCGGGTTCGCCATTCCAGCCGCTCTACTAACAATCTCCCTACTTGGAGAATCTGCACCTTTAACCTCCTGTTTCGGACAGGTCGCAATTTGGCCTGAGGATGAACGGGAAGACGGGAAACCAATGAGAGACTAGCTCTAGGTGTTGGGACAGGCACAGGTCACTCTATTTTCCCATCAGGAAGAAGAATGAACCACAGGCTCAGCCTGCCCCCCGGAACCAGAATACGGCCTGAAGCAATCCTGCGCTTTGGCGGCCAGCTCCCAAAAAAGCGAGTTGACAAATGGAGCTCAGGGGCACTGCAACTCACAAACCTGCAGAGTTATAAATGATAACTCTCGTCCACAAATATATTGAGGGAAGGCAACGAAGAGGATGTGAAAGCAAGGCAGAATTGCAGGAAACAGGTTTCAGGAGGCAGAGTCGGCTCGCCTTGAAAGCACATGAAAAGCGGCAAAGCGTTGACAATGATGCCCTTGGCCAAAAAGGGCGTATGCGTTTTTTCCTGAATATATTCAGGAAAAAACGCATACGCCGTTTTTGGCCAACCAGGCAAGCCCGAAAGGCAAATCAGCGCTACAAAGAAGTCTCGCTTGCCATCGGTCAAAAGGGCCATGCTGAAAAAAGTGTAAAAACCAGAAATGCAGGACAGGCCATGGAGACATGGGAGCCTTGCTACGCTGATGGGCGGGCTGTAAATTGCCAGCAGCCACTCTGGAGAAGTGTACGGTGTGTCCTGAAACATGTAATAAGCACAGCTTAGAGAGCATAGGGCACTTCCACTCATGGGCGTATAAATCGGGAATCCTAAAAATCAACAAGACACAGGCACCCCAAAGTTTAGGGCTGCTCTGTTTCCAAGAACCTCCACTTCGCTACACCTTCAATATCCCAGGAAAGCGAAAAATGGATAAAGAAGTTGTGGTACTTAGGCACAATGGAATATCACTCAGCCATGAAATCAATGTCATAAGGCTAGTAGCAGCAGGATGAGTGGATTTAGGTACGATGACTCTCAGTGAAATAAGTCACAGAGAAAAAGACACTTATCCTAAGATATCACTTATAGAGGGAATGTCAAAATCGCTACACTTGAACTGAATTACAAAACAGAACAGAGTCACACATTTAGAAAACACACTATGGCTGCTTAACGGGAAAGGTGAGGTGGGGTGATGCATAAAACAAGGGTTTGAAATTAGCTCAGATACCGTTCCACAAGCCAAATATGTAATAGACAAGACCTACTCCCTGCTCAGTGAACTGGACTCAACAGCCCCTATTCACCGCCCAAGAATATATCTGACTAGTAAGAGTCTTAAAACCTATGTATTGATCTCTCTCTGGAAGTGCATCAAGAGGGTGTAAAGCGGCATAAACACAGCAGTGAAAAGCAGCTAAACCCCATTATAAAAATAGATTACTTAAAAAAAACCCCATAAAACAAAGACAGTGAAAGAGAGAGAAATTCTTACAAAATCCGTTCAGGGGCTCTGATGCAACCTGGATTGACCATATCTAGACCCACAGCTGGATGAGACATGAGGCTGGACACTCTTGGGGCTGAGAGGATTGGTGAGCTTGGGTGAGCAAACGCAGACCCTTTAAAGTCCTACTGCGTGGTACCCATGCCGTGGGTCCCAAATCTCCAGGTTCAAGGGCATCTTCCTACATCGAAAACATGCGTGGGAAACCCAGAAGATGGTACACCGTGTGATCGGGAAAGGGTTCTCAAACGCACCTCATTTCTGCTCTCCTTGTGCTCGGGTTCGCCATTCCAGCCGCTCTACTAACAATCTCCCTACTTGGAGAATCTGCACCTTTAACCTCCTGTTTCGGACAGGTCGCAATTTGGCCTGAGGATGAACGGGAAGACGGGGAACCAATGAGAGACTAGCTCTAGGTGTTGGGACAGGCACAGGTCACTCTATTTTCCCATCAGGAAGAAGAATGAACCACAGGCTCAGCCTGCCCCCCGGAACCAGAATACGGCCTGAAGCAATCCTGCGCTTTGGCGGCCAGCTCCCAAAAAAGCGAGTTGACAAATGGAGCTCAGGGGCACTGCAACTCACAAACCTGCAGAGTTATAAATGATAACTCTCGTCCACAAATATATTGAGGGAAGGCAACGAAGAGGATGTGAAAGCAAGGCAGAATTGCAGGAAACAGGTTTCAGGAGGCAGAGTCGACTCGCCTTGAAAGCACATGAAAAGCGGCAAAGCGTTGACAATGATGCCCTTGGCCAAAAAGGGCGTATGCGTTTTTTCCTGAATATATTCAGGAAAAAACGCATACGCCCTTTTTGGCCAACCAGGCAAGCCCGAAAGGCAAATCAGCGCTACAAAGAAGTCTCGCTTGCCATCGGTCAAAAGGGCCATGCTGAAAAAAGTGTAAAAACCAGAAATGCAGGACAGGCCATGGAGACATGGGAGCCTTGCTACGCTGATGGGCGGGCTGTAAATTGCCAACAGCCACTCTGGAGAAGTGTACGGTGTGTCCTGAAACATGTAATAAGCACAGCTTAGAGAGCATAGGGCACTTCCACTCATGGGCGTATAAATCGGGAAACCTAAAAATCAACAAGACACAGGCACCCCAAAGTTTAGGGCTGCTCTGTTTCCAAGAACCTCCACTTCGGTACACCTTCAATATCCCAGGAAAGCGAAAAATGGATAAAGAAGTTGTGGTACTTAGGCACAATGGAATATCACTCAGCCATGAAATCAATGTCATAAGGCTAGTAGCAGCAGGATGAGTGGATGTAGGTACGATGACTCTCAGTGAAATAAGTCACAGAGAAAAAGACACTTATCCTAAGATATCACTGAGAGAGGGAATGTCAAAGTCGCTACACTTGACCTGAATTACAAAACAGAACAGAGTCACACATTTAGAAAACACACTATGGCTGCTTAACGGGAAAGGTGAGGTGGGGTGATGCATAAAACAAGGGTTTGAAATTAGCTCAGATACCGTTCCACAAGCCAAATATGTAATAGACAAGACCTACTCCCTGCTCAGTGAACTGGACTCAACAGCCCCTATTCACCGCCCAAGAATATATCTGACTAGTAAGAGTCTTAAAACCTATGTATTGATCTCTCTCTGGAAGTGCATCAAGAGGGTGTAAAGCGGCATAAACACAGCAGTGAAAAGCAGCTAAACCCCATTATAAAAATAGATTACTTAAAAAAAACCCCATAAAACAAAGACAGTGAAAGAGAGAGAAATTCTTACAAAATCCGTTCAGGGGCTCTGATGCAACCTGGATTGACCATATCTAGACCCACAGCTGGATGAGACATGAGGCTGGACACTCTTGGGGCTGAGAGGATTGGTGAGCTTGGGTGAGCAAACGCAGACCCTTTAAAGTCCTACTGCGTGGTACCCATGCCGTGGGTCCCAAATCTCCAGGTTCAAGGGCATCTTGCTACATCGAAAACATGCGTGGGAAACCCAGAAGATGGTACACCGTGTGATCGGGAAAGGGTTCTCAAACGCACCTCATTTCTGCTCTCCTTGTGCTCGGGTTCGCCATTCCAGCCGCTCTACTAACAATCTCCCTACTTGGAGAATCTGCACCTTTAACCTCCTGTTTCGGACAGGTCGCAATTTGGCCTGAGGATGAACGGGAAGACGGGGAACCAATGAGAGACTAGCTCTAGGTGTTGGGACAGGCACAGGTCACTCTATTTTCCCATCAGGAAGAAGAATGAACCACAGGCTCAGCCTGCCCCCCGGAACCAGAATACGGCCTGAAGCAATCCTGCGCTTTGGCGGCCAGCTCCCAAAAAAGCGAGTTGACAAATGGAGCTCAAGGGCACTGCAATTCACAAACCTGCAGAGTTATAAATGATAACTCTCGTCCACAAATATATTGAGGGAAGGCAACGAAGAGGATTTGAAAGCAAGGCAGAATTGCAGGAAACAGGTTTCAGGAGGCAGAGTCGACTCGCCTTGAAAGCACATGAAAAGCGGCAAAGCGTTGACAATGATGCCCTTGGCCAAAAAGGGCGTATGCGTTTTTTCCTGAATATATTCAGGAAAAAACGCATACGCCCTTTTTGGCCAACCAGGCAAGCCCGAAAGGCAAATCAGCGCTACAAAGAAGTCTCGCTTGCCATCGGTCAAAAGGGCCATGCTGAAAAAAGTGTAAAAACCAGAAATGCAGGACAGGCCATGGAGACATGGGAGCCTTGCTACGCTGATGGGCGGGCTGTAAATTGCCAGCAGCCACTCTGGAGAAGTGTACGGTGTGTCCTGAAACATGTAATAAGCACAGCTTAGAGACCATAGGGCACTTCCACTCATGGGCGTATAAATCGGGAAACCTAAAAATCAACAAGACACAGGCACCCCAAAGTTTAGGGCTGCTCTGTTTCCAAGAACCTCCACTTCGGTACACCTTCAATATCCCAGGAAAGCGAAAAATGGATAAAGAAGTTGTGGTACTTAGGCACAATGGAATATCACTCAGCCATGAAATCAATGTCATAAGGCTAGTAGCAGCAGGATGAGTGGATGTAGGTACGATGACTCTCAGTGAAATAAGTCACAGAGAAAAAGACACTTATCCTAAGATATCACTGAGAGAGGGAATGTCAAAGTCGCTACACTTGACCTGAATTACAAAACAGAACAGAGTCACACATTTAGAAAACACACTATGGCTGCTTAACGGGAAAGGTGAGGTGGGGTGATGCATAAAACAAGGGTTTGAAATTAGCTCAGATACCGTTCCACAAGCCAAATATGTAATAGACAAGACCTACTCCCTGCTCAGTGAACTGGACCCAACAGCCCCTATTCACCGCCCAAGAATATATCTGACTAGTAAGAGTCTTAAAACCTATGTATTGATCTCTCTCTGGAAGTGCATCAAGAGGGTGTAAAGCGGCATAAACACAGCAGTGAAAAGCAGCTAAACCCCATTATAAAAATAGATTACTTAAAAAAAACCCCATAAAACAAAGACAGTGAAAGAGAGAGAAATTCTTACAAAATCCGTTCAGGGGCTCTGATGCAACCTGGATTGACCATATCTAGACCCACAGCTGGATGAGACATGAGGCTGGACACTCTTGGGGCTGAGAGGATTGGTGAGCTTGGGTGAGCAAACGCAGACCCTTTAAAGTCCTACTGCGTGGTACCCATGCCGTGGGTCCCAAATCTCCAGGTTCAAGGGCATCTTCCTACATCGAAAACATGTGTGGGAAACCCAGAAGATGGTACACCGTGTGATCGGGAAAGGGTTCTCAAACGCACCTCATTTCTCCTCTCCTTGTGCTCGGGTTCGCCATTCCAGCCGCTCTACTAACAATCTCCCTACTTGGAGAATCTGCACCTTTAACCTCCTGTTTCGGACAGGTCGCAATTTGGCCTGAGGATGAACGGGAAGACGGGGAACCAATGAGAGACTAGCTCTAGGTGTTGGGACAGGCACAGGTCACTCTATTTTCCCATCAGGAAGAAGAATGAACCACAGGCTCAGCCTGCCCCCCGGAACCAGAATACGGCCTGAAGCAATCCTGCGCTTTGGCGGCCAGCTCCCAAAAAAGCGAGTTGACAAATGGAGCTCAAGGGCACTGCAACTCACAAACCTGCAGAGTTATAAATGATAACTCTCGTCCACAAATATAGTGAGGGAAGGCAACGAAGAGGATTTGAAAGCAAGGCAGAATTGCAGGAAACAGGTTTCAGGAGGCAGACTCGACTCGCCTTGAAAGCACATGAAAAGCGGCAAAGCGTTGACAATGATGCCCTTGGCCAAAAAGGGCGTATGCGTTTTTTCCTGAATATATTCAGGAAAAAACGCATACGCCCTTTTTGGCCAACCAGGCAAGCCCGAAAGGCAAATCAGCGCTACAAAGAAGTCTCGCTTGCCATCGGTCAAAAGGGCCATGCTGAAAAAAGTGTAAAAACCAGAAATGCAGGACAGGCCATGGAGACATGGGAGCCTTGCTACGCTGATGGGCGGGCTGTAAATTGCCAGCAGCCACTCTGGAGAAGTGTACGGTGTGTCCTGAAACATGTAATAAGCACAGCTTAGAGACCATAGGGCACTTCCACTCATGGGCGTATAAATCGGGAAACCTAAAACTCAACAAGACACAGGCACCCCAAAGTTTAGGGCTGCTCTGTTTCCAAGAACCTCCACTTCGGTACACCTTCAATATCCCAGGAAAGCGAAAAATGGATAAAGCAGTTGTGGTACTTAGGCACAATGGAATATCACTCAGCTATGAAATCAATGTCATAAGGCTAGTAGCAGCAGGATGAGTGGATTTAGGTACGATGACTCTCAGTGAAATAAGTCACAGAGAAAAAGACACTTATCCTAAGATATCACTTATAGAGGGAATGTCAAAATCGCTACACTTGAACTGAATTACAAAACAGAACAGAGTCACACATTTAGAAAACACACTATTGCTGCTTAACGGGAAAGGTGAGGTGGGGTGATGCATAAAACAAGGGTTTGAAATTAGCTCAGATACCGTTCCACAAGCCAAATATGTAATAGACAAGACCTACTCCCTGCTCAGTGAACTGGACCCAACAGCTCCTATTCACCGCCCAAGAATATATCTGACTAGTAAGAGTCTTAAAACCTATGTATTGATCTCTCTCTGGAAGTGCATCAAGAGGGTGTAAAGCGGCATAAACACAGCAGTGAAAAGCAGCTAAACCCCATTATAAAAATAGATTACTTAAAAAAAAAACCCATAAAACAAAGACAGTGAAAGAGAGAGAAATTCTTACAAAATCCGTTCAGGGGCTCTGATGCAACCTGGATTGACCATATCTAGACCCACAGCTGGATGAGACATAAGGCTGGACACTCTTGGGGCTGAGAGGATTGGTGAGCTTGGGTGAGCAAACGCAGACCCTTTAAAGTCCTACTGCGTGGTACCCATGCCGTGGGTCCCAAATCTCCAGGTTCAAGGGCATCTTCCTACATCGAAAACATGCGTGGGAAACCCAGAAGATGGTACACCGTGTGATCGGGAAAGGGTTCTCAAACGCACCTCATTTCTCCTCTCCTTGTGCTCGGGTTCGCCATTCCAGCCGCTCTACTAACAATCTCCCTACTTGGAGAATCTGCACCTTTAACCTCCTGTTTCGGACAGGTCGCAATTTGGCCTGAGGATGAACGCGAAGACGGGGAACCAATGAGAGACTAGCTCTAGGTGTTGGGACAGGCACAGGTCACTCTATTTTCCCATCACGAAGAAGAATGAAACACAGGCTCAGCCTGCCCCCGGAACCAGAATACGGCCTGAAGCAATCCTGCGCTTTGGCGGCCACCTCCCAAAAAAGCGAGTTGACAAATGGAGCTCAGGGGCACTGCAACTCACAAACCTGCAGAGTTATAAATGATAACTCTCGTCCACAAATATATTGAGGGAAGGCAACGAAGAGGATTTGAAAGCAAGGCAGAATTGCAGGAAACAGGTTTCAGGAGGCAGAGTCGACTCGCCTTGAAAGCACATGAAAAGCGGCAAAGCGTTGACAATGATGCCCTTGGCCAAAAAGGGCGTATGCGTTTTTTCCTGAATATATTCAGGAAAAAACGCATACGCCCTTTTTGGCCAACCAGGCAAGCCGGAAAGGCAAATCAGCGCTACAAAGAAGTCTCGCTTGCCATCGGTCAAAAGGGCCATGCTGAAAAAAGTGTAAAAACCAGAAATGCAGGACAGGCCATGGAGACATGGGAGCCTTGCTACGCTGATGGGCGGGCTGTAAATTGCCAACAGCCACTCTGGAGAAGTGTACGGTGTGTCCTGAAACATGTAATAAGCACAGCTTAGAGAGCATAGGGCACTTCCACTCATGGGCGTATAAATCGGGAAACCTAAAAATCAACAAGACACAGGCACCCCAAAGTTTAGGGCTGCTCTGTTTCCAAGAACCTCCACTTCGGTACACCTTCAATATCCCAGGAAAGCGAAAAATGGATAAAGAAGTTGTGGTACTTAGGCACAATGGAATATCACTCAGCCATGAAATCAATGTCATAAGGCTAGTAGCAGCAGGATGAGTGGATTTAGGTACGATGACTCTCAGTGAAATAAGTCACAGAGAAAAAGACACTTATCCTAAGATATCACTTATAGAGGGAATGTCAAAATCGCTACACTTGAACTGAATTACAAAACAGAACAGAGTCACACATTTAGAAAACACACTATGGCTGCTTAACGGGAAAGGTGAGGTGGGGTGATGCATAAAACAAGGGTTTGAAATTAGCTCAGATACCGTTCCACAAGCCAAATATGTAATAGACAAGACCTACTCCCTGCTCAGTGAACTGGACTCAACAGCCCCTATTCACCGCCCAAGAATATATCTGACTAGTAAGAGTCTTAAAACCTATGTATTGATCTCTCTCTGGAAGTGCATCAAGAGGGTGTAAAGCGGCATAAACACAGCAGTGAAAAGCAGCTAAACCCCATTATAAAAATAGATTACTTAAAAAAAACCCCATAAAACAAAGACAGTGAAAGAGAGAGAAATTCTTACAAAATCCGTTCAGGGGCTCTGATGCAACCTGGATTGACCATATCTAGACCCACAGCTGGATGAGACATGAGGCTGGACACTCTTGGGGCTGAGAGGATTGGTGAGCTTGGGTGAGCAAACGCAGACCCTTTAAAGTCCTACTGCGTGGTACCCATGCCGTGGGTCCCAAATCTCCAGGTTCAAGGGCATCTTCCTACATCGAAAACATGCGTGGGAAACCCAGAAGATGGTACACCGTGTGATCGGGAAAGGGTTCTCAAACGCACCTCATTTCTCCTCTCCTTGTGCTCGGGTTCGCCATTCCAGCCGCTCTACTAACAATCTCCCTACTTGGAGAATCTGCACCTTTAACCTCCTGTTTCGGACAGGTCGCAATTTGGCCTGAGGATGAACGGGAAGACGGGGAACCAATGAGAGACTAGCTCTAGGTGTTGGGACAGGCACAGGTCACTCTATTTTCCCATCAGGAAGAAGAATGAACCACAGGCTCAGCCTGCCCCCCGGAACCAGAATACGGCCTGAAGCAATCCTGCGCTTTGGCGGCCAGCTCCCAAAAAAGCGAGTTGACAAATGGAGCTCAGGGGCACTGCAACTCACAAACCTGCAGAGTTATAAATGATAACTCTCGTCCACAAATATATTGAGGGAAGGCAACGAAGAGGATGTGAAAGCAAGGCAGAATTGCAGGAAACAGGTTTCAGGAGGCAGAGTCGACTCGCCTTGAAAGCACATGAAAAGCGGCAAAGCGTTGACAATGATGCCCTTGGCCAAAAAGGGCGTATGCGTTTTTTCCTGAATATATTCAGGAAAAAACGCATACGCCCTTTTTGGCCAACCAGGCAAGCCCGAAAGGCAAATCAGCGCTACAAAGAAGTCTCGCTTGCCATCGGTCAAAAGGGCCATGCTGAAAAAAGTGTAAAAACCAGAAATGCAGGACAGGCCATGGAGACATGGGAGCCTTGCTACGCTGATGGGCGGGCTGTAAATTGCCAACAGCCACTCTGGAGAAGTGTACGGTGTGTCCTGAAACATGTAATAAGCACAGCTTAGAGAGCATAGGGCACTTCCACTCATGGGCGTATAAATCGGGAAACCTAAAAATCAACAAGACACAGGCACCCCAAAGTTTAGGGCTGCTCTGTTTCCAAGAACCTCCACTTCGGTACACCTTCAATATCCCAGGAAAGCGAAAAATGGATAAAGAAGTTGTGGTACTTAGGCACAATGGAATATCACTCAGCCATGAAATCAATGTCATAAGGCTAGTAGCAGCAGGATGAGTGGATGTAGGTACGATGACTCTCAGTGAAATAAGTCACAGAGAAAAAGACACTTATCCTAAGATATCACTGAGAGAGGGAATGTCAAAGTCGCTACACTTGACCTGAATTACAAAACAGAACAGAGTCACACATTTAGAAAACACACTATGGCTGCTTAACGGGAAAGGTGAGGTGGGGTGATGCATAAAACAAGGGTTTGAAATTAGCTCAGATACCGTTCCACAAGCCAAATATGTAATAGACAAGACCTACTCCCTGCTCAGTGAACTGGACTCAACAGCCCCTATTCACCGCCCAAGAATATATCTGACTAGTAAGAGTCTTAAAACCTATGTATTGATCTCTCTCTGGAAGTGCATCAAGAGGGTGTAAAGCGGCATAAACACAGCAGTGAAAAGCAGCTAAACCCCATTATAAAAATAGATTACTTAAAAAAAACCCCATAAAACAAAGACAGTGAAAGAGAGAGAAATTCTTACAAAATCCGTTCAGGGGCTCTGATGCAACCTGGATTGACCATATCTAGACCCACAGCTGGATGAGACATGAGGCTGGACACTCTTGAGGCTGAGAGGATTGGTGAGCTTGGGTGAGCAAACGCAGACCCTTTAAAGTCCTACTGCGTGGTACCCATGCCGTGGGTCCCAAATCTCCAGGTTCAAGGGCATCTTCCTACATCGAAAACATGCGTGGGAAACCCAGAAGATGGTACACCGTGTGATCGGGAAAGGGTTCTCAAACGCACCTCATTTCTGCTCTCCTTGTGCTCGGGTTCGCCATTCCAGCCGCTCTACTAACAATCTCCCTACTTGGAGAATCTGCACCTTTAACCTCCTGTTTCGGACAGGTCGCAATTTGGCCTGAGGATGAACGGGAAGACGGGGAACCAATGAGAGACTAGCTCTAGGTGTTGGGACAGGCACAGGTCACTCTATTTTCCCATCAGGAAGAAGAATGAACCACAGGCTCAGCCTGCCCCCCGGAACCAGAATACGGCCTGAAGCAATCCTGCGCTTTGGCGGCCAGCTCCCAAAAAAGCGAGTTGACAAATGGAGCTCAAGGGCACTGCAATTCACAAACCTGCAGAGTTATAAATGATAACTCTCGTCCACAAATATATTGAGGGAAGGCAACGAAGAGGATTTGAAAGCAAGGCAGAATTGCAGGAAACAGGTTTCAGGAGGCAGAGTCGACTCGCCTTGAAAGCACATGAAAAGCGGCAAAGCGTTGACAATGATGCCCTTGGCCAAAAAGGGCGTATGCGTTTTTTCCTGAATATATTCAGGAAAAAACGCATACGCCCTTTTTGGCCAACCAGGCAAGCCCGAAAGGCAAATCAGCGCTACAAAGAAGTCTCGCTTGCCATCGGTCAAAAGGGCCATGCTGAAAAAAGTGTAAAAACCAGAAATGCAGGACAGGCCATGGAGACATGGGAGCCTTGCTACGCTGATGGGCGGGCTGTAAATTGCCAACAGCCACTCTGGAGAAGTGTACGGTGTGTCCTGAAACATGTAATAAGCACAGCTTAGAGAGCATAGGGCACTTCCACTCATGGGCGTATAAATCGGGAAACCTAAAAATCAACAAGACACAGGCACCCCAAAGTTTAGGGCTGCTCTGTTTCCAAGAACCTCCACTTCGGTACACCTTCAATATCCCAGGAAAGCGAAAAATGGATAAAGAAGTTGTGGTACTTAGGCACAATGGAATATCACTCAGCCATGAAATCAATGTCATAAGGCTAGTAGCAGCAGGATGAGTGGATGTAGGTACGATGACTCTCAGTGAAATAAGTCACAGAGAAAAAGACACTTATCCTAAGATATCACTGAGAGAGGGAATGTCAAAGTCGCTACACTTGACCTGAATTACAAAACAGAACAGAGTCACACATTTAGAAAACACACTATGGCTGCTTAACGGGAAAGGTGAGGTGGGGTGATGCATAAAACAAGGGTTTGAAATTAGCTCAGATACCGTTCCACAAGCCAAATATGTAATAGACAAGACCTACTCCCTGCTCAGTGAACTGGACTCAACAGCCCCTATTCACCGCCCAAGAATATATCTGACTAGTAAGAGTCTTAAAACCTATGTATTGATCTCTCTCTGGAAGTGCATCAAGAGGGTGTAAAGCGGCATAAACACAGCAGTGAAAAGCAGCTAAACCCCATTATAAAAATAGATTACTTAAAAAAAACCCCATAAAACAAAGACAGTGAAAGAGAGAGAAATTCTTACAAAATCCGTTCAGGGGCTCTGATGCAACCTGGATTGACCATATCTAGACCCACAGCTGGATGAGACATGAGGCTGGACACTCTTGGGGCTGAGAGGATTGGTGAGCTTGGGTGAGCAAACGCAGACCCTTTAAAGTCCTACTGCGTGGTACCCATGCCGTGGGTCCCAAGTCTCCAGGTTCAAGGGCATCTTCCTACATCGAAAACATGCGTGGGAAACCCAGAAGATGGTACACCGTGTGATCGGGAAAGGGTTCTCAAACGCACCTCATTTCTCCTCTCCTTGTGCTCGCGTTCGCCATTCCAGCCGCTCTACTAACAATCTCCCTACTTGGAGAATCTGCACCTTTAACCTCCTGTTTCGGACAGGTCGCAATTTGGCCTGAGGATGAACGGGAAGACGGGGAACCAATGAGAGACTAGCTCTAGGTGTTGGGACAGGCACAGGTCACTCTATTTTCCCATCAGGAAGAAGAATGAACCACAGGCTCAGCCTGCCCCCCGGAACCAGAATACGGCCTGAAGCAATCCTGCGCTTTGGCGGCCAGCTCCCAAAAAAGCGAGTTGACAAATGGAGCTCAGGGGCACTGCAACTCACAAACCTGCAGAGTTATAAATGATAACTCTCGTCCACAAATATATTGAGGGAAGGCAACGAAGAGGATGTGAAAGCAAGGCAGAATTGCAGGAAACAGGTTTCAGGAGGCAGAGTCGACTCGCCTTGAAAGCACATGAAAAGCGGCAAAGCGTTGACAATGATGCCCTTGGCCAAAAAGGGCGTATGCGTTTTTTCCTGAATATATTCAGGAAAAAACGCATACGCCGTTTTTGGCCAACCAGGCAAGCCGGAAAGGCAAATCAGCGCTACAAAGAAGTCTCGCTTGCCATCGGTCAAAAGGGCCATGCTGAAAAAAGTGTAAAAACCAGAAATGCAGGACAGGCCATGGAGACATGGGAGCCTTGCTACGCTGATGGGCGGGCTGTAAATTGCCAGCAGCCACTCTGGAGAAGTGTACGGTGTGTCCTGAAACATGTAATAAGCACAGCTTAGAGAGCATAGGGCACTTCCACTCATGGGCGTATAAATCGGGAAACCTAAAAATCAACAAGACACAGGCACCCCAAAGTTTAGGGCTGCTCTGTTTCCAAGAACCTCCACTTCGGTACACCTTCAATATCCCAGGAAAGCGAAAAATGGATAAAGAAGTTGTGGTACTTAGGCACAATGGAATATCACTCAGCCATGAAATCAATGTCATAAGGCTAGTAGCAGCAGGATGAGTGGATGTAGGTACGATGACTCTCAGTGAAATAAGTCACAGAGAAAAAGACACTTATCCTAAGATATCACTTATAGAGGGAATGTCAAAATCGCTACACTTGAACTGAATTACAAAACAGAACAGAGTCACACATTTAGAAAACACACTATGGCTGCTTAACGGGAAAGGTGAGGTGGGGTGATGCATAAAACAAGGGT
Source organism: Eubalaena glacialis (assembly GCF_028564815.1). NCBI lineage: Eukaryota > Metazoa > Chordata > Mammalia > Artiodactyla > Balaenidae > Eubalaena > Eubalaena glacialis. Next base: position 121,852,222 of record NC_083722.1, read on the forward strand.
TTGAAATTAGCTCAGATACCGTTCCACAAGCCAAATATGTAATAGACAAGACCTACTCCCTGCTCAGTGAACTGGACTCAACAGCCCCTATTCACCGCCCAAGAATATATCTGACTAGTAAGAGTCTTAAAACCTATGTATTGATCTCTCTCTGGAAGTGCATCAAGAGGGTGTAAAGCGGCATAAACACAGCAGTGAAAAGCAGCTAAACCCCATTATAAAAATAGATTACTTAAAAAAAACCCCATAAAACAAAGACAGTGAAAGAGAGAGAAATTCTTACAAAATCCGTTCAGGGGCTCTGATGCAACCTGGATTGACCATATCTAGACCCACAGCTGGATGAGACATGAGGCTGGACACTCTTGGGGCTGAGAGGATTGGTGAGCTTGGGTGAGCAAACGCAGACCCTTTAAAGTCCTACTGCGTGGTACCCATGCCGTGGGTCCCAAATCTCCAGGTTCAAGGGCATCTTCCTACATCGAAAACATGCGTGGGAAACCCAGAAGATGGTACACCGTGTGATCGGGAAAGGGTTCTCAAACGCACCTCATTTCTCCTCTCCTTGTGCTCGGGTTCGCCATTCCAGCCGCTCTACTAACAATCTCCCTACTTGGAGAATCTGCACCTTTAACCTCCTGTTTCGGACAGGTCGCAATTTGGCCTGAGGATGAACGGGAAGACGGGGAACCAATGAGAGACTAGCTCTAGGTGTTGGGACAGGCACAGGTCACTCTATTTTCCCATCAGGAAGAAGAATGAACCACAGGCTCAGCCTGCCCCCCGGAACCAGAATACGGCCTGAAGCAATCCTGCGCTTTGGCGGCCAGCTCCCAAAAAAGCGAGTTGACAAATGGAGCTCAGGGGCACTGCAACTCACAAACCTGCAGAGTTATAAATGATAACTCTCGTCCACAAATATATTGAGGGAAGGCAACGAAGAGGATGTGAAAGCAAGGCAGAATTGCAGGAAACAGGTTTCAGGAGGCAGAGTCGACTCGCCTTGAAAGCACATGAAAAGCGGCAAAGCGTTGACAATGATGCCCTTGGCCAAAAAGGGCGTATGCGTTTTTTCCTGAATATATTCAGGAAAAAACGCATACGCCCTTTTTGGCCAACCAGGCAAGCCGGAAAGGCAAATCAGCGCTACAAAGAAGTCTCGCTTGCCATCGGTCAAAAGGGCCATGCTGAAAAAAGTGTAAAAACCAGAAATGCAGGACAGGCCATGGAGACATGGGAGCCTTGCTACGCTGATGGGCGGGCTGTAAATTGCCAGCAGCCACTCTGGAGAAGTGTACGGTGTGTCCTGAAACATGTAATAAGCACAGCTTAGAGAGCATAGGGCACTTCCACTCATGGGCGTATAAATCGGGAAACCTAAAAATCAACAAGACACAGGCACCCCAAAGTTTAGGGCTGCTCTGTTTCCAAGAACCTCCACTTCGGTACACCTTCAATATCCCAGGAAAGCGAAAAATGGATAAAGAAGTTGTGGTACTTAGGCACAATGGAATATCACTCAGCCATGAAATCAATGTCATAAGGCTAGTAGCAGCAGGATGAGTGGATGTAGGTACGATGACTCTCAGTGAAATAAGTCACAGAGAAAAAGACACTTATCCTAAGATATCACTTATAGAGGGAATGTCAAAATCGCTACACTTGACCTGAATTACAAAACAGAACAGAGTCACACATTTAGAAAACACACTATGGCTGCTTAACGGGAAAGGTGAGGTGGGGTGATGCATAAAACAAGGGTTTGAAATTAGCTCAGATACCGTTCCACAAGCCAAATATGTAATAGACAAGACCTACTCCCTGCTCAGTGAACTGGACTCAACAGCCCCTATTCACCGCCCAAGAATATATCTGACTAGTAAGAGTCTTAAAACCTATGTATTGATCTCTCTCTGGAAGTGCATCAAGAGGGTGTAAAGCGGCATAAACACAGCAGTGAAAAGCAGCTAAACCCCATTATAAAAATAGATTACTTAAAAAAAACCCCATAAAACAAAGACAGTGAAAGAGAGAGAAATTCTTACAAAATCCGTTCAGGGGCTCTGATGCAACCTGGATTGACCATATCTAGACCCACAGCTGGATGAGACATGAGGCTGGACACTCTTGAGGCTGAGAGGATTGGTGAGCTTGGGTGAGCAAACGCAGACCCTTTAAAGTCCTACTGCGTGGTACCCATGCCGTGGGTCCCAAATCTCCAGGTTCAAGGGCATCTTCCTACATCGAAAACATGCGTGGGAAACCCAGAAGATGGTACACCGTGTGATCGGGAAAGGGTTCTCAAACGCACCTCATTTCTGCTCTCCTTGTGCTCGGGTTCGCCATTCCAGCCGCTCTACTAACAATCTCCCTACTTGGAGAATCTGCACCTTTAACCTCCTGTTTCGGACAGGTCGCAATTTGGCCTGAGGATGAACGGGAAGACGGGGAACCAATGAGAGACTAGCTCTAGGTGTTGGGACAGGCACAGGTCACTCTATTTTCCCATCAGGAAGAAGAATGAACCACAGGCTCAGCCTGCCCCCCGGAACCAGAATACGGCCTGAAGCAATCCTGCGCTTTGGCGGCCAGCTCCCAAAAAAGCGAGTTGACAAATGGAGCTCAAGGGCACTGCAATTCACAAACCTGCAGAGTTATAAATGATAACTCTCGTCCACAAATATATTGAGGGAAGGCAACGAAGAGGATGTGAAAGCAAGGCAGAATTGCAGGAAACAGGTTTCAGGAGGCAGAGTCGACTCGCCTTGAAAGCACATGAAAAGCGGCAAAGCGTTGACAATGATGCCCTTGGCCAAAAAGGGCGTATGCGTTTTTTCCTGAATATATTCAGGAAAAAACGCATACGCCCTTTTTGGCCAACCAGGCAAGCCCGAAAGGCAAATCAGCGCTACAAAGAAGTCTCGCTTGCCATCGGTCAAAAGGGCCATGCTGAAAAAAGTGTAAAAACCAGAAATGCAGGACAGGCCATGGAGACATGGGAGCCTTGCTACGCTGATGGGCGGGCTGTAAATTGCCAACAGCCACTCTGGAGAAGTGTACGGTGTGTCCTGAAACATGTAATAAGCACAGCTTAGAGAGCATAGGGCACTTCCACTCATGGGCGTATAAATCGGGAAACCTAAAAATCAACAAGACACAGGCACCCCAAAGTTTAGGGCTGCTCTGTTTCCAAGAACCTCCACTTCGGTACACCTTCAATATCCCAGGAAAGCGAAAAATGGATAAAGAAGTTGTGGTACTTAGGCACAATGGAATATCACTCAGCCATGAAATCAATGTCATAAGGCTAGTAGCAGCAGGATGAGTGGATGTAGGTACGATGACTCTCAGTGAAATAAGTCACAGAGAAAAAGACACTTATCCTAAGATATCACTGAGAGAGGGAATGTCAAAGTCGCTACACTTGACCTGAATTACAAAACAGAACAGAGTCACACATTTAGAAAACACACTATGGCTGCTTAACGGGAAAGGTGAGGTGGGGTGATGCATAAAACAAGGGTTTGAAATTAGCTCAGATACCGTTCCACAAGCCAAATATGTAATAGACAAGACCTACTCCCTGCTCAGTGAACTGGACTCAACAGCCCCTATTCACCGCCCAAGAATATATCTGACTAGTAAGAGTCTTAAAACCTATGTATTGATCTCTCTCTGGAAGTGCATCAAGAGGGTGTAAAGCGGCATAAACACAGCAGTGAAAAGCAGCTAAACCCCATTATAAAAATAGATTACTTAAAAAAAACCCCATAAAACAAAGACAGTGAAAGAGAGAGAAATTCTTACAAAATCCGTTCAGGGGCTCTGATGCAACCTGGATTGACCATATCTAGACCCACAGCTGGATGAGACATGAGGCTGGACACTCTTGGGGCTGAGAGGATTGGTGAGCTTGGGTGAGCAAACGCAGACCCTTTAAAGTCCTACTGCGTGGTACCCATGCCGTGGGTCCCAAGTCTCCAGGTTCAAGGGCATCTTCCTACATCGAAAACATGCGTGGGAAACCCAGAAGATGGTACACCGTGTGATCGGGAAAGGGTTCTCAAACGCACCTCATTTCTCCTCTCCTTGTGCTCGGGTTCGCCATTCCAGCCGCTCTACTAACAATCTCCCTACTTGGAGAATCTGCACCTTTAACCTCCTGTTTCGGACAGGTCGCAATTTGGCCTGAGGATGAACGGGAAGACGGGGAACCAATGAGAGACTAGCTCTAGGTGTTGGGACAGGCACAGGTCACTCTATTTTCCCATCAGGAAGAAGAATGAACCACAGGCTCAGCCTGCCCCCCGGAACCAGAATACGGCCTGAAGCAATCCTGCGCTTTGGCGGCCAGCTCCCAAAAAAGCGAGTTGACAAATGGAGCTCAGGGGCACTGCAACTCAGAAACCTGCAGAGTTATAAATGATAACTCTCGTCCACAAATATATTGAGGGAAGGCAACGAAGAGGATGTGAAAGCAAGGCAGAATTGCAGGAAACAGGTTTCAGGAGGCAGAGTCGACTCGCCTTGAAAGCACATGAAAAGCGGCAAAGCGTTGACAATGATGCCCTTGGCCAAAAAGGGCGTATGCGTTTTTTCCTGAATATATTCAGGAAAAAACGCATACGCCGTTTTTGGCCAACCATGCAAGCCGGAAAGGCAAATCAGCGCTACAAAGAAGTCTCGCTTGCCATCGGTCAAAAGGGCCATGCTGAAAAAAGTGTAAAAACCAGAAATGCAGGACAGGCCATGGAGACATGGGAGCCTTGCTACGCTGATGGGCGGGCTGTAAATTGCCAGCAGCCACTCTGGAGAAGTGTACGGTGTGTCCTGAAACATGTAATAAGCACAGCTTAGAGAGCATAGGGCACTTCCACTCATGGGCGTATAAATCGGGAAACCTAAAAATCAACAAGACACAGGCACCCCAAAGTTTAGGGCTGCTCTGTTTCCAAGAACCTCCACTTCGGTACACCTTCAATATCCCAGGAAAGCGAAAAATGGATAAAGAAGTTGTGGTACTTAGGCACAATGGAATATCACTCAGCCATGAAATCAATGTCATAAGGCTAGTAGCAGCAGGATGAGTGGATGTAGGTACGATGACTCTCAGTGAAATAAGTCACAGAGAAAAAGACACTTATCCTAAGATATCACTTATAGAGGGAATGTCAAAATCGCTACACTTGAACTGAATTACAAAACAGAACAGAGTCACACATTTAGAAAACACACTATGGCTGCTTAACGGGAAAGGTGAGGTGGGGTGATGCATAAAACAAGGGTTTGAAATTAGCTCAGATACCGTTCCACAAGCCAAATATGTAATAGACAAGACCTACTCCCTGCTCAGTGAACTGGACTCAACAGCCCCTATTCACCGCCCAAGAATATATCTGACTAGTAAGAGTCTTAAAACCTATGTATTGATCTCTCTCTGGAAGTGCATCAAGAGGGTGTAAAGCGGCATAAACACAGCAGTGAAAAGCAGCTAAACCCCATTATAAAAATAGATTACTTAAAAAAAACCCCATAAAACAAAGACAGTGAAAGAGAGAGAAATTCTTACAAAATCCGTTCAGGGGCTCTGATGCAACCTGGATTGACCATATCTAGACCCACAGCTGGATGAGACATGAGGCTGGACACTCTTGGGGCTGAGAGGATTGGTGAGCTTGGGTGAGCAAACGCAGACCCTTTAAAGTCCTACTGCGTGGTACCCATGCCGTGGGTCCCAAATCTCCAGGTTCAAGGGCATCTTCCTACATCGAAAACATGCGTGGGAAACCCAGAAGATGGTACACCGTGTGATCGGGAAAGGGTTCTCAAACGCACCTCATTTCTCCTCTCCTTGTGCTCGGGTTCGCCATTCCAGCCGCTCTACTAACAATCTCCCTACTTGGAGAATCTGCACCTTTAACCTCCTGTTTCGGACAGGTCGCAATTTGGCCTGAGGATGAACGGGAAGACGGGGAACCAATGAGAGACTAGCTCTAGGTGTTGGGACAGGCACAGGTCACTCTATTTTCCCATCAGGAAGAAGAATGAACCACAGGCTCAGCCTGCCCCCCGGAACCAGAATACGGCCTGAAGCAATCCTGCGCTTTGGCGGCCAGCTCCCAAAAAAGCGAGTTGACAAATGGAGCTCAGGGGCACTGCAACTCACAAACCTGCAGAGTTATAAATGATAACTCTCGTCCACAAATATATTGAGGGAAGGCAACGAAGAGGATGTGAAAGCAAGGCAGAATTGCAGGAAACAGGTTTCAGGAGGCAGAGTCGACTCGCCTTGAAAGCACATGAAAAGCGGCAAAGCGTTGACAATGATGCCCTTGGCCAAAAAGGGCGTATGCGTTTTTTCCTGAATATATTCAGGAAAAAACGCATACGCCCTTTTTGGCCAACCAGGCAAGCCCGAAAGGCAAATCAGCGCTACAAAGAAGTCTCGCTTGCCATCGGTCAAAAGGGCCATGCTGAAAAAAGTGTAAAAACCAGAAATGCAGGACAGGCCATGGAGACATGGGAGCCTTGCTACGCTGATGGGCGGGCTGTAAATTGCCAACAGCCACTCTGGAGAAGTGTACGGCGTGTCCTGAAACATGTAATAAGCACAGCTTAGAGAGCATAGGGCACTTCCACTCATGGGCGTATAAATCGGGAAACCTAAAAATCAACAAGACACAGGCACCCCAAAGTTTAGGGCTGCTCTGTTTCCAAGAACCTCCACTTCGGTACACCTTCAATATCCCAGGAAAGCGAAAAATGGATAAAGAAGTTGTGGTACTTAGGCACAATGGAATATCACTCAGCCATGAAATCAATGTCATAAGGCTAGTAGCAGCAGGATGAGTGGATTTAGGTACGATGACTCTCAGTGAAATAAGTCACAGAGAAAAAGACACTTATCCTAAGATATCACTTATAGAGGGAATGTCAAAATCGCTACACTTGAACTGAATTACAAAACAGAACAGAGTCACACATTTAGAAAACACACTATGGCTGCTTAACGGGAAAGGTGAGGTGGGGTGATGCATAAAACAAGGGTTTGAAATTAGCTCAGATACCGTTCCACAAGCCAAATATGTAATAGACAAGACCTACTCCCTGCTCAGTGAACTGGACTCAACAGCCCCTATTCACCGCCCAAGAATATATCTGACTAGTAAGAGTCTTAAAACCTATGTATTGATCTCTCTCTGGAAGTGCATCAAGAGGGTGTAAAGCGGCATAAACACAGCAGTGAAAAGCAGCTAAACCCCATTATAAAAATAGATTACTTAAAAAAAACCCCATAAAACAAAGACAGTGAAAGAGAGAGAAATTCTTACAAAATCCGTTCAGGGGCTCTGATGCAACCTGGATTGACCATATCTAGACCCACAGCTGGATGAGACATGAGGCTGGACACTCTTGGGGCTGAGAGGATTGGTGAGCTTGGGTGAGCAAACGCAGACCCTTTAAAGTCCTACTGCGTGGTACCCATGCCGTGGGTCCCAAATCTCCAGGTTCAAGGGCATCTTCCTACATCGAAAACATGCGTGGGAAACCCAGAAGATGGTACACCGTGTGATCGGGAAAGGGTTCTCAAACGCACCTCATTTCTGCTCTCCTTGTGCTCGGGTTCGCCATTCCAGCCGCTCTACTAACAATCTCCCTACTTGGAGAATCTGCACCTTTAACCTCCTGTTTCGGACAGGTCGCAATTTGGCCTGAGGATGAACGGGAAGACGGGGAACCAATGAGAGACTAGCTCTAGGTGTTGGGACAGGCACAGGTCACTCTATTTTCCCATCAGGAAGAAGAATGAACCACAGGCTCAGCCTGCCCCCCGGAACCAGAATACGGCCTGAAGCAATCCTGCGCTTTGGCGGCCAGCTCCCAAAAAAGCGAGTTGACAAATGGAGCTCAAGGGCACTGCAATTCACAAACCTGCAGAGTTATAAATGATAACTCTCGTCCACAAATATATTGAGGGAAGGCAACGAAGAGGATTTGAAAGCAAGGCAGAATTGCAGGAAACAGGTTTCAGGAGGCAGAGTCGACTCGCCTTGAAAGCACATGAAAAGCGGCAAAGCGTTGACAATGATGCCCTTGGCCAAAAAGGGCGTATGCGTTTTTTCCTGAATATATTCAGGAAAAAACGCATACGCCCTTTTTGGCCAACCAGGCAAGCCCGAAAGGCAAATCAGCGCTACAAAGAAGTCTCGCTTGCCATCGGTCAAAAGGGCCATGCTGAAAAAAGTGTAAAAACCAGAAATGCAGGACAGGCCATGGAGACATGGGAGCCTTGCTACGCTGATGGGCGGGCTGTAAATTGCCAACAGCCACTCTGGAGAAGTGTACGGTGTGTCCTGAAACATGTAATAAGCACAGCTTAGAGAGCATAGGGCACTTCCACTCATGGGCGTATAAATCGGGAAACCTAAAAATCAACAAGACACAGGCACCCCAAAGTTTAGGGCTGCTCTGTTTCCAAGAACCTCCACTTCGGTACACCTTCAATATCCCAGGAAAGCGAAAAATGGATAAAGAAGTTGTGGTACTTAGGCACAATGGAATATCACTCAGCCATGAAATCAATGTCATAAGGCTAGTAGCAGCAGGATGAGTGGATGTAGGTACGATGACTCTCAGTGAAATAAGTCACAGAGAAAAAGACACTTATCCTAAGATATCACTGAGAGAGGGAATGTCAAAGTCGCTACACTTGACCTGAATTACAAAACAGAACAGAGTCACACATTTAGAAAACACACTATGGCTGCTTAACGGGAAAGGTGAGGTGGGGTGATGCATAAAACAAGGGTTTGAAATTAGCTCAGATACCGTTCCACAAGCCAAATATGTAATAGACAAGACCTACTCCCTGCTCAGTGAACTGGACTCAACAGCCCCTATTCACCGCCCAAGAATATATCTGACTAGTAAGAGTCTTAAAACCTATGTATTGATCTCTCTCTGGAAGTGCATCAAGAGGGTGTAAAGCGGCATAAACACAGCAGTGAAAAGCAGCTAAACCCCATTATAAAAATAGATTACTTAAAAAAAACCCCATAAAACAAAGACAGTGAAAGAGAGAGAAATTCTTACAAAATCCGTTCAGGGGCTCTGATGCAACCTGGATTGACCATATCTAGACCCACAGCTGGATGAGACATGAGGCTGGACACTCTTGGGGCTGAGAGGATTGGTGAGCTTGGGTGAGCAAACGCAGACCCTTTAAAGTCCTACTGCGTGGTACCCATGCCGTGGGTCCCAAGTCTCCAGGTTCAAGGGCATCTTCCTACATCGAAAACATGCGTGGGAAACCCAGAAGATGGTACACCGTGTGATCGGGAAAGGGTTCTCAAACGCACCTCATTTCTCCTCTCCTTGTGCTCGGGTTCGCCATTCCAGCCGCTCTACTAACAATCTCCCTACTTGGAGAATCTGCACCTTTAACCTCCTGTTTCGGACAGGTCGCAATTTGGCCTGAGGATGAACGGGAAGACGGGGAACCAATGAGAGACTAGCTCTAGGTGTTGGGACAGGCACAGGTCACTCTATTTTCCCATCAGGAAGAAGAATGAACCACAGGCTCAGCCTGCCCCCCGGAACCAGAATACGGCCTGAAGCAATCCTGCGCTTTGGCGGCCAGCTCCCAAAAAAGCGAGTTGACAAATGGAGCTCAACGGCACTGCAATTCACAAACCTGCAGAGTTATAAATGATAACTCTCGTCCACAAATATATTGAGGGAAGGCAACGAAGAGGATTTGAAAGCAAGGCAGAATTGCAGGAAACAGGTTTCAGGAGGCAGAGTCGACTCGCCTTGAAAGCACATGAAAAGCGGCAAAGCGTTGACAATGATGCCCTTGGCCAAAAAGGGCGTATGCGTTTTTTCCTGAATATATTCAGGAAAAAACGCATACGCCCTTTTTGGCCAACCAGGCAAGCCGGAAAGGCAAATCAGCGCTACAAAGAAGTCTCGCTTGCCATCGGTCAAAAGGGCCATGCTGAAAAAAAGTGTAAAAACCAGAAATGCAGGACAGGCCATGGAGACATGGGAGCCTTGCTACGCTGATGGGCGGGCTGTAAATTGCCAGCAGCCACTCTGGAGAAGTGTACGGTGTGTCCTGAAACATGTAATAAGCACAGCTTAGAGAGCATAGGGCACTTCCACTCATGGGCGTATAAATCGGGAAACCTAAAAATCAACAAGACACAGGCACCCCAAAGTTTAGGGCTGCTCTGTTTCCAAGAACCTCCACTTTGGTACACCTTCAATATCCCAGGAAAGCGAAAAATGGATAAAGAAGTTGTGGTACTTAGGCACAATGGAATATCACTCAGCCATGAAATCAATGTCATAAGGCTAGTAGCAGCAGGATGAGTGGATTTAGGTACGATGACTCTCAGTGAAATAAGTCACAGAGAAAAAGACACTTATCCTAAGATATCACTTATAGAGGGAATGTCAAAATCGCTACACTTGAACTGAATTACAAAACAGAACAGAGTCACACATTTAGAAAACACACTATGGCTGCTTAACGGGAAAGGTGAGGTGGGGTGATGCATAAAACAAGGGTTTGAAATTAGCTCAGATACCGTTCCACAAGCCAAATATGTAATAGACAAGACCTACTCCCTGCTCAGTGAACTGGACTCAACAGCCCCTATTCACCGCCCAAGAATATATCTGACTAGTAAGAGTCTTAAAACCTATGTATTGATCTCTCTCTGGAAGTGCATCAAGAGGGTGTAAAGCGGCATAAACACAGCAGTGAAAAGCAGCTAAACCCCATTATAAAAATAGATTACTTAAAAAAAACCCCATAAAACAAAGACAGTGAAAGAGAGAGAAATTCTTACAAAATCCGTTCAGGGGCTCTGATGCAACCTGGATTGACCATATCTAGACCCACAGCTGGATGAGACATGAGGCTGGACACTCTTGGGGCTGAGAGGATTGGTGAGCTTGGGTGAGCAAACGCAGACCCTTTAAAGTCCTACTGCGTGGTACCCATGCCGTGGGTCCCAAATCTCCAGGTTCAAGGGCATCTTCCTACATCGAAAACATGCGTGGGAAACCCAGAAGATGGTACACCGTGTGATCGGGAAAGGGTTCTCAAACGCACCTCATTTCTCCTCTCCTTGTGCTCGCGTTCGCCATTCCAGCCGCTCTACTAACAATCTCCCTACTTGGAGAATCTGCACCTTTAACCTCCTGTTTCGGACAGGTCGCAATTTGGCCTGAGGATGAACGGGAAGACGGGGAACCAATGAGAGACTAGCTCTAGGTGTTGGGACAGGCACAGGTCACTCTATTTTCCCATCAGGAAGAAGAATGAACCACAGGCTCAGCCTGCCCCCCGGAACCAGAATACGGCCTGAAGCAATCCTGCGCTTTGGCGGCCAGCTCCCAAAAAAGCGAGTTGACAAATGGAGCTCAGGGGCACTGCAACTCACAAACCTGCAGAGTTATAAATGATAACTCTCGTCCACAAATATATTGAGGGAAGGCAACGAAGAGGATGTGAAAGCAAGGCAGAATTGCAGGAAACAGGTTTCAGGAGGCAGAGTCGGCTCGCCTTGAAAGCACATGAAAAGCGGCAAAGCGTTGACAATGATGCCCTTGGCCAAAAAGGGCGTATGCGTTTTTTCCTGAATATATTCAGGAAAAAACGCATACGCCGTTTTTGGCCAACCATGCAAGCCGGAAAGGCAAATCAGCGCTACAAAGAAGTCTCGCTTGCCATCGGTCAAAAGGGCCATGCTGAAAAAAGTGTAAAAACCAGAAATGCAGGACAGGCCATGGAGACATGGGAGCCTTGCTACGCTGATGGGCGGGCTGTAAATTGCCAGCAGCCACTCTGGAGAAGTGTACGGTGTGTCCTGAAACATGTAATAAGCACAGCTTAGAGAGCATAGGGCACTTCCACTCATGGGCGTATAAATCGGGAAACCTAAAAATCAACAAGACACAGGCACCCCAAAGTTTAGGGCTGCTCTGTTTCCAAGAACCTCCACTTCGGTACACCTTCAATATCCCAGGAAAGCGAAAAATGGATAAAGAAGTTGTGGTACTTAGGCACAATGGAATATCACTCAGCCATGAAATCAATGTCATAAGGCTAGTAGCAGCAGGATGAGTGGATGTAGGTACGATGACTCTCAGTGAAATAAGTCACAGAGAAAAAGACACTTATCCTAAGATATCACTTATAGAGGGAATGTCAAAATCGCTACACTTGAACTGAATTACAAAACAGAACAGAGTCACACATTTAGAAAACACACTATGGCTGCTTAACGGGAAAGGTGAGGTGGGGTGATGCATAAAACAAGGGTTTGAAATTAGCTCAGATACCGTTCCACAAGCCAAATATGTAATAGACAAGACCTACTCCCTGCTCAGTGAACTGGACTCAACAGCCCCTATTCACCGCCCAAGAATATATCTGACTAGTAAGAGTCTTAAAACCTATGTATTGATCTCTCTCTGGAAGTGCATCAAGAGGGTGTAAAGCGGCATAAACACAGCAGTGAAAAGCAGCTAAACCCCATTATAAAAATAGATTACTTAAAAAAAACCCCATAAAACAAAGACAGTGAAAGAGAGAGAAATTCTTACAAAATCCGTTCAGGGGCTCTGATGCAACCTGGATTGACCATATCTAGACCCACAGCTGGATGAGACATGAGGCTGGACACTCTTGGGGCTGAGAGGATTGGTGAGCTTGGGTGAGCAAACGCAGACCCTTTAAAGTCCTACTGCGTGGTACCCATGCCGTGGGTCCCAAATCTCCAGGTTCAAGGGCATCTTCCTACATCGAAAACATGCGTGGGAAACCCAGAAGATGGTACACCGTGTGATCGGGAAAGGGTTCTCAAACGCACCTCATTTCTCCTCTCCTTGTGCTCGGGTTCGCCATTCCAGCCGCTCTACTAACAATCTCCCTACTTGGAGAATCTGCACCTTTAACCTCCTGTTTCGGACAGGTCGCAATTTGGCCTGAGGATGAACGGGAAGACGGGGAACCAATGAGAGACTAGCTCTAGGTGTTGGGACAGGCACAGGTCACTCTATTTTCCCATCAGGAAGAAGAATGAACCACAGGCTCAGCCTGCCCCCCGGAACCAGAATACGGCCTGAAGCAATCCTGCGCTTTGGCGGCCAGCTCCCAAAAAAGCGAGTTGACAAATGGAGCTCAGGGGCACTGCAACTCACAAACCTGCAGAGTTATAAATGATAACTCTCGTCCACAAATATATTGAGGGAAGGCAACGAAGAGGATGTGAAAGCAAGGCAGAATTGCAGGAAACAGGTTTCAGGAGGCAGAGTCGACTCGCCTTGAAAGCACATGAAAAGCGGCAAAGCGTTGACAATGATGCCCTTGGCCAAAAAGGGCGTATGCGTTTTTTCCTGAATATATTCAGGAAAAAACGCATACGCCCTTTTTGGCCAACCAGGCAAGCCCGAAAGGCAAATCAGCGCTACAAAGAAGTCTCGCTTGCCATCGGTCAAAAGGGCCATGCTGAAAAAAGTGTAAAAACCAGAAATGCAGGACAGGCCATGGAGACATGGGAGCCTTGCTACGCTGATGGGCGGGCTGTAAATTGCCAACAGCCACTCTGGAGAAGTGTACGGCGTGTCCTGAAACATGTAATAAGCACAGCTTAGAGAGCATAGGGCACTTCCACTCATGGGCGTATAAATCGGGAAACCTAAAAATCAACAAGACACAGGCACCCCAAAGTTTAGGGCTGCTCTGTTTCCAAGAACCTCCACTTCGGTACACCTTCAATATCCCAGGAAAGCGAAAAATGGATAAAGAAGTTGTGGTACTTAGGCACAATGGAATATCACTCAGCCATGAAATCAATGTCATAAGGCTAGTAGCAGCAGGATGAGTGGATTTAGGTACGATGACTCTCAGTGAAATAAGTCACAGAGAAAAAGACACTTATCCTAAGATATCACTTATAGAGGGAATGTCAAAATCGCTACACTTGAACTGAATTACAAAACAGAACAGAGTCACACATTTAGAAAACACACTATGGCTGCTTAACGGGAAAGGTGAGGTGGGGTGATGCATAAAACAAGGGTTTGAAATTAGCTCAGATACCGTTCCACAAGCCAAATATGTAATAGACAAGACCTACTCCCTGCTCAGTGAACTGGACTCAACAGCCCCTATTCACCGCCCAAGAATATATCTGACTAGTAAGAGTCTTAAAACCTATGTATTGATCTCTCTCTGGAAGTGCATCAAGAGGGTGTAAAGCGGCATAAACACAGCAGTGAAAAGCAGCTAAACCCCATTATAAAAATAGATTACTTAAAAAAAACCCCATAAAACAAAGACAGTGAAAGAGAGAGAAATTCTTACAAAATCCGTTCAGGGGCTCTGATGCAACCTGGATTGACCATATCTAGACCCACAGCTGGATGAGACATGAGGCTGGACACTCTTGGGGCTGAGAGGATTGGTGAGCTTGGGTGAGCAAACGCAGACCCTTTAAAGTCCTACTGCGTGGTACCCATGCCGTGGGTCCCAAATCTCCAGGTTCAAGGGCATCTTCCTACATCGAAAACATGCGTGGGAAACCCAGAAGATGGTACACCGTGTGATCGGGAAAGGGTTCTCAAACGCACCTCATTTCTGCTCTCCTTGTGCTCGGGTTCGCCATTCCAGCCGCTCTACTAACAATCTCCCTACTTGGAGAATCTGCACCTTTAACCTCCTGTTTCGGACAGGTCGCAATTTGGCCTGAGGATGAACGGGAAGACGGGGAACCAATGAGAGACTAGCTCTAGGTGTTGGGACAGGCACAGGTCACTCTATTTTCCCATCAGGAAGAAGAATGAACCACAGGCTCAGCCTGCCCCCCGGAACCAGAATACGGCCTGAAGCAATCCTGCGCTTTGGCGGCCAGCTCCCAAAAAAGCGAGTTGACAAATGGAGCTCAAGGGCACTGCAATTCACAAACCTGCAGAGTTATAAATGATAACTCTCGTCCACAAATATATTGAGGGAAGGCAACGAAGAGGATTTGAAAGCAAGGCAGAATTGCAGGAAACAGGTTTCAGGAGGCAGAGTCGACTCGCCTTGAAAGCACATGAAAAGCGGCAAAGCGTTGACAATGATGCCCTTGGCCAAAAAGGGCGTATGCGTTTTTTCCTGAATATATTCAGGAAAAAACGCATACGCCCTTTTTGGCCAACCAGGCAAGCCCGAAAGGCAAATCAGCGCTACAAAGAAGTCTCGCTTGCCATCGGTCAAAAGGGCCATGCTGAAAAAAGTGTAAAAACCAGAAATGCAGGACAGGCCATGGAGACATGGGAGCCTTGCTACGCTGATGGGCGGGCTGTAAATTGCCAACAGCCACTCTGGAGAAGTGTACGGTGTGTCCTGAAACATGTAATAAGCACAGCTTAGAGAGCATAGGGCACTTCCACTCATGGGCGTATAAATCGGGAAACCTAAAAATCAACAAGACACAGGCACCCCAAAGTTTAGGGCTGCTCTGTTTCCAAGAACCTCCACTTCGGTACACCTTCAATATCCCAGGAAAGCGAAAAATGGATAAAGAAGTTGTGGTACTTAGGCACAATGGAATATCACTCAGCCATGAAATCAATGTCATAAGGCTAGTAGCAGCAGGATGAGTGGATGTAGGTACGATGACTCTCAGTGAAATAAGTCACAGAGAAAAAGACACTTATCCTAAGATATCACTGAGAGAGGGAATGTCAAAGTCGCTACACTTGACCTGAATTACAAAACAGAACAGAGTCACACATTTAGAAAACACACTATGGCTGCTTAACGGGAAAGGTGAGGTGGGGTGATGCATAAAACAAGGGTTTGAAATTAGCTCAGATACCGTTCCACAAGCCAAATATGTAATAGACAAGACCTACTCCCTGCTCAGTGAACTGGACTCAACAGCCCCTATTCACCGCCCAAGAATATATCTGACTAGTAAGAGTCTTAAAACCTATGTATTGATCTCTCTCTGGAAGTGCATCAAGAGGGTGTAAAGCGGCATAAACACAGCAGTGAAAAGCAGCTAAACCCCATTATAAAAATAGATTACTTAAAAAAAACCCCATAAAACAAAGACAGTGAAAGAGAGAGAAATTCTTACAAAATCCGTTCAGGGGCTCTGATGCAACCTGGATTGACCATATCTAGACCCACAGCTGGATGAGACATGAGGCTGGACACTCTTGGGGCTGAGAGGATTGGTGAGCTTGGGTGAGCAAACGCAGACCCTTTAAAGTCCTACTGCGTGGTACCCATGCCGTGGGTCCCAAGTCTCCAGGTTCAAGGGCATCTTCCTACATCGAAAACATGCGTGGGAAACCCAGAAGATGGTACACCGTGTGATCGGGAAAGGGTTCTCAAACGCACCTCATTTCTCCTCTCCTTGTGCTCGGGTTCGCCATTCCAGCCGCTCTACTAACAATCTCCCTACTTGGAGAATCTGCACCTTTAACCTCCTGTTTCGGACAGGTCGCAATTTGGCCTGAGGATGAACGGGAAGACGGGGAACCAATGAGAGACTAGCTCTAGGTGTTGGGACAGGCACAGGTCACTCTATTTTCCCATCAGGAAGAAGAATGAACCACAGGCTCAGCCTGCCCCCCGGAACCAGAATACGGCCTGAAGCAATCCTGCGCTTTGGCGGCCAGCTCCCAAAAAAGCGAGTTGACAAATGGAGCTCAAGGGCACTGCAATTCACAAACCTGCAGAGTTATAAATGATAACTCTCGTCCACAAATATATTGAGGGAAGGCAACGAAGAGGATTTGAAAGCAAGGCAGAATTGCAGGAAACAGGTTTCAGGAGGCAGAGTCGACTCGCCTTGAAAGCACATGAAAAGCGGCAAAGCGTTGACAATGATGCCCTTGGCCAAAAAGGGCGTATGCGTTTTTTCCTGAATATATTCAGGAAAAAACGCATACGCCCTTTTTGGCCAACCAGGCAAGCCGGAAAGGCAAATCAGCGCTACAAAGAAGTCTCGCTTGCCATCGGTCAAAAGGGCCATGCTGAAAAAAAGTGTAAAAACCAGAAATGCAGGACAGGCCATGGAGACATGGGAGCCTTGCTACGCTGATGGGCGGGCTGTAAATTGCCAGCAGCCACTCTGGAGAAGTGTACGGTGTGTCCTGAAACATGTAATAAGCACAGCTTAGAGAGCATAGGGCACTTCCACTCATGGGCGTATAAATCGGGAAACCTAAAAATCAACAAGACACAGGCACCCCAAAGTTTAGGGCTGCTCTGTTTCCAAGAACCTCCACTTTGGTACACCTTCAATATCCCAGGAAAGCGAAAAATGGATAAAGAAGTTGTGGTACTTAGGCACAATGGAATATCACTCAGCCATGAAATCAATGTCATAAGGCTAGTAGCAGCAGGATGAGTGGATTTAGGTACGATGACTCTCAGTGAAATAAGTCACAGAGAAAAAGACACTTATCCTAAGATATCACTTATAGAGGGAATGTCAAAATCGCTACACTTGAACTGAATTACAAAACAGAACAGAGTCACACATTTAGAAAACACACTATGGCTGCTTAACGGGAAAGGTGAGGTGGGGTGATGCATAAAACAAGGGTTTGAAATTAGCTCAGATACCGTTCCACAAGCCAAATATGTAATAGACAAGACCTACTCCCTGCTCAGTGAACTGGACTCAACAGCCCCTATTCACCGCCCAAGAATATATCTGACTAGTAAGAGTCTTAAAACCTATGTATTGATCTCTCTCTGGAAGTGCATCAAGAGGGTGTAAAGCGGCATAAACACAGCAGTGAAAAGCAGCTAAACCCCATTATAAAAATAGATTACTTAAAAAAAACCCCATAAAACAAAGACAGTGAAAGAGAGAGAAATTCTTACAAAATCCGTTCAGGGGCTCTGATGCAACCTGGATTGACCATATCTAGACCCACAGCTGGATGAGACATGAGGCTGGACACTCTTGGGGCTGAGAGGATTGGTGAGCTTGGGTGAGCAAACGCAGACCCTTTAAAGTCCTACTGCGTGGTACCCATGCCGTGGGTCCCAAATCTCCAGGTTCAAGGGCATCTTCCTACATCGAAAACATGCGTGGGAAACCCAGAAGATGGTACACCGTGTGATCGGGAAAGGGTTCTCAAACGCACCTCATTTCTCCTCTCCTTGTGCTCGCGTTCGCCATTCCAGCCGCTCTACTAACAATCTCCCTACTTGGAGAATCTGCACCTTTAACCTCCTGTTTCGGACAGGTCGCAATTTGGCCTGAGGATGAACGGGAAGACGGGGAACCAATGAGAGACTAGCTCTAGGTGTTGGGACAGGCACAGGTCACTCTATTTTCCCATCAGGAAGAAGAATGAACCACAGGCTCAGCCTGCCCCCCGGAACCAGAATACGGCCTGAAGCAATCCTGCGCTTTGGCGGCCAGCTCCCAAAAAAGCGAGTTGACAAATGGAGCTCAGGGGCACTGCAACTCACAAACCTGCAGAGTTATAAATGATAACTCTCGTCCACAAATATATTGAGGGAAGGCAACGAAGAGGATGTGAAAGCAAGGCAGAATTGCAGGAAACAGGTTTCAGGAGGCAGAGTCGGCTCGCCTTGAAAGCACATGAAAAGCGGCAAAGCGTTGACAATGATGCCCTTGGCCAAAAAGGGCGTATGCGTTTTTTCCTGAATATATTCAGGAAAAAACGCATACGCCGTTTTTGGCCAACCAGGCAAGCCGGAAAGGCAAATCAGCGCTACAAAGAAGTCTCGCTTGCCATCGGTCAAAAGGGCCATGCTGAAAAAAGTGTAAAAACCAGAAATGCAGGACAGGCCATGGAGACATGGGAGCCTTGCTACGCTGATGGGCGGGCTGTAAATTGCCAGCAGCCACTCTGGAGAAGTGTACGGTGTGTCCTGAAACATGTAATAAGCACAGCTTAGAGAGCATAGGGCACTTCCACTCATGGGCGTATAAATCGGGAAACCTAAAAATCAACAAGACACAGGCACCCCAAAGTTTAGGGCTGCTCTGTTTCCAAGAACCTCCACTTCGGTACACCTTCAATATCCCAGGAAAGCGAAAAATGGATAAAGAAGTTGTGGTACTTAGGCACAATGGAATATCACTCAGCCATGAAATCAATGTCATAAGGCTAGTAGCAGCAGGATGAGTGGATTTATGTACGATGACTCTCAGTGAAATAAGTCACAGAGAAAAAGACACTTATCCTAAGATATCACTTATAGAGGGAATGTCAAAATCGCTACACTTGAACTGAATTACAAAACAGAACAGAGTCACACATTTAGAAAACACACTATGGCTGCTTAACGGGAAAGGTGAGGTGGGGTGATGCATAAAACAAGGGTTTGAAATTAGCTCAGATACCGTTCCACAAGCCAAATATGTAATAGACAAGACCTACTCCCTGCTCAGTGAACTGGACTCAACAGCCCCTATTCACCGCCCAAGAATATATCTGACTAGTAAGAGTCTTAAAACCTATGTATTGATCTCTCTCTGGAAGTGCATCAAGAGGGTGTAAAGCGGCATAAACACAGCAGTGAAAAGCAGCTAAACCCCATTATAAAAATAGATTACTTAAAAAAAAACCCATAAAACAAAGACAGTGAAAGAGAGAGAAATTCTTACAAAATCCGTTCAGGGGCTCTGATGCAACCTGGATTGACCATATCTAGACCCACAGCTGGATGAGACATGAGGCTGGACACTCTTGGGGCTGAGAGGATTGGTGAGCTTGGGTGAGCAAACGCAGACCCTTTAAAGTCCTACTGCGTGGTACCCATGCCGTGGGTCCCAAATCTCCAGGTTCAAGGGCATCTTCCTACATCGAAAACATGCGTGGGAAACCCAGAAGATGGTACACCGTGTGATCGGGAAAGGGTTCTCAAACGCACCTCATTTCTGCTCTCCTTGTGCTCGGGTTCGCCATTCCAGCCGCTCTACTAACAATCTCCCTACTTGGAGAATCTGCACCTTTAACCTCCTGTTTCGGACAGGTCGCAATTTGGCCTGAGGATGAACGGGAAGACGGGGAACCAATGAGAGACTAGCTCTAGGTGTTGGGACAGGCACAGGTCACTCTATTTTCCCATCAGGAAGAAGAATGAACCACAGGCTCAGCCTGCCCCCCGGAACCAGAATACGGCCTGAAGCAATCCTGCGCTTTGGCGTCCAACTCCCAAAAAAGCGAGTTGACAAATGGAGCTCAAGGGCACTGCAATTCACAAACCTGCAGAGTTATAAATGATAACTCTCGTCCACAAATATATTGAGGGAAGGCAACGAAGAGGATTTGAAAGCAAGGCAGAATTGCAGGAAACAGGTTTCAGGAGGCAGAGTCGACTCGCCTTGAAAGCACATGAAAAGCGGCAAAGCGTTGACAATGATGCCCTTGGCCAAAAAGGGCGTATGCGTTTTTTCCTGAATATATTCAGGAAAAAACGCATACGCCCTTTTTGGCCAACCAGGCAAGCCCGAAAGGCAAATCAGCGCTACAAAGAAGTCTCGCTTGCCATCGGTCAAAAGGGCCATGCTGAAAAAAAGTGTAAAAACCAGAAATGCAGGACAGGCCATGGAGACATGGGAGCCTTGCTACGCTGATGGGCGGGCTGTAAATTGCCAGCAGCCACTCTGGAGAAGTGTACGGTGTGTCCTGAAACATGTAATAAGCACAGCTTAGAGAGCATAGGGCACTTCCACTCATGGGCGTATAAATCGGGAAACCTAAAAATCAACAAGACACAGGCACCCCAAAGTTTAGGGCTGCTCTGTTTCCAAGAACCTCCACTTCGGTACACCTTCAATATCCCAGGAAAGCGAAAAATGGATAAAGAAGTTGTGGTACTTAGGCACAATGGAATATCACTCAGCCATGAAATCAATGTCATAAGGCTAGTAGCAGCAGGATGAGTGGATTTAGGTACGATGACTCTCAGTGAAATAAGTCACAGAGAAAAAGACACTTATCCTAAGATATCACTTATAGAGGGAATGTCAAAGTCGCTACACTTGAACTGAATTACAAAACAGAACAGAGTCACACATTTAGAAAACACACTATGGCTGCTTAACGGGAAAGGTGAGGTGGGGTGATGCATAAAACAAGGGTTTGAAATTAGCTCAGATACCGTTCCACAAGCCAAATATGTAATAGACAAGACCTACTCCCTGCTCAGTGAACTGGACTCAACAGCCCCTATTCACCGCCCAAGAATATATCTGACTAGTAAGAGTCTTAAAACCTATGTATTGATCTCTCTCTGGAAGTGCATCAAGAGGGTGTAAAGCGGCATAAACACAGCAGTGAAAAGCAGCTAAACCCCATTATAAAAATAGATTACTTAAAAAAAACCCCATAAAACAAAGACAGTGAAAGAGAGAGAAATTCTTACAAAATCCGTTCAGGGGCTCTGATGCAATCTGGATTGACCATATCTAGACCCACAGCTGGATGAGACATGAGGCTGGACACTCTTGGGGCTGAGAGGATTGGTGAGCTTGGGTGAGCAAACGCAGACCCTTTAAAGTCCTACTGCGTGGTACCCATGCCGTGGGTCCCAAATCTCCAGGTTCAAGGGCATCTTCCTACATCGAAAACATGCGTGGGAAACCCAGAAGATGGTACACCGTGTGATCGGGAAAGGGTTCTCAAACGCACCTCATTTCTCCTCTCTTTGTGCTCGCGTTCGCCATTCCAGCCGCTCTACTAACAATCTCCCTACTTGGAGAATCTGCACCTTTAACCTCCTGTTTCGGACAGGTCGCAATTTGGCCTGAGGATGAACGGGAAGACGGGGAACCAATGAGAGACTAGCTCTAGGTGTTGGGACAGGCACAGGTCACTCTATTTTCCCATCAGGAAGAAGAATGAACCACAGGCTCAGCCTGCCCCCCGGAACCAGAATACGGCCTGAAGCAATCCTGCGCTTTGGCGGCCAGCTCCCAAAAAAGCGAGTTGACAAATGGAGCTCAGGGGCACTGCAACTCACAAACCTGCAGAGTTATAAATGATAACTCTCGTCCACAAATATATTGAGGGAAGGCAACGAAGAGGATGTGAAAGCAAGGCAGAATTGCAGGAAACAGGTTTCAGGAGGCAGAGTCGGCTCGCCTTGAAAGCACATGAAAAGCGGCAAAGCGTTGACAATGATGCCCTTGGCCAAAAAGGGCGTATGCGTTTTTTCCTGAATATATTCAGGAAAAAACGCATACGCCCTTTTTGGCCAACCAGGCAAGCCGGAAAGGCAAATCAGCGCTACAAAGAAGTCTCGCTTGCCATCGGTCAAAAGGGCCATGCTGAAAAAAGTGTAAAAACCAGAAATGCAGGACAGGCCATGGAGACATGGGAGCCTTGCTACGCTGATGGGCGGGCTGTAAATTGCCAGCAGCCACTCTGGAGAAGTGTACGGTGTGTCCTGAAACATGTAATAAGCACAGCTTAGAGAGCATAGGGCACTTCCACTCATGGGCGTATAAATCGGGAAACCTAAAAATCAACAAGACACAGGCACCCCAAAGTTTAGGGCTGCTCTGTTTCCAAGAACCTCCACTTCGGTACACCTTCAATATCCCAGGAAAGCGAAAAATGGATAAAGAAGTTGTGGTACTTAGGCACAATGGAATATCACTCAGCCATGAAATCAATGTCATAAGGCTAGTAGCAGCAGGATGAGTGGATTTATGTACGATGACTCTCAGTGAAATAAGTCACAGAGAAAAAGACACTTATCCTAAGATATCACTTATAGAGGGAATGTCAAAATCGCTACACTTGAACTGAATTACAAAACAGAACAGAGTCACACATTTAGAAAACACACTATGGCTGCTTAACGGGAAAGGTGAGGTGGGGTGATGCATAAAACAAGGTTTGAAATTAGCTCAGATACCGTTCCACAAGCCAAATATGTAATAGACAAGACCTACTCCCTGCTCAGTGAACTGGACTCAACAGCCCCTATTCACCGCCCAAGAATATATCTGACTAGTAAGAGTCTTAAAACCTATGTATTGATCTCTCTCTGGAAGTGCATCAAGAGGGTGTAAAGCGGCATAAACACAGCAGTGAAAAGCAGCTAAACCCCATTATAAAAATAGATTACTTAAAAAAAAACCCATAAAACAAAGACAGTGAAAGAGAGAGAAATTCTTACAAAATCCGTTCAGGGGCTCTGATGCAACCTGGATTGACCATATCTAGACCCACAGCTGGATGAGACATGAGGCTGGACACTCTTGGGGCTGAGAGGATTGGTGAGCTTGGGTGAGCAAACGCAGACCCTTTAAAGTCCTACTGCGTGGTACCCATGCCGTGGGTCCCAAATCTCCAGGTTCAAGGGCATCTTCCTACATCGAAAACATGCGTGGGAAACCCAGAAGATGGTACACCGTGTGATCGGGAAAGGGTTCTCAAACGCACCTCATTTCTGCTCTCCTTGTGCTCGGGTTCGCCATTCCAGCCGCTCTACTAACAATCTCCCTACTTGGAGAATCTGCACCTTTAACCTCCTGTTTCGGACAGGTCGCAATTTGGCCTGAGGATGAACGGGAAGACGGGGAACCAATGAGAGACTAGCTCTAGGTGTTGGGACAGGCACAGGTCACTCTATTTTCCCATCAGGAAGAAGAATGAACCACAGGCTCAGCCTGCCCCCCGGAACCAGAATACGGCCTGAAGCAATCCTGCGCTTTGGCGTCCAACTCCCAAAAAAGCGAGTTGACAAATGGAGCTCAAGGGCACTGCAATTCACAAACCTGCAGAGTTATAAATGATAACTCTCGTCCACAAATATATTGAGGGAAGGCAACGAAGAGGATTTGAAAGCAAGGCAGAATTGCAGGAAACAGGTTTCAGGAGGCAGAGTCGACTCGCCTTGAAAGCACATGAAAAGCGGCAAAGCGTTGACAATGATGCCCTTGGCCAAAAAGGGCGTATGCGTTTTTTCCTGAATATATTCAGGAAAAAACGCATACGCCCTTTTTGGCCAACCAGGCAAGCCCGAAAGGCAAATCAGCGCTACAAAGAAGTCTCGCTTGCCATCGGTCAAAAGGGCCATGCTGAAAAAAAGTGTAAAAACCAGAAATGCAGGACAGGCCATGGAGACATGGGAGCCTTGCTACGCTGATGGGCGGGCTGTAAATTGCCAGCAGCCACTCTGGAGAAGTGTACGGTGTGTCCTGAAACATGTAATAAGCACAGCTTAGAGAGCATAGGGCACTTCCACTCATGGGCGTATAAATCGGGAAACCTAAAAATCAACAAGACACAGGCACCCCAAAGTTTAGGGCTGCTCTGTTTCCAAGAACCTCCACTTCGGTACACCTTCAATATCCCAGGAAAGCGAAAAATGGATAAAGAAGTTGTGGTACTTAGGCACAATGGAATATCACTCAGCCATGAAATCAATGTCATAAGGCTAGTAGCAGCAGGATGAGTGGATTTAGGTACGATGACTCTCAGTGAAATAAGTCACAGAGAAAAAGACACTTATCCTAAGATATCACTTATAGAGGGAATGTCAAAGTCGCTACACTTGAACTGAATTACAAAACAGAACAGAGTCACACATTTAGAAAACACACTATGGCTGCTTAACGGGAAAGGTGAGGTGGGGTGATGCATAAAACAAGGGTTTGAAATTAGCTCAGATACCGTTCCACAAGCCAAATATGTAATAGACAAGACCTACTCCCTGCTCAGTGAACTGGACTCAACAGCCCCTATTCACCGCCCAAGAATATATCTGACTAGTAAGAGTCTTAAAACCTATGTATTGATCTCTCTCTGGAAGTGCATCAAGAGGGTGTAAAGCGGCATAAACACAGCAGTGAAAAGCAGCTAAACCCCATTATAAAAATAGATTACTTAAAAAAAACCCCATAAAACAAAGACAGTGAAAGAGAGAGAAATTCTTACAAAATCCGTTCAGGGGCTCTGATGCAACCTGGATTGACCATATCTAGACCCACAGCTGGATGAGACATGAGGCTGGACACTCTTGGGGCTGAGAGGATTGGTGAGCTTGGGTGAGCAAACGCAGACCCTTTAAAGTCCTACTGCGTGGTACCCATGCCGTGGGTCCCAAATCTCCAGGTTCAAGGGCATCTTCCTACATCGAAAACATGCGTGGGAAACCCAGAAGATGGTACACCGTGTGATCGGGAAAGGGTTCTCAAACGCACCTCATTTCTCCTCTCCTTGTGCTCGGGTTCGCCATTCCAGCCGCTCTACTAACAATCTCCCTACTTGGAGAATCTGCACCTTTAACCTCCTGTTTCGGACAGGTCGCAATTTGGCCTGAGGATGAACGGGAAGACGGGGAACCAATGAGAGACTAGCTCTAGGTGTTGGGACAGGCACAGGTCACTCTATTTTCCCATCAGGAAGAAGAATGAACCACAGGCTCAGCCTGCCCCCCGGAACCAGAATACGGCCTGAAGCAATCCTGCGCTTTGGCGGCCAGCTCCCAAAAAAGCGAGTTGACAAATGGAGCTCAGGGGCACTGCAACTCACAAACCTGCAGAGTTATAAATGATAACTCTCGTCCACAAATATATTGAGGGAAGGCAACGAAGAGGATGTGAAAGCAAGGCAGAATTGCAGGAAACAGGTTTCAGGAGGCAGAGTCGACTCGCCTTGAAAGCACATGAAAAGCGGCAAAGCGTTGACAATGATGCCCTTGGCCAAAAAGTGCGTATGCGTTTTTTCCTGAATATATTCAGGAAAAAACGCATACGCCCTTTTTGGCCAACCAGGCAAGCCCGAAAGGCAAATCAGTGCTACAAAGAAGTCTCGCTTGCCATCGGTCAAAAGGGCCATGCTGAAAAAAGTGTAAAAACCAGAAATGCAGGACAGGCCATGGAGACATGGGAGCCTTGCTACGCTGATGGGCGGGCTGTAAATTGCCAGCAGCCACTCTGGAGAAGTGTACGGTGTGTCCTGAAACATGTAATAAGCACAGCTTAGAGAGCATAGGGCACTTCCACTCATGGGCGTATAAATCGGGAATCCTAAAAATCAACAAGACACAGGCACCCCAAAGTTTAGGGCTGCTCTGTTTCCAAGAACCTCCACTTTGGTACACCTTCAATATCCCAGGAAAGCGAAAAATGGATAAAGAAGTTGTGGTACTTAGGCACAATGGAATATCACTCAGCCATGAAATCAATGTCATAAGGCTAGTAGCAGCAGGATGAGTGGATTTAGGTACGATGACTCTCAGTGAAATAAGTCACAGAGAAAAAGACACTTATCCTAAGATATCACTTATAGAGGGAATGTCAAAATCGCTACACTTGAACTGAATTACAAAACAGAACAGAGTCACACATTTAGAAAACACACTATGGCTGCTTAACGGGAAAGGTGAGGTGGGGTGATGCATAAAACAAGGGTTTGAAATTAGCTCAGATACCGTTCCACAAGCCAAATATGTAATAGACAAGACCTACTCCCTGCTCAGTGAACTGGACTCAACAGCCCCTATTCACCGCCCAAGAATATATCTGACTAGTAAGAGTCTTAAAACCTATGTATTGATCTCTCTCTGGAAGTGCATCAAGAGGGTGTAAAGCGGCATAAACACAGCAGTGAAAAGCAGCTAAACCCCATTATAAAAATAGATTACTTAAAAAAAACCCCATAAAACAAAGACAGTGAAAGAGAGAGAAATTCTTACAAAATCCGTTCAGGGGCTCTGATGCAACCTGGATTGACCATATCTAGACCCACAGCTGGATGAGACATGAGGCTGGACACTCTTGGGGCTGAGAGGATTGGTGAGCTTGGGTGAGCAAACGCAGACCCTTTAAAGTCCTACTGCGTGGTACCCATGCCGTGGGTCCCAAGTCTCCAGGTTCAAGGGCATCTTCCTACATCGAAAACATGCGTGGGAAACCCAGAAGATGGTACACCGTGTGATCGGGAAAGGGTTCTCAAACGCACCTCATTTCTCCTCTCCTTGTGCTCGCGTTCGCCATTCCAGCCGCTCTACTAACAATCTCCCTACTTGGAGAATCTGCACCTTTAACCTCCTGTTTCGGACAGGTCGCAATTTGGCCTGAGGATGAACGGGAAGACGGGGAACCAATGAGAGACTAGCTCTAGGTGTTGGGACAGGCACAGGTCACTCTATTTTCCCATCAGGAAGAAGAATGAACCACAGGCTCAGCCTGCCCCCCGGAACCAGAATACGGCCTGAAGCAATCCTGCGCTTTGGCGGCCAGCTCCCAAAAAAGCGAGTTGACAAATGGAGCTCAACGGCACTGCAATTCACAAACCTGCAGAGTTATAAATGATAACTCTCGTCCACAAATATATTGAGGGAAGGCAACGAAGAGGATTTGAAAGCAAGGCAGAATTGCAGGAAACAGGTTTCAGGAGGCAGAGTCGACTCGCCTTGAAAGCACATGAAAAGCGGCAAAGCGTTGACAATGATGCCCTTGGCCAAAAAGGGCGTATGCGTTTTTTCCTGAATATATTCAGGAAAAAACGCATACGCCCTTTTTGGCCAACCAGGCAAGCCGGAAAGGCAAATCAGCGCTACAAAGAAGTCTCGCTTGCCATCGGTCAAAAGGGCCATGCTGAAAAAAAGTGTAAAAACCAGAAATGCAGGACAGGCCATGGAGACATGGGAGCCTTGCTACGCTGATGGGCGGGCTGTAAATTGCCAGCAGCCACTCTGGAGAAGTGTACGGTGTGTCCTGAAACATGTAATAAGCACAGCTTAGAGAGCATAGGGCACTTCCACTCATGGGCGTATAAATCGGGAAACCTAAAAATCAACAAGACACAGGCACCCCAAAGTTTAGGGCTGCTCTGTTTCCAAGAACCTCCACTTTGGTACACCTTCAATATCCCAGGAAAGCGAAAAATGGATAAAGAAGTTGTGGTACTTAGGCACAATGGAATATCACTCAGCCATGAAATCAATGTCATAAGGCTAGTAGCAGCAGGATGAGTGGATTTAGGTACGATGACTCTCAGTGAAATAAGTCACAGAGAAAAAGACACTTATCCTAAGATATCACTTATAGAGGGAATGTCAAAATCGCTACACTTGAACTGAATTACAAAACAGAACAGAGTCACACATTTAGAAAACACACTATGGCTGCTTAACGGGAAAGGTGAGGTGGGGTGATGCATAAAACAAGGGTTTGAAATTAGCTCAGATACCGTTCCACAAGCCAAATATGTAATAGACAAGACCTACTCCCTGCTCAGTGAACTGGACTCAACAGCCCCTATTCACCGCCCAAGAATATATCTGACTAGTAAGAGTCTTAAAACCTATGTATTGATCTCTCTCTGGAAGTGCATCAAGAGGGTGTAAAGCGGCATAAACACAGCAGTGAAAAGCAGCTAAACCCCATTATAAAAATAGATTACTTAAAAAAAACCCCATAAAACAAAGACAGTGAAAGAGAGAGAAATTCTTACAAAATCCGTTCAGGGGCTCTGATGCAACCTGGATTGACCATATCTAGACCCACAGCTGGATGAGACATGAGGCTGGACACTCTTGGGGCTGAGAGGATTGGTGAGCTTGGGTGAGCAAACGCAGACCCTTTAAAGTCCTACTGCGTGGTACCCATGCCGTGGGTCCCAAATCTCCAGGTTCAAGGGCATCTTCCTACATCGAAAACATGCGTGGGAAACCCAGAAGATGGTACACCGTGTGATCGGGAAAGGGTTCTCAAACGCACCTCATTTCTCCTCTCCTTGTGCTCGCGTTCGCCATTCCAGCCGCTCTACTAACAATCTCCCTACTTGGAGAATCTGCACCTTTAACCTCCTGTTTCGGACAGGTCGCAATTTGGCCTGAGGATGAACGGGAAGACGGGGAACCAATGAGAGACTAGCTCTAGGTGTTGGGACAGGCACAGGTCACTCTATTTTCCCATCAGGAAGAAGAATGAACCACAGGCTCAGCCTGCCCCCCGGAACCAGAATACGGCCTGAAGCAATCCTGCGCTTTGGCGGCCAGCTCCCAAAAAAGCGAGTTGACAAATGGAGCTCAGGGGCACTGCAACTCACAAACCTGCAGAGTTATAAATGATAACTCTCGTCCACAAATATATTGAGGGAAGGCAACGAAGAGGATGTGAAAGCAAGGCAGAATTGCAGGAAACAGGTTTCAGGAGGCAGAGTCGGCTCGCCTTGAAAGCACATGAAAAGCGGCAAAGCGTTGACAATGATGCCCTTGGCCAAAAAGGGCGTATGCGTTTTTTCCTGAATATATTCAGGAAAAAACGCATACGCCGTTTTTGGCCAACCAGGCAAGCCGGAAAGGCAAATCAGCGCTACAAAGAAGTCTCGCTTGCCATCGGTCAAAAGGGCCATGCTGAAAAAAGTGTAAAAACCAGAAATGCAGGACAGGCCATGGAGACATGGGAGCCTTGCTACGCTGATGGGCGGGCTGTAAATTGCCAGCAGCCACTCTGGAGAAGTGTACGGTGTGTCCTGAAACATGTAATAAGCACAGCTTAGAGAGCATAGGGCACTTCCACTCATGGGCGTATAAATCGGGAAACCTAAAAATCAACAAGACACAGGCACCCCAAAGTTTAGGGCTGCTCTGTTTCCAAGAACCTCCACTTCGGTACACCTTCAATATCCCAGGAAAGCGAAAAATGGATAAAGAAGTTGTGGTACTTAGGCACAATGGAATATCACTCAGCCATGAAATCAATGTCATAAGGCTAGTAGCAGCAGGATGAGTGGATTTATGTACGATGACTCTCAGTGAAATAAGTCACAGAGAAAAAGACACTTATCCTAAGATATCACTTATAGAGGGAATGTCAAAATCGCTACACTTGAACTGAATTACAAAACAGAACAGAGTCACACATTTAGAAAACACACTATGGCTGCTTAACGGGAAAGGTGAGGTGGGGTGATGCATAAAACAAGGGTTTGAAATTAGCTCAGATACCGTTCCACAAGCCAAATATGTAATAGACAAGACCTACTCCCTGCTCAGTGAACTGGACTCAACAGCCCCTATTCACCGCCCAAGAATATATCTGACTAGTAAGAGTCTTAAAACCTATGTATTGATCTCTCTCTGGAAGTGCATCAAGAGGGTGTAAAGCGGCATAAACACAGCAGTGAAAAGCAGCTAAACCCCATTATAAAAATAGATTACTTAAAAAAAAACCCATAAAACAAAGACAGTGAAAGAGAGAGAAATTCTTACAAAATCCGTTCAGGGGCTCTGATGCAACCTGGATTGACCATATCTAGACCCACAGCTGGATGAGACATGAGGCTGGACACTCTTGGGGCTGAGAGGATTGGTGAGCTTGGGTGAGCAAACGCAGACCCTTTAAAGTCCTACTGCGTGGTACCCATGCCGTGGGTCCCAAATCTCCAGGTTCAAGGGCATCTTCCTACATCGAAAACATGCGTGGGAAACCCAGAAGATGGTACACCGTGTGATCGGGAAAGGGTTCTCAAACGCACCTCATTTCTGCTCTCCTTGTGCTCGGGTTCGCCATTCCAGCCGCTCTACTAACAATCTCCCTACTTGGAGAATCTGCACCTTTAACCTCCTGTTTCGGACAGGTCGCAATTTGGCCTGAGGATGAACGGGAAGACGGGGAACCAATGAGAGACTAGCTCTAGGTGTTGGGACAGGCACAGGTCACTCTATTTTCCCATCAGGAAGAAGAATGAACCACAGGCTCAGCCTGCCCCCCGGAACCAGAATACGGCCTGAAGCAATCCTGCGCTTTGGCGTCCAACTCCCAAAAAAGCGAGTTGACAAATGGAGCTCAAGGGCACTGCAATTCACAAACCTGCAGAGTTATAAATGATAACTCTCGTCCACAAATATATTGAGGGAAGGCAACGAAGAGGATTTGAAAGCAAGGCAGAATTGCAGGAAACAGGTTTCAGGAGGCAGAGTCGACTCGCCTTGAAAGCACATGAAAAGCGGCAAAGCGTTGACAATGATGCCCTTGGCCAAAAAGGGCGTATGCGTTTTTTCCTGAATATATTCAGGAAAAAACGCATACGCCCTTTTTGGCCAACCAGGCAAGCCCGAAAGGCAAATCAGCGCTACAAAGAAGTCTCGCTTGCCATCGGTCAAAAGGGCCATGCTGAAAAAAAGTGTAAAAACCAGAAATGCAGGACAGGCCATGGAGACATGGGAGCCTTGCTACGCTGATGGGCGGGCTGTAAATTGCCAGCAGCCACTCTGGAGAAGTGTACGGTGTGTCCTGAAACATGTAATAAGCACAGCTTAGAGAGCATAGGGCACTTCCACTCATGGGCGTATAAATCGGGAAACCTAAAAATCAACAAGACACAGGCACCCCAAAGTTTAGGGCTGCTCTGTTTCCAAGAACCTCCACTTCGGTACACCTTCAATATCCCAGGAAAGCGAAAAATGGATAAAGAAGTTGTGGTACTTAGGCACAATGGAATATCACTCAGCCATGAAATCAATGTCATAAGGCTAGTAGCAGCAGGATGAGTGGATTTAGGTACGATGACTCTCAGTGAAATAAGTCACAGAGAAAAAGACACTTATCCTAAGATATCACTTATAGAGGGAATGTCAAAGTCGCTACACTTGAACTGAATTACAAAACAGAACAGAGTCACACATTTAGAAAACACACTATGGCTGCTTAACGGGAAAGGTGAGGTGGGGTGATGCATAAAACAAGGGTTTGAAATTAGCTCAGATACCGTTCCACAAGCCAAATATGTAATAGACAAGACCTACTCCCTGCTCAGTGAACTGGACTCAACAGCCCCTATTCACCGCCCAAGAATATATCTGACTAGTAAGAGTCTTAAAACCTATGTATTGATCTCTCTCTGGAAGTGCATCAAGAGGGTGTAAAGCGGCATAAACACAGCAGTGAAAAGCAGCTAAACCCCATTATAAAAATAGATTACTTAAAAAAAACCCCATAAAACAAAGACAGTGAAAGAGAGAGAAATTCTTACAAAATCCGTTCAGGGGCTCTGATGCAATCTGGATTGACCATATCTAGACCCACAGCTGGATGAGACATGAGGCTGGACACTCTTGGGGCTGAGAGGATTGGTGAGCTTGGGTGAGCAAACGCAGACCCTTTAAAGTCCTACTGCGTGGTACCCATGCCGTGGGTCCCAAATCTCCAGGTTCAAGGGCATCTTCCTACATCGAAAACATGCGTGGGAAACCCAGAAGATGGTACACCGTGTGATCGGGAAAGGGTTCTCAAACGCACCTCATTTCTCCTCTCTTTGTGCTCGCGTTCGCCATTCCAGCCGCTCTACTAACAATCTCCCTACTTGGAGAATCTGCACCTTTAACCTCCTGTTTCGGACAGGTCGCAATTTGGCCTGAGGATGAACGGGAAGACGGGGAACCAATGAGAGACTAGCTCTAGGTGTTGGGACAGGCACAGGTCACTCTATTTTCCCATCAGGAAGAAGAATGAACCACAGGCTCAGCCTGCCCCCCGGAACCAGAATACGGCCTGAAGCAATCCTGCGCTTTGGCGGCCAGCTCCCAAAAAAGCGAGTTGACAAATGGAGCTCAGGGGCACTGCAACTCACAAACCTGCAGAGTTATAAATGATAACTCTCGTCCACAAATATATTGAGGGAAGGCAACGAAGAGGATGTGAAAGCAAGGCAGAATTGCAGGAAACAGGTTTCAGGAGGCAGAGTCGGCTCGCCTTGAAAGCACATGAAAAGCGGCAAAGCGTTGACAATGATGCCCTTGGCCAAAAAGGGCGTATGCGTTTTTTCCTGAATATATTCAGGAAAAAACGCATACGCCCTTTTTGGCCAACCAGGCAAGCCGGAAAGGCAAATCAGCGCTACAAAGAAGTCTCGCTTGCCATCGGTCAAAAGGGCCATGCTGAAAAAAGTGTAAAAACCAGAAATGCAGGACAGGCCATGGAGACATGGGAGCCTTGCTACGCTGATGGGCGGGCTGTAAATTGCCAGCAGCCACTCTGGAGAAGTGTACGGTGTGTCCTGAAACATGTAATAAGCACAGCTTAGAGAGCATAGGGCACTTCCACTCATGGGCGTATAAATCGGGAAACCTAAAAATCAACAAGACACAGGCACCCCAAAGTTTAGGGCTGCTCTGTTTCCAAGAACCTCCACTTCGGTACACCTTCAATATCCCAGGAAAGCGAAAAATGGATAAAGAAGTTGTGGTACTTAGGCACAATGGAATATCACTCAGCCATGAAATCAATGTCATAAGGCTAGTAGCAGCAGGATGAGTGGATTTATGTACGATGACTCTCAGTGAAATAAGTCACAGAGAAAAAGACACTTATCCTAAGATATCACTTATAGAGGGAATGTCAAAATCGCTACACTTGAACTGAATTACAAAACAGAACAGAGTCACACATTTAGAAAACACACTATGGCTGCTTAACGGGAAAGGTGAGGTGGGGTGATGCATAAAACAAGGGTTTGAAATTAGCTCAGATACCGTTCCACAAGCCAAATATGTAATAGACAAGACCTACTCCCTGCTCAGTGAACTGGACTCAACAGCCCCTATTCACCGCCCAAGAATATATCTGACTAGTAAGAGTCTTAAAACCTATGTATTGATCTCTCTCTGGAAGTGCATCAAGAGGGTGTAAAGCGGCATAAACACAGCAGTGAAAAGCAGCTAAACCCCATTATAAAAATAGATTACTTAAAAAAAAACCCATAAAACAAAGACAGTGAAAGAGAGAGAAATTCTTACAAAATCCGTTCAGGGGCTCTGATGCAACCTGGATTGACCATATCTAGACCCACAGCTGGATGAGACATGAGGCTGGACACTCTTGGGGCTGAGAGGATTGGTGAGCTTGGGTGAGCAAACGCAGACCCTTTAAAGTCCTACTGCGTGGTACCCATGCCGTGGGTCCCAAATCTCCAGGTTCAAGGGCATCTTCCTACATCGAAAACATGCGTGGGAAACCCAGAAGATGGTACACCGTGTGATCGGGAAAGGGTTCTCAAACGCACCTCATTTCTGCTCTCCTTGTGCTCGGGTTCGCCATTCCAGCCGCTCTACTAACAATCTCCCTACTTGGAGAATCTGCACCTTTAACCTCCTGTTTCGGACAGGTCGCAATTTGGCCTGAGGATGAACGGGAAGACGGGGAACCAATGAGAGACTAGCTCTAGGTGTTGGGACAGGCACAGGTCACTCTATTTTCCCATCAGGAAGAAGAATGAACCACAGGCTCAGCCTGCCCCCCGGAACCAGAATACGGCCTGAAGCAATCCTGCGCTTTGGCGTCCAACTCCCAAAAAAGCGAGTTGACAAATGGAGCTCAAGGGCACTGCAATTCACAAACCTGCAGAGTTATAAATGATAACTCTCGTCCACAAATATATTGAGGGAAGGCAACGAAGAGGATTTGAAAGCAAGGCAGAATTGCAGGAAACAGGTTTCAGGAGGCAGAGTCGACTCGCCTTGAAAGCACATGAAAAGCGGCAAAGCGTTGACAATGATGCCCTTGGCCAAAAAGGGCGTATGCGTTTTTTCCTGAATATATTCAGGAAAAAACGCATACGCCCTTTTTGGCCAACCAGGCAAGCCCGAAAGGCAAATCAGCGCTACAAAGAAGTCTCGCTTGCCATCGGTCAAAAGGGCCATGCTGAAAAAAAGTGTAAAAACCAGAAATGCAGGACAGGCCATGGAGACATGGGAGCCTTGCTACGCTGATGGGCGGGCTGTAAATTGCCAGCAGCCACTCTGGAGAAGTGTACGGTGTGTCCTGAAACATGTAATAAGCACAGCTTAGAGAGCATAGGGCACTTCCACTCATGGGCGTATAAATCGGGAAACCTAAAAATCAACAAGACACAGGCACCCCAAAGTTTAGGGCTGCTCTGTTTCCAAGAACCTCCACTTCGGTACACCTTCAATATCCCAGGAAAGCGAAAAATGGATAAAGAAGTTGTGGTACTTAGGCACAATGGAATATCACTCAGCCATGAAATCAATGTCATAAGGCTAGTAGCAGCAGGATGAGTGGATTTAGGTACGATGACTCTCAGTGAAATAAGTCACAGAGAAAAAGACACTTATCCTAAGATATCACTTATAGAGGGAATGTCAAAGTCGCTACACTTGAACTGAATTACAAAACAGAACAGAGTCACACATTTAGAAAACACACTATGGCTGCTTAACGGGAAAGGTGAGGTGGGGTGATGCATAAAACAAGGGTTTGAAATTAGCTCAGATACCGTTCCACAAGCCAAATATGTAATAGACAAGACCTACTCCCTGCTCAGTGAACTGGACTCAACAGCCCCTATTCACCGCCCAAGAATATATCTGACTAGTAAGAGTCTTAAAACCTATGTATTGATCTCTCTCTGGAAGTGCATCAAGAGGGTGTAAAGCGGCATAAACACAGCAGTGAAAAGCAGCTAAACCCCATTATAAAAATAGATTACTTAAAAAAAACCCCATAAAACAAAGACAGTGAAAGAGAGAGAAATTCTTACAAAATCCGTTCAGGGGCTCTGATGCAACCTGGATTGACCATATCTAGACCCACAGCTGGATGAGACATGAGGCTGGACACTCTTGGGGCTGAGAGGATTGGTGAGCTTGGGTGAGCAAACGCAGACCCTTTAAAGTCCTACTGCGTGGTACCCATGCCGTGGGTCCCAAATCTCCAGGTTCAAGGGCATCTTCCTACATCGAAAACATGCGTGGGAAACCCAGAAGATGGTACACCGTGTGATCGGGAAAGGGTTCTCAAACGCACCTCATTTCTCCTCTCCTTGTGCTCGGGTTCGCCATTCCAGCCGCTCTACTAACAATCTCCCTACTTGGAGAATCTGCACCTTTAACCTCCTGTTTCGGACAGGTCGCAATTTGGCCTGAGGATGAACGGGAAGACGGGGAACCAATGAGAGACTAGCTCTAGGTGTTGGGACAGGCACAGGTCACTCTATTTTCCCATCAGGAAGAAGAATGAACCACAGGCTCAGCCTGCCCCCCGGAACCAGAATACGGCCTGAAGCAATCCTGCGCTTTGGCGGCCAGCTCCCAAAAAAGCGAGTTGACAAATGGAGCTCAGGGGCACTGCAACTCACAAACCTGCAGAGTTATAAATGATAACTCTCGTCCACAAATATATTGAGGGAAGGCAACGAAGAGGATGTGAAAGCAAGGCAGAATTGCAGGAAACAGGTTTCAGGAGGCAGAGTCGACTCGCCTTGAAAGCACATGAAAAGCGGCAAAGCGTTGACAATGATGCCCTTGGCCAAAAAGGGCGTATGCGT
Organism: Eubalaena glacialis; assembly: GCF_028564815.1. Lineage (NCBI taxonomy): Eukaryota > Metazoa > Chordata > Mammalia > Artiodactyla > Balaenidae > Eubalaena > Eubalaena glacialis. The sequence continues at coordinate 121,888,537 of NC_083722.1, forward strand.
TTTTTCCTGAATATATTCAGGAAAAAACGCATACGCCCTTTTTGGCCAACCAGGCAAGCCCGAAAGGCAAATCAGTGCTACAAAGAAGTCTCGCTTGCCATCGGTCAAAAGGGCCATGCTGAAAAAAGTGTAAAAACCAGAAATGCAGGACAGGCCATGGAGACATGGGAGCCTTGCTACGCTGATGGGCGGGCTGTAAATTGCCAGCAGCCACTCTGGAGAAGTGTACGGTGTGTCCTGAAACATGTAATAAGCACAGCTTAGAGAGCATAGGGCACTTCCACTCATGGGCGTATAAATCGGGAATCCTAAAAATCAACAAGACACAGGCACCCCAAAGTTTAGGGCTGCTCTGTTTCCAAGAACCTCCACTTTGGTACACCTTCAATATCCCAGGAAAGCGAAAAATGGATAAAGAAGTTGTGGTACTTAGGCACAATGGAATATCACTCAGCCATGAAATCAATGTCATAAGGCTAGTAGCAGCAGGATGAGTGGATTTAGGTACGATGACTCTCAGTGAAATAAGTCACAGAGAAAAAGACACTTATCCTAAGATATCACTTATAGAGGGAATGTCAAAATCGCTACACTTGAACTGAATTACAAAACAGAACAGAGTCACACATTTAGAAAACACACTATGGCTGCTTAACGGGAAAGGTGAGGTGGGGTGATGCATAAAACAAGGGTTTGAAATTAGCTCAGATACCGTTCCACAAGCCAAATATGTAATAGACAAGACCTACTCCCTGCTCAGTGAACTGGACTCAACAGCCCCTATTCACCGCCCAAGAATATATCTGACTAGTAAGAGTCTTAAAACCTATGTATTGATCTCTCTCTGGAAGTGCATCAAGAGGGTGTAAAGCGGCATAAACACAGCAGTGAAAAGCAGCTAAACCCCATTATAAAAATAGATTACTTAAAAAAAACCCCATAAAACAAAGACAGTGAAAGAGAGAGAAATTCTTACAAAATCCGTTCAGGGGCTCTGATGCAACCTGGATTGACCATATCTAGACCCACAGCTGGATGAGACATGAGGCTGGACACTCTTGGGGCTGAGAGGATTGGTGAGCTTGGGTGAGCAAACGCAGACCCTTTAAAGTCCTACTGCGTGGTACCCATGCCGTGGGTCCCAAATCTCCAGGTTCAAGGGCATCTTCCTACATCGAAAACATGCGTGGGAAACCCAGAAGATGGTACACCGTGTGATCGGGAAAGGTTTCTCAAACGCACCTCATTTCTCCTCTCCTTGTGCTCGGGTTCGCCATTCCAGCCGCTCTACTAACAATCTCCCTACTTGGAGAATCAGCACCTTTAACCTCCTGTTTCGGACAGGTCGCAATTTGGCCTGAGGATGAACGGGAAGAGGGGGAACCAATGAGAGACTAGCTCTAGGTGTTGGGACAGGCACAGGTCACTCTATTTTCCCATCAGGAAGAAGAATGAACCACAGTCTCAGCCTGCCCCCCGGAACCAGTATACGGCCTGAAGCAATCCTGCGCTTTGGCGGCCAGCTCCCAAAAAAGCGAGTTGACAAATGGAGCTCAGGGGCACTGCAACTCACAAACCTGCAGAGTTATAAATGATAACTCTCGTCCACAAATATATTGAGGGAAGGCAACGAGGAGGATTTGAAAGCAAGGCAGAATTGCAGGAAACAGGTTTCAGGAGGCAGACTCGACTCGCCTTGAAAGCACATGAAAATGAATATATTCAGGAAAAAACGCATACGCCCTTTTTGGCCAACCAGGCAAGCCGGAAAGGCAAATCAGCGCTACAAAGAAGTCTCGCTTGCCATCGGTCAAAAGGGCCATGCTGAAAAAAGTGTAAAAACCAGAAATGCAGGACAGGCCATGGAGACATGGGAGCCTTGCTACGCTGATGGGCGGGCTGTAAATTGCCAACAGCCACTCTGGAGAAGTGTTCGGTGTGTCCTGAAACATGTAATAAGCACAGCTTAGAGAGCATAGGGCACTTCCACTCATGGGCGTATAAATCGGGAAACCTAAAAATCAACAAGACACAGGCACCCCAAAGTTTAGGGCTGCTCTGTTTCCAAGAACCTCCACTTCGGTACACCTTCAATATCCCAGGAAAGCGAAAAATGGATAAAGAAGTTGTGGTACTTAGGCACAATGGAATATCACTCAGCCATGAAATCAATGTCATAAGGCTAGTAGCAGCAGGATGAGTGGATTTAGGTACGATGACTCTCAGTGAAATAAGTCACAGAGAAAAAGACACTTATCCTAAGATATCACTTATAGAGGGAATGTCAAAATCGCTACACTTGAATGGAATTACAAAACAGAACAGAGTCACACATTTAGAAAACACACTATGGCTGCTTAACGGGAAAGGTGAGGTGGGGTGATGCATAAAACAAGGGTTTGAAATTAGCTCAGATACCGTTCCACAAGCCGAATATGTAATAGACAAGACTTACTCCCTGCTCAGTGAACTGGACTCAACAGCCCCTATTCACCGCCCAAGAATATATCTGACTAGTAAGAGTCTTAAAACCTAGGTATTGATCTCTCTCTGGAAGTGCATCAAGAGGGTGTAAAGCGGCATAAACACAGCAGTGAAAAGCAGCTAAACCCCATTATAAAAATAGATTACTTAAAAAAAAACCCCATAAAACAAAGACAGTGAAAGAGAGAGAAATTCTTACAAAATCCGTTCAGGGGCTCTGATGCAACCTGGATTGACCATATCTAGACCCACAGCTGGATGAGACATGAGGCTGGACACTCTTGGGGCTGAGAGGATTGGTGAGCTTGGGTGAGCAAACGCAGACCCTTTAAAGTCCTACTGCGTGGTACCCATGCCGTGGGTCCCAAATCTCCAGGTTCCAGGGCATCTTCCTACATCGAAAACATGCGTGGGAAACCCAGAAGATGGTACACCGTGTGATCGGGAAAGGTTTCTCAAACGCACCTCATTTCTCCTCTCCTTGTGCTCGGGTTCGCCATTCCAGCCGCTCTACTAACAATCTCCCTACTTGGAGAATCAGCACCTTTAACCTCCTGTTTCGGACAGGTCGCAATTTGGCCTGAGGATGAACGGGAAGAGGGGGAACCAATGAGAGACTAGCTCTAGGTGTTGGGACAGGCACAGGTCACTCTATTTTCCCATCAGGAAGAAGAATGAGCCACAGGCTCAGCCTGCCCCCCGGAACCAGAATAGGGCTTGAAGCAATCCTGCGCTTTGGCGGCCAGCTCCCAAAAAAGCGAGTTGACAAATGGAGCTCAGGGGCACTGCAACTCACAAACCTGCAGAGTTATAAATGATAACTCTCGTCCACAAATATATTGAGGGAAGGCAACGAGGAGGATTTGAAAGCAAGGCAGAATTGCAGGAAACAGGTTTCAGGAGGCAGACTCGACTCGCCTTGAAAGCACATGAAAATGAATATATTCAGGAAAAAACGCATACGCCCCTTTTGGCCAACCAGGCAAGCCGGAAAGGCATATCAGCGCTACAAAGAAGTCTCGCTTGCCATCGGTCAAAAGGGCCATGCTGAAAAAAGTGTAAAAACCAGAAATGCAGGACAGGCCATGGAGACATGGGAGCCTTGCTACGCTGATGGGCGGGCTGTAAATTGCCAACAGCCACTCTGGAGAAGTGTACGGTGTGTCCTGAAACATGTAATAAGCACAGCTTAGAGAGCATAGGGCACTTCCACTCATGGGCGTATAAATCGGGATACGTAAAAATCAACAAGACACAGGCACCCCAAAGTTTAGGGCTGCTCTGTTTCCAAGAACCTCCACTTCGGTACACCTTCAATATCCCAGGAAAGCGAAAAATGGATAAAGAAGTTGTGGTACTTAGGCACAATGGAATATCACTCAGCCATGAAATCAATGTCATAAGGCTAGTAGCAGCAGGATGAGTGGATTTAGGTACGATGACTCTCAGTGAAATAAGTCACAGAGAAAAAGACACTTATCCTAAGATATCACTTATAGAGGGAATGACAAAATCGCTACACTTGAACGGAATTACAAGACAGAATAGAGTCACACATTTAGAAAACACACTATGGCTGCTTAACGGGAAAGGTGAGGTGGGGTGATGCATAAGACAAGGGTTTGAAATTAGCTCAGATACCGTTCCACAAGCCGAATATGTAATAGACAAGACCTACTCCCTGCTCAGTGAACTGGACTCAACAGCCCCTATTCACCGCCCAAGAATATATCTGACTAGTAAGAGTCTTAAAACCTAGGTACTGATCTCTCTCTGGAAGTGCATCAAGAGGGTGTAAAGCGGCATAAACACAGCAGTGAAAAGCAGCTAAACCCCATTATAAAAATAGATTACTTAAAAAAACCCCATAAAACAAAGACAGTGAAAGAGAGAGAAATTCTTACAAAATCCGGTCAGGGGCTCTGATGCAACCTGGATTGACCATATCTAGACCCACAGCTGGATGAGACATGAGGCTGGACACTCTTGGGGCTGAGAGGATTGGTGAGCTTGGGTGCGCAAACGCAGACCCTTTAAAGTCCTACTGCGTGGTACCCATGCCGTGGGTCCCAAATCTCCAGGTTCAAGGGCATCTTCCTACATCGAAAACATGCGTGGGAAACCCAGAAGATGGTACACCGTGTGATCGGGAAAGGTTTCTCAAACGCACCTCATTTCTCCTCTCCTTGTGCTCGGGTTCGCCATTCCAGACGCTCTACTAACAATCTCCCTACTTGGAGAATCAGCACCTTTAACCTCCTGTTTCGGACAGGTCGCAATTTGGCCTGAGGATGAACGGGAAGAGGGGGAACCAATGAGAGACTAGCTCTAGGTGTTGGGACAGGCACAGGTCACTCTATGTTCCCATCAGGAAGAAGAATGAGCCACAGGCTCAGCCTACCCCCCGGAACCAGAATACGGCCTGAAGCAATCCTGCGCTTTGGCGGCCAGCTCCCAAAAAAGCCAGTTGACAAATGGAGCTCAGGGGCACTGCAACTCACAAACCTGCAGAGTTATAAATGATAACTCTCGTCCACAAATATATTGAGGGAAGGCAACGAGGAGGATTTGAAAGCAAGGCAGAATTGCAGGAAACAGGTTTCAGGAGGCAGAGTCGACTCGCCTTGAAAGCACATGAAAAGCGGCAAAGCGTTGACAATGATGCCCTTGGCCAAAAAGGGCGTATGCGTTTTTTCCTGAATATATTCAGGAAAAAACGCATACGCCCTTTTTGGCCAACCAGGCAAGCCCGAAAGGCAAATCAGCGCTACAAAGAAGTCTCGCTTGCCATCGGTCAAAAGGGCCATGCTGAAAAAAGTGTAAAAACCAGAAATGCAGGACAGGCCATGGAGACATGGGAGCCTTGCTACGCTGATGGGCGGGCTGTAAATTGCCAGCAGCCACTCTGGAGAAGTGTACGGTGTGTCCTGAAATATGTAATAAGCACAGGTTAGAGAGCATAGGGCACTTCCACTCATGGGCGTATAAATCGGGAAACCTAAAAATCAACAAGACACAGGCACCCCAAAGTTTAGGGCTGCTCTGTTTCCAAGAACCTCCACTTCGGTACACCTTCAATATCCCAGGAAAGCGAAAAATGGATAAAGAAGTTGTGGTACTTAGGCACAATGGAATATCACTCAGCCATGAAATCAATGTCATAAGGCTAGTAGCAGCAGGATGAGTGGATTTAGGTACGATGACTCTCAGTGAAATAAGTCACAGAGAAAAAGACACTTATCCTAAGATATCACTTATAGAGGGAATGTCAAAATCGCTACACTTGAATGGAATTACAAAACAGAACAGAGTCACACATTTAGAAAACACACTATGGCTGCTTAACGGGAAAGGTGAGGTGGGGTGATGCATAAAACAAGGGTTTGAAATTAGCTCAGATACCGTTCCACAAGCCGAATATGTAATAGACAAGACTTACTCCCTGCTCAGTGAACTGGACTCAACAGCCCCTATTCACCGCCCAAGAATATATCTGACTAGTAAGAGTCTTAAAACCTAGGTATTGATCTCTCTCTGGAAGTGCATCAAGAGGGTGTAAAGCGGCATAAACACAGCAGTGAAAAGCAGCTAAACCCCATTATAAAAATAGATTACTTAAAAAAAAACCCCATAAAACAAAGACAGTGAAAGAGAGAGAAATTCTTACAAAATCCGTTCAGGGGCTCTGATGCAACCTGGATTGACCATATCTAGACCCACAGCTGGATGAGACATGAGGCTGGACACTCTTGGGGCTGAGAGGATTGGTGAGCTTGGGTGAGCAAACGCAGACCCTTTAAAGTCCTACTGCGTGGTACCCATGCCGTGGGTCCCAAATCTCCAGGTTCCAGGGCATCTTCCTACATCGAAAACATGCGTGGGAAACCCAGAAGATGGTACACCGTGTGATCGGGAAAGGTTTCTCAAACGCACCTCATTTCTCCTCTCCTTGTGCTCGGGTTCGCCATTCCAGCCGCTCTACTAACAATCTCCCTACTTGGAGAATCAGCACCTTTAACCTCCTGTTTCGGACAGGTCGCAATTTGGCCTGAGGATGAACGGGAAGAGGGGGAACCAATGAGAGACTAGCTCTAGGTGTTGGGACAGGCACAGGTCACTCTATTTTCCCATCAGGAAGAAGAATGAGCCACAGGCTCAGCCTGCCCCCCGGAACCAGAATAGGGCTTGAAGCAATCCTGCGCTTTGGCGGCCAGCTCCCAAAAAAGCGAGTTGACAAATGGAGCTCAGGGGCACTGCAACTCACAAACCTGCAGAGTTATAAATGATAACTCTCGTCCACAAATATATTGAGGGAAGGCAACGAGGAGGATTTGAAAGCAAGGCAGAATTGCAGGAAACAGGTTTCAGGAGGCAGACTCGACTCGCCTTGAAAGCACATGAAAATGAATATATTCAGGAAAAAACGCATACGCCCCTTTTGGCCAACCAGGCAAGCCGGAAAGGCATATCAGCGCTACAAAGAAGTCTCGCTTGCCATCGGTCCAAAGGGCCATGCTGAAAAAAGTGTAAAAACCAGAAATGCAGGACAGGCCATGGAGACATGGGAGCCTTGCTACGCTGATGGGCGGGCTGTAAATTGCCAACAGCCACTCTGGAGAAGTGTACGGTGTGTCCTGAAACATGTAATAAGCACAGCTTAGAGAGCATAGGGCACTTCCACTCATGGGCGTATAAATCGGGATACCTAAAAATCAACAAGACACAGGCACCCCAAAGTTTAGGGCTGCTCTGTTTCCAAGAACCTCCACTTCGGTACACCTTCAATATCCCAGGAAAGCGAAAAATGGATAAAGAAGTTGTGGTACTTAGGCACAATGGAATATCACTCAGCCATGAAATCAATGTCATAAGGCTAGTAGCAGCAGGATGAGTGGATTTAGGTACGATGACTCTCAGTGAAATAAGTCACAGAGAAAAAGACACTTATCCTAAGATATCACTTATAGAGGGAATGACAAAATCGCTACACTTGAACGGAATTACAAGACAGAATAGAGTCACACATTTAGAAAACACACTATGGCTGCTTAACGGGAAAGGTGAGGTGGGGTGATGCATAAGACAAGGGTTTGAAATTAGCTCAGATACCGTTCCACAAGCCGAATATGTAATAGACAAGACCTACTCCCTGCTCAGTGAACTGGACTCAACAGCCCCTATTCACCGCCCAAGAATATATCTGACTAGTAAGAGTCTTAAAACCTAGGTACTGATCTCTCCCTGGAAGTGCATCAAGAGGGTGTAAAGCGGCATAAACACAGCAGTGAAAAGCAGCTAAACCCCATTATAAAAATAGATTACTTAAAAAAACCCCATAAAACAAAGACAGTGAAAGAGAGAGAAATTCTTACAAAATCCGGTCAGGGGCTCTGATGCAACCTGGATTGACCATATCTAGACCCACAGCTGGATGAGACATGAGGCTGGACACTCTTGGGGCTGAGAGGATTGGTGAGCTTGGGTGCGCAAACGCAGACCCTTTAAAGTCCTACTGCGTGGTATCCATGCCGTGGGTCCCAAATCTCCAGGTTCAAGGGCATCTTCCTACATCGAAAACATGCGTGGGAAACCCAGAAGATGGTACACCGTGTGATCGGGAAAGGTTTCTCAAACGCACCTCATTTCTCCTCTCCTTGTGCTCGGGTTCGCCATTCCAGACGCTCTACTAACAATCTCCCTACTTGGAGAATCAGCACCTTTAACCTCCTGTTTCGGACAGGTCGCAATTTGGCCTGAGGATGAACGGGAAGAGGGGGAACCAATGAGAGACTAGCTCTAGGTGTTGGGACAGGCACAGGTCACTCTATGTTCCCATCAGGAAGAAGAATGAGCCACAGGCTCAGCCTACCCCCCGGAACCAGAATACGGCCTGAAGCAATCCTGCGCTTTGGCGGCCAGCTCCCAAAAAAGCCAGTTGACAAATGGAGCTCAGGGGCACTGCAACTCACAAACCTGCAGAGTTATAAATGATAACTCTCGTCCACAAATATATTGAGGGAAGGCAACGAGGAGGATTTGAAAGCAAGGCAGAATTGCAGGAAACAGGTTTCAGGAGGCAGAGTCGACTCGCCTTGAAAGCACATGAAAAGCGGCAAAGCGTTGACAATGATGCCCTTGGCCAAAAAGGGCGTATGCGTTTTTTCCTGAATATATTCAGGAAAAAACGCATACGCCCTTTTTGGCCAACCAGGCAAGCCCGAAAGGCAAATCAGCGCTACAAAGAAGTCTCGCTTGCCATCGGTCAAAAGGGCCATGCTGAAAAAAGTGTAAAAACCAGAAATGCAGGACAGGCCATGGAGACATGGGAGCCTTGCTACGCTGATGGGCGGGCTGTAAATTGCCAGCAGCCACTCTGGAGAAGTGTACGGTGTGTCCTGAAATATGTAATAAGCACAGGTTAGAGAGCATAGGGCACTTCCACTCATGGGCGTATAAATCGGGAAACCTAAAAATCAACAAGACACAGGCACCCCAAAGTTTAGGGCTGCTCTGTTTCCAAGAACCTCCACTTCGCTACACCTTCAATATCCCAGGAAAGCGAAAAATGGATAAAGAAGTTGTGGTACTTAGGCAGAATGGAATATCACTCAGCTATGAAATCAATGTCATAAGGCTAGTAGCAGCAGGATGAGTGGATTTAGGTACGATGACTCTCAGTGAAATAAGTCACAGAGAAAAAGACACTTATCCTAAGATATCACTTATAGAGGGAATGTCAAAATCGCTACACTTGAACGGAATTACAAAACAGAACAGAGTCACACATTTAGAAAACACACTATGGCTGCTTAACGGGAAAGGTGAGGTGGGGTGATGCATAAAACAAGGGTTTGAAATTAGCTCAGATACCGTTCCACAAGCCGAATAATAATAGACAAGACCTACTCCCTGCTCAGTGAACTGGACTCAACAGCCCCTATTCACCGCCCAAGAATATATCTGACTAGTAAGAGTCTTAAAACCTAGGTATTGATCTCTCTCTGGAAGTGCATCAAGAGGGTGTAAAGCGGCATAAACACAGCAGTGAAAAGCAGCTAAACCCCATTATAAAAATAGATTACTTAAAAAAAAACCCATAAAACAAAGACAGTGAAAGAGAGAGAAATTCTTACAAAATCCGGTCAGGGGCTCTGATGCAACCTGGATTGACCATATCTAGACCCACAGCTGGATGAGACATGAGGCTGGACACTCTTGGGGCTGAGAGGATTGGTGAGCTTGGGTGAGCAAATGCAGACCCTTTAAAGTCCTACTGCGTGGTACCCATGCCGTGGGTCCCAAATCTCCAGGTTCAAGGGCATCTTCCTACATCGAAAACATGCGTGGGAAACCCAGAAGATGGTACACCGTGTGATCGGGAAAGGTTTCTCAAACGCACCTCATTTCTCCTCTCCTTGTGCTCGGGTTCGCCATTCCAGCCGCTCTACTAACAATCTCCCTACTTGGAGAATCAGCACCTTTAACCTCCTGTTTCGGACAGGTCGCAATTTGGCCTGAGGATGAACGGGAAGAGGGGGAACCAATGAGAGACTAGCTCTAGGTGTTGGGACAGGCACAGGTCACTCTATTTTCCCATCAGGAAGAAGAATGAACCACAGTCTCAGCCTGCCCCCCGGAACCAGTATACGGCCTGAAGCAATCCTGCGCTTTGGCGGCCAGCTCCCAAAAAAGCGAGTTGACAAATGGAGCTCAGGGGCACTGCAACTCACAAACCTGCAGAGTTATAAATGATAACTCTCGTCCACAAATATATTGAGGGAAGGCAACGAGGAGGATTTGAAAGCAAGGCAGAATTGCAGGAAACAGGTTTCAGGAGGCAGACTCGACTCGCCTTGAAAGCACATGAAAATGAATATATTCAGGAAAAAACGCATACGCCCTTTTTGGCCAACCAGGCAAGCCGGAAAGGCAAATCAGCGCTACAAAGAAGTCTCGCTTGCCATCGGTCAAAAGGGCCATGCTGAAAAAAGTGTAAAAACCAGAAATGCAGGACAGGCCATGGAGACATGGGAGCCTTGCTACGCTGATGGGCGGGCTGTAAATTGCCAACAGCCACTCTGGAGAAGTGTACGGTGTGTCCTGAAACATGTAGTAAGCACAGCTTAGAGAGCATAGGGCACTTCCACTCATGGGCGTATAAATCGGGAAACCTAAAAATCAACAAGACACAGGCACCCCAAAGTTTAGGGCTGCTCTGTTTCCAAGAACCTCCACTTCGGTACACCTTCAATATCCCAGGAAAGCGAAAAATGGATAAAGAAGTTGTGGTACTTAGGCACAATGGAATATCACTCAGCCATGAAATCAATGTCATAAGGCTAGTAGCAGCAGGATGAGTGGATTTAGGTACGATGACTCTCAGTGAAATAAGTCACAGAGAAAAAGACACTTATCCTAAGATATCACTTATAGAGGGAATGACAAAATCGCTACACTTGAACGGAATTACAAGACAGAACAGAGTCACACATTTAGAAAACACACTATGGCTGCTTAACGGGAAAGGTGAGGTGGGGTGATGCATAAAACAAGGGTTTGAAATTAGCTCAGATACCGTTCCACAAGCCGAATATGTAATAGACAAGACCTACTCCCTGCTCAGTGAACTGGACTCAACAGCCCCTATTCACCGCCCAAGAATATATCTGACTAGTAAGAGTCTTAAAACCTAGGTATTGCTCTCTCTCTGGAAGTGCATCAAGAGGGTGTAAAGCGGCATAAACACAGCAGTGAAAAGCAGCTAAACCCCATTATAAAAATAGATTACTTAAAAAAAAACCCATAAAACAAAGACAGTGAAAGAGAGAGAAATTCTTACAAAATCCGTTCAGGGGCTCTGATGCAACCTGGATTGACCATATCTAGACCCACAGCTGGATGAGACATGAGGCTGGACACTCTTGGGGCTGAGAGGATTGGTGAGCTTGGGTGAGCAAACGCAGACCCTTTAAAGTCCTACTGCGTGGTACCCATGCCGTGGGCCCCAAATCTCCAGGTTCAAGGGCATCTTCCTACATCGAAAACATGCGTGGGAAACCCAGAAGATGGTACACCGTGTGATCGGGAAAGGTTTCTCAAACGCACCTCATTTCTCCTCTCCTTGTGCTCGGGTTCGCCATTCCAGCCGCTCTACTAACAATCTCCCTACTTGGAGAATCAGCACCTTTAACCTCCTGTTTCGGACAGGTCGCAATTTGGCCTGAGGATGAACGGGAAGAGGGGGAACCAATGAGAGACTAGCTCTAGGTGTTGGGACAGGCACAGGTCACTCTATTTTCCCATCAGGAAGAAGAATGAACCACAGTCTCAGCCTGCCCCTCGGAACCAGTATACGGCCTGAAGCAATCCTGCGCTTTGGCGGCCAGCTCCCAAAAAAGCGAGTTGACAAATGGAGCTCAGGGGCACTGCAACTCACAAACCTGCAGAGTTATAAATGATAACTCTCGTCCACAAATATATTGAGGGAAGGCAACGAGGAGGATTTGAAAGCAAGGCAGAATTGCAGGAAACAGGTTTCAGGAGGCAGACTCGACTCGCCTTGAAAGCACATGAAAATGAATATATTCAGGAAAAAACGTATACGCCCTTTTTGGCCAACCAGGCAAGCCCGAAAGGCAAATCAGCGCTACAAAGAAGTCTCGCTTGCCATCGGTCAAAAGGGCCATGCTGAAAAAAGTGTAAAAACCAGAAATGCAGGACAGGCCATGGAGACATGGGAGCCTTGCTACGCTGATGGGCGGGCTGTAAATTGCCAACAGCTACTCTGGAGAAGTGTACGGTGTGTCCTGAAACATGTAGTAAGCACAGCTTAGAGAGCATAGGGCACTTCCACTCATGGGCGTATAAATCGGGAAACCTAAAAATCAACAAGACACAGGCACCCCAAAGTTTAGGGCTGCTCTGTTTCCAAGAACCTCCACTTCGGTACACCTTCAATATCCCAGGAAAGCGAAAAATGGATAAAGAAGTTGTGGTACTTAGGCACAATGGAATATCACTCAGCCATGAAATCAATGTCATAAGGCTAGTAGCAGCAGGATGAGTGGATTTAGGTACGATGACTCTCAGTGAAATAAGTCACAGAGAAAAAGACACTTATCCTAAGATATCACTTATAGAGGGAATGACAAAATCGCTACACTTGAACGGAATTACAAGACAGAACAGAGTCACACATTTAGAAAACACTATGGCTGCTTAACGGGAAAGGTGAGGTGGGGTGATGCATAAAACAAGGGTTTGAAATTAGCTCAGATACCGTTCCACAAGCCGAATATGTAATAGACAAGACCTACTCCCTGCTCAGTGAACTGGACTCAACAGCCCCTATTCACCGCCCAAGAATATATCTGACTAGTAAGAGTCTTAAAACCTAGGTATTGCTCTCTCTCTGGAAGTGCATCAAGAGGGTGTAAAGCGGCATAAACACAGCAGTGAAAAGCAGCTAAACCCCATTATAAAAATAGATTACTTAAAAAAAACCCCATAAAACAAAGACAGTGAAAGAGAGAGAAATTCTTACAAAATCCGTTCAGGGGCTCTGATGCAACCTGGATTGACCATATCTAGACCCACAGCTGGATGAGACATGAGGCTGGACACTCTTGGGGCTGAGAGGATTGGTGAGCTTGGGTGAGCAAACGCAGACCCTTTAAAGTCCTACTGCGTGGTACCCATGCCGTGGGCCCCAAATCTCCAGGTTCAAGGGCATCATCCTACATCGAAAACATGCGTGGGAAACCCAGAAGATGGTACACCGTGTGATCGGGAAAGGTTTCTCAAACGCACCTCATTTCTCCTCTCCTTGTGCTCGGGTTCGCCATTCCAGCCGCTCTACTAACAATCTCCCTACTTGGAGAATCAGCACCTTTAACCTCCTGTTTCGGACAGGTCGCAATTTGGCCTGAGGATGAACGGGAAGAGGGGGAACCAATGAGAGACTAGCTCTAGGTGTTGGGACAGGCACAGGTCACTCTATTTTCCCATCAGGAAAAAGAATGAGCCACAGGCTCAGCCTGCCCCCTGGAACCAGAATACGGCCTGAAGCAATCCTGCGCTTTGGCGGCCAGCTCCCAAAAAAGCGAGTTGACAAATGGAGCTCAGGGGCACTGCAACTCACAAACCTGCAGAGTTATAAATGATAACTCTCGTCCACAAATATATTGAGGGAAGGCAACGAGGAGGATTTGAAAGCAAGGCAGAATTGCAGGAAACAGGTTTCAGGAGGCAGACTCGACTCGCCTTGAAAGCACATGAAAAGCGGCAAAGCGTTGACAATGATGCCCTTGGCCAAAAAGGGCGTATGCGTTTTTTCCTGAATATATTCAGGAAAAAACGCATACGCCCTTTTTGGCCAACCAGGCAAGCCGGAAAGGCAAATCAGCGCTACAAAGAAGTCTCGCTTGCCATCGGTCAAAAGGGCCATGCTGAAAAAAGTGTAAAAACCAGAAATGCAGGACAGGCCATGGAGACATGGGAGCCTTGCTACGCTGATGGGCGGGCTGTAAATTGCCAACAGCCACTCTGGAGAAGTGTTCGGTGTGTCCTGAAACATGTAATAAGCACAGCTTAGAGAGCATAGGGCACTTCCACTCATGGGCGTATAAATCGGGAAACCTAAAAATCAACAAGACACAGGCACCCCAAAGTTTAGGGCTGCTCTGTTTCCAAGAACCTCCACTTCGGTACACCTTCAATATCCCAGGAAAGCGAAAAATGGATAAAGAAGTTGTGGTACTTAGGCACAATGGAATATCACTCAGCCATGAAATCAATGTCATAAGGCTAGTAGCAGCAGGATGAGTGGATTTAGGTACGATGACTCTCAGTGAAATAAGTCACAGAGAAAAAGACACTTATCCTAAGATATCACTTATAGAGGGAATGTCAAAATCGCTACACTTGAATGGAATTACAAAACAGAACAGAGTCACACATTTAGAAAACACACTATGGCTGCTTAACGGGAAAGGTGAGGTGGGGTGATGCATAAAACAAGGGTTTGAAATTAGCTCAGATACCGTTCCACAAGCCGAATATGTAATAGACAAGACTTACTCCCTGCTCAGTGAACTGGACTCAACAGCCCCTATTCACCGCCCAAGAATATATCTGACTAGTAAGAGTCTTAAAACCTAGGTATTGATCTCTCTCTGGAAGTGCATCAAGAGGGTGTAAAGCGGCATAAACACAGCAGTGAAAAGCAGCTAAACCCCATTATAAAAATAGATTACTTAAAAAAAAACCCCATAAAACAAAGACAGTGAAAGAGAGAGAAATTCTTACAAAATCCGTTCAGGGGCTCTGATGCAACCTGGATTGACCATATCTAGACCCACAGCTGGATGAGACATGAGGCTGGACACTCTTGGGGCTGAGAGGATTGGTGAGCTTGGGTGAGCAAACGCAGACCCTTTAAAGTCCTACTGCGTGGTACCCATGCCGTGGGTCCCAAATCTCCAGGTTCCAGGGCATCTTCCTACATCGAAAACATGCGTGGGAAACCCAGAAGATGGTACACCGTGTGATCGGGAAAGGTTTCTCAAACGCACCTCATTTCTCCTCTCCTTGTGCTCGGGTTCGCCATTCCAGCCGCTCTACTAACAATCTCCCTACTTGGAGAATCAGCACCTTTAACCTCCTGTTTCGGACAGGTCGCAATTTGGCCTGAGGATGAACGGGAAGAGGGGGAACCAATGAGAGACTAGCTCTAGGTGTTGGGACAGGCACAGGTCACTCTATTTTCCCATCAGGAAGAAGAATGAGCCACAGGCTCAGCCTGCCCCCCGGAACCAGAATAGGGCTTGAAGCAATCCTGCGCTTTGGCGGCCAGCTCCCAAAAAAGCGAGTTGACAAATGGAGCTCAGGGGCACTGCAACTCACAAACCTGCAGAGTTATAAATGATAACTCTCGTCCACAAATATATTGAGGGAAGGCAACGAGGAGGATTTGAAAGCAAGGCAGAATTGCAGGAAACAGGTTTCAGGAGGCAGACTCGACTCGCCTTGAAAGCACATGAAAATGAATATATTCAGGAAAAAACGCATACGCCCCTTTTTGCCAACCAGGCAAGCCGGAAAGGCATATCAGCGCTACAAAGAAGTCTCGCTTGCCATCGGTCCAAAGGGCCATGCTGAAAAAAGTGTAAAAACCAGAAATGCAGGACAGGCCATGGAGACATGGGAGCCTTGCTACGCTGATGGGCGGGCTGTAAATTGCCAACAGCCACTCTGGAGAAGTGTACGGTGTGTCCTGAAACATGTAATAAGCACAGCTTAGAGAGCATAGGGCACTTCCACTCATGGGCGTATAAATCGGGATACCTAAAAATCAACAAGACACAGGCACCCCAAAGTTTAGGGCTGCTCTGTTTCCAAGAACCTCCACTTCGGTACACCTTCAATATCCCAGGAAAGCGAAAAATGGATAAAGAAGTTGTGGTACTTAGGCACAATGGAATATCACTCAGCCATGAAATCAATGTCATAAGGCTAGTAGCAGCAGGATGAGTGGATTTAGGTACGATGACTCTCAGTGAAATAAGTCACAGAGAAAAAGACACTTATCCTAAGATATCACTTATAGAGGGAATGACAAAATCGCTACACTTGAACGGAATTACAAGACAGAATAGAGTCACACATTTAGAAAACACACTATGGCTGCTTAACGGGAAAGGTGAGGTGGGGTGATGCATAAGACAAGGGTTTGAAATTAGCTCAGATACCGTTCCACAAGCCGAATATGTAATAGACAAGACCTACTCCCTGCTCAGTGAACTGGACTCAACAGCCCCTATTCACCGCCCAAGAATATATCTGACTAGTAAGAGTCTTAAAACCTAGGTATTGATCTCTCTCTGGAAGTGCATCAAGAGGGTGTAAAGCGGCATAAACACAGCAGTGAAAAGCAGCTAAACCCCATTATAAAAATAGATTACTTAAAAAAACCCCATAAAACAAAGACAGTGAAAGAGAGAGAAATTCTTACAAAATCCGGTCAGGGGCTCTGATGCAACCTGGATTGACCATATCTAGACCCACAGCTGGATGAGACATGAGGCTGGACACTCTTGGGGCTGAGAGGATTGGTGAGCTTGGGTGCGCAAACGCAGACCCTTTAAAGTCCTACTGCGTGGTACCCATGCCGTGGGTCCCAAATCTCCAGGTTCAAGGGCATCTTCCTACATCGAAAACATGCGTGGGAAACCCAGAAGATGGTACACCGTGTGATCGGGAAAGGTTTCTCAAACGCACCTCATTTCTCCTCTCCTTGTGCTCGGGTTCGCCATTCCAGCCGCTCTACTAACAATCTCCCTACTTGGAGAATCAGCACCTTTAACCTCCTGTTTCGGACAGGTCGCAATTTGGCCTGAGGATGAACGGGAAGAGGGGGAACCAATGAGAGACTAGCTCTAGGTGTTGGGACAGGAACAGGTCACTCTATGTTCCCATCAGGAAGAAGAATGAGCCACAGGCTCAGCCTACCCCCCGGAACCAGAATACGGCCTGAAGCAATCCTGCGCTTTGGCGGCCAGCTCCCAAAAAAGCCAGTTGACAAATGGAGCTCAGGGGCACTGCAACTCACAAACCTGCAGAGTTATAAATGATAACTCTCGTCCACAAATATATTGAGGGAAGGCAACGAGGAGGATTTGAAAGCAAGGCAGAATTGCAGGAAACAGGTTTCAGGAGGCAGAGTCGACTCGCCTTGAAAGCACATGAAAAGCGGCAAAGCGTTGACAATGATGCCCTTGGCCAAAAAGGGCGTATGCGTTTTTTCCTGAATATATTCAGGAAAAAACGCATACGCCCTTTTTGGCCAACCAGGCAAGCCCGAAAGGCAAATCAGCGCTACAAAGAAGTCTCGCTTGCCATCGGTCAAAAGGGCCATGCTGAAAAAAGTGTAAAAACCAGAAATGCAGGACAGGCCATGGAGACATGGGAGCCTTGCTACGCTGATGGGCGGGCTGTAAATTGCCAGCAGCCACTCTGGAGAAGTGTACGGTGTGTCCTGAAATATGTAATAAGCACAGGTTAGAGAGCATAGGGCACTTCCACTCATGGGCGTATAAATCGGGAAACCTAAAAATCAACAAGACACAGGCACCCCAAAGTTTAGGGCTGCTCTGTTTCCAAGAACCTCCACTTCGCTACACCTTCAATATCCCAGGAAAGCGAAAAATGGATAAAGAAGTTGTGGTACTTAGGCAGAATGGAATATCACTCAGCTATGAAATCAATGTCATAAGGCTAGTAGCAGCAGGATGAGTGGATTTAGGTACGATGACTCTCAGTGAAATAAGTCACAGAGAAAAAGACACTTATCCTAAGATATCACTTATAGAGGGAATGACAAAATCGCTACACTTGAACGGAATTACAAGACAGAACAGAGTCACACATTTAGAAAACACTATGGCTGCTTAACGGGAAAGGTGAGGTGGGGTGATGCATAAAACAAGGGTTTGAAATTAGCTCAGATACCGTTCCACAAGCCGAATATGTAATAGACAAGACCTACTCCCTGCTCAGTGAACTGGACTCAACAGCCCCTATTCACCGCCCAAGAATATATCTGACTAGTAAGAGTCTTAAAACCTAGGTATTGCTCTCTCTCTGGAAGTGCATCAAGAGGGTGTAAAGCGGCATAAACACAGCAGTGAAAAGCAGCTAAACCCCATTATAAAAATAGATTACTTAAAAAAAACCCCATAAAACAAAGACAGTGAAAGAGAGAGAAATTCTTACAAAATCCGTTCAGGGGCTCTGATGCAACCTGGATTGACCATATCTAGACCCACAGCTGGATGAGACATGAGGCTGGACACTCTTGGGGCTGAGAGGATTGGTGAGCTTGGGTGAGCAAACGCAGACCCTTTAAAGTCCTACTGCGTGGTACCCATGCCGTGGGCCCCAAATCTCCAGGTTCAAGGGCATCATCCTACATCGAAAACATGCGTGGGAAACCCAGAAGATGGTACACCGTGTGATCGGGAAAGGTTTCTCAAACGCACCTCATTTCTCCTCTCCTTGTGCTCGGGTTCGCCATTCCAGCCGCTCTACTAACAATCTCCCTACTTGGAGAATCAGCACCTTTAACCTCCTGTTTCGGACAGGTCGCAATTTGGCCTGAGGATGAACGGGAAGAGGGGGAACCAATGAGAGACTAGCTCTAGGTGTTGGGACAGGCACAGGTCACTCTATTTTCCCATCAGGAAAAAGAATGAGCCACAGGCTCAGCCTGCCCCCTGGAACCAGAATACGGCCTGAAGCAATCCTGCGCTTTGGCGGCCAGCTCCCAAAAAAGCGAGTTGACAAATGGAGCTCAGGGGCACTGCAACTCACAAACCTGCAGAGTTATAAATGATAACTCTCGTCCACAAATATATTGAGGGAAGGCAACGAGGAGGATTTGAAAGCAAGGCAGAATTGCAGGAAACAGGTTTCAGGAGGCAGACTCGACTCGCCTTGAAAGCACATGAAAAGCGGCAAAGCGTTGACAATGATGCCCTTGGCCAAAAAGGGCGTATGCGTTTTTTCCTGAATATATTCAGGAAAAAACGCATACGCCCTTTTTGGCCAACCAGGCAAGCCGGAAAGGCAAATCAGCGCTACAAAGAAGTCTCGCTTGCCATCGGTCAAAAGGGCCATGCTGAAAAAAGTGTAAAAACCAGAAATGCAGGACAGGCCATGGAGACATGGGAGCCTTGCTACGCTGATGGGCGGGCTGTAAATTGCCAACAGCCACTCTGGAGAAGTGTTCGGTGTGTCCTGAAACATGTAATAAGCACAGCTTAGAGAGCATAGGGCACTTCCACTCATGGGCGTATAAATCGGGAAACCTAAAAATCAACAAGACACAGGCACCCCAAAGTTTAGGGCTGCTCTGTTTCCAAGAACCTCCACTTCGGTACACCTTCAATATCCCAGGAAAGCGAAAAATGGATAAAGAAGTTGTGGTACTTAGGCACAATGGAATATCACTCAGCCATGAAATCAATGTCATAAGGCTAGTAGCAGCAGGATGAGTGGATTTAGGTACGATGACTCTCAGTGAAATAAGTCACAGAGAAAAAGACACTTATCCTAAGATATCACTTATAGAGGGAATGTCAAAATCGCTACACTTGAATGGAATTACAAAACAGAACAGAGTCACACATTTAGAAAACACACTATGGCTGCTTAACGGGAAAGGTGAGGTGGGGTGATGCATAAAACAAGGGTTTGAAATTAGCTCAGATACCGTTCCACAAGCCGAATATGTAATAGACAAGACTTACTCCCTGCTCAGTGAACTGGACTCAACAGCCCCTATTCACCGCCCAAGAATATATCTGACTAGTAAGAGTCTTAAAACCTAGGTATTGATCTCTCTCTGGAAGTGCATCAAGAGGGTGTAAAGCGGCATAAACACAGCAGTGAAAAGCAGCTAAACCCCATTATAAAAATAGATTACTTAAAAAAAAACCCCATAAAACAAAGACAGTGAAAGAGAGAGAAATTCTTACAAAATCCGTTCAGGGGCTCTGATGCAACCTGGATTGACCATATCTAGACCCACAGCTGGATGAGACATGAGGCTGGACACTCTTGGGGCTGAGAGGATTGGTGAGCTTGGGTGAGCAAACGCAGACCCTTTAAAGTCCTACTGCGTGGTACCCATGCCGTGGGTCCCAAATCTCCAGGTTCCAGGGCATCTTCCTACATCGAAAACATGCGTGGGAAACCCAGAAGATGGTACACCGTGTGATCGGGAAAGGTTTCTCAAACGCACCTCATTTCTCCTCTCCTTGTGCTCGGGTTCGCCATTCCAGCCGCTCTACTAACAATCTCCCTACTTGGAGAATCAGCACCTTTAACCTCCTGTTTCGGACAGGTCGCAATTTGGCCTGAGGATGAACGGGAAGAGGGGGAACCAATGAGAGACTAGCTCTAGGTGTTGGGACAGGCACAGGTCACTCTATTTTCCCATCAGGAAGAAGAATGAGCCACAGGCTCAGCCTGCCCCCCGGAACCAGAATAGGGCTTGAAGCAATCCTGCGCTTTGGCGGCCAGCTCCCAAAAAAGCGAGTTGACAAATGGAGCTCAGGGGCACTGCAACTCACAAACCTGCAGAGTTATAAATGATAACTCTCGTCCACAAATATATTGAGGGAAGGCAACGAGGAGGATTTGAAAGCAAGGCAGAATTGCAGGAAACAGGTTTCAGGAGGCAGACTCGACTCGCCTTGAAAGCACATGAAAATGAATATATTCAGGAAAAAACGCATACGCCCCTTTTTGCCAACCAGGCAAGCCGGAAAGGCATATCAGCGCTACAAAGAAGTCTCGCTTGCCATCGGTCCAAAGGGCCATGCTGAAAAAAGTGTAAAAACCAGAAATGCAGGACAGGCCATGGAGACATGGGAGCCTTGCTACGCTGATGGGCGGGCTGTAAATTGCCAACAGCCACTCTGGAGAAGTGTACGGTGTGTCCTGAAACATGTAATAAGCACAGCTTAGAGAGCATAGGGCACTTCCACTCATGGGCGTATAAATCGGGATACCTAAAAATCAACAAGACACAGGCACCCCAAAGTTTAGGGCTGCTCTGTTTCCAAGAACCTCCACTTCGGTACACCTTCAATATCCCAGGAAAGCGAAAAATGGATAAAGAAGTTGTGGTACTTAGGCACAATGGAATATCACTCAGCCATGAAATCAATGTCATAAGGCTAGTAGCAGCAGGATGAGTGGATTTAGGTACGATGACTCTCAGTGAAATAAGTCACAGAGAAAAAGACACTTATCCTAAGATATCACTTATAGAGGGAATGACAAAATCGCTACACTTGAACGGAATTACAAGACAGAATAGAGTCACACATTTAGAAAACACACTATGGCTGCTTAACGGGAAAGGTGAGGTGGGGTGATGCATAAGACAAGGGTTTGAAATTAGCTCAGATACCGTTCCACAAGCCGAATATGTAATAGACAAGACCTACTCCCTGCTCAGTGAACTGGACTCAACAGCCCCTATTCACCGCCCAAGAATATATCTGACTAGTAAGAGTCTTAAAACCTAGGTATTGATCTCTCTCTGGAAGTGCATCAAGAGGGTGTAAAGCGGCATAAACACAGCAGTGAAAAGCAGCTAAACCCCATTATAAAAATAGATTACTTAAAAAAACCCCATAAAACAAAGACAGTGAAAGAGAGAGAAATTCTTACAAAATCCGGTCAGGGGCTCTGATGCAACCTGGATTGACCATATCTAGACCCACAGCTGGATGAGACATGAGGCTGGACACTCTTGGGGCTGAGAGGATTGGTGAGCTTGGGTGCGCAAACGCAGACCCTTTAAAGTCCTACTGCGTGGTACCCATGCCGTGGGTCCCAAATCTCCAGGTTCAAGGGCATCTTCCTACATCGAAAACATGCGTGGGAAACCCAGAAGATGGTACACCGTGTGATCGGGAAAGGTTTCTCAAACGCACCTCATTTCTCCTCTCCTTGTGCTCGGGTTCGCCATTCCAGCCGCTCTACTAACAATCTCCCTACTTGGAGAATCAGCACCTTTAACCTCCTGTTTCGGACAGGTCGCAATTTGGCCTGAGGATGAACGGGAAGAGGGGGAACCAATGAGAGACTAGCTCTAGGTGTTGGGACAGGAACAGGTCACTCTATGTTCCCATCAGGAAGAAGAATGAGCCACAGGCTCAGCCTACCCCCCGGAACCAGAATACGGCCTGAAGCAATCCTGCGCTTTGGCGGCCAGCTCCCAAAAAAGCCAGTTGACAAATGGAGCTCAGGGGCACTGCAACTCACAAACCTGCAGAGTTATAAATGATAACTCTCGTCCACAAATATATTGAGGGAAGGCAACGAGGAGGATTTGAAAGCAAGGCAGAATTGCAGGAAACAGGTTTCAGGAGGCAGAGTCGACTCGCCTTGAAAGCACATGAAAAGCGGCAAAGCGTTGACAATGATGCCCTTGGCCAAAAAGGGCGTATGCGTTTTTTCCTGAATATATTCAGGAAAAAACGCATACGCCCTTTTTGGCCAACCAGGCAAGCCCGAAAGGCAAATCAGCGCTACAAAGAAGTCTCGCTTGCCATCGGTCAAAAGGGCCATGCTGAAAAAAGTGTAAAAACCAGAAATGCAGGACAGGCCATGGAGACATGGGAGCCTTGCTACGCTGATGGGCGGGCTGTAAATTGCCAGCAGCCACTCTGGAGAAGTGTACGGTGTGTCCTGAAATATGTAATAAGCACAGGTTAGAGAGCATAGGGCACTTCCACTCATGGGCGTATAAATCGGGAAACCTAAAAATCAACAAGACACAGGCACCCCAAAGTTTAGGGCTGCTCTGTTTCCAAGAACCTCCACTTCGCTACACCTTCAATATCCCAGGAAAGCGAAAAATGGATAAAGAAGTTGTGGTACTTAGGCAGAATGGAATATCACTCAGCTATGAAATCAATGTCATAAGGCTAGTAGCAGCAGGATGAGTGGATTTAGGTACGATGACTCTCAGTGAAATAAGTCACAGAGAAAAAGACACTTATCCTAAGATATCACTTATAGAGGGAATGTCAAAATCGCTACACTTGAACGGAATTACAAAACAGAACAGAGTCACACATTTAGAAAACACACTATGGCTGCTTAACGGGAAAGGTGAGGTGGGATGATGCATAAAACAAGGGTTTGAAATTAGCTCAGATACCGTTCCACAAGCCGAATAATAATAGACAAGACCTACTCCCTGCTCAGTGAACTGGACTCAACAGCCCCTATTCACCGCCCAAGAATATATCTGACTAGTAAGAGTCTTAAAACCTAGGTATTGATCTCTCTCTGGAAGTGCATCAAGAGGGTGTAAAGCGGCATAAACACAGCAGTGAAAAGCAGCTAAACCCCATTATAAAAATAGATTACTTAAAAAAAAACCCATAAAACAAAGACAGTGAAAGAGAGAGAAATTCTTACAAAATCCGGTCAGGGGCTCTGATGCAACCTGGATTGACCATATCTAGACCCACAGCTGGATGAGACATGAGGCTGGACACTCTTGGGGCTGAGAGGATTGGTGAGCTTGGGTGAGCAAATGCAGACCCTTTAAAGTCCTACTGCGTGGTACCCATGCCGTGGGTCCCAAATCTCCAGGTTCAAGGGCATCTTCCTACATCGAAAACATGCGTGGGAAACCCAGAAGATGGTACACCGTGTGATCGGGAAAGGTTTCTCAAACGCACCTCATTTCTCCTCTCCTTGTGCTCGGGTTCGCCATTCCAGCCGCTCTACTAACAATCTCCCTACTTGGAGAATCAGCACCTTTAACCTCCTGTTTCGGACAGGTCGCAATTTGGCCTGAGGATGAACGGGAAGAGGGGGAACCAATGAGAGACTAGCTCTAGGTGTTGGGACAGGCACAGGTCACTCTATTTTCCCATCAGGAAGAAGAATGAACCACAGGCTCAGCCTGCCCCCCGGAACCAGTATACGGCCTGAAGCAATCCTGCGCTTTGGCGGCCAGCTCCCAAAAAAGCGAGTTGACAAATGGAGCTCAGGGGCACTGCAACTCACAAACCTGCAGAGTTATAAATGATAACTCTCGTCCACAAATATATTGAGGGAAGGCAACGAGGAGGATTTGAAAGCAAGGCAGAATTGCAGGAAACAGGTTTCAGGAGGCAGACTCGACTCGCCTTGAAAGCACATGAAAAGCGGCAAAGCGTTGACAATGATGCCCTTGGCCAAAAAGGGCGTATGCGTTTTTTCCTGAATATATTCAGGAAAAAACGCATACGCCCTTTTTGGCCAACCAGGCAAGCCGGAAAGGCAAATCAGCGCTACAAAGAAGTCTCGCTTGCCATCGGTCAAAAGGGCCATGCTGAAAAAAGTGTAAAAACCAGAAATGCAGGACAGGCCATGGAGACATGGGAGCCTTGCTACGCTGATGGGCGGGCTGTAAATTGCCAGCAGCCACTCTGGAGAAGTGTACGGTGTGTCCTGAAACATGTAATAAGCACAGCTTAGAGAGCATAGGGCACTTCCACTCATGGGCGTATAAATCGGGAATCCTAAAAATCAACAAGACACAGGCACCCCAAAGTTTAGGGCTGCTCTGTTTCCAAGAACCTCCACTTCGGTACACCTTCAATATCCCAGGAAAGCGAAAAATGGATAAAGAAGTTGTGGTACTTAGGCACAATGGAATATCACTCAGCCATGAAATCAATGTCATAAGGCTAGTAGCAGCAGGATGAGTGGATTTAGGTACGATGACTCTCAGTGAAATAAGTCACAGAGAAAAAGACACTTATCCTAAGATATCACTTATAGAGGGAATGTCAAAATCGCTACACTTGAACGGAATTACAAAACAGAACAGAGTCACACATTTAGAAAACACACTATGGCTGCTTAACGGGAAAGGTGAGGTGGGGTGATGCATAAAACAAGGGTTTGAAATTAGCTCAGATACCGTTCCACAAGCCGAATATGTAATAGACAAGACCTACTCCCTGCTCAGTGAACTGGACTCAACAGCCCCTATTCACCGCCCAAGAATATATCTGACTAGTAAGAGTCTTTAAACCTTGGTATTGATCTCTCTCTGGAAGTGCATCAAGAGGGTGTAAAGCGGCATAAACACAGCAGTGAAAAGCAGCTAAACCCCATTATAAAAATAGATTACTTAAAAAAATCCCCATAAAACAAAGACAGTGAAAGAGAGAGAAATTCTTACAAAATCCGTTCAGGAGCTCTGATGCAACCTGGATTGACCATATCTAGACCCACAGCTGGATGAGACATGAGGCTGGACACTCTTGGGGCTGAGAGGATTGGTGAGCTTGGGTGAGCAAACGCAGACCCTTTAAAGTCCTACTGCGTGGTACCCATGCCGTGGGCCCCGAATCTCCAGGTTCAAGGGCATCTTCCTACATCGAAAACATGCGTGGGAAACCCAGAAGATGGTACACCGTGTGATCGGGAAAGGTTTCTCAAACGCACCTCATTTCTCCTCTCCTTGTGCTCGGGTTCGCCATTCCAGCCGCTCTACTAACAATCTCCCTACTTGGAGAATCAGCACCTTTAACCTCCTGTTTCGGACAGGTCGCAATTTGGCCTGAGGATGAACGGGAAGAGGGGGAACCAATGAGAGACTAGCTCTAGGTGTTGGGACAGGCACAGGTCACTCTATTTTCCCATCAGGAAGAAGAATGAACCACAGGCTCAGCCTGCCCCCCGGAACCAGTATACGGCCTGAAGCAATCCTGCGCTTTGGCGGCCAGCTCCCAAAAAAGCCAGTTGACAAATGGAGCTCAGGGGCACTGCAACTCACAAACCTGCAGAGTTATAAATGATAACTCTCGTCCACAAATATATTGAGGGAAGGCAACGAGGAGGATTTGAAAGCAAGGCAGAATTGCAGGAAACAGGTTTCAGGAGGCAGACTCGACTCGCCTTGAAAGCACATGAAAAGCGGCAAAGCGTTGACAATGATGCCCTTGGCCAAAAAGGGCGTATGCGTTTTTTCCTGAATATATTCAGGAAAAAACGCATACGCCCTTTTTGGCCAACCAGGCAAGCCGGAAAGGCAAATCAGCGCTACAAAGAAGTCTCGCTTGCCATCGGTCAAAAGGGCCATGCTGAAAAAAGTGTAAAAACCAGAAATGCAGGACAGGCCATGGAGACATGGGAGCCTTGCTACGCTGATGGGCGGGCTGTAAATTGCCAGCAGCCACTCTGGAGAAGTGTACGGTGTGTCCTGAAACATGTAATAAGCACAGCTTAGAGAGCATAGGGCACTTCCACTCATGGGCGTATAAATCGGGAAACCTAAAAATCAACAAGACACAGGCACCCCAAAGTTTAGGGCTGCTCTGTTTCCAAGAACCTCCACTTCGGTACACCTTCAATATCCCAGGAAAGCGAAAAATGGATAAAGAAGTTGTGGTACTTAGGCACAATGGAATATCACTCAGCCATGAAATCAATGTCATAAGGCTAGTAGCAGCAGGATGAGTGGATTTAGGTACGATGACTCTCAGTGAAATAAGTCACAGAGAAAAAGACACTTATCCTAAGATATCACTTATAGAGGGAATGACAAAATCGCTACACTTGAACGGAATTACAAGACAGAACAGAGTCACACATTTAGAAAACACACTATGGCTGCTTAACGGGAAAGGTGAGGTGGGGTGATGCATAAAACAAGGGTTTGAAATTAGCTCAGATACCGTTCCACAAGCCGAATATGTAATAGACAAGACCTACTCCCTGCTCAGTGAACTGGACTCAACAGCCCCTATTCACCGCCCAAGAATATATCTGACTAGTAAGAGTCTTAAAACCTAGGTATTGCTCTCTCTCTGGAAGTGCATCAAGAGGGTGTAAAGCGGCATAAACACAGCAGTGAAAAGCAGCTAAACCCCATTATAAAAATAGATTACTTAAAAAAAAACCCATAAAACAAAGACAGTGAAAGAGAGAGAAATTCTTACAAAATCCGTTCAGGGGCTCTGATGCAACCTGGATTGACCATATCTAGACCCACAGCTGGATGAGACATGAGGCTGGACACTCTTGGGGCTGAGAGGATTGGTGAGCTTGGGTGAGCAAACGCAGACCCTTTAAAGTCCTACTGCGTGGTACCCATGCCGTGGGCCCCAAATCTCCAGGTTCAAGGGCATCTTCCTACATCGAAAACATGCGTGGGAAACCCAGAAGATGGTACACCGTGTGATCGGGAAAGGTTTCTCAAACGCACCTCATTTCTCCTCTCCTTGTGCTCGGGTTCGCCATTCCAGCCGCTCTACTAACAATCTCCCTACTTGGAGAATCAGCACCTTTAACCTCCTGTTTCGGACAGGTCGCAATTTGGCCTGAGGATGAACGGGAAGAGGGGGAACCAATGAGAGACTAGCTCTAGGTGTTGGGACAGGCACAGGTCACTCTATTTTCCCATCAGGAAGAAGAATGAACCACAGTCTCAGCCTGCCCCCCGGAACCAGTATACGGCCTGAAGCAATCCTGCGCTTTGGCGGCCAGCTCCCAAAAAAGCGAGTTGACAAATGGAGCTCAGGGGCACTGCAACTCACAAACCTGCAGAGTTATAAATGATAACTCTCGTCCACAAATATATTGAGGGAAGGCAACGAGGAGGATTTGAAAGCAAGGCAGAATTGCAGGAAACAGGTTTCAGGAGGCAGACTCGACTCGCCTTGAAAGCACATGAAAAGCGGCAAAGCGTTGACAATGATGCCCTTGGCCAAAAAGGGCGTATGCGTTTTTTCCTGAATATATTCAGGAAAAAACGCATACGCCCTTTTTGGCCAACCAGGCAAGCCGGAAAGGCAAATCAGCGCTACAAAGAAGTCTCGCTTGCCATCGGTCAAAAGGGCCATGCTGAAAAAAGTGTAAAAACCAGAAATGCAGGACAGGCCATGGAGACATGGGAGCCTTGCTACGCTGATGGGCGGGCTGTAAATTGCCAGCAGCCACTCTGGAGAAGTGTACGGTGTGTCCTGAAACATGTAATAAGCACAGCTTAGAGAGCATAGGGCACTTCCACTCATGGGCGTATAAATCGGGAAACCTAAAAATCAACAAGACACAGGCACCCCAAAGTTTAGGGCTGCTGTGTTTCCAAGAACCTCCACTTCGGTACACCTTCAATATCCCAGGAAAGCGAAAAATGGATAAAGAAGTTGTGGTACTTAGGCACAATGGAATATCACTCAGCCATGAAATCAATGTCATAAGGCTAGTAGCAGCAGGATGAGTGGATTTAGGTACGATGACTCTCAGTGAAATAAGTCACAGAGAAAAAGACACTTATCCTAAGATATCACTTATAGAGGGAATGTCAAAATCGCTACACTTGAACGGAATTACAAAACAGAACAGAGTCACACATTTAGAAAACACACTATGGCTGCTTAACGGGAAAGGTGAGGTGGGGTGATGCATAAAACAAGGGTTTGAAATTAGCTCAGATATCGTTCCACAAGCCGAATATGTAATAGACAAGACCTACTCCCTGCTCAGTGAACTGGACTCAACAGCCCCTATTCACCGCCCAAGAATATATCTGACTAGTAAGAGTCTTTAAACCTTGGTATTGATCTCTCTCTGGAAGTGCATCAAGAGGGTGTAAAGCGGCATAAACACAGCAGTGAAAAGCAGCTAAACCCCATTATAAAAATAGATTACTTAAAAAAATCCCCATAAAACAAAGACAGTGAAAGAGAGAGAAATTCTTACAAAATCCGTTCAGGAGCTCTGATGCAACCTGGATTGACCATATCTAGACCCACAGCTGGATGAGACATGAGGCTGGACACTCTTGGGGCTGAGAGGATTGGTGAGCTTGGGTGAGCAAACGCAGACCCTTTAAAGTCCTACTGCGTGGTACCCATGCCGTGGGCCCCAAATCTCCAGGTTCAAGGGCATCTTCCTACATCGAAAACATGCGTGGGAAACCCAGAAGATGGTACACCGTGTGATCGGGAAAGGTTTCTCAAACGCACCTCATTTCTCCTCTCCTTGTGCTCGGGTTCGCCATTCCAGCCGCTCTACTAACAATCTCCCTACTTGGAGAATCAGCACCTTTAACCTCCTGTTTCGGACAGGTCGCAATTTGGCCTGAGGATGAACGGGAAGAGGGGGAACCAATGAGAGACTAGCTCTAGGTGTTGGGACAGGCACAGGTCACTCTATTTTCCCATCAGGAAGAAGAATGAGCCACAGACTCAGCCTGCCCCCCGGAACCAGAATACGGCCTGAAGCAATCCTGCGCTTTGGCGGCCAGCTCCCAAAAAAGCGAGTTGACAAATGGAGCTCAGGGGCACTGCAACTCACAAACCTGCAGAGTTATAAATGATAACTCTCGTCCACAAATATATTGAGGGAAGGCAACGAGGAGGATTTGAAAGCAAGGCAGAATTGCAGGAAACAGGTTTCAGGAGGCAGAGTCGACTCGCCTTGAAAGCACATGAAAAGCGGCAAAGCGTTGACAATGATGCCCTTGGCCAAAAAGGGCGTATGCGTTTTTTCCTGAATATATTCAGGAAAAAACGCATACGCCCTTTTTGGCCAACCAGGCAAGCCGGAAAGGCAAATCAGCGCTACAAAGAAGTCTCGCTTGCCATTGGTCAAAAGGGCCATGCTGAAAAAAGTGTAAAAACCAGAAATGCAGGACAGGCCATGGAGACATGGGAGCCTTGCTATGCTGATGGGCGGGCTGTAAATTGCCAACAGCCACTCTGGAGAAGTGTACGGTGTGTCCTGAAACATGTAATAAGCACAGCTTAGAGAGCATAGGGCACTTCCACTCATGGGCGTATAAATCGGGAAACCTAAAAATCAACAAGACACAGGCACCCCAAAGTTTAGGGCTGCTCTGTTTCCAAGAACCTCCACTTCGGTACACCTTCAATATCCCAGGAAAGCGAAAAATGGATAAAGAAGTTGTGGTACTTAGGCACAATGGAATATCACTCAGCCATGAAATCAATGTCATAAGGCTAGTAGCAGCAGGATGAGTGGATTTAGGTACGATGACTCTCAGTGAAATAAGTCACAGAGAAAAAGACACTTATCCTAAGATATCACTTATAGAGGGAATGACAAAATCGCTACACTTGAACGGAATTACAAGACAGAACAGAGTCACACATTTAGAAAACACACTATGGCTGCTTAACGGGAAAGGTGAGGTGGGGTGATGCATAAAACAAGGGTTTGAAATTAGCTCAGATACCGTTCCACAAGCCGAATATGTAATAGACAAGACCTACTCCCTGCTCAGTGAACTGGACTCAACAGCCCCTATTCACCGCCCAAGAATATATCTGACTAGTAAGAGTCTTAAAACCTAGGTATTGCTCTCTCTCTGGAAGTGCATCAAGAGGGTGTAAAGCGGCATAAACACAGCAGTGAAAAGCAGCTAAACCCCATTATAAAAATAGATTACTTAAAAAAAACCCCATAAAACAAAGACAGTGAAAGAGAGAGAAATTCTTACAAAATCCGTTCAGGGGCTCTGATGCAACCTGGATTGACCATATCTAGACCCACAGCTGGATGAGACATGAGGCTGGACACTCTTGGGGCTGAGAGGATTGGTGAGCTTGGGTGAGCAAACGCAGACCCTTTAAAGTCCTACTGCGTGGTACCCATGCCGTGGGCCCCAAATCTCCAGGTTCAAGGGCATCTTCCTACATCGAAAACATGCGTGGGAAACCCAGAAGATGGTACACCGTGTGATCGGGAAAGGTTTCTCAAACGCACCTCATTTCTCCTCTCCTTGTGCTCGGGTTCGGCATTCCAGCCGCTCTACTAACAATCTCCCTACTTGGAGAATCAGCACCTTTAACCTCCTGTTTCGGACAGGTCGCAATTTGGCCTGAGGATGAACGGGAAGAGGGGGAACCAATGAGAGACTAGCTCTAGGTGTTGGGACAGGCACAGGTCACTCTATTTTCCCATCAGGAAGAAGAATGAACCACAGTCTCAGCCTGCCCCCCGGAACCAGAATACGGCCTGAAGCAATCCTGCGCTTTGGCGGCCAGCTCCCAAAAAAGCGAGTTGACAAATGGAGCTCAGGGGCACTGCAACTCACAAACCTGCAGAGTTATAAATGATAACTCTCGTCCACAAATATATTGAGGGAAGGCAACGAGGAGGATTTGAAAGCAAGGCAGAATTGCAGGAAACAGGTTTCAGGAGGCAGACTTGACTCGCCTTGAAAGCACATGAAAATGAATATATTCAGGAAAAAACGCATACGCCCTTTTTGGCCAACCAGGCAAGCCGGAAAGGCAAATCAGCGCTACAAAGAAGTCTCGCTTGCCATCGGTCAAAAGGGCCATGCTGAAAAAAGTGTAAAAACCAGAAATGCAGGACAGGCCATGGAGACATGGGAGCCTTGCTACGCTGATGGGCGGGCTGTAAATTGCCAACAGCCACTCTGGAGAAGTGTACGGTGTGTCCTGAAACATGTAATAAGCACAGCTTAGAGAGCATAGGGCACTTCCACTCATGGGCGTATAAATCGGGAAACCTAAAAATCAACAAGACACAGGCACCCCAAAGTTTAGGGCTGCTCTGTTTCCAAGAACCTCCACTTCGGTACACCTTCAATATCCCAGGAAAGCGAAAAATGGATAAAGAAGTTGTGGTACTTAGGCACAATGGAATATCACTCAGCCATGAAATCAATGTCATAAGGCTAGTAGCAGCAGGATGAGTGGATTTAGGTACGATGACTCTCAGTGAAATAAGTCACAGAGAAAAAGACACTTATCCTAAGATATCACTTATAGAGGGAATGTCAAAATCGCTACACTTGAACGGAATTACAAAACAGAACAGAGTCACACATTTAGAAAACACACTATGGCTGCTTAACGGGAAAGGTGAGGTGGGGTGATGCATAAAACAAGGGTTTGAAATTAGCTCAGATACCGTTCCACAAGCCGAATATGTAATAGACAAGACTTACTCCCTGCTCAGTGAACTGGACTCAACAGCCCCTATTCACCGCCCAAGAATATATCTGACTAGTAAGAGTCTTAAAACCTAGGTATTGATCTCTCTCTGGAAGTGCATCAAGAGGGTGTAAAGCGGCATAAACACAGCAGTGAAAAGCAGCTAAACCCCATTATAAAAATAGATTACTTAAAAAAAAACCCCATAAAACAAAGACAGTGAAAGAGAGAGAAATTCTTACAAAATCCGTTCAGGGGCTCTGATGCAACCTGGATTGACCATATCTAGACCCACAGCTGGATGAGACATGAGGCTGGACACTCTTGGGGCTGAGAGGATTGGTGAGCTTGGGTGAGCAAACGCAGACCCTTTAAAGTCCTACTGCGTGGTACCCATGCCGTGGGTCCCAAATCTCCAGGTTCCAGGGCATCTTCCTACATCGAAAACATGCGTGGGAAACCCAGAAGATGGTACACCGTGTGATCGGGAAAGGTTTCTCAAACGCACCTCATTTCTCCTCTCCTTGTGCTCGGGTTCGCCATTCCAGCCGCTCTACTAACAATCTCCCTACTTGGAGAATCAGCACCTTTAACCTCCTGTTTCGGACAGGTCGCAATTTGGCCTGAGGATGAACGGGAAGAGGGGGAACCAATGAGAGACTAGCTCTAGGTGTTGGGACAGGCACAGGTCACTCTATTTTCCCATCAGGAAGAAGAATGAGCCACAGGCTCAGCCTGCCCCCCGGAACCAGAATAGGGCCTGAAGCAATCCTGCGCTTTGGCGGCCAGCTCCCAAAAAAGCGAGTTGACAAATGGAGCTCAGGGGCACTGCAACTCACAAACCTGCAGAGTTATAAATGATAACTCTCGTCCACAAATATATTGAGGGAAGGCAACGAGGAGGATTTGAAAGCAAGGCAGAATTGCAGGAAACAGGTTTCAGGAGGCAGACACGACTCGCCTTGAAAGCACATGAAAATGAATATATTCAGGAAAAAACGCATACGCCCCTTTTGGCCAACCAGGCAAGCCGGAAAGGCATATCAGCGCTACAAAGAAGTCTCGCTTGCCATCGGTCCAAAGGGCCATGCTGAAAAAAGTGTAAAAACCAGAAATGCAGGACAGGCCATGGAGACATGGGAGCCTTGCTACGCTGATGGGCGGGCTGTAAATTGCCAACAGCCACTCTGGAGAAGTGTACGGTGTGTCCTGAAACATGTAATAAGCACAGCTTAGAGAGCATAGGGCACTTCCACTCATGGGCGTATAAATCGGGAAACCTAAAAATCAACAAGACACAGGCACCCCAAAGTTTAGGGCTGCTCTGTTTCCAAGAACCTCCACTTCGGTACACCTTCAATATCCCAGGAAAGCGAAAAATGGATAAAGAAGTTGTGGTACTTAGGCACAATGGAATATCACTCAGCCATGAAATCAATGTCATAAGGCTAGTAGCAGCAGGATGAGTGGATTTAGGTACGATGACTCTCAGTGAAATAAGTCACAGAGAAAAAGACACTTATCCTAAGATATCACTTATAGAGGGAATGTCAAAATCGCTACACTTGAACGGAATTACAAAACAGAACAGAGTCACACATTTAGAAAACACACTATGGCTGCTTAACGGGAAAGGTGAGGTGGGGTGATGCATAAAACAAGGGTTTGAAATTAGCTCAGATACCGTTCCACAAGCCGAATATGTAATAGACAAGACTTACTCCCTGCTCAGTGAACTGGACTCAACAGCCCCTATTCACCGCCCAAGAATATATCTGACTAGTAAGAGTCTTAAAACCTAGGTATTGATCTCTCTCTGGAAGTGCATCAAGAGGGTGTAAAGCGGCATAAACACAGCAGTGAAAAGCAGCTAAACCCCATTATAAAAATAGATTACTTAAAAAAAAACCCCATAAAACAAAGACAGTGAAAGAGAGAGAAATTCTTACAAAATCCGTTCAGGGGCTCTGATGCAACCTGGATTGACCATATCTAGACCCACAGCTGGATGAGACATGAGGCTGGACACTCTTGGGGCTGAGAGGATTGGTGAGCTTGGGTGAGCAAACGCAGACCCTTTAAAGTCCTACTGCGTGGTACCCATGCCGTGGGTCCCAAATCTCCAGGTTCCAGTGCATCTTCCTACATCGAAAACATGCGTGGGAAACCCAGAAGATGGTACACCGTGTGATCGGGAAAGGTTTCTCAAACGCACCTCATTTCTCCTCTCCTTGTGCTCGGGTTCGCCATTCCAGCCGCTCTACTAACAATCTCCCTACTTGGAGAATCAGCACCTTTAACCTCCTGTTTCGGACAGGTCGCAATTTGGCCTGAGGATGAACGGGAAGAGGGGGAACCAATGAGAGACTAGCTCTAGGTGTTGGGACAGGCACAGGTCACTCTATTTTCCCATCAGGAAGAAGAATGAGCCACAGGCTCAGCCTGCCCCCCGGAACCAGAATAGGGCCTGAAGCAATCCTGCGCTTTGGCGGCCAGCTCCCAAAAAAGCGAGTTGACAAATGGAGCTCAGGGGCACTGCAACTCACAAACCTGCAGAGTTATAAATGATAACTCTCGTCCACAAATATATTGAGGGAAGGCAACGAGGAGGATTTGAAAGCAAGGCAGAATTGCAGGAAACAGGTTTCAGGAGGCAGACTCGACTCGCCTTGAAAGCACATGAAAATGAATATATTCAGGAAAAAACGCATACGCCCTTTTTGGCCAACCAGGCAAGCCGGAAAGGCAAATCAGCGCTACAAAGAAGTCTCGCTTGCCATCGGTCAAAAGGGCCATGCTGAAAAAAGTGTAAAAACCAGAAATGCAGGACAGGCCATGGAGACATGGGAGCCTTGCTACGCTGATGGGCGGGCTGTAAATTGCCAACAGCCACTCTGGAGAAGTGTACGGTGTGTCCTGAAACATGTAGTAAGCACAGCTTAGAGAGCATAGGGCACTTCCACTCATGGGCGTATAAATCGGGAAACCTAAAAATCAACAAGACACAGGCACCCCAAAGTTTAGGGCTGCTCTGTTTCCAAGAACCTCCACTTCGGTACACCTTCAATATCCCAGGAAAGCGAAAAATGGATAAAGAAGTTGTGGTACTTAGGCACAATGGAATATCACTCAGCCATGAAATCAATGTCATAAGGCTAGTAGCAGCAGGATGAGTGGATTTAGGTACGATGACTCTCAGTGAAATAAGTCACAGAGAAAAAGACACTTATCCTAAGATATCACTTATAGAGGGAATGACAAAATCGCTACACTTGAACGGAATTACAAGACAGAACAGAGTCACACATTTAGAAAACACACTATGGCTGCTTAACGGGAAAGGTGAGGTGGGGTGATGCATAAAACAAGGGTTTGAAATTAGCTCAGATACCGTTCCACAAGCCGAATATGTAATAGACAAGACCTACTCCCTGCTCAGTGAACTGGACTCAACAGCCCCTATTCACCGCCCAAGAATATATCTGACTAGTAAGAGTCTTAAAACCTAGGTATTGCTCTCTCTCTGGAAGTGCATCAAGAGGGTGTAAAGCGGCATAAACACAGCAGTGAAAAGCAGCTAAACCCCATTATAAAAATAGATTACTTAAAAAAAAACCCATAAAACAAAGACAGTGAAAGAGAGAGAAATTCTTACAAAATCCGTTCAGGGGCTCTGATGCAACCTGGATTGACCATATCTAGACCCACAGCTGGATGAGACATGAGGCTGGACACTCTTGGGGCTGAGAGGATTGGTGAGCTTGGGTGAGCAAACGCAGACCCTTTAAAGTCCTACTGCGTGGTACCCATGCCGTGGGCCCCAAATCTCCAGGTTCAAGGGCATCTTCCTACATCGAAAACATGCGTGGGAAACCCAGAAGATTGTACACCGTGTGATCGGGAAAGGTTTCTCAAACGCACCTCATTTCTCCTCTCCTTGTGCTCGGGTTCGCCATTCCAGCCGCTCTACTAACAATCTCCCTACTTGGAGAATCAGCACCTTTAACCTCCTGTTTCGGACAGGTCGCAATTTGGCCTGAGGATGAACGGGAAGAGGGGGAACCAATGAGAGACTAGCTCTAGGTGTTGGGACAGGCACAGGTCACTCTATTTTCCCATCAGGAAGAAGAATGAACCACAGTCTCAGCCTGCCCCTCGGAACCAGTATACGGCCTGAAGCAATCCTGCGCTTTGGCGGCCAGCTCCCAAAAAAGCGAGTTGACAAATGGAGCTCAGGGGCACTGCAACTCACAAACCTGCAGAGTTATAAATGATAACTCTCGTCCACAAATATATTGAGGGAAGGCAACGAGGAGGATTTGAAAGCAAGGCAGAATTGCAGGAAACAGGTTTCAGGAGGCAGACTCGACTCGCCTTGAAAGCACATGAAAATGAATATATTCAGGAAAAAACGTATACGCCCTTTTTGGCCAACCAGGCAAGCCCGAAAGGCAAATCAGCGCTACAAAGAAGTCTCGCTTGCCATCGGTCAAAAGGGCCATGCTGAAAAAAGTGTAAAAACCAGAAATGCAGGACAGGCCATGGAGACATGGGAGCCTTGCTACGCTGATGGGCGGGCTGTAAATTGCCAACAGCCACTCTGGAGAAGTGTACGGTGTGTCCTGAAACATGTAGTAAGCACAGCTTAGAGAGCATAGGGCACTTCCACTCATGGGCGTATAAATCGGGAAACCTAAAAATCAACAAGACACAGGCACCCCAAAGTTTAGGGCTGCTCTGTTTCCAAGAACCTCCACTTCGGTACACCTTCAATATCCCAGGAAAGCGAAAAATGGATAAAGAAGTTGTGGTACTTAGGCACAATGGAATATCACTCAGCCATGAAATCAATGTCATAAGGCTAGTAGCAGCAGGATGAGTGGATTTAGGTACGATGACTCTCAGTGAAATAAGTCACAGAGAAAAAGACACTTATCCTAAGATATCACTTATAGAGGGAATGACAAAATCGCTACACTTGAACGGAATTACAAGACAGAACAGAGTCACACATTTAGAAAACACTATGGCTGCTTAACGGGAAAGGTGAGGTGGGGTGATGCATAAAACAAGGGTTTGAAATTAGCTCAGATACCGTTCCACAAGCCGAATATGTAATAGACAAGACCTACTCCCTGCTCAGTGAACTGGACTCAACAGCCCCTATTCACCGCCCAAGAATATATCTGACTAGTAAGAGTCTTAAAACCTAGGTATTGCTCTCTCTCTGGAAGTGCATCAAGAGGGTGTAAAGCGGCATAAACACAGCAGTGAAAAGCAGCTAAACCCCATTATAAAAATAGATTACTTAAAAAAAACCCCATAAAACAAAGACAGTGAAAGAGAGAGAAATTCTTACAAAATCCGTTCAGGGGCTCTGATGCAACCTGGATTGACCATATCTAGACCCACAGCTGGATGAGACATGAGGCTGGACACTCTTGGGGCTGAGAGGATTGGTGAGCTTGGGTGAGCAAACGCAGACCCTTTAAAGTCCTACTGCGTGGTACCCATGCCGTGGGCCCCAAATCTCCAGGTTCAAGGGCATCATCCTACATCGAAAACATGCGTGGGAAACCCAGAAGATGGTACACCGTGTGATCGGGAAAGGTTTCTCAAACGCACCTCATTTCTCCTCTCCTTGTGCTCGGGTTCGCCATTCCAGCCGCTCTACTAACAATCTCCCTACTTGGAGAATCAGCACCTTTAACCTCCTGTTTCGGACAGGTCGCAATTTGGCCTGAGGATGAACGGGAAGAGGGGGAACCAATGAGAGACTAGCTCTAGGTGTTGGGACAGGCACAGGTCACTCTATTTTCCCATCAGGAAAAAGAATGAGCCACAGGCTCAGCCTGCCCCCTGGAACCAGAATACGGCCTGAAGCAATCCTGCGCTTTGGCGGCCAGCTCCCAAAAAAGCGAGTTGACAAATGGAGCTCAGGGGCACTGCAACTCACAAACCTGCAGAGTTATAAATGATAACTCTCGTCCACAAATATATTGAGGGAAGGCAACGAGGAGGATTTGAAAGCAAGGCAGAATTGCAGGAAACAGGTTTCAGGAGGCAGACTCGACTCGCCTTGAAAGCACATGAAAAGCGGCAAAGCGTTGACAATGATGCCCTTGGCCAAAAAGGGCGTATGCGTTTTTTCCTGAATATATTCAGGAAAAAACGCATACGCCCTTTTTGGCCAACCAGGCAAGCCGGAAAGGCAAATCAGCGCTACAAAGAAGTCTCGCTTGCCATCGGTCAAAAGGGCCATGCTGAAAAAAGTGTAAAAACCAGAAATGCAGGACAGGCCATGGAGACATGGGAGCCTTGCTACGCTGATGGGCGGGCTGTAAATTGCCAACAGCCACTCTGGAGAAGTGTTCGGTGTGTCCTGAAACATGTAATAAGCACAGCTTAGAGAGCATAGGGCACTTCCACTCATGGGCGTATAAATCGGGAAACCTAAAAATCAACAAGACACAGGCACCCCAAAGTTTAGGGCTGCTCTGTTTCCAAGAACCTCCACTTCGGTACACCTTCAATATCCCAGGAAAGCGAAAAATGGATAAAGAAGTTGTGGTACTTAGGCACAATGGAATATCACTCAGCCATGAAATCAATGTCATAAGGCTAGTAGCAGCAGGATGAGTGGATTTAGGTACGATGACTCTCAGTGAAATAAGTCACAGAGAAAAAGACACTTATCCTAAGATATCACTTATAGAGGGAATGTCAAAATCGCTACACTTGAATGGAATTACAAAACAGAACAGAGTCACACATTTAGAAAACACACTATGGCTGCTTAACGGGAAAGGTGAGGTGGGGTGATGCATAAAACAAGGGTTTGAAATTAGCTCAGATACCGTTCCACAAGCCGAATATGTAATAGACAAGACTTACTCCCTGCTCAGTGAACTGGACTCAACAGCCCCTATTCACCGCCCAAGAATATATCTGACTAGTAAGAGTCTTAAAACCTAGGTATTGATCTCTCTCTGGAAGTGCATCAAGAGGGTGTAAAGCGGCATAAACACAGCAGTGAAAAGCAGCTAAACCCCATTATAAAAATAGATTACTTAAAAAAAAACCCCATAAAACAAAGACAGTGAAAGAGAGAGAAATTCTTACAAAATCCGTTCAGGGGCTCTGATGCAACCTGGATTGACCATATCTAGACCCACAGCTGGATGAGACATGAGGCTGGACACTCTTGGGGCTGAGAGGATTGGTGAGCTTGGGTGAGCAAACGCAGACCCTTTAAAGTCCTACTGCGTGGTACCCATGCCGTGGGTCCCAAATCTCCAGGTTCCAGGGCATCTTCCTACATCGAAAACATGCGTGGGAAACCCAGAAGATGGTACACCGTGTGATCGGGAAAGGTTTCTCAAACGCACCTCATTTCTCCTCTCCTTGTGCTCGGGTTCGCCATTCCAGCCGCTCTACTAACAATCTCCCTACTTGGAGAATCAGCACCTTTAACCTCCTGTTTCGGACAGGTCGCAATTTGGCCTGAGGATGAACGGGAAGAGGGGGAACCAATGAGAGACTAGCTCTAGGTGTTGGGACAGGCACAGGTCACTCTATTTTCCCATCAGGAAGAAGAATGAGCCACAGGCTCAGCCTGCCCCCCGGAACCAGAATAGGGCTTGAAGCAATCCTGCGCTTTGGCGGCCAGCTCCCAAAAAAGCGAGTTGACAAATGGAGCTCAGGGGCACTGCAACTCACAAACCTGCAGAGTTATAAATGATAACTCTCGTCCACAAATATATTGAGGGAAGGCAACGAGGAGGATTTGAAAGCAAGGCAGAATTGCAGGAAACAGGTTTCAGGAGGCAGACTCGACTCGCCTTGAAAGCACATGAAAATGAATATATTCAGGAAAAAACGCATACGCCCCTTTTGGCCAACCAGGCAAGCCGGAAAGGCATATCAGCGCTACAAAGAAGTCTCGCTTGCCATCGGTCCAAAGGGCCATGCTGAAAAAAGTGTAAAAACCAGAAATGCAGGACAGGCCATGGAGACATGGGAGCCTTGCTACGCTGATGGGCGGGCTGTAAATTGCCAACAGCCACTCTGGAGAAGTGTACGGTGTGTCCTGAAACATGTAATAAGCACAGCTTAGAGAGCATAGGGCACTTCCACTCATGGGCGTATAAATCGGGATACCTAAAAATCAACAAGACACAGGCACCCCAAAGTTTAGGGCTGCTCTGTTTCCAAGAACCTCCACTTCGGTACACCTTCAATATCCCAGGAAAGCGAAAAATGGATAAAGAAGTTGTGGTACTTAGGCACAATGGAATATCACTCAGCCATGAAATCAATGTCATAAGGCTAGTAGCAGCAGGATGAGTGGATTTAGGTACGATGACTCTCAGTGAAATAAGTCACAGAGAAAAAGACACTTATCCTAAGATATCACTTATAGAGGGAATGACAAAATCGCTACACTTGAACGGAATTACAAGACAGAATAGAGTCACACATTTAGAAAACACACTATGGCTGCTTAACGGGAAAGGTGAGGTGGGGTGATGCATAAGACAAGGGTTTGAAATTAGCTCAGATACCGTTCCACAAGCCGAATATGTAATAGACAAGACCTACTCCCTGCTCAGTGAACTGGACTCAACAGCCCCTATTCACCGCCCAAGAATATATCTGACTAGTAAGAGTCTTAAAACCTAGGTATTGATCTCTCTCTGGAAGTGCATCAAGAGGGTGTAAAGCGGCATAAACACAGCAGTGAAAAGCAGCTAAACCCCATTATAAAAATAGATTACTTAAAAAAACCCCATAAAACAAAGACAGTGAAAGAGAGAGAAATTCTTACAAAATCCGGTCAGGGGCTCTGATGCAACCTGGATTGACCATATCTAGACCCACAGCTGGATGAGACATGAGGCTGGACACTCTTGGGGCTGAGAGGATTGGTGAGCTTGGGTGCGCAAACGCAGACCCTTTAAAGTCCTACTGCGTGGTACCCATGCCGTGGTTCCCAAATCTCCAGGTTCAAGGGCATCTTCCTACATCGAAAACATGCGTGGGAAACCCAGAAGATGGTACACCGTGTGATCGGGAAAGGTTTCTCAAACGCACCTCATTTCTCCTCTCCTTGTGCTCGGGTTCGCCATTCCAGCCGCTCTACTAACAATCTCCCTACTTGGAGAATCAGCAACTTTAACCTCCTGTTTCGGACAGGTCGCAATTTGGCCTGAGGATGAACGGGAAGAGGGGGAACCAATGAGAGACTAGCTCTAGGTGTTGGGACAGGAACAGGTCACTCTATGTTCCCATCAGGAAGAAGAATGAGCCACAGGCTCAGCCTACCCCCCGGAACCAGAATACGGCCTGAAGCAATCCTGCGCTTTGGCGGCCAGCTCCCAAAAAAGCCAGTTGACAAATGGAGCTCAGGGGCACTGCAACTCACAAACCTGCAGAGTTATAAATGATAACTCTCGTCCACAAATATATTGAGGGAAGGCAACGAGGAGGATTTGAAAGCAAGGCAGAATTGCAGGAAACAGGTTTCAGGAGGCAGAGTCGACTCGCCTTGAAAGCACATGAAAAGCGGCAAAGCGTTGACAATGATGCCCTTGGCCAAAAAGGGCGTATGCGTTTTTTCCTGAATATATTCAGGAAAAAACGCATACGCCCTTTTTGGCCAACCAGGCAAGCCCGAAAGGCAAATCAGCGCTACAAAGAAGTCTCGCTTGCCAGCGGTCAAAAGGGCCATGCTGAAAAAAGTGTAAAAACCAGAAATGCAGGACAGGCCATGGAGACATGGGAGCCTTGCTACGCTGATGGGCGGGCTGTAAATTGCCAGCAGCCACTCTGGAGAAGTGTACGGTGTGTCCTGAAATATGTAATAAGCACAGGTTAGAGAGCATAGGGCACTTCCACTCATGGGCGTATAAATCGGGAAACCTAAAAATCAACAAGACACAGGCACCCCAAAGTTTAGGGCTGCTCTGTTTCCAAGAACCTCCACTTCGCTACACCTTCAATATCCCAGGAAAGCGAAAAATGGATAAAGAAGTTGTGGTACTTAGGCAGAATGGAATATCACTCAGCTATGAAATCAATGTCATAAGGCTAGTAGCAGCAGGATGAGTGGATTTAGGTACGATGACTCTCAGTGAAATAAGTCACAGAGAAAAAGACACTTATCCTAAGATATCACTTATAGAGGGAATGTCAAAATCGCTACACTTGAACGGAATTACAAAACAGAACAGAGTCACACATTTAGAAAACACACTATGGCTGCTTAACGGGAAAGGTGAGGTGGGGTGATGCATAAAACAAGGGTTTGAAATTAGCTCAGATACCGTTCCACAAGCCGAATAATAATAGACAAGACCTACTCCCTGCTCAGTGAACTGGACTCAACAGCCCCTATTCACCGCCCAAGAATATATCTGACTAGTAAGAGTCTTAAAACCTAGGTATTGATCTCTCTCTGGAAGTGCATCAAGAGGGTGTAAAGCGGCATAAACACAGCAGTGAAAAGCAGCTAAACCCCATTATAAAAATAGATTACTTAAAAAAAAACCCATAAAACAAAGACAGTGAAAGAGAGAGAAATTCTTACAAAATCCGTTCAGGGGCTCTGATGCAACCTGGATTGACCATATCTAGACCCACAGCTGGATGAGACATGAGGCTGGACACTCTTGGGGCTGAGAGGATTGGTGAGCTTGGGTGAGCAAATGCAGACCCTTTAAAGTCCTACTGCGTGGTACCCATGCCGTGGGTCCCAAATCTCCAGGTTCAAGGGCATCTTCCTACATCGAAAACATGCGTGGGAAACCCAGAAGATGGTACACCGTGTGATCGGGAAAGGTTTCTCAAACGCACCTCATTTCTCC
This sequence comes from Eubalaena glacialis, assembly GCF_028564815.1. NCBI lineage: Eukaryota > Metazoa > Chordata > Mammalia > Artiodactyla > Balaenidae > Eubalaena > Eubalaena glacialis. Next base: position 121,931,399 of record NC_083722.1, read on the forward strand.
TCTCCTTGTGCTCGGGTTCGCCATTCCAGCCGCTCTACTAACAATCTCCCTACTTGGAGAATCAGCACCTTTAACCTCCTGTTTCGGACAGGTCGCAATTTGGCCTGAGGATGAACGGGAAGAGGGGGAACCAATGAGAGACTAGCTCTAGGTGTTGGGACAGGCACAGGTCACTCTATTTTCCCATCAGGAAGAAGAATGAACCACAGGCTCAGCCTGCCCCCCGGAACCAGTATACGGCCTGAAGCAATCCTGCGCTTTGGCGGCCAGCTCCCAAAAAAGCGAGTTGACAAATGGAGCTCAGGGGCACTGCAACTCACAAACCTGCAGAGTTATAAATGATAACTCTCGTCCACAAATATATTGAGGGAAGGCAACGAGGAGGATTTGAAAGCAAGGCAGAATTGCAGGAAACAGGTTTCAGGAGGCAGACTCGACTCGCCTTGAAAGCACATGAAAAGCGGCAAAGCGTTGACAATGATGCCCTTGGCCAAAAAGGGCGTATGCGTTTTTTCCTGAATATATTCAGGAAAAAACGCATACGCCCTTTTTGGCCAACCAGGCAAGCCGGAAAGGCAAATCAGCGCTACAAAGAAGTCTCGCTTGCCATCGGTCAAAAGGGCCATGCTGAAAAAAGTGTAAAAACCAGAAATGCAGGACAGGCCATGGAGACATGGGAGCCTTGCTACGCTGATGGGCGGGCTGTAAATTGCCAGCAGCCACTCTGGAGAAGTGTACGGTGTGTCCTGAAACATGTAATAAGCACAGCTTAGAGAGCATAGGGCACTTCCACTCATGGGCGTATAAATCGGGAATCCTAAAAATCAACAAGACACAGGCACCCCAAAGTTTAGGGCTGCTCTGTTTCCAAGAACCTCCACTTCGGTACACCTTCAATATCCCAGGAAAGCGAAAAATGGATAAAGAAGTTGTGGTACTTAGGCACAATGGAATATCACTCAGCCATGAAATCAATGTCATAAGGCTAGTAGCAGCAGGATGAGTGGATTTAGGTACGATGACTCTCAGTGAAATAAGTCACAGAGAAAAAGACACTTATCCTAAGATATCACTTATAGAGGGAATGTCAAAATCGCTACACTTGAACGGAATTACAAAACAGAACAGAGTCACACATTTAGAAAACACACTATGGCTGCTTAACGGGAAAGGTGAGGTGGGGTGATGCATAAAACAAGGGTTTGAAATTAGCTCAGATACCGTTCCACAAGCCGAATATGTAATAGACAAGACCTACTCCCTGCTCAGTGAACTGGACTCAACAGCCCCTATTCACCGCCCAAGAATATATCTGACTAGTAAGAGTCTTTAAACCTTGGTATTGATCTCTCTCTGGAAGTGCATCAAGAGGGTGTAAAGCGGCATAAACACAGCAGTGAAAAGCAGCTAAACCCCATTATAAAAATAGATTACTTAAAAAAATCCCCATAAAACAAAGACAGTGAAAGAGAGAGAAATTCTTACAAAATCCGTTCAGGAGCTCTGATGCAACCTGGATTGACCATATCTAGACCCACAGCTGGATGAGACATGAGGCTGGACACTCTTGGGGCTGAGAGGATTGGTGAGCTTGGGTGAGCAAACGCAGACCCTTTAAAGTCCTACTGCGTGGTACCCATGCCGTGGGCCCCGAATCTCCAGGTTCAAGGGCATCTTCCTACATCGAAAACATGCGTGGGAAACCCAGAAGATGGTACACCGTGTGATCGGGAAAGGTTTCTCAAACGCACCTCATTTCTCCTCTCCTTGTGCTCGGGTTCGCCATTCCAGCCGCTCTACTAACAATCTCCCTACTTGGAGAATCAGCACCTTTAACCTCCTGTTTCGGACAGGTCGCAATTTGGCCTGAGGATGAACGGGAAGAGGGGGAACCAATGAGAGACTAGCTCTAGGTGTTGGGACAGGCACAGGTCACTCTATTTTCCCATCAGGAAGAAGAATGAACCACAGGCTCAGCCTGCCCCCCGGAACCAGTATACGGCCTGAAGCAATCCTGCGCTTTGGCGGCCAGCTCCCAAAAAAGCCAGTTGACAAATGGAGCTCAGGGGCACTGCAACTCACAAACCTGCAGAGTTATAAATGATAACTCTCGTCCACAAATATATTGAGGGAAGGCAACGAGGAGGATTTGAAAGCAAGGCAGAATTGCAGGAAACAGGTTTCAGGAGGCAGACTCGACTCGCCTTGAAAGCACATGAAAAGCGGCAAAGCGTTGACAATGATGCCCTTGGCCAAAAAGGGCGTATGCGTTTTTTCCTGAATATATTCAGGAAAAAACGCATACGCCCTTTTTGGCCAACCAGGCAAGCCGGAAAGGCAAATCAGCGCTACAAAGAAGTCTCGCTTGCCATCGGTCAAAAGGGCCATGCTGAAAAAAGTGTAAAAACCAGAAATGCAGGACAGGCCATGGAGACATGGGAGCCTTGCTACGCTGATGGGCGGGCTGTAAATTGCCAGCAGCCACTCTGGAGAAGTGTACGGTGTGTCCTGAAACATGTAATAAGCACAGCTTAGAGAGCATAGGGCACTTCCACTCATGGGCGTATAAATCGGGAAACCTAAAAATCAACAAGACACAGGCACCCCAAAGTTTAGGGCTGCTCTGTTTCCAAGAACCTCCACTTCGGTACACCTTCAATATCCCAGGAAAGCGAAAAATGGATAAAGAAGTTGTGGTACTTAGGCACAATGGAATATCACTCAGCCATGAAATCAATGTCATAAGGCTAGTAGCAGCAGGATGAGTGGATTTAGGTACGATGACTCTCAGTGAAATAAGTCACAGAGAAAAAGACACTTATCCTAAGATATCACTTATAGAGGGAATGACAAAATCGCTACACTTGAACGGAATTACAAGACAGAACAGAGTCACACATTTAGAAAACACACTATGGCTGCTTAACGGGAAAGGTGAGGTGGGGTGATGCATAAAACAAGGGTTTGAAATTAGCTCAGATACCGTTCCACAAGCCGAATATGTAATAGACAAGACCTACTCCCTGCTCAGTGAACTGGACTCAACAGCCCCTATTCACCGCCCAAGAATATATCTGACTAGTAAGAGTCTTAAAACCTAGGTATTGCTCTCTCTCTGGAAGTGCATCAAGAGGGTGTAAAGCGGCATAAACACAGCAGTGAAAAGCAGCTAAACCCCATTATAAAAATAGATTACTTAAAAAAAAACCCATAAAACAAAGACAGTGAAAGAGAGAGAAATTCTTACAAAATCCGTTCAGGGGCTCTGATGCAACCTGGATTGACCATATCTAGACCCACAGCTGGATGAGACATGAGGCTGGACACTCTTGGGGCTGAGAGGATTGGTGAGCTTGGGTGAGCAAACGCAGACCCTTTAAAGTCCTACTGCGTGGTACCCATGCCGTGGGCCCCAAATCTCCAGGTTCAAGGGCATCTTCCTACATCGAAAACATGCGTGGGAAACCCAGAAGATGGTACACCGTGTGATCGGGAAAGGTTTCTCAAACGCACCTCATTTCTCCTCTCCTTGTGCTCGGGTTCGGCATTCCAGCCGCTCTACTAACAATCTCCCTACTTGGAGAATCAGCACCTTTAACCTCCTGTTTCGGACAGGTCGCAATTTGGCCTGAGGATGAACGGGAAGAGGGGGAACCAATGAGAGACTAGCTCTAGGTGTTGGGACAGGCACAGGTCACTCTATTTTCCCATCAGGAAGAAGAATGAACCACAGTCTCAGCCTGCCCCCCGGAACCAGTATACGGCCTGAAGCAATCCTGCGCTTTGGCGGCCAGCTCCCAAAAAAGCGAGTTGACAAATGGAGCTCAGGGGCACTGCAACTCACAAACCTGCAGAGTTATAAATGATAACTCTCGTCCACAAATATATTGAGGGAAGGCAACGAGGAGGATTTGAAAGCAAGGCAGAATTGCAGGAAACAGGTTTCAGGAGGCAGACTCGACTCGCCTTGAAAGCACATGAAAAGCGGCAAAGCGTTGACAATGATGCCCTTGGCCAAAAAGGGCGTATGCGTTTTTTCCTGAATATATTCAGGAAAAAACGCATACGCCCTTTTTGGCCAACCAGGCAAGCCGGAAAGGCAAATCAGCGCTACAAAGAAGTCTCGCTTGCCATCGGTCAAAAGGGCCATGCTGAAAAAAGTGTAAAAACCAGAAATGCAGGACAGGCCATGGAGACATGGGAGCCTTGCTACGCTGATGGGCGGGCTGTAAATTGCCAGCAGCCACTCTGGAGAAGTGTACGGTGTGTCCTGAAACATGTAATAAGCACAGCTTAGAGAGCATAGGGCACTTCCACTCATGGGCGTATAAATCGGGAAACCTAAAAATCAACAAGACACAGGCACCCCAAAGTTTAGGGCTGCTGTGTTTCCAAGAACCTCCACTTCGGTACACCTTCAATATCCCAGGAAAGCGAAAAATGGATAAAGAAGTTGTGGTACTTAGGCACAATGGAATATCACTCAGCCATGAAATCAATGTCATAAGGCTAGTAGCAGCAGGATGAGTGGATTTAGGTACGATGACTCTCAGTGAAATAAGTCACAGAGAAAAAGACACTTATCCTAAGATATCACTTATAGAGGGAATGTCAAAATCGCTACACTTGAACGGAATTACAAAACAGAACAGAGTCACACATTTAGAAAACACACTATGGCTGCTTAACGGGAAAGGTGAGGTGGGGTGATGCATAAAACAAGGGTTTGAAATTAGCTCAGATATCGTTCCACAAGCCGAATATGTAATAGACAAGACCTACTCCCTGCTCAGTGAACTGGACTCAACAGCCCCTATTCACCGCCCAAGAATATATCTGACTAGTAAGAGTCTTTAAACCTTGGTATTGATCTCTCTCTGGAAGTGCATCAAGAGGGTGTAAAGCGGCATAAACACAGCAGTGAAAAGCAGCTAAACCCCATTATAAAAATAGATTACTTAAAAAAATCCCCATAAAACAAAGACAGTGAAAGAGAGAGAAATTCTTACAAAATCCGTTCAGGAGCTCTGATGCAACCTGGATTGACCATATCTAGACCCACAGCTGGATGAGACATGAGGCTGGACACTCTTGGGGCTGAGAGGATTGGTGAGCTTGGGTGAGCAAACGCAGACCCTTTAAAGTCCTACTGCGTGGTACCCATGCCGTGGGCCCCAAATCTCCAGGTTCAAGGGCATCTTCCTACATCGAAAACATGCGTGGGAAACCCAGAAGATGGTACACCGTGTGATCGGGAAAGGTTTCTCAAACGCACCTCATTTCTCCTCTCCTTGTGCTCGGGTTCGCCATTCCAGCCGCTCTACTAACAATCTCCCTACTTGGAGAATCAGCACCTTTAACCTCCTGTTTCGGACAGGTCGCAATTTGGCCTGAGGATGAACGGGAAGAGGGGGAACCAATGAGAGACTAGCTCTAGGTGTTGGGACAGGCACAGGTCACTCTATTTTCCCATCAGGAAGAAGAATGAGCCACAGACTCAGCCTGCCCCCCGGAACCAGAATACGGCCTGAAGCAATCCTGCGCTTTGGCGGCCAGCTCCCAAAAAAGCGAGTTGACAAATGGAGCTCAGGGGCACTGCAACTCACAAACCTGCAGAGTTATAAATGATAACTCTCGTCCACAAATATATTGAGGGAAGGCAACGAGGAGGATTTGAAAGCAAGGCAGAATTGCAGGAAACAGGTTTCAGGAGGCAGAGTCGACTCGCCTTGAAAGCACATGAAAAGCGGCAAAGCGTTGACAATGATGCCCTTGGCCAAAAAGGGCGTATGCGTTTTTTCCTGAATATATTCAGGAAAAAACGCATACGCCCTTTTTGGCCAACCAGGCAAGCCGGAAAGGCAAATCAGCGCTACAAAGAAGTCTCGCTTGCCATTGGTCAAAAGGGCCATGCTGAAAAAAGTGTAAAAACCAGAAATGCAGGACAGGCCATGGAGACATGGGAGCCTTGCTATGCTGATGGGCGGGCTGTAAATTGCCAACAGCCACTCTGGAGAAGTGTACGGTGTGTCCTGAAACATGTAATAAGCACAGCTTAGAGAGCATAGGGCACTTCCACTCATGGGCGTATAAATCGGGAAACCTAAAAATCAACAAGACACAGGCACCCCAAAGTTTAGGGCTGCTCTGTTTCCAAGAACCTCCACTTCGGTACACCTTCAATATCCCAGGAAAGCGAAAAATGGATAAAGAAGTTGTGGTACTTAGGCACAATGGAATATCACTCAGCCATGAAATCAATGTCATAAGGCTAGTAGCAGCAGGATGAGTGGATTTAGGTACGATGACTCTCAGTGAAATAAGTCACAGAGAAAAAGACACTTATCCTAAGATATCACTTATAGAGGGAATGACAAAATCGCTACACTTGAACGGAATTACAAGACAGAACAGAGTCACACATTTAGAAAACACACTATGGCTGCTTAACGGGAAAGGTGAGGTGGGGTGATGCATAAAACAAGGGTTTGAAATTAGCTCAGATACCGTTCCACAAGCCGAATATGTAATAGACAAGACCTACTCCCTGCTCAGTGAACTGGACTCAACAGCCCCTATTCACCGCCCAAGAATATATCTGACTAGTAAGAGTCTTAAAACCTAGGTATTGCTCTCTCTCTGGAAGTGCATCAAGAGGGTGTAAAGCGGCATAAACACAGCAGTGAAAAGCAGCTAAACCCCATTATAAAAATAGATTACTTAAAAAAAAACCCATAAAACAAAGACAGTGAAAGAGAGAGAAATTCTTACAAAATCCGTTCAGGGGCTCTGATGCAACCTGGATTGACCATATCTAGACCCACAGCTGGATGAGACATGAGGCTGGACACTCTTGGGGCTGAGAGGATTGGTGAGCTTGGGTGAGCAAACGCAGACCCTTTAAAGTCCTACTGCGTGGTACCCATGCCGTGGGCCCCAAATCTCCAGGTTCAAGGGCATCTTCCTACATCGAAAACATGCGTGGGAAACCCAGAAGATGGTACACCGTGTGATCGGGAAAGGTTTCTCAAACGCACCTCATTTCTCCTCTCCTTGTGCTCGGGTTCGGCATTCCAGCCGCTCTACTAACAATCTCCCTACTTGGAGAATCAGCACCTTTAACCTCCTGTTTCGGACAGGTCGCAATTTGGCCTGAGGATGAACGGGAAGAGGGGGAACCAATGAGAGACTAGCTCTAGGTGTTGGGACAGGCACAGGTCACTCTATTTTCCCATCAGGAAGAAGAATGAACCACAGTCTCAGCCTGCCCCCCGGAACCAGAATACGGCCTGAAGCAATCCTGCGCTTTGGCGGCCAGCTCCCAAAAAAGCGAGTTGACAAATGGAGCTCAGGGGCACTGCAACTCACAAACCTGCAGAGTTATAAATGATAACTCTCGTCCACAAATATATTGAGGGAAGGCAACGAGGAGGATTTGAAAGCAAGGCAGAATTGCAGGAAACAGGTTTCAGGAGGCAGACTTGACTCGCCTTGAAAGCACATGAAAATGAATATATTCAGGAAAAAACGCATACGCCCTTTTTGGCCAACCAGGCAAGCCGGAAAGGCAAATCAGCGCTACAAAGAAGTCTCGCTTGCCATCGGTCAAAAGGGCCATGCTGAAAAAAGTGTAAAAACCAGAAATGCAGGACAGGCCATGGAGACATGGGAGCCTTGCTACGCTGATGGGCGGGCTGTAAATTGCCAACAGCCACTCTGGAGAAGTGTACGGTGTGTCCTGAAACATGTAATAAGCACAGCTTAGAGAGCATAGGGCACTTCCACTCATGGGCGTATAAATCGGGAAACCTAAAAATCAACAAGACACAGGCACCCCAAAGTTTAGGGCTGCTCTGTTTCCAAGAACCTCCACTTCGGTACACCTTCAATATCCCAGGAAAGCGAAAAATGGATAAAGAAGTTGTGGTACTTAGGCACAATGGAATATCACTCAGCCATGAAATCAATGTCATAAGGCTAGTAGCAGCAGGATGAGTGGATTTAGGTACGATGACTCTCAGTGAAATAAGTCACAGAGAAAAAGACACTTATCCTAAGATATCACTTATAGAGGGAATGTCAAAATCGCTACACTTGAACGGAATTACAAAACAGAACAGAGTCACACATTTAGAAAACACACTATGGCTGCTTAACGGGAAAGGTGAGGTGGGGTGATGCATAAAACAAGGGTTTGAAATTAGCTCAGATACCGTTCCACAAGCCGAATATGTAATAGACAAGACTTACTCCCTGCTCAGTGAACTGGACTCAACAGCCCCTATTCACCGCCCAAGAATATATCTGACTAGTAAGAGTCTTAAAACCTAGGTATTGATCTCTCTCTGGAAGTGCATCAAGAGGGTGTAAAGCGGCATAAACACAGCAGTGAAAAGCAGCTAAACCCCATTATAAAAATAGATTACTTAAAAAAAAACCCCATAAAACAAAGACAGTGAAAGAGAGAGAAATTCTTACAAAATCCGTTCAGGGGCTCTGATGCAACCTGGATTGACCATATCTAGACCCACAGCTGGATGAGACATGAGGCTGGACACTCTTGGGGCTGAGAGGATTGGTGAGCTTGGGTGAGCAAACGCAGACCCTTTAAAGTCCTACTGCGTGGTACCCATGCCGTGGGTCCCAAATCTCCAGGTTCCAGGGCATCTTCCTACATCGAAAACATGCGTGGGAAACCCAGAAGATGGTACACCGTGTGATCGGGAAAGGTTTCTCAAACGCACCTCATTTCTCCTCTCCTTGTGCTCGGGTTCGCCATTCCAGCCGCTCTACTAACAATCTCCCTACTTGGAGAATCAGCACCTTTAACCTCCTGTTTCGGACAGGTCGCAATTTGGCCTGAGGATGAACGGGAAGAGGGGGAACCAATGAGAGACTAGCTCTAGGTGTTGGGACAGGCACAGGTCACTCTATTTTCCCATCAGGAAGAAGAATGAGCCACAGGCTCAGCCTGCCCCCCGGAACCAGAATAGGGCCTGAAGCAATCCTGCGCTTTGGCGGCCAGCTCCCAAAAAAGCGAGTTGACAAATGGAGCTCAGGGGCACTGCAACTCACAAACCTGCAGAGTTATAAATGATAACTCTCGTCCACAAATATATTGAGGGAAGGCAACGAGGAGGATTTGAAAGCAAGGCAGAATTGCAGGAAACAGGTTTCAGGAGGCAGACACGACTCGCCTTGAAAGCACATGAAAATGAATATATTCAGGAAAAAACGCATACGCCCCTTTTGGCCAACCAGGCAAGCCGGAAAGGCATATCAGCGCTACAAAGAAGTCTCGCTTGCCATCGGTCCAAAGGGCCATGCTGAAAAAAGTGTAAAAACCAGAAATGCAGGACAGGCCATGGAGACATGGGAGCCTTGCTACGCTGATGGGCGGGCTGTAAATTGCCAACAGCCACTCTGGAGAAGTGTACGGTGTGTCCTGAAACATGTAATAAGCACAGCTTAGAGAGCATAGGGCACTTCCACTCATGGGCGTATAAATCGGGAAACCTAAAAATCAACAAGACACAGGCACCCCAAAGTTTAGGGCTGCTCTGTTTCCAAGAACCTCCACTTCGGTACACCTTCAATATCCCAGGAAAGCGAAAAATGGATAAAGAAGTTGTGGTACTTAGGCACAATGGAATATCACTCAGCCATGAAATCAATGTCATAAGGCTAGTAGCAGCAGGATGAGTGGATTTAGGTACGATGACTCTCAGTGAAATAAGTCACAGAGAAAAAGACACTTATCCTAAGATATCACTTATAGAGGGAATGTCAAAATCGCTACACTTGAACGGAATTACAAAACAGAACAGAGTCACACATTTAGAAAACACACTATGGCTGCTTAACGGGAAAGGTGAGGTGGGGTGATGCATAAAACAAGGGTTTGAAATTAGCTCAGATACCGTTCCACAAGCCGAATATGTAATAGACAAGACTTACTCCCTGCTCAGTGAACTGGACTCAACAGCCCCTATTCACCGCCCAAGAATATATCTGACTAGTAAGAGTCTTAAAACCTAGGTATTGATCTCTCTCTGGAAGTGCATCAAGAGGGTGTAAAGCGGCATAAACACAGCAGTGAAAAGCAGCTAAACCCCATTATAAAAATAGATTACTTAAAAAAAAACCCCATAAAACAAAGACAGTGAAAGAGAGAGAAATTCTTACAAAATCCGTTCAGGGGCTCTGATGCAACCTGGATTGACCATATCTAGACCCACAGCTGGATGAGACATGAGGCTGGACACTCTTGGGGCTGAGAGGATTGGTGAGCTTGGGTGAGCAAACGCAGACCCTTTAAAGTCCTACTGCGTGGTACCCATGCCGTGGGTCCCAAATCTCCAGGTTCCAGGGCATCTTCCTACATCGAAAACATGCGTGGGAAACCCAGAAGATGGTACACCGTGTGATCGGGAAAGGTTTCTCAAACGCACCTCATTTCTCCTCTCCTTGTGCTCGGGTTCGCCATTCCAGCCGCTCTACTAACAATCTCCCTACTTGGAGAATCAGCACCTTTAACCTCCTGTTTCGGACAGGTCGCAATTTGGCCTGAGGATGAACGGGAAGAGGGGGAACCAATGAGAGACTAGCTCTAGGTGTTGGGACAGGCACAGGTCACTCTATTTTCCCATCAGGAAGAAGAATGAGCCACAGGCTCAGCCTGCCCCCCGGAACCAGAATAGGGCCTGAAGCAATCCTGCGCTTTGGCGGCCAGCTCCCAAAAAAGCGAGTTGACAAATGGAGCTCAGGGGCACTGCAACTCACAAACCTGCAGAGTTATAAATGATAACTCTCGTCCACAAATATATTGAGGGAAGGCAACGAGGAGGATTTGAAAGCAAGGCAGAATTGCAGGAAACAGGTTTCAGGAGGCAGACACGACTCGCCTTGAAAGCACATGAAAATGAATATATTCAGGAAAAAACGCATACGCCCCTTTTGGCCAACCAGGCAAGCCGGAAAGGCATATCAGCGCTACAAAGAAGTCTCGCTTGCCATCGGTCCAAAGGGCCATGCTGAAAAAAGTGTAAAAACCAGAAATGCAGGACAGGCCATGGAGACATGGGAGCCTTGCTACGCTGATGGGCGGGCTGTAAATTGCCAACAGCCACTCTGGAGAAGTGTACGGTGTGTCCTGAAACATGTAATAAGCACAGCTTAGAGAGCATAGGGCACTTCCACTCATGGGCGTATAAATCGGGATACCTAAAAATCAACAAGACACAGGCACCCCAAAGTTTAGGGCTGCTCTGTTTCCAAGAACCTCCACTTCGGTACACCTTCAATATCCCAGGAAAGCGAAAAATGGATAAAGAAGTTGTGGTACTTAGGCACAATGGAATATCACTCAGCCATGAAATCAATGTCATAAGGCTAGTAGCAGCAGGATGAGTGGATTTAGGTACGATGACTCTCAGTGAAATAAGTCACAGAGAAAAAGACACTTATCCTAAGATATCACTTATAGAGGGAATGACAAAATCGCTACACTTGAACGGAATTACAAGACAGAATAGAGTCACACATTTAGAAAACACACTATGGCTGCTTAACGGGAAAGGTGAGGTGGGGTGATGCATAAAACAAGGGTTTGAAATTAGCTCAGATACCGTTCCACAAGCCGAATATGTAATAGACAAGACCTACTCCCTGCTCAGTGAACTGGACTCAACAGCCCCTATTCACCGCCCAAGAATATATCTGACTAGTAAGAGTCTTAAAACCTAGGTATTGATCTCTCTCTGGAAGTGCATCAAGAGGGTGTAAAGCGGCATAAACACAGCAGTGAAAAGCAGCTAAACCCCATTATAAAAATAGATTACTTAAAAAAAAACCCATAAAACAAAGACAGTGAAAGAGAGAGAAATTCTTACAAAATCCGTTCAGGGGCTCTGATGCAACCTGGATTGACCATATCTAGACCCACAGCTGGATGAGACATGAGGCTGGACACTCTTGGGGCTGAGAGGAATGGTGAGCTTGGGTGAGCAAACGCAGACCCTTTAAAGTCCTACTGCGTGGTACCCATGCCGTGGGTCCCAAATCTCCAGGTTCAAGGGCATCATCCTACATCGAAAACATGCGTGGGAAACCCAGAAGATGGTACACCGTGTGATCGGGAAAGGTTTCTCAAACGCACCTCATTTCTCCTCTCCTTGTGCTCGGGTTCGCCATTCCAGCCGCTCTACTAACAATCTCCCTACTTGGAGAATCAGCACCTTTAACCTCCTGTTTCGGACAGGTCGCAATTTGGCCTGAGGATGAACGGGAAGAGGGGGAACCAATGAGAGACTAGCTCTAGGTGTTGGGACAGGCACAGGTCACTCTATTTTCCCATCAGGAAGAAGAATGAGCCACAGGCTCAGCCTGCCCCCCGGAACCAGAATAGGGCCTGAAGCAATCCTGCGCTTTGGCGGCCAGCTCCCAAAAAAGCGAGTTGACAAATGGAGCTCAGGGGCACTGCAACTCACAAACCTGCAGAGTTATAAATGATAACTCTCGTCCACAAATATATTGAGGGAAGGCAACGAGGAGGATTGGAAAGCAAGGCAGAATTGCAGGAAACAGGTTTCAGGAGGCAAACTCGACTCGCCTTGAAAGCACATGAAAATGAATATATTCAGGAAAAAACGCATACGCCCCTTTTGGCCAACCAGGCAAGCCGGAAAGGCATATCAGCGCTACAAAGAAGTCTCGCTTGCCATCGGTCCAAAGGGCCATGCTGAAAAAAGTGTAAAAACCAGAAATGCAGGACAGGCCATGGAGACATGGGAGCCTTGCTACGCTGATGGGCGGGCTGTAAATTGCCAACAGCCACTCTGGAGAAGTGTACGGTGTGTCCTGAAACATGTAATAAGCACAGCTTAGAGAGCATAGGGCACTTCCACTCATGGGCGTATAAATCGGGATACCTAAAAATCAACAAGACACAGGCACCCCAAAGTTTAGGGCTGCTCTGTTTCCAAGAACCTCCACTTCGGTACACCTTCAATATCCCAGGAAAGCGAAAAATGGATAAAGAAGTTGTGGTACTTAGGCACAATGGAATATCACTCAGCCATGAAATCAATGTCATAAGGCTAGTAGCAGCAGGATGAGTGGATTTAGGTACGATGACTCTCAGTGAAATAAGTCACAGAGAAAAAGACACTTATCCTAAGATATCACTTATAGAGGGAATGACAAAATCGCTACACTTGAACGGAATTACAAGACAGAACAGAGTCACACATTTAGAAAACACACTATGGCTGCTTAACGGGAAAGGTGAGGTGGGGTGATGCATAAAACAAGGGTTTGAAATTAGCTCAGATACCGTTCCACAAGCCGAATATGTAATAGACAAGACCTACTCCCTGCTCAGTGAACTGGACTCAACAGCCCCTATTCACCGCCCAAGAATATATCTGACTAGTAAGACTCTTAAAACCTAGGTATTGATCTCTCTCTGGAAGTGCATCAAGAGGGTGTAAAGCGGCATAAACACAGCAGTGAAAAGCAGCTAAACCCCATTATAAAAATAGATTACTTAAAAAAAACCCATAAAACAAAGACAGTGAAAGAGAGAGAAATTCTTACAAAATCCGTTCAGGGGCTCTGATGCAACCTGGATTGACCATATCTAGACCCACAGCTGGATGAGACATGAGGCTGGACACTCTTGGGGCTGAGAGGATTGGTGAGCTTGGGTGAGCAAACGCAGACCCTTTAAAGTCCTACTGCGTGGTACCCATGCCGTGGGTCCCAAATCTCCAGGTTCAAGGGCATCATCCTACATCGAAAACATGCGTGGGAAACCCAGAAGATGGTACACCGTGTGATCGGGAAAGGTTTCTCAAACGCACCTCATTTCTCCTCTCCTTGTGCTCGGGTTCGCCATTCCAGCCGCTCTACTAACAATCTCCCTACTTGGAGAATCAGCACCTTTAACCTCCTGTTTCGGACAGGTCGCAATTTGGCCTGAGGATGAACGGGAAGAGGGGGAACCAATGAGAGACTAGCTCTAGGTGTTGGGACAGGCACAGGTCACTCTATTTTCCCATCAGGAAGAAGAATGAGCCACAGGCTCAGCCTGCCCCCCGGAACCAGAATACGGCCTGAAGCAATCCTGCGCTTTGGCGGCCAGCTCCCAAAAAAGCGAGTTGACAAATGGAGCTCAGGGGCACTGCAGCTCACAAACCTGCAGAGTTATAAATGATAACTCTCGTCCACAAATATATTGAGGGAAGGCAACGAAGAGGATTTGAAAGCAAGGCAGAATTGCAGGAAACAGGTTTCAGGAGGCAGACTCGACTCGCCTTGAAAGCACATGAAAAGCGGCAAAGCGTTGACAATGATGCCCTTGGCCAAAAAGGGCGTATGCGTTTTTTCCTGAATATATTCAGGAAAAAACGCATACGCCCTTTTTGGCCAACCAGGCAAGCCGGAAAGGCAAATCAGCGCTACAAAGAAGTCTCGCTTGCCATCGGTCAAAAGGGCCATGCTGAAAAAAGTGTAAAAACCAGAAATGCAGGACAGGCCATGGAGACATGGGAGCCTTGCTACGCTGATGGGCGGGCTGTAAATTGCCAACAGCCACTCTGGAGAAGTGTACGGTGTGTCCTGAAACATGTAATAAGCACAGCTTAGAGAGCATAGGGCACTTCCACTCATGGGCGTATAAATCGGGAAACCTAAAAATCAACAAGACACAGGAACCCCAAAGTTTAGGGCTGCTCTGTTTCCAAGAACCTCCACTTCGCTACACCTTCAATATCCCAGGAAAGCGAAAAATGGATAAAGAAGTTGTGGTACTTAGGCACAATGGAATATCACTCAGCCATGAAATCAATGTCATAAGGCTAGTAGCAGCAGGATGAGTGGATTTAGGTACGATGACTCTCAGTGAAATAAGTCACAGAGAAAAAGACACTTATCCTAAGATATCACTTATAGAGGGAATGTCAAAATCGCTACACTTGAACGGAATTACAAAACAGAACAGAGTCACACATTTAGAAAACACACTATGGCTGCTTAACGGGAAAGGTGAGGTGGGGTGATGCATAAAACAAGGGTTTGAAATTAGCTCAGATACCGTTCCACAAGCTGAATATGTAATAGACAAGACCTACTCCCTGCTCAGTGAACTGGACTCAACAGCCCCTATTCACCGCCCAAGAATATATCTGACTAGTAAGAGTCTTAAAACCTAGGTATTGATCTCTCTCTGGAAGTGCATCAAGAGGGTGTAAAGCGGCATAAACACAGCAGTGAAAAGCAGCTAAACCCCATTATAAAAATAGATTACTTAAAAAAAAACCCCATAAAACAAAGACAGTGAAAGAGAGAGAAATTCTTACAAAATCCGTTCAGGGGCTCTGATGCAACCTGGATTGACCATATCTAGACCCACAGCTGGATGAGACATGAGGCTGGACACTCTTGGGGCTGAGAGGATTGGTGAGCTTGGGTGAGCAAACGCAGACCCTTTAAAGTCCTACTGCGTGGTACCCATGCCGTGGGTCCCAAATCTCCAGGTTCCAGGGCATCTTCCTACATCGAAAACATGCGTGGGAAACCCAGAAGATGGTACACCGTGTGATCGGGAAAGGTTTCTCAAACGCACCTCATTTCTCCTCTCCTTGTGCTCGGGTTCGCCATTCCAGCCGCTCTACTAACAATCTCCCTACTTGGAGAATCAGCACCTTTAACCTCCTGTTTCGGACAGGTCGCAATTTGGCCTGAGGATGAACGGGAAGAGGGGGAACCAATGAGAGACTAGCTCTAGGTGTTGGGACAGGCACAGGTCACTCTATTTTCCCATCAGGAAGAAGAATGAGCCACAGGCTCAGCCTGCCCCCCGGAACCAGAATAGGGCCTGAAGCAATCCTGCGCTTTGGCGGCCAGCTCCCAAAAAAGCGAGTTGACAAATGGAGCTCAGGGGCACTGCAACTCACAAACCTGCAGAGTTATAAATGATAACTCTCGTCCACAAATATATTGAGGGAAGGCAACGAGGAGGATTTGAAAGCAAGGCAGAATTGCAGGAAACAGGTTTCAGGAGGCAGACTCGACTCGCCTTGAAAGCACATGAAAATGAATATATTCAGGAAAAAACGCATACGCCCCTTTTGGCCAACCAGGCAAGCCGGAAAGGCATATCAGCGCTACAAAGAAGTCTCGCTTGCCATCGGTCCAAAGGGCCATGCTGAAAAAAGTGTAAAAACCAGAAATGCAGGACAGGCCATGGAGACATGGGAGCCTTGCTACGCTGATGGGCGGGCTGTAAATTGCCAACAGCCACTCTGGAGAAGTGTACGGTGTGTCCTGAAACATGTAATAAGCACAGCTTAGAGAGCATAGGGCACTTCCACTCATGGGCGTATAAATCGGGATACCTAAAAATCAACAAAACACAGGCACCCCAAAGTTTAGGGCTGCTCTGTTTCCAAGAACCTCCACTTCGCTACACCTTCAATATCCCAGGAAAGCGAAAAATGGATAAAGAAGTTGTGGTACTTAGGCACAATGGAATATCACTCAGCCATGAAATCAATGTCATAAGGCTAGTAGCAGCAGGATGAGTGGATTTAGGTACGATGACTCTCAGTGAAATAAGTCACAGAGAAAAAGACACTTATCCTAAGATATCACTTATAGAGGGAATGACAAAATCGCTACACTTGAACGGAATTACAAGACAGAACAGAGTCACACATTTAGAAAACACACTATGGCTGCTTAACGGGAAAGGTGAGGTGGGGTGATGCATAAAACAAGGGTTTGAAATTAGCTCAGATACCGTTCCACAAGCCAAATATGTAATAGACAAGACCTACTCCCTGCTCAGTGAACTGGACTCAACAGCCCCTATTCACCGCCCAAGAATATATCTGACTAGTAAGAGTCTTAAAACCTATGTATTGATCTCTCTCTGGAAGTGCATCAAGAGGGTGTAAAGCGGCATAAACACAGCAGTGAAAAGCAGCTAAACCCCATTATAAAAATAGATTACTTAAAAAAAAACCCATAAAACAAAGACAGTGAAAGAGAGAGAAATTCTTACAAAATCCGTTCAGGGGCTCTGATGCAACCTGGATTGACCATATCTAGACCCACAGCTGGATGAGACATGAGGCTGGACACTCTTGGGGCTGAGAGGATTGGTGAGCTTGGGTGAGCAAACGCAGACCCTTTAAAGTCCTACTGCGTGGTACCCATGCCGTGGGTCCCAAATCTCCAGGTTCAAGGGCATCTTCCTACATCGAAAACATGCGTGGGAAACCCAGAAGATGGTACACCGTGTGATCGGGAAAGGTTTCTCAAACGCACCTCATTTCTCCTCTCCTTGTGCTCGGGTTCGCCATTCCAGCCGCTCTACTAACAATCTCCCTACTTGGAGAATCAGCACCTTTAACCTCCTGTTTCGGACAGGTCGCAATTTGGCCTGAGGATGAACGGGAAGAGGGGGAACCAATGAGAGACTAGCTCTAGGTGTTGGGACAGGCACAGGTCACTCTATTTTCCCATCAGGAAGAAGAATGAGCCACAGGCTCAGCCTGCCCCCCGGAACCAGAATACGGCCTGAAGCAATCCTGCGCTTTGGCGGCCAGCTCCCAAAAAAGCGAGTTGACAAATGGAGCTCAGGGGCACTGCAGCTCACAAACCTGCAGAGTTATAAATGATAACTCTCGTCCACAAATATATTGAGGGAAGGCAACGAGGAGGATTGGAAAGCAAGGCAGAATTGCAGGAAACAGGTTTCAGGAGGCAGACTCGACTCGCCTTGAAAGCACATGAAAAGCGGCAAAGCGTTGACAATGATGCCCTTGGCCAAAAAGGGCGTATGCGTTTTTTCCTGAATATATTCAGGAAAAAACGCATACGCCCTTTTTGGCCAACCAGGCAAGCCCGAAAGGCAAATCAGCGCTACAAAGAAGTCTCGCTTGCCATCGGTCAAAAGGGCCATGCTGAAAAAAGTGTAAAAACCAGAAATGCAGGACAGGCCATGGAGACATGGGAGCCTTGCTACGCTGATGGGCGGGCTGTAAATTGCCAACAGCCACTCTGGAGAAGTGTACGGTGTGTCCTGAAACATGTAATAAGCACAGCTTAGAGAGCATAGGGCACTTCCACTCATGGGCGTATAAATCGGGAAACCTAAAAATCAACAAGACACAGGCACCCCAAAGTTTAGGGCTGCTCTGTTTCCAAGAACCTCCACTTCGGTACACCTTCAATATCCCAGGAAAGCGAAAAATGGATAAAGAAGTTGTGGTACTTAGGCACAATGGAATATCACTCAGCCATGAAATCAATGTCATAAGGCTAGTAGCAGCAGGATGAGTGGATGTAGGTACGATGACTCTCAGTGAAATAAGTCACAGAGAAAAAGACACTTATCCTAAGATATCACTTATAGAGGGAATGTCAAAATCGCTACACTTGAACGGAATTACAAAACAGAACAGAGTCACACATTTAGAAAACACACTATGGCTGCTTAACGGGAAAGGTGAGGTGGGGTGATGCATAAAACAAGGGTTTGAAATTAGCTCAGATACCGTTCCACAAGCCGAATATGTAATAGACAAGACTTACTCCCTGCTCAGTGAACTGGACTCAACAGCCCCTATTCACCGCCCAAGAATATATCTGACTAGTAAGAGTCTTAAAACCTAGGTATTGATCTCTCTCTGGAAGTGCATCAAGAGGGTGTAAAGCGGCATAAACACAGCAGTGAAAAGCAGCTAAACCCCATTATAAAAATAGATTACTTAAAAAAAAAACCCATAAAACAAAGACAGTGAAAGAGAGAGAAATTCTTACAAAATCCGTTCAGGGGCTCTGATGCAACCTGGATTGACCATATCTAGACCCACAGCTGGATGAGACATGAGGCTGGACACTCTTGGGGCTGAGAGGATTGGTGAGCTTGGGTGAGCAAACGCAGACCCTTTAAAGTCCTACTGCGTGGTACCCATGCCGTGGGTCCCAAATCTCCAGGTTCCAGGGCATCTTCCTACATCGAAAACATGCGTGGGAAACCCAGAAGATGGTACACCGTGTGATCGGGAAAGGTTTCTCAAACGCACCTCATTTCTCCTCTCCTTGTGCTCGGGTTCGCCATTCCAGCCGCTCTACTAACAATCTCCCTACTTGGAGAATCAGCACCTTTAACCTCCTGTTTCGGACAGGTCGCAATTTGGCCTGAGGATGAACGGGAAGAGGGGGAACCAATGAGAGACTAGCTCTAGGTGTTGGGACAGGCACAGGTCACTCTATTTTCCCATCAGGAAGAAGAATGAGCCACAGGCTCAGCCTGCCCCCCGGAACCAGAATAGGGCCTGAAGCAATCCTGCGCTTTGGCGGCCAGCTCCCAAAAAAGCGAGTTGACAAATGGAGCTCAGGGGCACTGCAACTCACAAACCTGCAGAGTTATAAATGATAACTCTCGTCCACAAATATATTGAGGGAAGGCAACGAGGAGGATTTGAAAGCAAGGCAGAATTGCAGGAAACAGGTTTCAGGAGGCAGACTCGACTCGCCTTGAAAGCACATGAAAATGAATATATTCAGGAAAAAACGCATACGCCCCTTTTGGCCAACCAGGCAAGCCGGAAAGGCATATCAGCGCTACAAAGAAGTCTCGCTTGCCATCGGTCCAAAGGGCCATGCTGAAAAAAGTGTAAAAACCAGAAATGCAGGACAGGCCATGGAGACATGGGAGCCTTGCTACGCTGATGGGCGGGCTGTAAATTGCCAACAGCCACTCTGGAGAAGTGTACGGTGTGTCCTGAAACATGTAATAAGCACAGCTTAGAGAGCATAGGGCACTTCCACTCATGGGCGTATAAATCGGGATACGTAAAAATCAACAAGACACAGGCACCCCAAAGTTTAGGGCTGCTCTGTTTCCAAGAACCTCCACTTCGGTACACCTTCAATATCCCAGGAAAGCGAAAAATGGATAAAGAAGTTGTGGTACTTAGGCACAATGGAATATCACTCAGCCATGAAATCAATGTCATAAGGCTAGTAGCAGCAGGATGAGTGGATTTAGGTACGATGACTCTCAGTGAAATAAGTCACAGAGAAAAAGACACTTATCCTAAGATATCACTTATAGAGGGAATGTCAAAATCGCTACACTTGAACGGAATTACAAGACAGAACAGAGTCACACATTTAGAAAACACACTATGGCTGCTTAACGGGAAAGGTGAGGTGGGGTGATGCATAAAACAAGGGTTTGAAATTAGCTCAGATACCGTTCCACAAGCCGAATATGTAATAGACAAGACCTACTCCCTGCTCAGTGAACTGGACTCAACAGCCCCTATTCACCGCCCAAGAATATATCTGACTAGTAAGAGTCTTAAAACCTAGGTATTGATCTCTCTCTGGAAGTGCATCAAGAGGGTGTAAAGCGGCATAAACACAGCAGTGAAAAGCAGCTAAACCCCATTATAAAAATAGATTACTTAAAAAAAAACCCATAAAACAAAGACAGTGAAAGAGAGAGAAATTCTTACAAAATCCGTTCAGGGGCTCTGATGCAACCTGGATTGACCATATCTAGACCCACAGCTGGATGAGACATGAGGCTGGACACTCTTGGGGCTGAGAGGATTGGTGAGCTTGGGTGAGCAAACGCAGACCCTTTAAAGTCCTACTGCGTGGTACCCATGCCGTGGGTCCCAAATCTCCAGGTTCAAGGGCATCATCCTACATCGAAAACATGCGTGGGAAACCCAGAAGATGGTACACCGTGTGATCGGGAAAGGTTTCTCAAACGCACCTCATTTCTCCTCTCCTTGTGCTCGGGTTCGCCATTCCAGCCGCTCTACTAACAATCTCCCTACTTGGAGAATCAGCACCTTTAACCTCCTGTTTCGGACAGGTCGCAATTTGGCCTGAGGATGAACGGGAAGAGGGGGAACCAATGAGAGACTAGCTCTAGGTGTTGGGACAGGCACAGGTCACTCTATTTTCCCATCAGGAAGAAGAATGAGCCACAGGCTCAGCCTGCCCCCCGGAACCAGAATACGGCCTGAAGCAATCCTGCGCTTTGGCGGCCAGCTCCCAAAAAAGCGAGTTGACAAATGGAGCTCAGGGGCACTGCAGCTCACAAACCTGCAGAGTTATAAATGATAACTCTCGTCCACAAATATATTGAGGGAAGGCAACGAAGAGGATTTGAAAGCAAGGCAGAATTGCAGGAAACAGGTTTCAGGAGGCAGACTCGACTCGCCTTGAAAGCACATGAAAAGCGGCAAAGCGTTGACAATGATGCCCTTGGCCAAAAAGGGCGTATGCGTTTTTTCCTGAATATATTCAGGAAAAAACGCATACGCCCTTTTTGGCCAACCAGGCAAGCCGGAAAGGCAAATCAGCGCTACAAAGAAGTCTCGCTTGCCATCGGTCAAAAGGGCCATGCTGAAAAAAGTGTAAAAACCAGAAATGCAGGACAGGCCATGGAGACATGGGAGCCTTGCTACGCTGATGGGCGGGCTGTAAATTGCCAACAGCCACTCTGGAGAAGTGTACGGTGTGTCCTGAAACATGTAATAAGCACAGCTTAGAGAGCATAGGGCACTTCCACTCATGGGCGTATAAATCGGGAAACCTAAAAATCAACAAGACACAGGCACCCCAAAGTTTAGGGCTGCTCTGTTTCCAAGAACCTCCACTTCGCTACACCTTCAATATCCCAGGAAAGCGAAAAATGGATAAAGAAGTTGTGGTACTTAGGCACAATGGAATATCACTCAGCCATGAAATCAATGTCATAAGGCTAGTAGCAGCAGGATGAGTGGATTTAGGTACGATGACTCTCAGTGAAATAAGTCACAGAGAAAAAGACACTTATCCTAAGATATCACTTATAGAGGGAATGTCAAAATCGCTACACTTGAACGGAATTACAAAACAGAACAGAGTCACACATTTAGAAAACACACTATGGCTGCTTAACGGGAAAGGTGAGGTGGGGTGATGCATAAAACAAGGGTTTGAAATTAGCTCAGATACCGTTCCACAAGCCGAATATGTAATAGACAAGACCTACTCCCTGCTCAGTGAACTGGACTCAACAGCCCCTATTCACCGCCCAAGAATATATCTGACTAGTAAGAGTCTTAAAACCTAGGTATTGATCTCTCTCTGGAAGTGCATCAAGAGGGTGTAAAGCGGCATAAACACAGCAGTGAAAAGCAGCTAAACCCCATTATAAAAATAGATTACTTAAAAAAAAACCCCATAAAACAAAGACAGTGAAAGAGAGAGAAATTCTTACAAAATCCGTTCAGGGGCTCTGATGCAACCTGGATTGACCATATCTAGACCCACAGCTGGATGAGACATGAGGCTGGACACTCTTGGGGCTGAGAGGATTGGTGAGCTTGGGTGAGCAAACGCAGACCCTTTAAAGTCCTACTGCGTGGTACCCATGCCGTGGGTCCCAAATCTCCAGGTTCCAGGGCATCTTCCTACATCGAAAACATGCGTGGGAAACCCAGAAGATGGTACACCGTGTGATCGGGAAAGGTTTCTCAAACGCACCTCATTTCTCCTCTCCTTGTGCTCGGGTTCGCCATTCCAGCCGCTCTACTAACAATCTCCCTACTTGGAGAATCAGCACCTTTAACCTCCTGTTTCGGACAGGTCGCAATTTGGCCTGAGGATGAACGGGAAGAGGGGGAACCAATGAGAGACTAGCTCTAGGTGTTGGGACAGGCACAGGTCACTCTATTTTCCCATCAGGAAGAAGAATGAGCCACAGGCTCAGCCTGCCCCCCGGAACCAGAATAGGGCCTGAAGCAATCCTGCGCTTTGGCGGCCAGCTCCCAAAAAAGCGAGTTGACAAATGGAGCTCAGGGGCACTGCAACTCACAAACCTGCAGAGTTATAAATGATAACTCTCGTCCACAAATATATTGAGGGAAGGCAACGAGGAGGATTTGAAAGCAAGGCAGAATTGCAGGAAACAGGTTTCAGGAGGCAGACTCGACTCGCCTTGAAAGCACATGAAAATGAATATATTCAGGAAAAAACGCATACGCCCCTTTTGGCCAACCAGGCAAGCCGGAAAGGCATATCAGCGCTACAAAGAAGTCTCGCTTGCCATCGGTCCAAAGGGCCATGCTGAAAAAAGTGTAAAAACCAGAAATGCAGGACAGGCCATGGAGACATGGGAGCCTTGCTACGCTGATGGGCGGGCTGTAAATTGCCAACAGCCACTCTGGAGAAGTGTACGGTGTGTCCTGAAACATGTAATAAGCACAGCTTAGAGAGCATAGGGCACTTCCACTCATGGGCGTATAAATCGGGATACGTAAAAATCAACAAGACACAGGCACCCCAAAGTTTAGGGCTGCTCTGTTTCCAAGAACCTCCACTTCGGTACACCTTCAATATCCCAGGAAAGCGAAAAATGGATAAAGAAGTTGTGGTACTTAGGCACAATGGAATATCACTCAGCCATGAAATCAATGTCATAAGGCTAGTAGCAGCAGGATGAGTGGATTTAGGTACGATGACTCTCAGTGAAATAAGTCACAGAGAAAAAGACACTTATCCTAAGATATCACTTATAGAGGGAATGTCAAAATCGCTACACTTGAACGGAATTACAAGACAGAACAGAGTCACACATTTAGAAAACACACTATGGCTGCTTAACGGGAAAGGTGAGGTGGGGTGATGCATAAAACAAGGGTTTGAAATTAGCTCAGATACCGTTCCACAAGCCGAATATGTAATAGACAAGACCTACTCCCTGCTCAGTGAACTGGACTCAACAGCCCCTATTCACCGCCCAAGAATATATCTGACTAGTAAGAGTCTTAAAACCTAGGTATTGATCTCTCTCTGGAAGTGCATCAAGAGGGTGTAAAGCGGCATAAACACAGCAGTGAAAAGCAGCTAAACCCCATTATAAAAATAGATTACTTAAAAAAATCCCCATAAAACAAAGACAGTGAAAGAGAGAGAAATTCTTACAAAATCCGTTCAGGAGCTCTGATGCAACCTGGATTGACCATATCTAGACCCACAGCTGGATGAGACATGAGGCTGGACACTCTTGGGGCTGAGAGGATTGGTGAGCTTGGGTGAGCAAACGCAGACCCTTTAAAGTCCTACTGCGTGGTACCCATGCCGTGGGCCCCGAATCTCCAGGTTCAAGGGCATCTTCCTACATCGAAAACATGCGTGGGAAACCCAGAAGATGGTACACCGTGTGATCGGGAAAGGTTTCTCAAACGCACCTCATTTCTCCTCTCCTTGTGCTCGGGTTCGCCATTCCAGCCGCTCTACTAACAATCTCCCTACTTGGAGAATCAGCACCTTTAACCTCCTGTTTCGGACAGGTCGCAATTTGGCCTGAGGATGAACGGGAAGAGGGGGAACCAATGAGAGACTAGCTCTAGGTGTTGGGACAGGCACAGGTCACTCTATTTTCCCATCAGGAAGAAGAATGAACCACAGGCTCAGCCTGCCCCCCGGAACCAGTATACGGCCTGAAGCAATCCTGCGCTTTGGCGGCCAGCTCCCAAAAAAGCCAGTTGACAAATGGAGCTCAGGGGCACTGCAACTCACAAACCTGCAGAGTTATAAATGATAACTCTCGTCCACAAATATATTGAGGGAAGGCAACGAGGAGGATTTGAAAGCAAGGCAGAATTGCAGGAAACAGGTTTCAGGAGGCAGACTCGACTCGCCTTGAAAGCACATGAAAAGCGGCAAAGCGTTGACAATGATGCCCTTGGCCAAAAAGGGCGTATGCGTTTTTTCCTGAATATATTCAGGAAAAAACGCATACGCCCTTTTTGGCCAACCAGGCAAGCCGGAAAGGCAAATCAGCGCTACAAAGAAGTCTCGCTTGCCATCGGTCAAAAGGGCCATGCTGAAAAAAGTGTAAAAACCAGAAATGCAGGACAGGCCATGGAGACATGGGAGCCTTGCTACGCTGATGGGCGGGCTGTAAATTGCCAGCAGCCACTCTGGAGAAGTGTACGGTGTGTCCTGAAACATGTAATAAGCACAGCTTAGAGAGCATAGGGCACTTCCACTCATGGGCGTATAAATCGGGAAACCTAAAAATCAACAAGACACAGGCACCCCAAAGTTTAGGGCTGCTCTGTTTCCAAGAACCTCCACTTCGGTACACCTTCAATATCCCAGGAAAGCGAAAAATGGATAAAGAAGTTGTGGTACTTAGGCACAATGGAATATCACTCAGCCATGAAATCAATGTCATAAGGCTAGTAGCAGCAGGATGAGTGGATTTAGGTACGATGACTCTCAGTGAAATAAGTCACAGAGAAAAAGACACTTATCCTAAGATATCACTTATAGAGGGAATGACAAAATCGCTACACTTGAACGGAATTACAAGACAGAACAGAGTCACACATTTAGAAAACACACTATGGCTGCTTAACGGGAAAGGTGAGGTGGGGTGATGCATAAAACAAGGGTTTGAAATTAGCTCAGATACCGTTCCACAAGCCGAATATGTAATAGACAAGACCTACTCCCTGCTCAGTGAACTGGACTCAACAGCCCCTATTCACCGCCCAAGAATATATCTGACTAGTAAGAGTCTTAAAACCTAGGTATTGCTCTCTCTCTGGAAGTGCATCAAGAGGGTGTAAAGCGGCATAAACACAGCAGTGAAAAGCAGCTAAACCCCATTATAAAAATAGATTACTTAAAAAAAAACCCATAAAACAAAGACAGTGAAAGAGAGAGAAATTCTTACAAAATCCGTTCAGGGGCTCTGATGCAACCTGGATTGACCATATCTAGACCCACAGCTGGATGAGACATGAGGCTGGACACTCTTGGGGCTGAGAGGATTGGTGAGCTTGGGTGAGCAAACGCAGACCCTTTAAAGTCCTACTGCGTGGTACCCATGCCGTGGGTCCCAAATCTCCAGGTTCAAGGGCATCATCCTACATCGAAAACATGCGTGGGAAACCCAGAAGATGGTACACCGTGTGATCGGGAAAGGTTTCTCAAACGCACCTCATTTCTCCTCTCCTTGTGCTCGGGTTCGCCATTCCAGCCGCTCTACTAACAATCTCCCTACTTGGAGAATCAGCACCTTTAACCTCCTGTTTCGGACAGGTCGCAATTTGGCCTGAGGATGAACGGGAAGAGGGGGAACCAATGAGAGACTAGCTCTAGGTGTTGGGACAGGCACAGGTCACTCTATTTTCCCATCAGGAAGAAGAATGAGCCACAGGCTCAGCCTGCCCCCCGGAACCAGAATACGGCCTGAAGCAATCCTGCGCTTTGGCGGCCAGCTCCCAAAAAAGCGAGTTGACAAATGGAGCTCAGGGGCACTGCAGCTCACAAACCTGCAGAGTTATAAATGATAACTCTCGTCCACAAATATATTGAGGGAAGGCAACGAAGAGGATTTGAAAGCAAGGCAGAATTGCAGGAAACAGGTTTCAGGAGGCAGACTCGACTCGCCTTGAAAGCACATGAAAAGCGGCAAAGCGTTGACAATGATGCCCTTGGCCAAAAAGGGCGTATGCGTTTTTTCCTGAATATATTCAGGAAAAAACGCATACGCCCTTTTTGGCCAACCAGGCAAGCCGGAAAGGCAAATCAGCGCTACAAAGAAGTCTCGCTTGCCATCGGTCCAAAGGGCCATGCTGAAAAAAGTGTAAAAACCAGAAATGCAGGACAGGCCATGGAGACATGGGAGCCTTGCTACGCTGATGGGCGGGCTGTAAATTGCCAACAGCCACTCTGGAGAAGTGTACGGTGTGTCCTGAAACATGTAATAAGCACAGCTTAGAGAGCATAGGGCACTTCCACTCATGGGCGTATAAATCGGGAAACCTAAAAATCAACAAGACACAGGAACCCCAAAGTTTAGGGCTGCTCTGTTTCCAAGAACCTCCACTTCGCTACACCTTCAATATCCCAGGAAAGCGAAAAATGGATAAAGAAGTTGTGGTACTTAGGCACAATGGAATATCACTCAGCCATGAAATCAATGTCATAAGGCTAGTAGCAGCAGGATGAGTGGATTTAGGTACGATGACTCTCAGTGAAATAAGTCACAGAGAAAAAGACACTTATCCTAAGATATCACTTATAGAGGGAATGTCAAAATCGCTACACTTGAACGGAATTACAAAACAGAACAGAGTCACACATTTAGAAAACACACTATGGCTGCTTAACGGGAAAGGTGAGGTGGGGTGATGCATAAAACAAGGGTTTGAAATTAGCTCAGATACCGTTCCACAAGCTGAATATGTAATAGACAAGACCTACTCCCTGCTCAGTGAACTGGACTCAACAGCCCCTATTCACCGCCCAAGAATATATCTGACTAGTAAGAGTCTTAAAACCTAGGTATTGATCTCTCTCTGGAAGTGCATCAAGAGGGTGTAAAGCGGCATAAACACAGCAGTGAAAAGCAGCTAAACCCCATTATAAAAATAGATTACTTAAAAAAAAACCCCATAAAACAAAGACAGTGAAAGAGAGAGAAATTCTTACAAAATCCGTTCAGGGGCTCTGATGCAACCTGGATTGACCATATCTAGACCCACAGCTGGATGAGACATGAGGCTGGACACTCTTGGGGCTGAGAGGATTGGTGAGCTTGGGTGAGCAAACGCAGACCCTTTAAAGTCCTACTGCGTGGTACCCATGCCGTGGGTCCCAAATCTCCAGGTTCCAGGGCATCTTCCTACATCGAAAACATGCGTGGGAAACCCAGAAGATGGTACACCGTGTGATCGGGAAAGGTTTCTCAAACGCACCTCATTTCTCCTCTCCTTGTGCTCGGGTTCGCCATTCCAGCCGCTCTACTAACAATCTCCCTACTTGGAGAATCAGCACCTTTAACCTCCTGTTTCGGACAGGTCGCAATTTGGCCTGAGGATGAACAGGAAGAGGGGGAACCAATGAGAGACTAGCTCTAGGTGTTGGGACAGGCACAGGTCACTCTATTTTCCCATCAGGAAGAAGAATGAGCCACAGGCTCAGCCTGCCCCCCGGAACCAGAATAGGGCCTGAAGCAATCCTGCGCTTTGGCGGCCAGCTCCCAAAAAAGCGAGTTGACAAATGGAGCTCAGGGGCACTGCAACTCACAAACCTGCAGAGTTATAAATGATAACTCTCGTCCACAAATATATTGAGGGAAGGCAACGAGGAGGATTTGAAAGCAAGGCAGAATTGCAGGAAACAGGTTTCAGGAGGCAGACTCGACTCGCCTTGAAAGCACATGAAAATGAATATATTCAGGAAAAAACGCATACGCCCCTTTTGGCCAACCAGGCAAGCCGGAAAGGCATATCAGCGCTACAAAGAAGTCTCGCTTGCCATCGGTCCAAAGGGCCATGCTGAAAAAAGTGTAAAAACCAGAAATGCAGGACAGGCCATGGAGACATGGGAGCCTTGCTACGCTGATGGGCGGGCTGTAAATTGCCAACAGCCACTCTGGAGAAGTGTACGGTGTGTCCTGAAACATGTAATAAGCACAGCTTAGAGAGCATAGGGCACTTCCACTCATGGGCGTATAAATCGGGATACCTAAAAATCAACAAAACACAGGCACCCCAAAGTTTAGGGCTGCTCTGTTTCCAAGAACCTCCACTTCGCTACACCTTCAATATCCCAGGAAAGCGAAAAATGGATAAAGAAGTTGTGGTACTTAGGCACAATGGAATATCACTCAGCCATGAAATCAATGTCATAAGGCTAGTAGCAGCAGGATGAGTGGATTTAGGTACGATGACTCTCAGTGAAATAAGTCACAGAGAAAAAGACACTTATCCTAAGATATCACTTATAGAGGGAATGACAAAATCGCTACACTTGAACGGAATTACAAGACAGAACAGAGTCACACATTTAGAAAACACACTATGGCTGCTTAACGGGAAAGGTGAGGTGGGGTGATGCATAAAACAAGGGTTTGAAATTAGCTCAGATACCGTTCCACAAGCCAAATATGTAATAGACAAGACCTACTCCCTGCTCAGTGAACTGGACTCAACAGCCCCTATTCACCGCCCAAGAATATATCTGACTAGTAAGAGTCTTAAAACCTATGTATTGATCTCTCTCTGGAAGTGCATCAAGAGGGTGTAAAGCGGCATAAACACAGCAGTGAAAAGCAGCTAAACCCCATTATAAAAATAGATTACTTAAAAAAAAACCCATAAAACAAAGACAGTGAAAGAGAGAGAAATTCTTACAAAATCCGTTCAGGGGCTCTGATGCAACCTGGATTGACCATATCTAGACCCACAGCTGGATGAGACATGAGGCTGGACACTCTTGGGGCTGAGAGGATTGGTGAGCTTGGGTGAGCAAACGCAGACCCTTTAAAGTCCTACTGCGTGGTACCCATGCCGTGGGTCCCAAATCTCCAGGTTCCAGGGCATCTTCCTACATCGAAAACATGCGTGGGAAACCCAGAAGATGGTACACCGTGTGATCGGGAAAGGTTTCTCAAACGCACCTCATTTCTCCTCTCCTTGTGCTCGGGTTCGCCATTCCAGCCGCTCTACTAACAATCTCCCTACTTGGAGAATCAGCACCTTTAACCTCCTGTTTCGGACAGGTCGCAATTTGGCCTGAGGATGAACGGGAAGAGGGGGAACCAATGAGAGACTAGCTCTAGGTGTTGGGACAGGCACAGGTCACTCTATTTTCCCATCAGGAAGAAGAATGAGCCACAGGCTCAGCCTGCCCCCCGGAACCAGAATAGGGCCTGAAGCAATCCTGCGCTTTGGCGGCCAGCTCCCAAAAAAGCGAGTTGACAAATGGAGCTCAGGGGCACTGCAACTCACAAACCTGCAGAGTTATAAATGATAACTCTCGTCCACAAATATATTGAGGGAAGGCAACGAGGAGGATTTGAAAGCAAGGCAGAATTGCAGGAAACAGGTTTCAGGAGGCAGACTCGACTCGCCTTGAAAGCACATGAAAATGAATATATTCAGGAAAAAACGCATACGCCCCTTTTGGCCAACCAGGCAAGCCGGAAAGGCATATCAGCGCTACAAAGAAGTCTCGCTTGCCATCGGTCCAAAGGGCCATGCTGAAAAAAGTGTAAAAACCAGAAATGCAGGACAGGCCATGGAGACATGGGAGCCTTGCTACGCTGATGGGCGGGCTGTAAATTGCCAACAGCCACTCTGGAGAAGTGTACGGTGTGTCCTGAAACATGTAATAAGCACAGCTTAGAGAGCATAGGGCACTTCCACTCATGGGCGTATAAATCGGGATACGTAAAAATCAACAAGACACAGGCACCCCAAAGTTTAGGGCTGCTCTGTTTCCAAGAACCTCCACTTCGGTACACCTTCAATATCCCAGGAAAGCGAAAAATGGATAAAGAAGTTGTGGTACTTAGGCACAATGGAATATCACTCAGCCATGAAATCAATGTCATAAGGCTAGTAGCAGCAGGATGAGTGGATTTAGGTACGATGACTCTCAGTGAAATAAGTCACAGAGAAAAAGACACTTATCCTAAGATATCACTTATAGAGGGAATGTCAAAATCGCTACACTTGAACGGAATTACAAGACAGAACAGAGTCACACATTTAGAAAACACACTATGGCTGCTTAACGGGAAAGGTGAGGTGGGGTGATGCATAAAACAAGGGTTTGAAATTAGCTCAGATACCGTTCCACAAGCCGAATATGTAATAGACAAGACCTACTCCCTGCTCAGTGAACTGGACTCAACAGCCCCTATTCACCGCCCAAGAATATATCTGACTAGTAAGAGTCTTAAAACCTAGGTATTGATCTCTCTCTGGAAGTGCATCAAGAGGGTGTAAAGCGGCATAAACACAGCAGTGAAAAGCAGCTAAACCCCATTATAAAAATAGATTACTTAAAAAAAAACCCATAAAACAAAGACAGTGAAAGAGAGAGAAATTCTTACAAAATCCGTTCAGGGGCTCTGATGCAACCTGGATTGACCATATCTAGACCCACAGCTGGATGAGACATGAGGCTGGACACTCTTGGGGCTGAGAGGATTGGTGAGCTTGGGTGAGCAAACGCAGACCCTTTAAAGTCCTACTGCGTGGTACCCATGCCGTGGGTCCCAAATCTCCAGGTTCAAGGGCATCATCCTACATCGAAAACATGCGTGGGAAACCCAGAAGATGGTACACCGTGTGATCGGGAAAGGTTTCTCAAACGCACCTCATTTCTCCTCTCCTTGTGCTCGGGTTCGCCATTCCAGCCGCTCTACTAACAATCTCCCTACTTGGAGAATCAGCACCTTTAACCTCCTGTTTCGGACAGGTCGCAATTTGGCCTGAGGATGAACGGGAAGAGGGGGAACCAATGAGAGACTAGCTCTAGGTGTTGGGACAGGCACAGGTCACTCTATTTTCCCATCAGGAAGAAGAATGAGCCACAGGCTCAGCCTGCCCCCCGGAACCAGAATACGGCCTGAAGCAATCCTGCGCTTTGGCGGCCAGCTCCCAAAAAAGCGAGTTGACAAATGGAGCTCAGGGGCACTGCAGCTCACAAACCTGCAGAGTTATAAATGATAACTCTCGTCCACAAATATATTGAGGGAAGGCAACGAAGAGGATTTGAAAGCAAGGCAGAATTGCAGGAAACAGGTTTCAGGAGGCAGACTCGACTCGCCTTGAAAGCACATGAAAAGCGGCAAAGCGTTGACAATGATGCCCTTGGCCAAAAAGGGCGTATGCGTTTTTTCCTGAATATATTCAGGAAAAAACGCATACGCCCTTTTTGGCCAACCAGGCAAGCCGGAAAGGCAAATCAGCGCTACAAAGAAGTCTCGCTTGCCATCGGTCAAAAGGGCCATGCTGAAAAAAGTGTAAAAACCAGAAATGCAGGACAGGCCATGGAGACATGGGAGCCTTGCTACGCTGATGGGCGGGCTGTAAATTGCCAACAGCCACTCTGGAGAAGTGTACGGTGTGTCCTGAAACATGTAATAAGCACAGCTTAGAGAGCATAGGGCACTTCCACTCATGGGCGTATAAATCGGGAAACCTAAAAATCAACAAGACACAGGCACCCCAAAGTTTAGGGCTGCTCTGTTTCCAAGAACCTCCACTTCGCTACACCTTCAATATCCCAGGAAAGCGAAAAATGGATAAAGAAGTTGTGGTACTTAGGCACAATGGAATATCACTCAGCCATGAAATCAATGTCATAAGGCTAGTAGCAGCAGGATGAGTGGATTTAGGTACGATGACTCTCAGTGAAATAAGTCACAGAGAAAAAGACACTTATCCTAAGATATCACTTATAGAGGGAATGTCAAAATCGCTACACTTGAACGGAATTACAAAACAGAACAGAGTCACACATTTAGAAAACACACTATGGCTGCTTAACGGGAAAGGTGAGGTGGGGTGATGCATAAAACAAGGGTTTGAAATTAGCTCAGATACCGTTCCACAAGCCGAATATGTAATAGACAAGACCTACTCCCTGCTCAGTGAACTGGACTCAACAGCCCCTATTCACCGCCCAAGAATATATCTGACTAGTAAGAGTCTTAAAACCTAGGTATTGATCTCTCTCTGGAAGTGCATCAAGAGGGTGTAAAGCGGCATAAACACAGCAGTGAAAAGCAGCTAAACCCCATTATAAAAATAGATTACTTAAAAAAAAACCCCATAAAACAAAGACAGTGAAAGAGAGAGAAATTCTTACAAAATCCGTTCAGGGGCTCTGATGCAACCTGGATTGACCATATCTAGACCCACAGCTGGATGAGACATGAGGCTGGACACTCTTGGGGCTGAGAGGATTGGTGAGCTTGGGTGAGCAAACGCAGACCCTTTAAAGTCCTACTGCGTGGTACCCATGCCGTGGGTCCCAAATCTCCAGGTTCCAGGGCTTCTTCCTACATCGAAAACATGCGTGGGAAACCCAGAAGATGGTACACCGTGTGATCGGGAAAGGTTTCTCAAACGCACCTCATTTCTCCTCTCCTTGTGCTCGGGTTCGCCATTCCAGCCGCTCTACTAACAATCTCCCTACTTGGAGAATCAGCACCTTTAACCTCCTGTTTCGGACAGGTCGCAATTTGGCCTGAGGATGAACGGGAAGAGGGGGAACCAATGAGAGACTAGCTCTAGGTGTTGGGACAGGCACAGGTCACTCTATTTTCCCATCAGGAAGAAGAATGAGCCACAGGCTCAGCCTGCCCCCCGGAACCAGAATAGGGCCTGAAGCAATCCTGCGCTTTGGCGGCCAGCTCCCAAAAAAGCGAGTTGACAAATGGAGCTCAGGGGCACTGCAACTCACAAACCTGCAGAGTTATAAATGATAACTCTCGTCCACAAATATATTGAGGGAAGGCAACGAGGAGGATTTGAAAGCAAGGCAGAATTGCAGGAAACAGGTTTCAGGAGGCAGACTCGACTCGCCTTGAAAGCACATGAAAATGAATATATTCAGGAAAAAACGCATACGCCCCTTTTGGCCAACCAGGCAAGCCGGAAAGGCATATCAGCGCTACAAAGAAGTCTCGCTTGCCATCGGTCCAAAGGGCCATGCTGAAAAAAGTGTAAAAACCAGAAATGCAGGACAGGCCATGGAGACATGGGAGCCTTGCTACGCTGATGGGCGGGCTGTAAATTGCCAACAGCCACTCTGGAGAAGTGTACGGTGTGTCCTGAAACATGTAATAAGCACAGCTTAGAGAGCATAGGGCACTTCCACTCATGGGCGTATAAATCGGGATACGTAAAAATCAACAAGACACAGGCACCCCAAAGTTTAGGGCTGCTCTGTTTCCAAGAACCTCCACTTCGGTACACCTTCAATATCCCAGGAAAGCGAAAAATGGATAAAGAAGTTGTGGTACTTAGGCACAATGGAATATCACTCAGCCATGAAATCAATGTCATAAGGCTAGTAGCAGCAGGATGAGTGGATTTAGGTACGATGACTCTCAGTGAAATAAGTCACAGAGAAAAAGACACTTATCCTAAGATATCACTTATAGAGGGAATGTCAAAATCGCTACACTTGAACGGAATTACAAGACAGAACAGAGTCACACATTTAGAAAACACACTATGGCTGCTTAACGGGAAAGGTGAGGTGGGGTGATGCATAAAACAAGGGTTTGAAATTAGCTCAGATACCGTTCCACAAGCCGAATATGTAATAGACAAGACCTACTCCCTGCTCAGTGAACTGGACTCAACAGCCCCTATTCACCGCCCAAGAATATATCTGACTAGTAAGAGTCTTAAAACCTAGGTATTGATCTCTCTCTGGAAGTGCATCAAGAGGGTGTAAAGCGGCATAAACACAGCAGTGAAAAGCAGCTAAACCCCATTATAAAAATAGATTACTTAAAAAAATCCCCATAAAACAAAGACAGTGAAAGAGAGAGAAATTCTTACAAAATCCGTTCAGGAGCTCTGATGCAACCTGGATTGACCATATCTAGACCCACAGCTGGATGAGACATGAGGCTGGACACTCTTGGGGCTGAGAGGATTGGTGAGCTTGGGTGAGCAAACGCAGACCCTTTAAAGTCCTACTGCGTGGTACCCATGCCGTGGGCCCCGAATCTCCAGGTTCAAGGGCATCTTCCTACATCGAAAACATGCGTGGGAAACCCAGAAGATGGTACACCGTGTGATCGGGAAAGGTTTCTCAAACGCACCTCATTTCTCCTCTCCTTGTGCTCGGGTTCGCCATTCCAGCCGCTCTACTAACAATCTCCCTACTTGGAGAATCAGCACCTTTAACCTCCTGTTTCGGACAGGTCGCAATTTGGCCTGAGGATGAACGGGAAGAGGGGGAACCAATGAGAGACTAGCTCTAGGTGTTGGGACAGGCACAGGTCACTCTATTTTCCCATCAGGAAGAAGAATGAACCACAGGCTCAGCCTGCCCCCCGGAACCAGTATACGGCCTGAAGCAATCCTGCGCTTTGGCGGCCAGCTCCCAAAAAAGCCAGTTGACAAATGGAGCTCAGGGGCACTGCAACTCACAAACCTGCAGAGTTATAAATGATAACTCTCGTCCACAAATATATTGAGGGAAGGCAACGAGGAGGATTTGAAAGCAAGGCAGAATTGCAGGAAACAGGTTTCAGGAGGCAGACTCGACTCGCCTTGAAAGCACATGAAAAGCGGCAAAGCGTTGACAATGATGCCCTTGGCCAAAAAGGGCGTATGCGTTTTTTCCTGAATATATTCAGGAAAAAACGCATACGCCCTTTTTGGCCAACCAGGCAAGCCGGAAAGGCAAATCAGCGCTACAAAGAAGTCTCGCTTGCCATCGGTCAAAAGGGCCATGCTGAAAAAAGTGTAAAAACCAGAAATGCAGGACAGGCCATGGAGACATGGGAGCCTTGCTACGCTGATGGGCGGGCTGTAAATTGCCAGCAGCCACTCTGGAGAAGTGTACGGTGTGTCCTGAAACATGTAATAAGCACAGCTTAGAGAGCATAGGGCACTTCCACTCATGGGCGTATAAATCGGGAAACCTAAAAATCAACAAGACACAGGCACCCCAAAGTTTAGGGCTGCTCTGTTTCCAAGA
Organism: Eubalaena glacialis; assembly: GCF_028564815.1. NCBI lineage: Eukaryota > Metazoa > Chordata > Mammalia > Artiodactyla > Balaenidae > Eubalaena > Eubalaena glacialis. The sequence continues at coordinate 121,966,958 of NC_083722.1, forward strand.
ACCTCCACTTCGGTACACCTTCAATATCCCAGGAAAGCGAAAAATGGATAAAGAAGTTGTGGTACTTAGGCACAATGGAATATCACTCAGCCATGAAATCAATGTCATAAGGCTAGTAGCAGCAGGATGAGTGGATTTAGGTACGATGACTCTCAGTGAAATAAGTCACAGAGAAAAAGACACTTATCCTAAGATATCACTTATAGAGGGAATGACAAAATCGCTACACTTGAACGGAATTACAAGACAGAACAGAGTCACACATTTAGAAAACACACTATGGCTGCTTAACGGGAAAGGTGAGGTGGGGTGATGCATAAAACAAGGGTTTGAAATTAGCTCAGATACCGTTCCACAAGCCGAATATGTAATAGACAAGACCTACTCCCTGCTCAGTGAACTGGACTCAACAGCCCCTATTCACCGCCCAAGAATATATCTGACTAGTAAGAGTCTTAAAACCTAGGTATTGCTCTCTCTCTGGAAGTGCATCAAGAGGGTGTAAAGCGGCATAAACACAGCAGTGAAAAGCAGCTAAACCCCATTATAAAAATAGATTACTTAAAAAAAAACCCATAAAACAAAGACAGTGAAAGAGAGAGAAATTCTTACAAAATCCGTTCAGGGGCTCTGATGCAACCTGGATTGACCATATCTAGACCCACAGCTGGATGAGACATGAGGCTGGACACTCTTGGGGCTGAGAGGATTGGTGAGCTTGGGTGAGCAAACGCAGACCCTTTAAAGTCCTACTGCGTGGTACCCATGCCGTGGGCCCCAAATCTCCAGGTTCAAGGGCATCTTCCTACATCGAAAACATGCGTGGGAAACCCAGAAGATGGTACACCGTGTGATCGGGAAAGGTTTCTCAAACGCACCTCATTTCTCCTCTCCTTGTGCTCGGGTTCGGCATTCCAGCCGCTCTACTAACAATCTCCCTACTTGGAGAATCAGCACCTTTAACCTCCTGTTTCGGACAGGTCGCAATTTGGCCTGAGGATGAACGGGAAGAGGGGGAACCAATGAGAGACTAGCTCTAGGTGTTGGGACAGGCACAGGTCACTCTATTTTCCCATCAGGAAGAAGAATGAACCACAGTCTCAGCCTGCCCCCCGGAACAAGTATACGGCCTGAAGCAATCCTGCGCTTTGGCGGCCAGCTCCCAAAAAAGCGAGTTGACAAATGGAGCTCAGGGGCACTGCAACTCACAAACCTGCAGAGTTATAAATGATAACTCTCGTCCACAAATATATTGAGGGAAGGCAACGAGGAGGATTTGAAAGAAAGGCAGAATTGCAGGAAACAGGTTTCAGGAGGCAGACTCGACTCGCCTTGAAAGCACATGAAAAGCGGCAAAGCGTTGACAATGATGCCCTTGGCCAAAAAGGGCGTATGCGTTTTTTCCTGAATATATTCAGGAAAAAACGCATACGCCCTTTTTGGCCAACCAGGCAAGCCGGAAAGGCAAATCAGCGCTACAAAGAAGTCTCGCTTGCCATCGGTCAAAAGGGCCATGCTGAAAAAAGTGTAAAAACCAGAAATGCAGGACAGGCCATGGAGACATGGGAGCCTTGCTACGCTGATGGGCGGGCTGTAAATTGCCAGCAGCCACTCTGGAGAAGTGTACGGTGTGTCCTGAAACATGTAATAAGCACAGCTTAGAGAGCATAGGGCACTTCCACTCATGGGCGTATAAATCGGGAAACCTAAAAATCAACAAGACACAGGCACCCCAAAGTTTAGGGCTGCTGTGTTTCCAAGAACCTCCACTTCGGTACACCTTCAATATCCCAGGAAAGCGAAAAATGGATAAAGAAGTTGTGGTACTTAGGCACAATGGAATATCACTCAGCCATGAAATCAATGTCATAAGGCTAGTAGCAGCAGGATGAGTGGATTTAGGTACGATGACTCTCAGTGAAATAAGTCACAGAGAAAAAGACACTTATCCTAAGATATCACTTATAGAGGGAATGTCAAAATCGCTACACTTGAACGGAATTACAAAACAGAACAGCGTCACACATTTAGAAAACACACTATGGCTGCTTAACGGGAAAGGTGAGGTGGGGTGATGCATAAAACAAGGGTTTGAAATTAGCTCAGATACCGTTCCACAAGCCGAATATGTAATAGACAAGACCTACTCCCTGCTCAGTGAACTGGACTCAACAGCCCCTATTCACCGCCCAAGAATATATCTGACTAGTAAGAGTCTTTAAACCTTGGTATTGATCTCTCTCTGGAAGTGCATCAAGAGGGTGTAAAGCGGCATAAACACAGCAGTGAAAAGCAGCTAAACCCCATTATAAAAATAGATTACTTAAAAAAATCCCCATAAAACAAAGACAGTGAAAGAGAGAGAAATTCTTACAAAATCCGTTCAGGAGCTCTGATGCAACCTGGATTGACCATATCTAGACCCACAGCTGGATGAGACATGAGGCTGGACACTCTTGGGGCTGAGAGGATTGGTGAGCTTGGGTGAGCAAACGCAGACCCTTTAAAGTCCTACTGCGTGGTACCCATGCCGTGGGCCCCAAATCTCCAGGTTCAAGGGCATCTTCCTACATCGAAAACATGCGTGGGAAACCCAGAAGATGGTACACCGTGTGATCGGGAAAGGTTTCTCAAACGCACCTCATTTCTCCTCTCCTTGTGCTCGGGTTCGCCATTCCAGCCGCTCTACTAACAATCTCCCTACTTGGAGAATCAGCACCTTTAACCTCCTGTTTCGGACAGGTCGCAATTTGGCCTGAGGATGAACGGGAAGAGGGGGAACCAATGAGAGACTAGCTCTAGGTGTTGGGACAGGCACAGGTCACTCTATTTTCCCATCAGGAAGAAGAATGAGCCACAGACTCAGCCTGCCCCCCGGAACCAGAATACGGCCTGAAGCAATCCTGCGCTTTGGCGGCCAGCTCCCAAAAAAGCGAGTTGACAAATGGAGCTCAGGGGCACTGCAACTCACAAACCTGCAGAGTTATAAATGATAACTCTCGTCCACAAATATATTGAGGGAAGGCAACGAGGAGGATTTGAAAGCAAGGCAGAATTGCAGGAAACAGGTTTCAGGAGGCAGAGTCGACTCGCCTTGAAAGCACATGAAAAGCGGCAAAGCGTTGACAATGATGCCCTTGGCCAAAAAGGGCGTATGCGTTTTTTCCTGAATATATTCAGGAAAAAACGCATACGCCCTTTTTGGCCAACCAGGCAAGCCGGAAAGGCAAATCAGCGCTACAAAGAAGTCTCGCTTGCCATCGGTCAAAAGGGCCATGCTGAAAAAAGTGTAAAAACCAGAAATGCAGGACAGGCCATGGAGACATGGGAGCCTTGCTATGCTGATGGGCGGGCTGTAAATTGCCAACAGCCACTCTGGAGAAGTGTACGGTGTGTCCTGAAACATGTAATAAGCACAGCTTAGAGAGCATAGGGCACTTCCACTCATGGGCGTATAAATCGGGAAACCTAAAAATCAACAAGACACAGGCACCCCAAAGTTTAGGGCTGCTCTGTTTCCAAGAACCTCCACTTCGGTACACCTTCAATATCCCAGGAAAGCGAAAAATGGATAAAGAAGTTGTGGTACTTAGGCACAATGGAATATCACTCAGCCATGAAATCAATGTCATAAGGCTAGTAGCAGCAGGATGAGTGGATTTAGGTACGATGACTCTCAGTGAAATAAGTCACAGAGAAAAAGACACTTATCCTAAGATATCACTTATAGAGGGAATGACAAAATCGCTACACTTGAACGGAATTACAAGACAGAACAGAGTCACACATTTAGAAAACACACTATGGCTGCTTAACGGGAAAGGTGAGGTGGGGTGATGCATAAAACAAGGGTTTGAAATTAGCTCAGATACCGTTCCACAAGCCGAATATGTAATAGACAAGACCTACTCCCTGCTCAGTGAACTGGACTCAACAGCCCCTATTCACCGCCCAAGAATATATCTGACTAGTAAGAGTCTTAAAACCTAGGTATTGCTCTCTCTCTGGAAGTGCATCAAGAGGGTGTAAAGCGGCATAAACACAGCAGTGAAAAGCAGCTAAACCCCATTATAAAAATAGATTACTTAAAAAAAAACCCATAAAACAAAGACAGTGAAAGAGAGAGAAATTCTTACAAAATCCGTTCAGGGGCTCTGATGCAACCTGGATTGACCATATCTAGACCCACAGCTGGATGAGACATGAGGCTGGACACTCTTGGGGCTGAGAGGATTGGTGAGCTTGGGTGAGCAAACGCAGACCCTTTAAAGTCCTACTGCGTGGTACCCATGCCGTGGGCCCCAAATCTCCAGGTTCAAGGGCATCTTCCTACATCGAAAACATGCGTGGGAAACCCAGAAGATGGTACACCGTGTGATCGGGAAAGGTTTCTCAAACGCACCTCATTTCTCCTCTCCTTGTGCTCGGGTTCGGCATTCCAGCCGCTCTACTAACAATCTCCCTACTTGGAGAATCAGCACCTTTAACCTCCTGTTTCGGACAGGTCGCAATTTGGCCTGAGGATGAACGGGAAGAGGGGGAACCAATGAGAGACTAGCTCTAGGTGTTGGGACAGGCACAGGTCACTCTATTTTCCCATCAGGAAGAAGAATGAACCACAGTCTCAGCCTGCCCCCCGGAACCAGTATACGGCCTGAAGCAATCCTGCGCTTTGGCGGCCAGCTCCCAAAAAAGCGAGTTGACAAATGGAGCTCAGGGGCACTGCAACTCACAAACCTGCAGAGTTATAAATGATAACTCTCGTCCACAAATATATTGAGGGAAGGCAACGAGGAGGATTTGAAAGCAAGGCAGAATTGCAGGAAACAGGTTTCAGGAGGCAGACTCGACTCGCCTTGAAAGCACATGAAAATGAATATATTCAGGAAAAAACGCATACGCCCTTTTTGGCCAACCAGGCAAGCCGGAAAGGCAAATCAGCGCTACAAAGAAGTCTCGCTTGCCATCGGTCAAAAGGGCCATGCTGAAAAAAGTGTAAAAACCAGAAATGCAGGACAGGCCATGGAGACATGGGAGCCTTGCTACGCTGATGGGCGGGCTGTAAATTGCCAACAGCCACTCTGGAGAAGTGTACGGTGTGTCCTGAAACATGTAGTAAGCACAGCTTAGAGAGCATAGGGCACTTCCACTCATGGGCGTATAAATCGGGAAACCTAAAAATCAACAAGACACAGGCACCCCAAAGTTTAGGGCTGCTCTGTTTCCAAGAACCTCCACTTCGGTACACCTTCAATATCCCAGGAAAGCGAAAAATGGATAAAGAAGTTGTGGTACTTAGGCACAATGGAATATCACTCAGCCATGAAATCAATGTCATAAGGCTAGTAGCAGCAGGATGAGTGGATTTAGGTACGATGACTCTCAGTGAAATAAGTCACAGAGAAAAAGACACTTATCCTAAGATATCACTTATAGAGGGAATGACAAAATCGCTACACTTGAACGGAATTACAAGACAGAACACAGTCACACATTTAGAAAACACACTATGGCTGCTTAACGGGAAAGGTGAGGTGGGGTGATGCATAAAACAAGGGTTTGAAATTAGCTCAGATACCGTTCCACAAGCCGAATATGTAATAGACAAGACCTACTCCCTGCTCAGTGAACTGGACTCAACAGCCCCTATTCACCGCCCAAGAATATATCTGACTAGTAAGAGCCTTTAAACCTTGGTATTGATCTCTCTCTGGAAGTGCATCAAGAGGGTGTAAAGCGGCATAAACACAGCAGTGAAAAGCAGCTAAACCCAATTATAAAAATAGATTACTTAAAAAAATCCCCATAAAACAAAGACAGTGAAAGAGAGAGAAATTCTTACAAAATCCGTTCAGGAGCTCTGATGCAACCTGGATTGACCATATCTAGACCCACAGCTGGATGAGACATGAGGCTGGACACTCTTGGGGCTGAGAGGATTGGTGAGCTTGGGTGAGCAAACGCAGACCCTTTAAAGTCCTACTGCGTGGTACCCATGCCGTGGGCCCCAAATCTCCAGGTTCAAGGGCATCTTCCTACATCGAAAACATGCGTGGGAAACCCAGAAGATGGTACACCGTGTGATCGGGAAAGGTTTCTCAAACGCACCTCATTTCTCCTCTCCTTGTGCTCGGGTTCGCCATTCCAGCCGCTCTACTAACAATCTCCCTACTTGGAGAATCAGCACCTTTAACCTCCTGTTTCGGACAGGTCGCAATTTGGCCTGAGGATGAACGGGAAGAGGGGGAACCAATGAGAGACTAGCTCTAGGTGTTGGGACAGGCACAGGTCACTCTATTTTCCCATCAGGAAGAAGAATGAGCCACAGACTCAGCCTGCCCCCCGGAACCAGAATACGGCCTGAAGCAATCCTGCGCTTTGGCGGCCAGCTCCCAAAAAAGCGAGTTGACAAATGGAGCTCAGGGGCACTGCAACTCACAAACCTGCAGAGTTATAAATGATAACTCTCGTCCACAAATATATTGAGGGAAGGCAACGAGGAGGATTTGAAAGCAAGGCAGAATTGCAGGAAACAGGTTTCAGGAGGCAGAGTCGACTCGCCTTGAAAGCACATGAAAAGCGGCAAAGCGTTGACAATGATGCCCTTGGCCAAAAAGGGCGTATGCGTTTTTTCCTGAATATATTCAGGAAAAAACGCATACGCCCTTTTTGGCCAACCAGGCAAGCCGGAAAGGCAAATCAGCGCTACAAAGAAGTCTCGCTTGCCATCGGTCAAAAGGGCCATGCTGAAAAAAGTGTAAAAACCAGAAATGCAGGACAGGCCATGGAGACATGGGAGCCTTGCTATGCTGATGGGCGGGCTGTAAATTGCCAACAGCCACTCTGGAGAAGTGTACGGTGTGTCCTGAAACATGTAATAAGCACAGCTTAGAGAGCATAGGGCACTTCCACTCATGGGCGTATAAATCGGGAAACCTAAAAATCAACAAGACACAGGCACCCCAAAGTTTAGGGCTGCTCTGTTTCCAAGAACCTCCACTTCGGTACACCTTCAATATCCCAGGAAAGCGAAAAATGGATAAAGAAGTTGTGGTACTTAGGCACAATGGAATATCACTCAGCCATGAAATCAATGTCATAAGGCTAGTAGCAGCAGGATGAGTGGATTTAGGTACGATGACTCTCAGTGAAATAAGTCACAGAGAAAAAGACACTTATCCTAAGATATCACTTATAGAGGGAATGACAAAATCGCTACACTTGAACGGAATTACAAGACAGAACAGAGTCACACATTTAGAAAACACACTATGGCTGCTTAACGGGAAAGGTGAGGTGGGGTGATGCATAAAACAAGGGTTTGAAATTAGCTCAGATACCGTTCCACAAGCCGAATATGTAATAGACAAGACCTACTCCCTGCTCAGTGAACTGGACTCAACAGCCCCTATTCACCGCCCAAGAATATATCTGACTAGTAAGAGTCTTAAAACCTAGGTATTGCTCTCTCTCTGGAAGTGCATCAAGAGGGTGTAAAGCGGCATAAACACAGCAGTGAAAAGCAGCTAAACCCCATTATAAAAATAGATTACTTAAAAAAAAACCCATAAAACAAAGACAGTGAAAGAGAGAGAAATTCTTACAAAATCCGTTCAGGGGCTCTGATGCAACCTGGATTGACCATATCTAGACCCACAGCTGGATGAGACATGAGGCTGGACACTCTTGGGGCTGAGAGGATTGGTGAGCTTGGGTGAGCAAACGCAGACCCTTTAAAGTCCTACTGCGTGGTACCCATGCCGTGGGCCCCAAATCTCCAGGTTCAAGGGCATCTTCCTACATCGAAAACATGCGTGGGAAACCCAGAAGATGGTACACCGTGTGATCGGGAAAGGTTTCTCAAACGCACCTCATTTCTCCTCTCCTTGTGCTCGGGTTCGGCATTCCAGCCGCTCTACTAACAATCTCCCTACTTGGAGAATCAGCACCTTTAACCTCCTGTTTGGGACAGGTCGCAATTTGGCCTGAGGATGAACGGGAAGAGGGGGAACCAATGAGAGACTAGCTCTAGGTGTTGGGACAGGCACAGGTCACTCTATTTTCCCATCAGGAAGAAGAATGAACCACAGTCTCAGCCTGCCCCCCGGAACCAGTATACGGCCTGAAGCAATCCTGCGCTTTGGCGGCCAGCTCCCAAAAAAGCGAGTTGACAAATGGAGCTCAGGGGCACTGCAACTCACAAACCTGCAGAGTTATAAATGATAACTCTCGTCCACAAATATATTGAGGGAAGGCAACGAGGAGGATTTGAAAGCAAGGCAGAATTGCAGGAAACAGGTTTCAGGAGGCAGACTCGACTCGCCTTGAAAGCACATGAAAATGAATATATTCAGGAAAAAACGCATACGCCCTTTTTGGCCAACCAGGCAAGCCGGAAAGGCAAATCAGCGCTACAAAGAAGTCTCGCTTGCCATCGGTCAAAAGGGCCATGCTGAAAAAAGTGTAAAAACCAGAAATGCAGGACAGGCCATGGAGACATGGGAGCCTTGCTACGCTGATGGGCGGGCTGTAAATTGCCAACAGCCACTCTGGAGAAGTGTACGGTGTGTCCTGAAACATGTAGTAAGCACAGCTTAGAGAGCATAGGGCACTTCCACTCATGGGCGTATAAATCGGGAAACCTAAAAATCAACAAGACACAGGCACCCCAAAGTTTAGGGCTGCTCTGTTTCCAAGAACCTCCACTTCGGTACACCTTCAATATCCCAGGAAAGCGAAAAATGGATAAAGAAGTTGTGGTACTTAGGCACAATGGAATATCACTCAGCCATGAAATCAATGTCATAAGGCTAGTAGCAGCAGGATGAGTGGATTTAGGTACGATGACTCTCAGTGAAATAAGTCACAGAGAAAAAGACACTTATCCTAAGATATCACTTATAGAGGGAATGACAAAATCGCTACACTTGAACGGAATTACAAGACAGAACACAGTCACACATTTAGAAAACACACTATGGCTGCTTAACGGGAAAGGTGAGGTGGGGTGATGCATAAAACAAGGGTTTGAAATTAGCTCAGATACCGTTCCACAAGCCGAATATGTAATAGACAAGACCTACTCCCTGCTCAGTGAACTGGACTCAACAGCCCCTATTCACCGCCCAAGAATATATCTGACTAGTAAGAGTCTTAAAACCTAGGTATTGATCTCTCTCTGGAAGTGCATCAAGAGGGTGTAAAGCGGCATAAACACAGCAGTGAAAAGCAGCTAAACCCCATTATAAAAATAGATTACTTAAAAAAAAACCCATAAAACAAAGACAGTGAAAGAGAGAGAAATTCTTACAAAATCCGGTCAGGGGCTCTGATGCAACCTGGATTGACCATATCTAGACCCACAGCTGGATGAGACATGAGGCTGGACACTCTTGGGGCTGAGAGGATTGGTGAGCTTGGGTGAGCAAACGCAGACCCTTTAAAGTCCTACTGCGTGGTACCCATGCCGTGGGTCCCAAATCTCCAGGTTCAAGGGCATCTTCCTACATCGAAAACATGCGTGGGAAACCCAGAAGATGGTACACCGTGTGATCGGGAAAGGGTTCTCAAACGCACCTCATTTCTCCTCTCCTTGTGCTCGGGTTCGCCATTCCAGCCGCTCTACTAACAATCTCCCTACTTGGAGAATCAGCACCTTTAACCTCCTGTTTCGGACAGGTCGCAATTTGGCCTGAGGATGAACGGGAAGAGGGGGAACCAATGAGAGACTAGCTCTAGGTGTTGGGACAGGCACAGGTCACTCTATTTTCCCATCAGGAAGAAGAATGAACCACAGGCTCAGCCTGCCCCCCGGAACCAGTATACGGCCTGAAGCAATCCTGCGCTTTGGCGGCCAGCTCCCAAAAAAGCCAGTTGACAAATGGAGCTCAGGGGCACTGCAACTCACAAACCTGCAGAGTTATAAATGATAACTCTCGTCCACAAATATATTGAGGGAAGGCAACGAGGAGGATTTGAAAGCAAGGCAGAATTGCAGGAAACAGGTTTCAGGAGGCAGACTCGACTCGCCTTGAAAGCACATGAAAATGAATATATTCAGGAAAAAACGCATACGCCCTTTTTGGCCAACCAGGCAAGCCGGAAAGGCAAATCAGCGCTACAAAGAAGTCTCGCTTGCCATCGGTCAAAAGGGCCATGCTGAAAAAAGTGTAAAAACCAGAAATGCAGGACAGGCCATGGAGACATGGGAGCCTTGCTACGCTGATGGGCGGGCTGTAAATTGCCAACAGCCACTCTGGAGAAGTGTACGGTGTGTCCTGAAACATGTAGTAAGCACAGCTTAGAGAGCATAGGGCACTTCCACTCATGGGCGTATAAATCGGGAAACCTAAAAATCAACAAGACACAGGCACCCCAAAGTTTAGGGCTGCTCTGTTTCCAAGAACCTCCACTTCGGTACACCTTCAATATCCCAGGAAAGCGAAAAATGGATAAAGAAGTTGTGGTACTTAGGCACAATGGAATATCACTCAGCCATGAAATCAATGTCATAAGGCTAGTAGCAGCAGGATGAGTGGATTTAGGTACGATGACTCTCAGTGAAATAAGTCACAGAGAAAAAGACACTTATCCTAAGATATCACTTATAGAGGGAATGACAAAATCGCTACACTTGAACGGAATTACAAGACAGAACACAGTCACACATTTAGAAAACACACTATGGCTGCTTAACGGGAAAGGTGAGGTGGGGTGATGCATAAAACAAGGGTTTGAAATTAGCTCAGATACCGTTCCACAAGCCGAATATGTAATAGACAAGACCTACTCCCTGCTCAGTGAACTGGACTCAACAGCCCCTATTCACCGCCCAAGAATATATCTGACTAGTAAGAGTCTTAAAACCTAGGTATTGATCTCTCTCTGGAAGTGCATCAAGAGGGTGTAAAGCGGCATAAACACAGCAGTGAAAAGCAGCTAAACCCCATTATAAAAATAGATTACTTAAAAAAAAACCCATAAAACAAAGACAGTGAAAGAGAGAGAAATTCTTACAAAATCCGGTCAGGGGCTCTGATGCAACCTGGATTGACCATATCTAGACCCACAGCTGGATGAGACATGAGGCTGGACACTCTTGGGGCTGAGAGGATTGGTGAGCTTGGGTGAGCAAACGCAGACCCTTTAAAGTCCTACTGCGTGGTACCCATGCCGTGGGTCCCAAATCTCCAGGTTCAAGGGCATCTTCCTACATCGAAAACATGCGTGGGAAACCCAGAAGATGGTACACCGTGTGATCGGGAAAGGGTTCTCAAACGCACCTCATTTCTCCTCTCCTTGTGCTCGGGTTCGCCATTCCAGCCGCTCTACTAACAATCTCCCTACTTGGAGAATCAGCACCTTTAACCTCCTGTTTCGGACAGGTCGCAATTTGGCCTGAGGATGAACGGGAAGAGGGGGAACCAATGAGAGACTAGCTCTAGGTGTTGGGACAGGCACAGGTCACTCTATTTTCCCATCAGGAAGAAGAATGAACCACAGGCTCAGCCTGCCCCCCGGAACCAGTATACGGCCTGAAGCAATCCTGCGCTTTGGCGGCCAGCTCCCAAAAAAGCCAGTTGACAAATGGAGCTCAGGGGCACTGCAACTCACAAACCTGCAGAGTTATAAATGATAACTCTCGTCCACAAATATATTGAGGGAAGGCAACGAGGAGGATTTGAAAGCAAGGCAGAATTGCAGGAAACAGGTTTCAGGAGGCAGACTCGACTCGCCTTGAAAGCACATGAAAAGCGGCAAAGCGTTGACAATGATGCCCTTGGCCAAAAAGGGCGTATGCGTTTTTTCCTGAATATATTCAGGAAAAAACGCATACGCCCTTTTTGGCCAACCAGGCAAGCCGGAAAGGCAAATCAGCGCTACAAAGAAGTCTCGCTTGCCATCGGTCAAAAGGGCCATGCTGAAAAAAGTGTAAAAACCAGAAATGCAGGACAGGCCATGGAGACATGGGAGCCTTGCTACGCTGATGGGCGGGCTGTAAATTGCCAACAGCCACTCTGGAGAAGTGTACGGTGTGTCCTGAAACATGTAATAAGCACAGCTTAGAGAGCATAGGGCACTTCCACTCATGGGCGTATAAATCGGGAAACCTAAAAATCAACAAGACACAGGCACCCCAAAGTTTAGGGCTGCTCTGTTTCCAAGAACCTCCACTTCGGTACACCTTCAATATCCCAGGAAAGCGAAAAATGGATAAAGAAGTTGTGGTACTTAGGCACAATGGAATATCACTCAGCCATGAAATCAATGTCATAAGGCTAGTAGCAGCAGGATGAGTGGATTTAGGTACGATGACTCTCAGTGAAATAAGTCACAGAGAAAAAGACACTTATCCTAAGATATCACTTATAGAGGGAATGTCAAAATCGCTACACTTGAACGGAATTACAAAACAGAACAGAGTCACACATTTAGAAAACACACTATGGCTGCTTAACGGGAAAGGTGAGGTGGGGTGATGCATAAAACAAGGGTTTGAAATTAGCTCAGATACCGTTCCACAAGCCGAATATGTAATAGACAAGACTTACTCCCTGCTCAGTGAACTGGACTCAACAGCCCCTATTCACCGCCCAAGAATATATCTGACTAGTAAGAGTCTTAAAACCTAGGTATTGATCTCTCTCTGGAAGTGCATCAAGAGGGTGTAAAGCGGCATAAACACAGCAGTGAAAAGCAGCTAAACCCCATTATAAAAATAGATTACTTAAAAAAAAACCCCATAAAACAAAGACAGTGAAAGAGAGAGAAATTCTTACAAAATCCGTTCAGGGGCTCTGATGCAACCTGGATTGACCATATCTAGACCCACAGCTGGATGAGACATGAGGCTGGACACTCTTGGGGCTGAGAGGATTGGTGAGCTTGGGTGAGCAAACGCAGACCCTTTAAAGTCCTACTGCGTGGTACCCATGCCGTGGGTCCCAAATCTCCAGGTTCCAGGGCATCTTCCTACATCGAAAACATGCGTGGGAAACCCAGAAGATGGTACACCGTGTGATCGGGAAAGGTTTCTCAAACGCACCTCATTTCTCCTCTCCTTGTGCTCGGGTTCGCCATTCCAGCCGCTCTACTAACAATCTCCCTACTTGGAGAATCAGCACCTTTAACCTCCTGTTTCGGACAGGTCGCAATTTGGCCTGAGGATGAACGGGAAGAGGGGGAACCAATGAGAGACTAGCTCTAGGTGTTGGGACAGGCACAGGTCACTCTATTTTCCCATCAGGAAGAAGAATGAGCCACAGGCTCAGCCTGCCCCCCGGAACCAGAATAGGGCCTGAAGCAATCCTGCGCTTTGGCGGCCAGCTCCCAAAAAAGCGAGTTGACAAATGGAGCTCAGGGGCACTGCAACTCACAAACCTGCAGAGTTATAAATGATAACTCTCGTCCACAAATATATTGAGGGAAGGCAACGAGGAGGATTTGAAAGCAAGGCAGAATTGCAGGAAACAGGTTTCAGGAGGCAGACACGACTCGCCTTGAAAGCACATGAAAATGAATATATTCAGGAAAAAACGCATACGCCCCTTTTGGCCAACCAGGCAAGCCGGAAAGGCATATCAGCGCTACAAAGAAGTCTCGCTTGCCATCGGTCCAAAGGGCCATGCTGAAAAAAGTGTAAAAACCAGAAATGCAGGACAGGCCATGGAGACATGGGAGCCTTGCTACGCTGATGGGCGGGCTGTAAATTGCCAACAGCCACTCTGGAGAAGTGTACGGTGTGTCCTGAAACATGTAATAAGCACAGCTTAGAGAGCATAGGGCACTTCCACTCATGGGCGTATAAATCGGGATACCTAAAAATCAACAAGACACAGGCACCCCAAAGTTTAGGGCTGCTCTGTTTCCAAGAACCTCCACTTCGGTACACCTTCAATATCCCAGGAAAGCGAAAAATGGATAAAGAAGTTGTGGTACTTAGGCACAATGGAATATCACTCAGCCATGAAATCAATGTCATAAGGCTAGTAGCAGCAGGATGAGTGGATTTAGGTACGATGACTCTCAGTGAAATAAGTCACAGAGAAAAAGACACTTATCCTAAGATATCACTTATAGAGGGAATGACAAAATCGCTACACTTGAAAGGAATTACAAGACAGAATAGAGTCACACATTTAGGAAACACACTATGGCTGCTTAACGGGAAAGGTGAGGTGGGGTGATGCATAAAACAAGGGTTTGAAATTAGCTCAGATACCGTTCCACAAGCCGAATATGTAATAGACAAGACCTACTCCCTGCTCAGTGAACTGGACTCAACAGCCCCTATTCACCGCCCAAGAATATATCTGACTAGTAAGACTCTTAAAACCTAGGTATTGATCTCTCTCTGGAAGTGCATCAAGAGGGTGTAAAGCGGCATAAACACAGCAGTGAAAAGCAGCTAAACCCCATTATAAAAATAGATTACTTAAAAAAAAACCCATAAAACAAAGACAGTGAAAGAGAGAGAAATTCTTACAAAATCCGGTCAGGGGCTCTGATGCAACCTGGATTGACCATATCTAGACCCACAGCTGGATGAGACATGAGGCTGGACACTCTTGGGGCTGAGAGGATTGGTGAGCTTGGGTGAGCAAACGCAGACCCTTTAAAGTCCTACTGCGTGGTACCCATGCCGTGGGTCCCAAATCTCCAGGTTCAAGGGCATCATCCTACATCGAAAACATGCGTGGGAAACCCAGAAGATGGTACACAGTGTGATCGGGAAAGGTTTCTCAAACGCACCTCATTTCTCCTCTCCTTGTGCTCGGGTTCGCCATTCCAGCCGCTCTACTAACAATCTCCCTACTTGGAGAATCAGCACCTTTAACCTCCTGTTTCGGACAGGTCGCAATTTGGCCTGAGGATGAACGGGAAGAGGGGGAACCAATGAGAGACTAGCTCTAGGTGTTGGGACAGGCACAGGTCACTCTATTTTCCCATCAGGAAGAAGAATGAGCCACAGGCTCAGCCTGCCCCCCGGAACCAGAATAGGGCCTGAAGCAATCCTGCGCTTTGGCGGCCAGCTCCCAAAAAAGCGAGTTGACAAATGGAGCTCAGGGGCACTGCAACTCACAAACCTGCAGAGTTATAAATGATAACTCTCGTCCACAAATATATTGAGGGAAGGCAACGAGGAGGATTGGAAAGCAAGGCAGAATTGCAGGAAACAGGTTTCAGGAGGCAAACTCGACTCGCCTTGAAAGCACATGAAAATGAATATATTCAGGAAAAAACGCATACGCCCCTTTTGGCCAACCAGGCAAGCCGGAAAGGCATATCAGCGCTACAAAGAAGTCTCGCTTGCCATCGGTCCAAAGGGCCATGCTGAAAAAAGTGTAAAAACCAGAAATGCAGGACAGGCCATGGAGACATGGGAGCCTTGCTACGCTGATGGGCGGGCTGTAAATTGCCAACAGCCACTCTGGAGAAGTGTACGGTGTGTCCTGAAACATGTAATAAGCACAGCTTAGAGAGCATAGGGCACTTCCACTCATGGGCGTATAAATCGGGATACCTAAAAATCAACAAGACACAGGCACCCCAAAGTTTAGGGCTGCTCTGTTTCCAAGAACCTCCACTTCGGTACACCTTCAATATCCCAGGAAAGCGAAAAATGGATAAAGAAGTTGTGGTACTTAGGCACAATGGAATATCACTCAGCCATGAAATCAATGTCATAAGGCTAGTAGCAGCAGGATGAGTGGATTTAGGTACGATGACTCTCAGTGAAATAAGTCACAGAGAAAAAGACACTTATCCTAAGATATCACTTATAGAGGGAATGACAAAATCGCTACACTTGAACGGAATTACAAGACAGAACAGAGTCACACATTTAGAAAACACACTATGGCTGCTTAACGGGAAAGGTGAGGTGGGGTGATGCATAAAACAAGGGTTTGAAATTAGCTCAGATACCGTTCCACAAGCCAAATATGTAATAGACAAGACCTGCTCCCTGCTCAGTGAACTGGACTCAACAGCCCCTATTCACCGCCCAAGAATATATCTGACTAGTAAGAGTCTTAAAACCTATGTATTGATCTCTCTCTGGAAGTGCATCAAGAGGGTGTAAAGCGGCATAAACACAGCAGTGAAAAGCAGCTAAACCCCATTATAAAAATAGATTACTTAAAAAAAAACCCATAAAACAAAGACAGTGAAAGAGAGAGAAATTCTTACAAAATCCGTTCAGGGGCTCTGATGCAACCTGGATTGACCATATCTAGACCCACAGCTGGATGAGACATGAGGCTGGACACTCTTGGGGCTGAGAGGATTGGTGAGCTTGGGTGAGCAAACGCAGACCCTTTAAAGTCCTACTGCGTGGTACCCATGCCGTGGGTCCCAAATCTCCAGGTTCAAGGGCATCTTCCTACATCGAAAACATGCGTGGGAAACCCAGAAGATGGTACACCGTGTGATCGGGAAAGGTTTCTCAAACGCACCTCATTTCTCCTCTCCTTGTGCTCGGGTTCGCCATTCCAGCCGCTCTACTAACAATCTCCCTACTTGGAGAATCAGCACCTTTAACCTCCTGTTTCGGACAGGTCGCAATTTGGCCTGAGGATGAACGGGAAGAGGGGGAACCAATGAGAGACTAGCTCTAGGTGTTGGGACAGGCACAGGTCACTCTATTTTCCCATCAGGAAGAAGAATGAGCCACAGGCTCAGCCTGCCCCCCGGAACCAGAATACGGCCTGAAGCAATCCTGCGCTTTGGCGGCCAGCTCCCAAAAAAGCGAGTTGACAAATGGAGCTCAGGGGCACTGCAGCTCACAAACCTGCAGAGTTATAAATGATAACTCTCGTCCACAAATATATTGAGGGAAGGCAACGAGGAGGATTGGAAAGCAAGGCAGAATTGCAGGAAACAGGTTTCAGGAGGCAGACTCGACTCGCCTTGAAAGCACATGAAAAGCGGCAAAGCGTTGACAATGATGCCCTTGGCCAAAAAGGGCGTATGCGTTTTTTCCTGAATATATTCAGGAAAAAACGCATACGCCCTTTTTGGCCAACCAGGCAAGCCCGAAAGGCAAATCAGCGCTACAAAGATGTCTCGCTTGCCATCGGTCAAAAGGGCCATGCTGAAAAAAGTGTAAAAACCAGAAATGCAGGACAGGCCATGGAGACATGGGAGCCTTGCTACGCTGATGGGCGGGCTGTAAATTGCCAACAGCCACTCTGGAGAAGTGTACGGTGTGTCCTGAAACATGTAATAAGCACAGCTTAGAGAGCATAGGGCACTTCCACTCATGGGCGTATAAATCGGGAAACCTAAAAATCAACAAGACACAGGCACCCCAAAGTTTAGGGCTGCTCTGTTTCCAAGAACCTCCACTTCGGTACACCTTCAATATCCCAGGAAAGCGAAAAATGGATAAAGAAGTTGTGGTACTTAGGCACAATGGAATATCACTCAGCCATGAAATCAATGTCATAAGGCTAGTAGCAGCAGGATGAGTGGATGTAGGTACGATGACTCTCAGTGAAATAAGTCACAGAGAAAAAGACACTTATCCTAAGATATCACTTATAGAGGGAATGTCAAAATCGCTACACTTGAACGGAATTACAAAACAGAACAGAGTCACACATTTAGAAAACACACTATGGCTGCTTAACGGGAAAGGTGAGGTGGGGTGATGCATAAAACAAGGGTTTGAAATTAGCTCAGATACCGTTCCACAAGCCGAATATGTAATAGACAAGACTTACTCCCTGCTCAGTGAACTGGACTCAACAGCCCCTATTCACCGCCCAAGAATATATCTGACTAGTAAGAGTCTTAAAACCTAGGTATTGATCTCTCTCTGGAAGTGCATCAAGAGGGTGTAAAGCGGCATAAACACAGCAGTGAAAAGCAGCTAAACCCCATTATAAAAATAGATTACTTAAAAAAAAACCCCATAAAACAAAGACAGTGAAAGAGAGAGAAATTCTTACAAAATCCGTTCAGGGGCTCTGATGCAACCTGGATTGACCATATCTAGACCCACAGCTGGATGAGACATGAGGCTGGACACTCTTGGGGCTGAGAGGATTGGTGAGCTTGGGTGAGCAAACGCAGACCCTTTAAAGTCCTACTGCGTGGTACCCATGCCGTGGGTCCCAAATCTCCAGGTTCCAGGGCATCTTCCTACATCGAAAACATGCGTGGGAAACCCAGAAGATGGTACACCGTGTGATCGGGAAAGGTTTCTCAAACGCACCTCATTTCTCCTCTCCTTGTGCTCGGGTTCGCCATTCCAGCCGCTCTACTAACAATCTCCCTACTTGGAGAATCAGCACCTTTAACCTCCTGTTTCGGACAGGTCGCAATTTGGCCTGAGGATGAACGGGAAGAGGGGGAACCAATGAGAGACTAGCTCTAGGTGTTGGGACAGGCACAGGTCACTCTATTTTCCCATCAGGAAGAAGAATGAGCCACAGGCTCAGCCTGCCCCCCGGAACCAGAATAGGGCCTGAAGCAATCCTGCGCTTTGGCGGCCAGCTCCCAAAAAAGCGAGTTGACAAATGGAGCTCAGGGGCACTGCAACTCACAAACCTGCAGAGTTATAAATGATAACTCTCGTCCACAAATATATTGAGGGAAGGCAACGAGGAGGATTTGAAAGCAAGGCAGAATTGCAGGAAACAGGTTTCAGGAGGCAGACTCGACTCGCCTTGAAAGCACATGAAAATGAATATATTCAGGAAAAAACGCATACGCCCCTTTTGGCCAACCAGGCAAGCCGGAAAGGCATATCAGCGCTACAAAGAAGTCTCGCTTGCCATCGGTCCAAAGGGCCATGCTGAAAAAAGTGTAAAAACCAGAAATGCAGGACAGGCCATGGAGACATGGGAGCCTTGCTACGCTGATGGGCGGGCTGTAAATTGCCAACAGCCACTCTGGAGAAGTGTACGGTGTGTCCTGAAACATGTAATAAGCACAGCTTAGAGAGCATAGGGCACTTCCACTCATGGGCGTATAAATCGGGATACGTAAAAATCAACAAGACACAGGCACCCCAAAGTTTAGGGCTGCTCTGTTTCCAAGAACCTCCACTTCGGTACACCTTCAATATCCCAGGAAAGCGAAAAATGGATAAAGAAGTTGTGGTACTTAGGCACAATGGAATATCACTCAGCCATGAAATCAATGTCATAAGGCTAGTAGCAGCAGGATGAGTGGATTTAGGTACGATGACTCTCAGTGAAATAAGTCACAGAGAAAAAGACACTTATCCTAAGATATCACTTATAGAGGGAATGTCAAAATCGCTACACTTGAACGGAATTACAAGACAGAACAGAGTCACACATTTAGAAAACACACTATGGCTGCTTAACGGGAAAGGTGAGGTGGGGTGATGCATAAAACAAGGGTTTGAAATTAGCTCAGATACCGTTCCACAAGCCGAATATGTAATAGACAAGACCTACTCCCTGCTCAGTGAACTGGACTCAACAGCCCCTATTCACCGCCCAAGAATATATCTGACTAGTAAGAGTCTTAAAACCTAGGTATTGATCTCTCTCTGGAAGTGCATCAAGAGGGTGTAAAGCGGCATAAACACAGCAGTGAAAAGCAGCTAAACCCCATTATAAAAATAGATTACTTAAAAAAAAACCCATAAAACAAAGACAGTGAAAGAGAGAGAAATTCTTACAAAATCCGTTCAGGGGCTCTGATGCAACCTGGATTGACCATATCTAGACCCACAGCTGGATGAGACATGAGGCTGGACACTCTTGGGGCTGAGAGGATTGGTGAGCTTGGGTGAGCAAACGCAGACCCTTTAAAGTCCTACTGCGTGGTACCCATGCCGTGGGTCCCAAATCTCCAGGTTCAAGGGCATCATCCTACATCGAAAACATGCGTGGGAAACCCAGAAGATGGTACACCGTGTGATCGGGAAAGGTTTCTCAAACGCACCTCATTTCTCCTCTCCTTGTGCTCGGGTTCGCCATTCCAGCCGCTCTACTAACAATCTCCCTACTTGGAGAATCAGCACCTTTAACCTCCTGTTTCGGACAGGTCGCAATTTGGCCTGAGGATGAACGGGAAGAGGGGGAACCAATGAGAGACTAGCTCTAGGTGTTGGGACAGGCACAGGTCACTCTATTTTCCCATCAGGAAGAAGAATGAGCCACAGGCTCAGCCTGCCCCCCGGAACCAGAATACGGCCTGAAGCAATCCTGCGCTTTGGCGGCCAGCTCCCAAAAAAGCGAGTTGACAAATGGAGCTCAGGGGCACTGCAGCTCACAAACCTGCATAGTTATAAATGATAACTCTCGTCCACAAATATATTGAGGGAAGGCAACGAAGAGGATTTGAAAGCAAGGCAGAATTGCAGGAAACAGGTTTCAGGAGGCAGACTCGACTCGCCTTGAAAGCACATGAAAAGCGGCAAAGCGTTGACAATGATGCCCTTGGCCAAAAAGGGCGTATGCGTTTTTTCCTGAATATATTCAGGAAAAAACGCATACGCCCTTTTTGGCCAACCAGGCAAGCCGGAAAGGCAAATCAGCGCTACAAAGAAGTCTCGCTTGCCATCGGTCAAAAGGGCCATGCTGAAAAAAGTGTAAAAACCAGAAATGCAGGACAGGCCATGGAGACATGGGAGCCTTGCTACGCTGATGGGCGGGCTGTAAATTGCCAACAGCCACTCTGGAGAAGTGTACGGTGTGTCCTGAAACATGTAATGAGCACAGCTTAGAGAGCATAGGGCACTTCCACTCATGGGCGTATAAATCGGGAAACCTAAAAATCAACAAGACACAGGCACCCCAAAGTTTAGGGCTGCTCTGTTTCCAAGAACCTCCACTTCGCTACACCTTCAATATCCCAGGAAAGCGAAAAATGGATAAAGAAGTTGTGGTACTTAGGCACAATGGAATATCACTCAGCCATGAAATCAATGTCATAAGGCTAGTAGCAGCAGGATGAGTGGATTTAGGTACGATGACTCTCAGTGAAATAAGTCACAGAGAAAAAGACACTTATCCTAAGATATCACTTATAGAGGGAATGTCAAAATCGCTACACTTGAACGGAATTACAAAACAGAACAGAGTCACACATTTAGAAAACACACTATGGCTGCTTAACGGGAAAGGTGAGGTGGGGTGATGCATAAAACAAGGGTTTGAAATTAGCTCAGATACCGTTCCACAAGCCGAATATGTAATAGACAAGACCTACTCCCTGCTCAGTGAACTGGACTCAACAGCCCCTATTCACCGCCCAAGAATATATCTGACTAGTAAGAGTCTTAAAACCTAGGTATTGATCTCTCTCTGGAAGTGCATCAAGAGGGTGTAAAGCGGCATAAACACAGCAGTGAAAAGCAGCTAAACCCCATTATAAAAATAGATTACTTAAAAAAAAACCCCATAAAACAAAGACAGTGAAAGAGAGAGAAATTCTTACAAAATCCGTTCAGGGGCTCTGATGCAACCTGGATTGACCATATCTAGACCCACAGCTGGATGAGACATGAGGCTGGACACTCTTGGGGCTGAGAGGATTGGTGAGCTTGGGTGAGCAAACGCAGACCCTTTAAAGTCCTACTGCGTGGTACCCATGCCGTGGGTCCCAAATCTCCAGGTTCAAGGGCATCTTCCTACATCGAAAACATGCGTGGGAAACCCAGAAGATGGTACACCGTGTGATCGGGAAAGGTTTCTCAAACGCACCTCATTTCTCCTCTCCTTGTGCTCGGGTTCGCCATTCCAGCCGCTCTACTAACAATCTCCCTACTTGGAGAATCAGCACCTTTAACCTCCTGTTTCGGACAGGTCGCAATTTGGCCTGAGGATGAACGGGAAGAGGGGGAACCAATGAGAGACTAGCTCTAGGTGTTGGGACAGGCACAGGTCACTCTATTTTCCCATCAGGAAGAAGAATGAGCCACAGGCTCAGCCTGCCCCCCGGAACCAGAATAGGGCCTGAAGCAATCCTGCGCTTTGGCGGCCAGCTCCCAAAAAAGCGAGTTGACAAATGGAGCTCAGGGGCACTGCAACTCACAAACCTGCAGAGTTATAAATGATAACTCTCGTCCACAAATATATTGAGGGAAGGCAACGAGGAGGATTTGAAAGCAAGGCAGAATTGCAGGAAACAGGTTTCAGGAGGCAGACTCGACTCGCCTTGAAAGCACATGAAAATGAATATATTCAGGAAAAAACGCATACGCCCCTTTTGGCCAACCAGGCAAGCCGGAAAGGCATATCAGCGCTACAAAGAAGTCTCGCTTGCCATCGGTCCAAAGGGCCATGCTGAAAAAAGTGTAAAAACCAGAAATGCAGGACAGGCCATGGAGACATGGGAGCCTTGCTACGCTGATGGGCGGGCTGTAAATTGCCAACAGCCACTCTGGAGAAGTGTACGGTGTGTCCTGAAACATGTAATAAGCACAGCTTAGAGAGCATAGGGCACTTCCACTCATGGGCGTATAAATCGGGATACGTAAAAATCAACAAGACACAGGCACCCCAAAGTTTAGGGCTGCTCTGTTTCCAAGAACCTCCACTTCGGTACACCTTCAATATCCCAGGAAAGCGAAAAATGGATAAAGAAGTTGTGGTACTTAGGCACAATGGAATATCACTCAGCCATGAAATCAATGTCATAAGGCTAGTAGCAGCAGGATGAGTGGATTTAGGTACGATGACTCTCAGTGAAATAAGTCACAGAGAAAAAGACACTTATCCTAAGATATCACTTATAGAGGGAATGTCAAAATCGCTACACTTGAACGGAATTACAAGACAGAACAGAGTCACACATTTAGAAAACACACTATGGCTGCTTAACGGGAAAGGTGAGGTGGGGTGATGCATAAAACAAGGGTTTGAAATTAGCTCAGATACCGTTCCACAAGCCGAATATGTAATAGACAAGACCTACTCCCTGCTCAGTGAACTGGACTCAACAGCCCCTATTCACCGCCCAAGAATATATCTGACTAGTAAGAGTCTTAAAACCTAGGTATTGATCTCTCTCTGGAAGTGCATCAAGAGGGTGTAAAGCGGCATAAACACAGCAGTGAAAAGCAGCTAAACCCCATTATAAAAATAGATTACTTAAAAAAAAACCCATAAAACAAAGACAGTGAAAGAGAGAGAAATTCTTACAAAATCCGTTCAGGGGCTCTGATGCAACCTGGATTGACCATATCTAGACCCACAGCTGGATGAGACATGAGGCTGGACACTCTTGGGGCTGAGAGGATTGGTGAGCTTGGGTGAGCAAACGCAGACCCTTTAAAGTCCTACTGCGTGGTACCCATGCCGTGGGTCCCAAATCTCCAGGTTCAAGGGCATCATCCTACATCGAAAACATGCGTGGGAAACCCAGAAGATGGTACACCGTGTGATCGGGAAAGGTTTCTCAAACGCACCTCATTTCTCCTCTCCTTGTGCTCGGGTTCGCCATTCCAGCCGCTCTACTAACAATCTCCCTACTTGGAGAATCAGCACCTTTAACCTCCTGTTTCGGACAGGTCGCAATTTGGCCTGAGGATGAACGGGAAGAGGGGGAACCAATGAGAGACTAGCTCTAGGTGTTGGGACAGGCACAGGTCACTCTATTTTCCCATCAGGAAGAAGAATGAGCCACAGGCTCAGCCTGCCCCCCGGAACCAGAATACGGCCTGAAGCAATCCTGCGCTTTGGCGGCCAGCTCCCAAAAAAGCGAGTTGACAAATGGAGCTCAGGGGCACTGCAGCTCACAAACCTGCAGAGTTATAAATGATAACTCTCGTCCACAAATATATTGAGGGAAGGCAACGAAGAGGATTTGAAAGCAAGGCAGAATTGCAGGAAACAGGTTTCAGGAGGCAGACTCGACTCGCCTTGAAAGCACATGAAAAGCGGCAAAGCGTTGACAATGATGCCCTTGGCCAAAAAGGGCGTATGCGTTTTTTCCTGAATATATTCAGGAAAAAACGCATACGCCCTTTTTGGCCAACCAGGCAAGCCGGAAAGGCAAATCAGCGCTACAAAGAAGTCTCGCTTGCCATCGGTCAAAAGGGCCATGCTGAAAAAAGTGTAAAAACCAGAAATGCAGGACAGGCCATGGAGACATGGGAGCCTTGCTACGCTGATGGGCGGGCTGTAAATTGCCAACAGCCACTCTGGAGAAGTGTACGGTGTGTCCTGAAACATGTAATAAGCACAGCTTAGAGAGCATAGGGCACTTCCACTCATGGGCGTATAAATCGGGAAACCTAAAAATCAACAAGACACAGGCACCCCAAAGTTTAGGGCTGCTCTGTTTCCAAGAACCTCCACTTCGCTACACCTTCAATATCCCAGGAAAGCGAAAAATGGATAAAGAAGTTGTGGTACTTAGGCACAATGGAATATCACTCAGCCATGAAATCAATGTCATAAGGCTAGTAGCAGCAGGATGAGTGGATTTAGGTACGATGACTCTCAGTGAAATAAGTCACAGAGAAAAAGACACTTATCCTAAGATATCACTTATAGAGGGAATGTCAAAATCGCTACACTTGAACGGAATTACAAAACAGAACAGAGTCACACATTTAGAAAACACACTATGGCTGCTTAACGGGAAAGGTGAGGTGGGGTGATGCATAAAACAAGGGTTTGAAATTAGCTCAGATACCGTTCCACAAGCCGAATATGTAATAGACAAGACCTACTCCCTGCTCAGTGAACTGGACTCAACAGCCCCTATTCACCGCCCAAGAATATATCTGACTAGTAAGAGTCTTAAAACCTAGGTATTGATCTCTCTCTGGAAGTGCATCAAGAGGGTGTAAAGCGGCATAAACACAGCAGTGAAAAGCAGCTAAACCCCATTATAAAAATAGATTACTTAAAAAAAAACCCCATAAAACAAAGACAGTGAAAGAGAGAGAAATTCTTACAAAATCCGTTCAGGGGCTCTGATGCAACCTGGATTGACCATATCTAGACCCACAGCTGGATGAGACATGAGGCTGGACACTCTTGGGGCTGAGAGGATTGGTGAGCTTGGGTGAGCAAACGCAGACCCTTTAAAGTCCTACTGCGTGGTACCCATGCCGTGGGTCCCAAATCTCCAGGTTCAAGGGCATCTTCCTACATCGAAAACATGCGTGGGAAACCCAGAAGATGGTACACCGTGTGATCGGGAAAGGTTTCTCAAACGCACCTCATTTCTCCTCTCCTTGTGCTCGGGTTCGCCATTCCAGCCGCTCTACTAACAATCTCCCTACTTGGAGAATCAGCACCTTTAACCTCCTGTTTCGTACAGGTCGCAATTTGGCCTGAGGATGAACGGGAAGAGGGGGAACCAATGAGAGACTAGCTCTAGGTGTTGGGACAGGCACAGGTCACTCTATTTTCCCATCAGGAAGAAGAATGAACCACAGGCTCAGCC
Source organism: Eubalaena glacialis (assembly GCF_028564815.1). NCBI lineage: Eukaryota > Metazoa > Chordata > Mammalia > Artiodactyla > Balaenidae > Eubalaena > Eubalaena glacialis. Next base: position 121,992,344 of record NC_083722.1, read on the forward strand.
TGCCCCCCGGAACCAGTATACGGCCTGAAGCAATCCTGCGCTTTGGCGGCCAGCTCCCAAAAAAGCGAGTTGACAAATGGAGCTCAGGGGCACTGCAACTCACAAACCTGCAGAGTTATAAATGATAACTCTCGTCCACAAATATATTGAGAGAAGGCAACGAGGAGGATTTGAAAGCAAGGCAGAATTGCAGGAAACAGGTTTCAGGAGGCAGACTCGACTCGCCTTGAAAGCACATGAAAATGAATATATTCAGGAAAAAACGCATACGCCCCTTTTGGCCAACCAGGCAAGCCGGAAAGGCAAATCAGCGCTACAAAGAAGTCTCGCTTGCCATCGGTCAAAAGGGCCATGCTGAAAAAAGTGTAAAAACCAGAAATGCAGGACAGGCCATGGAGACTTGGGAGCCTTGCTACGCTGATGGGCGGGCTGTAAATTGCCAGCAGCCACTCTGGAGAAGTGTACGGTGTGTCCTGAAACATGTAATAAGCACAGCTTAGAGAGCATAGGGCACTTCCACTCATGGGCGTATAAATTGGGAAACCTAAAAATCAACAAGACACAGGCACCCCAAAGTTTAGGGCTGCTCTGTTTCCAAGAACCTCCACTTCGGTACACCTTCAATATCCCAGGAAAGCGAAAAATGGATAAAGAAGTTGTGGTACTTAGGCACAATGGAATATCACTCAGCCATGAAATCAATGTCATAAGGCTAGTAGCAGCAGGATGAGTGGATTTAGGTACGATGACTCTCAGTGAAATAAGTCACAGAGAAAAAGACACTTATCCTAAGATATCACTTATAGAGGGAATGTCAAAATCGCTACACTTGAACGGAATTACAAAACAGAACAGAGTCACACATTTAGAAAACACACTATGGCTGCTTAACGGGAAAGGTGAGGTGGGGTGATGCATAAAACAAGGGTTTGAAATTAGCTCAGATACCGTTCCACAAGCCGAATATGTAATAGACAAGACCTACTCCCTGCTCAGTGAACTGGACTCAACAGCTCCTATTCACCGCCCAAGAATATATCTGACTAGTAAGAGTCTTAAAACCTAGGTATTGATCTCTCTCTGGAAGTGCATCAAGAGGGTGTAAAGCGGCATAAACACAGCAGTGAAAAGCAGCTAAACCCCATTATAAAAATAGATTACTTAAAAAAAAAACCCCATAAAACAAAGACAGTGAAAGAGAGAGAAATTCTTACAAAATCCGTTCAGGGGCTCTGATGCAACCTGGATTGACCATATCTAGACCCACAGCTGGATGAGACATGAGGCTGGACACTCTTGGGGCTGAGAGGATTGGTGAGCTTGGGTGAGCAAACGCAGACCCTTTAAAGTCCTACTGCGTGGTACCCATGCCGTGGGTCCCAAATCTCCAGGTTCAAGGGCATCTTCCTACATCGAAAACATGCGTGGGAAACCCAGAAGATGGTACACCGTGTGATCGGGAAAGGGTTCTCAAACGCACCTCATTTCTCCTCTCCTTGTGCTCGGGTTCGCCATTCCAGCCGCTCTACTAACAATCTCCCTACTTGGAGAATCAGCACCTTTAACCTCCTGTTTCGGACAGGTCGCAATTTGGCCTGAGGATGAACGGGAAGAGGGGGAACCAATGAGAGACTAGCTCTAGGTGTTGGGACAGGCACAGGTCACTCTATTTTCCCATCAGGAAGAAGAATGAACCACAGGCTCAGCCTGCCCCCCGGAACCAGTATACGGCCTGAAGCAATCCTGCGCTTTGGCGGCCAGCACCCAAAAAAGCGAGTTGACAAATGGAGCTCAGGGGCACTGCAACTCACAAACCTGCAGAGTTATAAATGATAACTCTCGTCCACAAATATATTGAGGGAAGGCAACGAGGAGGATTTGAAAGCAAGGCAGAATTGCAGGAAACAGGTTTCAGGAGGCAGACTCGACTCGCCTTGAAAGCACATGAAAATGAATATATTCAGGAAAAAACGCATACGCCCCTTTTGGCCAACCAGGCAAGCCGGAAAGGCAAATCAGCGCTACAAAGAAGTCTCGCTTGCCATCGGTCAAAAGGGCCATGCTGAAAAAAGTGTAAACACCAGAAATGCAGGACAGGCCATGGAGACTTGGGAGCCTTGCTACGCTGATGGGCGGGCTGTAAATTGCCAGCAGCCACTCTGGAGAAGTGTACGGTGTGTCCTGAAACATGTAGTAAGCACAGCTTAGAGAGCATAGGGCACTTCCACTCATGGGCGTATAAATCGGGAAACCTAAAAATCAACAAGACACAGGCACCCCAAAGTTTAGGGCTGCTCTGTTTCCAAGAACCTCCACTTCGGCACACCTTCAATATCCCAGGAAAGCGAAAAATGGATAAAGAAGTTGTGGTACTTAGGCACAATGGAATATCACTCAGCCATGAAATCAATGTCATAAGGCTAGTAGCAGCAGGATGAGTGGATTTAGGTACGATGACTCTCAGTGAAATAAGTCACAGAGAAAAAGACACTTATCCTAAGATATCACTTATAGAGGGAATGTCAAAATCGCTACACTTGAACGGAATTACAAAACAGAACAGAGTCACACATTTAGAAAACACACTATGGCTGCTTAACGGGAAAGGTGAGGTGGGGTGATGCATAAAACAAGGGTTTGAAATTAGCTCAGATACCGTTCCACAAGCCGAATATGTAATAGAGAAGACCTACTCCCTGCTCAGTGAACTGGACTCAACAGCCCCTATTCACCGCCCAAGAATATATCTGACTAGTAAGAGTCTTAAAACCTAGGTATTGATCTCTCTCTGGAAGTGCATCAAGAGGGTGTAAAGTGGCATAAACACAGCAGTGAAAAGCAGCTAAACCCCATTATAAATATAGATTACTTAAAAAAAAACCCATAAAACAAAGACAGTGAAAGAGAGAGAAATTCTTACAAAATCCGTTCAGGGGCTCTGATGCAACCTGGATTGACCATATCTAGACCCACAGCTGGATGAGACATGAGGCTGGACACTCTTGGGGCTGAGAGGATTGGTGAGCTTGGGTGAGCAAACGCAGACCCTTTAAAGTCCTACTGCGTGGTACCCATGCCGTGGGTCCCAAATCTCCAGGTTCAAGGGCATCTTCCTACATCGAAAACATGCGTGGGAAACCCAGAAGATGGTACACCGTGTGATCGGGAAAGGGTTCTCAAACGCACCTCATTTCTCCTCTCCTTGTGCTCGGGTTCGCCATTCCAGCCGCTCTACTAACAATCTCCCTACTTGGAGAATCAGCACCTTTAACCTCCTGTTTCGGACAGGTCGCAATTTGGCCTGAGGATGAACGGGAAGAGGGGGAACCAATGAGAGACTAGCTCTAGGTGTTGGGACAGGCACAGGTCACTCTATTTTCCCATCAGGAAGAAGAATGAACCACAGGCTCAGCCTGCCCCCCGGAACCAGTATACGGCCTGAAGCAATCCTGCGCTTTGGTGGCCAGCTCCCAAAAAAGCGAGTTGACAAATGGAGCTCAGGGGCACTGCAACTCACAAACCTGCAGAGTTATAAATGATAACTCTCGTCCACAAATATATTGAGGGAAGGCAACGAGGAGGATTTGAAAGCAAGGCAGAATTGCAGGAAACAGGTTTCAGGAGGCAGACTCGACTCGCCTTGAAAGCACATGAAAATGAATATATTCAGGAAAAAACGCATACGCCCCTTTTGGCCAACCAGGCAAGCCGGAAAGGCAAATCAGCGCTACAAAGAAGTCTCGCTTGCCATCGGTCAAAAGGGCCATGCTGAAAAAAGTGTAAAAACCAGAAATGCAGGACAGGCCATGGAGACTTGGGAGCCTTGCTACGCTGATGGGCGGGCTGTAAATTGCCAGCAGCCACTCTGGAGAAGTGTACGGTGTGTCCTGAAACATGTAATAAGCACAGCTTAGAGAGCATAGGGCACTTCCACTCATGGGCGTATAAATCGGGAAACCTAAAAATCAACAAGACACAGGCACCCCAAAGTTTAGGGCTGCTCTGTTTCCAAGAACCTCCACTTCGCTACACCTTCAATATCCCAGGAAAGCGAAAAATGGATAAAGAAGTTGTGGTACTTAGGCACAATGGAATATCACTCAGCCATGAAATCAATGTCATAAGGCTAGTAGCAGCAGGATGAGTGGATTTAGGTACGATGACTCTCAGTGAAATAAGTCACAGAGAAAAAGACACTTATCCTAAGATATCACTTATAGAGGGAATGTCAAAATCGCTACACTTGAACGGAATTACAAAACAGAACAGAGTCACACATTTAGAAAACACACTATGGCTGCTTAACGGGAAAGGTGAGGTGGGGTGATGCATAAAACAAGGGTTTGAAATTAGCTCAGATACCGTTCCACAAGCCGAATATGTAATAGACAAGACCTACTCCCTGCTCAGTGAACTGGACTCAACAGCCCCTATTCACCGCCCAAGAATATATCTGACTAGTAAGAGTCTTAAAACCTAGGTATTGATCTCTCTCTGGAAGTGCATCAAGAGGGTGTAAAGCGGCATAAACACAGCAGTGAAAAGCAGCTAAACCCCATTATAAAAATAGATTACTTAAAAAAAAACCCCATAAAACAAAGACAGTGAAAGAGAGAGAAATTCTTACAAAATCCGTTCAGGGGCTCTGATGCAACCTGGATTGACCATATCTAGACCCACAGCTGGATGAGACATGAGGCTGGACACTCTTGGGGCTGAGAGGATTGGTGAGCTTGGGTGAGCAAACGCAGACCCTTTAAAGTCCTACTGCGTGGTACCCATGCCGTGGGTCCCAAATCTCCAGGTTCAAGGGCATCTTCCTACATCGAAAACATGCGTGGGAAACCCAGAAGATGGTACACCGTGTGATCGGGAAAGGTTTCTCAAACGCACCTCATTTCTCCTCTCCTTGTGCTCGGGTTCGCCATTCCAGCCGCTCTACTAACAATCTCCCTACTTGGAGAATCAGCACCTTTAACCTCCTGTTTCGGACAGGTCGCAATTTGGCCTGAGGATGAACGGGAAGAGGGGGAACCAATGAGAGACTAGCTCTAGGTGTTGGGACAGGCACAGGTCACTCTATTTTCCCATCAGGAAGAAGAATGAACCACAGGCTCAGCCTGCCCCCCGGAACCAGTATACGGCCTGAAGCAATCCTGCGCTTTGGCGGCCAGCTCCCAAAAAAGCGAGTTGACAAATGGAGCTCAGGGGCACTGCAACTCACAAACCTGCAGAGTTATAAATGATAACTCTCGTCCACAAATATATTGAGGGAAGGCAACGAGGAGGATTTGAAAGCAAGGCAGAATTGCAGGAAACAGGTTTCAGGAGGCAGACTCGACTCGCCTTGAAAGCACATGAAAATGAATATATTCAGGAAAAAACGCATACGCCCCTTTTGGCCAACCAGGCAAGCCGGAAAGGCAAATCAGCGCTACAAAGAAGTCTCGCTTGCCATCGGTCAAAAGGGCCATGCTGAAAAAAGTGTAAAAACCAGAAATGCAGGACAGGCCATGGAGACTTGGGAGCCTTGCTACGCTGATGGGCGGGCTGTAAATTGCCAGCAGCCACTCTGGAGAAGTGTACGGTGTGTCCTGAAACATGTAATAAGCACAGCTTAGAGAGCATAGGGCACTTCCACTCATGGGCGTATAAATCGGGAAACCTAAAAATCAACAAGACACAGGCACCCCAAAGTTTAGGGCTGCTCTGTTTCCAAGAACCTCCACTTCGCTACACCTTCAATATCCCAGGAAAGCGAAAAATGGATAAAGAAGTTGTGGTACTTAGGCACAATGGAATATCACTCAGCCATGAAATCAATGTCATAAGGCTAGTAGCAGCAGGATGAGTGGATTTAGGTACGATGACTCTCAGTGAAATAAGTCACAGAGAAAAAGACACTTATCCTAAGATATCACTTATAGAGGGAATGTCAAAATCGCTACACTTGAACGGAATTACAAAACAGAACAGAGTCACACATTTAGAAAACACACTATGGCTGCTTAACGGGAAAGGTGAGGTGGGGTGATGCATAAAACAAGGGTTTGAAATTAGCTCAGATACCGTTCCACAAGCCAAATATGTAATAGACAAGACCTACTCCCTGCTCAGTGAACTGGACTCAACAGCCCCTATTCACCGCCCAAGAATATATCTGACTAGTAAGAGTCTTAAAACCTAGGTATTGATCTCTCTCTGGAAGTGCATCAAGAGGGTGTAAAGCGGCATAAACACAGCAGTGAAAAGCAGCTAAACCCCATTATAAAAATAGATTACTTAAAAAAAAACCCCATAAAACAAAGACAGTGAAAGAGAGAGAAATTCTTACAAAATCCGTTCAGGGGCTCTGATGCAACCTGGATTGACCATATCTAGACCCACAGCTGGATGAGACATGAGGCTGGACACTCTTGGGGCTGAGAGGATTGGTGAGCTTGGGTGAGCAAACGCAGACCCTTTAAAGTCCTACTGCGTGGTACCCATGCCGTGGGTCCCAAATCTCCAGGTTCAAGGGCATCTTCCTACATCGAAAACATGCGTGGGAAACCCAGAAGATGGTACACCGTGTGATCGGGAAAGGTTTCTCAAACGCACCTCATTTCTCCTCTCCTTGTGCTCGGGTTCGCCATTCCAGCCGCTCTACTAACAATCTCCCTACTTGGAGAATCAGCACCTTTAACCTCCTGTTTCGGACAGGTCGCAATTTGGCCTGAGGATGAACGGGAAGAGGGGGAACCAATGAGAGACTAGCTCTAGGTGTTGGGACAGGCACAGGTCACTCTATTTTCCCATCAGGAAGAAGAATGAACCACAGGCTCAGCCTGCCCCCCGGAACCAGTATACGGCCTGAAGCAATCCTGCGCTTTGGCGGCCAGCTCCCAAAAAAGCGAGTTGACAAATGGAGCTCAGGGGCACTGCAACTCACAAACCTGCAGAGTTATAAATGATAACTCTCGTCCACAAATATATTGAGGGAAGGCAACGAGGAGGATTTGAAAGCAAGGCAGAATTGCAGGAAACAGGTTTCAGGAGGCAGACTCGACTCGCCTTGAAAGCACATGAAAATGAATATATTCAGGAAAAAACGCATACGCCCCTTTTGGCCAACCAGGCAAGCCGGAAAGGCAAATCAGCGCTACAAAGAAGTCTCGCTTGCCATCGGTCAAAAGGGCCATGCTGAAAAAAGTGTAAACACCAGAAATGCAGGACAGGCCATGGAGACTTGGGAGCCTTGCTACGCTGATGGGCGGGCTGTAAATTGCCAGCAGCCACTCTGGAGAAGTGTACGGTGTGTCCTGAAACATGTAATAAGCACAGCTTAGAGAGCATAGGGCACTTCCACTCATGGGCGTATAAATCGGGAAACCTAAAAATCAACAAGACACAGGCACCCCAAAGTTTAGGGCTGCTCTGTTTCCAAGAACCTCCACTTCGCTACACCTTCAATATCCCAGGAAAGCGAAAAATGGATAAAGAAGTTGTGGTACTTAGGCACAATGGAATATCACTCAGCCATGAAATCAATGTCATAAGGCTAGTAGCAGCAGGATGAGTGGATTTAGGTACGATGACTCTCAGTGAAATAAGTCACAGAGAAAAAGACACTTATCCTAAGATATCACTTATAGAGGGAATGTCAAAATCGCTACACTTGAACGGAATTACAAAACAGAACAGAGTCACACATTTAGAAAACACACTATGGCTGCTTAACGGGAAAGGTGAGGTGGGGTGATGCATAAAACAAGGGTTTGAAATTAGCTCAGATACCGTTCCACAAGCCAAATATGTAATAGACAAGACCTACTCCCTGCTCAGTGAACTGGACTCAACAGCCCCTATTCACCGCCCAAGAATATATCTGACTAGTAAGAGTCTTAAAACCTAGGTATTGATCTCTCTCTGGAAGTGCATCAAGAGGGTGTAAAGCGGCATAAACACAGCAGTGAAAAGCAGCTAAACCCCATTATAAAAATAGATTACTTAAAAAAAAACCCCATAAAACAAAGACAGTGAAAGAGAGAGAAATTCTTACAAAATCCGTTCAGGGGCTCTGATGCAACCTGGATTGACCATATCTAGACCCACAGCTGGATGAGACATGAGGCTGGACACTCTTGGGGCTGAGAGGATTGGTGAGCTTGGGTGAGCAAACGCAGACCCTTTAAAGTCCTACTGCGTGGTACCCATGCCGTGGGTCCCAAATCTCCAGGTTCAAGGGCATCTTCCTACATCGAAAACATGCGTGGGAAACCCAGAAGATGGTACACCGTGTGATCGGGAAAGGTTTCTCAAACGCACCTCATTTCTCCTCTCCTTGTGCTCGGGTTCGCCATTCCAGCCGCTCTACTAACAATCTCCCTACTTGGAGAATCAGCACCTTTAACCTCCTGTTTCGGACAGGTCGCAATTTGGCCTGAGGATGAACGGGAAGAGGGGGAACCAATGAGAGACTAGCTCTAGGTGTTGGGACAGGCACAGGTCACTCTATTTTCCCATCAGGAAGAAGAATGAACCACAGGCTCAGCCTGCCCCCCGGAACCAGTATACGGCCTGAAGCAATCCTGCGCTTTGGCGGCCAGCTCCCAAAAAAGCGAGTTGACAAATGGAGCTCAGGGGCACTGCAACTCACAAACCTGCAGAGTTATAAATGATAACTCTCGTCCACAAATATATTGAGGGAAGGCAACGAGGAGGATTTGAAAGCAAGGCAGAATTGCAGGAAACAGGTTTCAGGAGGCAGACTCGACTCGCCTTGAAAGCACATGAAAATGAATATATTCAGGAAAAAACGCATACGCCCCTTTTGGCCAACCAGGCAAGCCGGAAAGGCAAATCAGCGCTACAAAGAAGTCTCGCTTGCCATCGGTCAAAAGGGCCATGCTGAAAAAAGTGTAAAAACCAGAAATGCAGGACAGGCCATGGAGACTTGGGAGCCTTGCTACGCTGATGGGCGGGCTGTAAATTGCCAGCAGCCACTCTGGAGAAGTGTACGGTGTGTCCTGAAACATGTAATAAGCACAGCTTAGAGAGCATAGGGCACTTCCACTCATGGGCGTATAAATCGGGAAACCTAAAAATCAACAAGACACAGGCACCCCAAAGTTTAGGGCTGCTCTGTTTCCAAGAACCTCCACTTCGCTACACCTTCAATATCCCAGGAAAGCGAAAAATGGATAAAGAAGTTGTGGTACTTAGGCACAATGGAATATCACTCAGCCATGAAATCAATGTCATAAGGCTAGTAGCAGCAGGATGAGTGGATTTAGGTACGATGACTCTCAGTGAAATAAGTCACAGAGAAAAAGACACTTATCCTAAGATATCACTTATAGAGGGAATGTCAAAATCGCTACACTTGAACGGAATTACAAAACAGAACAGAGTCACACATTTAGAAAACACACTATGGCTGCTTAACGGGAAAGGTGAGGTGGGGTGATGCATAAAACAAGGGTTTGAAATTAGCTCAGATACCGTTCCACAAGCCGAATATGTAATAGACAAGACCTACTCCCTGCTCAGTGAACTGGACTCAACAGCCCCTATTCACCGCCCAAGAATATATCTGACTAGTAAGAGTCTTAAAACCTAGGTATTGATCTCTCTCTGGAAGTGCATCAAGAGGGTGTAAAGCGGCATAAACACAGCAGTGAAAAGCAGCTAAACCCCATTATAAAAATAGATTACTTAAAAAAAAACCCCATAAAACAAAGACAGTGAAAGAGAGAGAAATTCTTACAAAATCCGTTCAGGGGCTCTGATGCAACCTGGATTGACCATATCTAGACCCACAGCTGGATGAGACATGAGGCTGGACACTCTTGGGGCTGAGAGGATTGGTGAGCTTGGGTGAGCAAACGCAGACCCTTTAAAGTCCTACTGCGTGGTACCCATGCCGTGGGTCCCAAATCTCCAGGTTCAAGGGCATCTTCCTACATCGAAAACATGCGTGGGAAACCCAGAAGATGGTACACCGTGTGATCGGGAAAGGTTTCTCAAACGCACCTCATTTCTCCTCTCCTTGTGCTCGGGTTCGCCATTCCAGCCGCTCTACTAACAATCTCCCTACTTGGAGAATCAGCACCTTTAACCTCCTGTTTCGGACAGGTCGCAATTTGGCCTGAGGATGAACGGGAAGAGGGGGAACCAATGAGAGACTAGCTCTAGGTGTTGGGACAGGCACAGGTCACTCTATTTTCCCATCAGGAAGAAGAATGAACCACAGGCTCAGCCTGCCCCCCGGAACCAGTATACGGCCTGAAGCAATCCTGCGCTTTGGCGGCCAGCTCCCAAAAAAGCGAGTTGACAAATGGAGCTCAGGGGCACTGCAACTCACAAACCTGCAGATTTATAAATGATAACTCTCATCCACAAATATATTGAGGGAAGGCAACGAGGAGGATTTGAAAGCAAGGCAGAATTGCAGGAAACAGGTTTCAGGAGGCAGACTCGACTCGCCTTGAAAGCACATGAAAATGAATATATTCAGGAAAAAACGCATACGCCCCTTTTGGCCAACCAGGCAAGCCGGAAAGGCAAATCAGCGCTACAAAGAAGTCTCGCTTGCCATCGGTCAAAAGGGCCATGCTGAAAAAAGTGTAAAAACCAGAAATGCAGGACAGGCCATGGAGACTTGGGAGCCTTGCTACGCTGATGGGCGGGCTGTAAATTGCCAGCAGCCACTCTGGAGAAGTGTACGGTGTGTCCTGAAACATGTAATAAGCACAGCTTAGAGAGCATAGGGCACTTCCACTCATGGGCGTATAAATCGGGAAACCTAAAAATCAACAAGACACAGGCACCCCAAAGTTTAGGGCTGCTCTGTTTCCAAGAACCTCCACTTCGCTACACCTTCAATATCCCAGGAAAGCGAAAAATGGATAAAGAAGTTGTGGTACTTAGGCACAATGGAATATCACTCAGCCATGAAATCAATGTCATAAGGCTAGTAGCAGCAGGATGAGTGGATTTAGGTACGATGACTCTCAGTGAAATAAGTCACAGAGAAAAAGACACTTATCCTAAGATATCACTTATAGAGGGAATGTCAAAATCGCTACACTTGAACGGAATTACAAAACAGAACAGAGTCACACATTTAGAAAACACACTATGGCTGCTTAACGGGAAAGGTGAGGTGGGGTGATGCATAAAACAAGGGTTTGAAATTAGCTCAGATACCGTTCCACAAGCCGAATATGTAATAGACAAGACCTACTCCCTGCTCAGTGAACTGGACTCAACAGCCCCTATTCACCGCCCAAGAATATATCTGACTAGTAAGAGTCTTAAAACCTAGGTATTGATCTCTCTCTGGAAGTGCATCAAGAGGGTGTAAAGCGGCATAAACACAGCAGTGAAAAGCAGCTAAACCCCATTATAAAAATAGATTACTTAAAAAAAAACCCCATAAAACAAAGACAGTGAAAGAGAGAGAAATTCTTACAAAATCCGTTCAGGGGCTCTGATGCAACCTGGATTGACCATATCTAGACCCACAGCTGGATGAGACATGAGGCTGGACACTCTTGGGGCTGAGAGGATTGGTGAGCTTGGGTGAGCAAACGCAGACCCTTTAAAGTCCTACTGCGTGGTACCCATGCCGTGGGTCCCAAATCTCCAGGTTCAAGGGCATCTTCCTACATCGAAAACATGCGTGGGAAACCCAGAAGATGGTACACCGTGTGATCGGGAAAGGTTTCTCAAACGCACCTCATTTCTCCTCTCCTTGTGCTCGGGTTCGCCATTCCAGCCGCTCTACTAACAATCTCCCTACTTGGAGAATCAGCACCTTTAACCTCCTGTTTCGGACAGGTCGCAATTTGGCCTGAGGATGAACGGGAAGAGGGGGAACCAATGAGAGACTAGCTCTAGGTGTTGGGACAGGCACAGGTCACTCTATTTTCCCATCAGGAAGAAGAATGAACCACAGGCTCAGCCTGCCCCCCGGAACCAGTATACGGCCTGAAGCAATCCTGCGCTTTGGCGGCCAGCTCCCAAAAAAGCGAGTTGACAAATGGAGCTCAGGGGCACTGCAACTCACAAACCTGCAGAGTTATAAATGATAACTCTCGTCCACAAATATATTGAGGGAAGGCAACGAGGAGGATTTGAAAGCAAGGCAGAATTGCAGGAAACAGGTTTCAGGAGGCAGACTCGACTCGCCTTGAAAGCACATGAAAATGAATATATTCAGGAAAAAACGCATACGCCCCTTTTGGCCAACCAGGCAAGCCGGAAAGGCAAATCAGCGCTACAAAGAAGTCTCGCTTGCCATCGGTCAAAAGGGCCATGCTGAAAAAAGTGTAAACACCAGAAATGCAGGACAGGCCATGGAGACTTGGGAGCCTTGCTACGCTGATGGGCGGGCTGTAAATTGCCAGCAGCCACTCTGGAGAAGTGTACGGTGTGTCCTGAAACATGTAATAAGCACAGCTTAGAGAGCATAGGGCACTTCCACTCATGGGCGTATAAATCGGGAAACCTAAAAATCAACAAGACACAGGCACCCCAAAGTTTAGGGCTGCTCTGTTTCCAAGAACCTCCACTTCGCTACACCTTCAATATCCCAGGAAAGCGAAAAATGGATAAAGAAGTTGTGGTACTTAGGCACAATGGAATATCACTCAGCCATGAAATCAATGTCATAAGGCTAGTAGCAGCAGGATGAGTGGATTTAGGTACGATGACTCTCAGTGAAATAAGTCACAGAGAAAAAGACACTTATCCTAAGATATCACTTATAGAGGGAATGTCAAAATCGCTACACTTGAACGGAATTACAAAACAGAACAGAGTCACACATTTAGAAAACACACTATGGCTGCTTAACGGGAAAGGTGAGGTGGGGTGATGCATAAAACAAGGGTTTGAAATTAGCTCAGATACCGTTCCACAAGCCGAATATGTAATAGACAAGACCTACTCCCTGCTCAGTGAACTGGACTCAACAGCCCCTATTCACCGCCCAAGAATATATCTGACTAGTAAGAGTCTTAAAACCTAGGTATTGATCTCTCTCTGGAAGTGCATCAAGAGGGTGTAAAGCGGCATAAACACAGCAGTGAAAAGCAGCTAAACCCCATTATAAAAATAGATTACTTAAAAAAAAACCCCATAAAACAAAGACAGTGAAAGAGAGAGAAATTCTTACAAAATCCGTTCAGGGGCTCTGATGCAACCTGGATTGACCATATCTAGACCCACAGCTGGATGAGACATGAGGCTGGACACTCTTGGGGCTGAGAGGATTGGTGAGCTTGGGTGAGCAAACGCAGACCCTTTAAAGTCCTACTGCGTGGTACCCATGCCGTGGGTCCCAAATCTCCAGGTTCAAGGGCATCTTCCTACATCGAAAACATGCGTGGGAAACCCAGAAGATGGTACACCGTGTGATCGGGAAAGGTTTCTCAAACGCACCTCATTTCTCCTCTCCTTGTGCTCGGGTTCGCCATTCCAGCCGCTCTACTAACAATCTCCCTACTTGGAGAATCAGCACCTTTAACCTCCTGTTTCGGACAGGTCGCAATTTGGCCTGAGGATGAACGGGAAGAGGGGGAACCAATGAGAGACTAGCTCTAGGTGTTGGGACAGGCACAGGTCACTCTATTTTCCCATCAGGAAGAAGAATGAACCACAGGCTCAGCCTGCCCCCCGGAACCAGTATACGGCCTGAAGCAATCCTGCGCTTTGGCGGCCAGCTCCCAAAAAAGCGAGTTGACAAATGGAGCTCAGGGGCACTGCAACTCACAAACCTGCAGAGTTATAAATGATAACTCTCGTCCACAAATATATTGAGGGAAGGCAACGAGGAGGATTTGAAAGCAAGGCAGAATTGCAGGAAACAGGTTTCAGGAGGCAGACTCGACTCGCCTTGAAAGCACATGAAAATGAATATATTCAGGAAAAAACGCATACGCCCCTTTTGGCCAACCAGGCAAGCCGGAAAGGCAAATCAGCGCTACAAAGAAGTCTCGCTTGCCATCGGTCAAAAGGGCCATGCTGAAAAAAGTGTAAACACCAGAAATGCAGGACAGGCCATGGAGACTTGGGAGCCTTGCTACGCTGATGGGCGGGCTGTAAATTGCCAGCAGCCACTCTGGAGAAGTGTACGGTGTGTCCTGAAACATGTAATAAGCACAGCTTAGAGAGCATAGGGCACTTCCACTCATGGGCGTATAAATCGGGAAACCTAAAAATCAACAAGACACAGGCACCCCAAAGTTTAGGGCTGCTCTGTTTCCAAGAACCTCCACTTCGCTACACCTTCAATATCCCAGGAAAGCGAAAAATGGATAAAGAAGTTGTGGTACTTAGGCACAATGGAATATCACTCAGCCATGAAATCAATGTCATAAGGCTAGTAGCAGCAGGATGAGTGGATTTAGGTACGATGACTCTCAGTGAAATAAGTCACAGAGAAAAAGACACTTATCCTAAGATATCACTTATAGAGGGAATGTCAAAATCGCTACACTTGAACGGAATTACAAAACAGAACAGAGTCACACATTTAGAAAACACACTATGGCTGCTTAACGGGAAAGGTGAGGTGGGGTGATGCATAAAACAAGGGTTTGAAATTAGCTCAGATACCGTTCCACAAGCCGAATATGTAATAGACAAGACCTACTCCCTGCTCAGTGAACTGGACTCAACAGCCCCTATTCACCGCCCAAGAATATATCTGACTAGTAAGAGTCTTAAAACCTAGGTATTGATCTCTCTCTGGAAGTGCATCAAGAGGGTGTAAAGTGGCATAAACACAGCAGTGAAAAGCAGCTAAACCCCATTATAAAAATAGATTACTTAAAAAAAAACCCCATAAAACAAAGACAGTGAAAGAGAGAGAAATTCTTACAAAATCCGTTCAGGGGCTCTGATGCAACCTGGATTGACCATATCTAGACCCACAGCTGGATGAGACATGAGGCTGGACACTCTTGGGGCTGAGAGGATTGGTGAGCTTGGGTGAGCAAACGCAGACCCTTTAAAGTCCTACTGCGTGGTACCCATGCCGTGGGTCCCAAATCTCCAGGTTCAAGGGCATCTTCCTACATCGAAAACATGCGTGGGAAACCCAGAAGATGGTACACCGTGTGATCGGGAAAGGTTTCTCAAACGCACCTCATTTCTCCTCTCCTTGTGCTCGGGTTCGCCATTCCAGCCGCTCTACTAACAATCTCCCTACTTGGAGAATCAGCACCTTTAACCTCCTGTTTCGGACAGGTCGCAATTTGGCCTGAGGATGAACGGGAAGAGGGGGAACCAATGAGAGACTAGCTCTAGGTGTTGGGACAGGCACAGGTCACTCTATTTTCCCATCAGGAAGAAGAATGAACCACAGGCTCAGCCTGCCCCCCGGAACCAGTATACGGCCTGAAGCAATCCTGCGCTTTGGCGGCCAGCTCCCAAAAAAGCGAGTTGACAAATGGAGCTCAGGGGCACTGCAACTCACAAACCTGCAGAGTTATAAATGATAACTCTCGTCCACAAATATATTGAGGGAAGGCAACGAGGAGGATTTGAAAGCAAGGCAGAATTGCAGGAAACAGGTTTCAGGAGGCAGACTCGACTCGCCTTGAAAGCACATGAAAATGAATATATTCAGGAAAAAACGCATACGCCCCTTTTGGCCAACCAGGCAAGCCGGAAAGGCAAATCAGCGCTACAAAGAAGTCTCGCTTGCCATCGGTCAAAAGGGCCATGCTGAAAAAAGTGTAAACACCAGAAATGCAGGACAGGCCATGGAGACTTGGGAGCCTTGCTACGCTGATGGGCGGGCTGTAAATTGCCAGCAGCCACTCTGGAGAAGTGTACGGTGTGTCCTGAAACATGTAATAAGCACAGCTTAGAGAGCATAGGGCACTTCCACTCATGGGCGTATAAATCGGGAAACCTAAAAATCAACAAGACACAGGCACCCCAAAGTTTAGGGCTGCTCTGTTTCCAAGAACCTCCACTTCGCTACACCTTCAATATCCCAGGAAAGCGAAAAATGGATAAAGAAGTTGTGGTACTTAGGCACAATGGAATATCACTCAGCCATGAAATCAATGTCATAAGGCTAGTAGCAGCAGGATGAGTGGATTTAGGTACGATGACTCTCAGTGAAATAAGTCACAGAGAAAAAGACACTTATCCTAAGATATCACTTATAGAGGGAATGTCAAAATCGCTACACTTGAACGGAATTACAAAACAGAACAGAGTCACACATTTAGAAAACACACTATGGCTGCTTAACGGGAAAGGTGAGGTGGGGTGATGCATAAAACAAGGGTTTGAAATTAGCTCAGATACCGTTCCACAAGCCGAATATGTAATAGACAAGACCTACTCCCTGCTCAGTGAACTGGACTCAACAGCCCCTATTCACCGCCCAAGAATATATCTGACTAGTAAGAGTCTTAAAACCTAGGTATTGATCTCTCTCTGGAAGTGCATCAAGAGGGTGTAAAGCGGCATAAACACAGCAGTGAAAAGCAGCTAAACCCCATTATAAAAATAGATTACTTAAAAAAAAACCCCATAAAACAAAGACAGTGAAAGAGAGAGAAATTCTTACAAAATCCGTTCAGGGGCTCTGATGCAACCTGGATTGACCATATCTAGACCCACAGCTGGATGAGACATGAGGCTGGACACTCTTGGGGCTGAGAGGATTGGTGAGCTTGGGTGAGCAAACGCAGACCCTTTAAAGTCCTACTGCGTGGTACCCATGCCGTGGGTCCCAAATCTCCAGGTTCAAGGGCATCTTCCTACATCGAAAACATGCGTGGGAAACCCAGAAGATGGTACACCGTGTGATCGGGAAAGGTTTCTCAAACGCACCTCATTTCTCCTCTCCTTGTGCTCGGGTTCGCCATTCCAGCCGCTCTACTAACAATCTCCCTACTTGGAGAATCAGCACCTTTAACCTCCTGTTTCGGACAGGTCGCAATTTGGCCTGAGGATGAACGGGAAGAGGGGGAACCAATGAGAGACTAGCTCTAGGTGTTGGGACAGGCACAGGTCACTCTATTTTCCCATCAGGAAGAAGAATGAACCACAGGCTCAGCCTGCCCCCCGGAACCAGTATACGGCCTGAAGCAATCCTGCGCTTTGGCGGCCAGCTCCCAAAAAAGCGAGTTGACAAATGGAGCTCAGGGGCACTGCAACTCACAAACCTGCAGAGTTATAAATGATAACTCTCGTCCACAAATATATTGAGGGAAGGCAACGAGGAGGATTTGAAAGCAAGGCAGAATTGCAGGAAACAGGTTTCAGGAGGCAGACTCGACTCGCCTTGAAAGCACATGAAAATGAATATATTCAGGAAAAAACGCATACGCCCCTTTTGGCCAACCAGGCAAGCCGGAAAGGCAAATCAGCGCTACAAAGAAGTCTCGCTTGCCATCGGTCAAAAGGGCCATGCTGAAAAAAGTGTAAACACCAGAAATGCAGGACAGGCCATGGAGACTTGGGAGCCTTGCTACGCTGATGGGCGGGCTGTAAATTGCCAGCAGCCACTCTGGAGAAGTGTACGGTGTGTCCTGAAACATGTAATAAGCACAGCTTAGAGAGCATAGGGCACTTCCACTCATGGGCGTATAAATCGGGAAACCTAAAAATCAACAAGACACAGGCACCCCAAAGTTTAGGGCTGCTCTGTTTCCAAGAACCTCCACTTCGCTACACCTTCAATATCCCAGGAAAGCGAAAAATGGATAAAGAAGTTGTGGTACTTAGGCACAATGGAATATCACTCAGCCATGAAATCAATGTCATAAGGCTAGTAGCAGCAGGATGAGTGGATTTAGGTACGATGACTCTCAGTGAAATAAGTCACAGAGAAAAAGACACTTATCCTAAGATATCACTTATAGAGGGAATGTCAAAATCGCTACACTTGAACGGAATTACAAAACAGAACAGAGTCACACATTTAGAAAACACACTATGGCTGCTTAACGGGAAAGGTGAGGTGGGGTGATGCATAAAACAAGGGTTTGAAATTAGCTCAGATACCGTTCCACAAGCCGAATATGTAATAGACAAGACCTACTCCCTGCTCAGTGAACTGGACTCAACAGCCCCTATTCACCGCCCAAGAATATATCTGACTAGTAAGAGTCTTAAAACCTAGGTATTGATCTCTCTCTGGAAGTGCATCAAGAGGGTGTAAAGCGGCATAAACACAGCAGTGAAAAGCAGCTAAACCCCATTATAAAAATAGATTACTTAAAAAAAAACCCCATAAAACAAAGACAGTGAAAGAGAGAGAAATTCTTACAAAATCCGTTCAGGGGCTCTGATGCAACCTGGATTGACCATATCTAGACCCACAGCTGGATGAGACATGAGGCTGGACACTCTTGGGGCTGAGAGGATTGGTGAGCTTGGGTGAGCAAACGCAGACCCTTTAAAGTCCTACTGCGTGGTACCCATGCCGTGGGTCCCAAATCTCCAGGTTCAAGGGCATCTTCCTACATCGAAAACATGCGTGGGAAACCCAGAAGATGGTACACCGTGTGATCGGGAAAGGTTTCTCAAACGCACCTCATTTCTCCTCTCCTTGTGCTCGGGTTCGCCATTCCAGCCGCTCTACTAACAATCTCCCTACTTGGAGAATCAGCACCTTTAACCTCCTGTTTCGGACAGGTCGCAATTTGGCCTGAGGATGAACGGGAAGAGGGGGAACCAATGAGAGACTAGCTCTAGGTGTTGGGACAGGCACAGGTCACTCTATTTTCCCATCAGGAAGAAGAATGAACCACAGGCTCAGCCTGCCCCCCGGAACCAGTATACGGCCTGAAGCAATCCTGCGCTTTGGCGGCCAGCTCCCAAAAAAGCGAGTTGACAAATGGAGCTCAGGGGCACTGCAACTCACAAACCTGCAGAGTTATAAATGATAACTCTCGTCCACAAATATATTGAGGGAAGGCAACGAGGAGGATTTGAAAGCAAGGCAGAATTGCAGGAAACAGGTTTCAGGAGGCAGACTCGACTCGCCTTGAAAGCACATGAAAATGAATATATTCAGGAAAAAACGCATACGCCCCTTTTGGCCAACCAGGCAAGCCGGAAAGGCAAATCAGCGCTACAAAGAAGTCTCGCTTGCCATCGGTCAAAAGGGCCATGCTGAAAAAAGTGTAAAAACCAGAAATGCAGGACAGGCCATGGAGACTTGGGAGCCTTGCTACGCTGATGGGCGGGCTGTAAATTGCCAGCAGCCACTCTGGAGAAGTGTACGGTGTGTCCTGAAACATGTAATAAGCACAGCTTAGAGAGCATAGGGCACTTCCACTCATGGGCGTATAAATCGGGAAACCTAAAAATCAACAAGACACAGGCACCCCAAAGTTTAGGGCTGCTCTGTTTCCAAGAACCTCCACTTCGCTACACCTTCAATATCCCAGGAAAGCGAAAAATGGATAAAGAAGTTGTGGTACTTAGGCACAATGGAATATCACTCAGCCATGAAATCAATGTCATAAGGCTAGTAGCAGCAGGATGAGTGGATTTAGGTACGATGACTCTCAGTGAAATAAGTCACAGAGAAAAAGACACTTATCCTAAGATATCACTTATAGAGGGAATGTCAAAATCGCTACACTTGAACGGAATTACAAAACAGAACAGAGTCACACATTTAGAAAACACACTATGGCTGCTTAACGGGAAAGGTGAGGTGGGGTGATGCATAAAACAAGGGTTTGAAATTAGCTCAGATACCGTTCCACAAGCCGAATATGTAATAGACAAGACCTACTCCCTGCTCAGTGAACTGGACTCAACAGCCCCTATTCACCGCCCAAGAATATATCTGACTAGTAAGAGTCTTAAAACCTAGGTATTGATCTCTCTCTGGAAGTGCATCAAGAGGGTGTAAAGCGGCATAAACACAGCAGTGAAAAGCAGCTAAACCCCATTATAAAAATAGATTACTTAAAAAAAAACCCCATAAAACAAAGACAGTGAAAGAGAGAGAAATTCTTACAAAATCCGTTCAGGGGCTCTGATGCAACCTGGATTGACCATATCTAGACCCACAGCTGGATGAGACATGAGGCTGGACACTCTTGGGGCTGAGAGGATTGGTGAGCTTGGGTGAGCAAACGCAGACCCTTTAAAGTCCTACTGCGTGGTACCCATGCCGTGGGTCCCAAATCTCCAGGTTCAAGGGCATCTTCCTACATCGAAAACATGCGTGGGAAACCCAGAAGATGGTACACCGTGTGATCGGGAAAGGTTTCTCAAACGCACCTCATTTCTCCTCTCCTTGTGCTCGGGTTCGCCATTCCAGCCGCTCTACTAACAATCTCCCTACTTGGAGAATCAGCACCTTTAACCTCCTGTTTCGGACAGGTCGCAATTTGGCCTGAGGATGAACGGGAAGAGGGGGAACCAATGAGAGACTAGCTCTAGGTGTTGGGACAGGCACAGGTCACTCTATTTTCCCATCAGGAAGAAGAATGAACCACAGGCTCAGCCTGCCCCCCGGAACCAGTATACGGCCTGAAGCAATCCTGCGCTTTGGCGGCCAGCTCCCAAAAAAGCGAGTTGACAAATGGAGCTCAGGGGCACTGCAACTCACAAACCTGCAGAGTTATAAATGATAACTCTCGTCCACAAATATATTGAGGGAAGGCAACGAGGAGGATTTGAAAGCAAGGCAGAATTGCAGGAAACAGGTTTCAGGAGGCAGACTCGACTCGCCTTGAAAGCACATGAAAATGAATATATTCAGGAAAAAACGCATACGCCCCTTTTGGCCAACCAGGCAAGCCGGAAAGGCAAATCAGCGCTACAAAGAAGTCTCGCTTGCCATCGGTCAAAAGGGCCATGCTGAAAAAAGTGTAAAAACCAGAAATGCAGGACAGGCCATGGAGACTTGGGAGCCTTGCTACGCTGATGGGCGGGCTGTAAATTGCCAGCAGCCACTCTGGAGAAGTGTACGGTGTGTCCTGAAACATGTAATAAGCACAGCTTAGAGAGCATAGGGCACTTCCACTCATGGGCGTATAAATCGGGAAACCTAAAAATCAACAAGACACAGGCACCCCAAAGTTTAGGGCTGCTCTGTTTCCAAGAACCTCCACTTCGGTACACCTTCAATATCCCAGGAAAGCGAAAAATGGATAAAGAAGTTGTGGTACTTAGGCACAATGGAATATCACTCAGCCATGAAATCAATGTCATAAGGCTAGTAGCAGCAGGATGAGTGGATTTAGGTACGATGACTCTCAGTGAAATAAGTCACAGAGAAAAAGACACTTATCCTAAGATATCACTTATAGAGGGAATGTCAAAATCGCTACACTTGAACGGAATTACAAAACAGAACAGAGTCACACATTTAGAAAACACACTATGGCTGCTTAACGGGAAAGGTGAGGTGGGGTGATGCATAAAACAAGGGTTTGAAATTAGCTCAGATACCGTTCCACAAGCCGAATATGTAATAGACAAGACCTACTCCCTGCTCAGTGAACTGGACTCAACAGCCCCTATTCACCGCCCAAGAATATATCTGACTAGTAAGAGTCTTAAAACCTAGGTATTGATCTCTCTCTGGAAGTGCATCAAGAGGGTGTAAAGCGGCATAAACACAGCAGTGAAAAGCAGCTAAACCCCATTATAAAAATAGATTACTTAAAAAAAAACCCCATAAAACAAAGACAGTGAAAGAGAGAGAAATTCTTACAAAATCCGTTCAGGGGCTCTGATGCAACCTGGATTGACCATATCTAGACCCACAGCTGGATGAGACATGAGGCTGGACACTCTTGGGGCTGAGAGGATTGGTGAGCTTGGGTGAGCAAACGCAGACCCTTTAAAGTCCTACTGCGTGGTACCCATGCCGTGGGTCCCAAATCTCCAGGTTCAAGGGCATCTTCCTACATCGAAAACATGCGTGGGAAACCCAGAAGATGGTACACCGTGTGATCGGGAAAGGTTTCTCAAACGCACCTCATTTCTCCTCTCCTTGTGCTCGGGTTCGCCATTCCAGCCGCTCTACTAACAATCTCCCTACTTGGAGAATCAGCACCTTTAACCTCCTGTTTCGGACAGGTCGCAATTTGGCCTGAGGATGAACGGGAAGAGGGGGAACCAATGAGAGACTAGCTCTAGGTGTTGGGACAGGCACAGGTCACTCTATTTTCCCATCAGGAAGAAGAATGAACCACAGGCTCAGCCTGCCCCCCGGAACCAGTATACGGCCTGAAGCAATCCTGCGCTTTGGCGGCCAGCTCCCAAAAAAGCGAGTTGACAAATGGAGCTCAGGGGCACTGCAACTCACAAACCTGCAGAGTTATAAATGATAACTCTCGTCCACAAATATATTGAGGGAAGGCAACGAGGAGGATTTGAAAGCAAGGCAGAATTGCAGGAAACAGGTTTCAGGAGGCAGACTCGACTCGCCTTGAAAGCACATGAAAATGAATATATTCAGGAAAAAACGCATACGCCCCTTTTGGCCAACCAGGCAAGCCGGAAAGGCAAATCAGCGCTACAAAGAAGTCTCGCTTGCCATCGGTCAAAAGGGCCATGCTGAAAAAAGTGTAAAAACCAGAAATGCAGGACAGGCCATGGAGACTTGGGAGCCTTGCTACGCTGATGGGCGGGCTGTAAATTGCCAGCAGCCACTCTGGAGAAGTGTACGGTGTGTCCTGAAACATGTAATAAGCACAGCTTAGAGAGCATAGGGCACTTCCACTCATGGGCGTATAAATCGGGAAACCTAAAAATCAACAAGACACAGGCACCCCAAAGTTTAGGGCTGCTCTGTTTCCAAGAACCTCCACTTCGCTACACCTTCAATATCCCAGGAAAGCGAAAAATGGATAAAGAAGTTGTGGTACTTAGGCACAATGGAATATCACTCAGCCATGAAATCAATGTCATAAGGCTAGTAGCAGCAGGATGAGTGGATTTAGGTACGATGACTCTCAGTGAAATAAGTCACAGAGAAAAAGACACTTATCCTAAGATATCACTTATAGAGGGAATGTCAAAATCGCTACACTTGAACGGAATTACAAAACAGAACAGAGTCACACATTTAGAAAACACACTATGGCTGCTTAACGGGAAAGGTGAGGTGGGGTGATGCATAAAACAAGGGTTTGAAATTAGCTCAGATACCGTTCCACAAGCCGAATATGTAATAGACAAGACCTACTCCCTGCTCAGTGAACTGGACTCAACAGCCCCTATTCACCGCCCAAGAATATATCTGACTAGTAAGAGTCTTAAAACCTAGGTATTGATCTCTCTCTGGAAGTGCATCAAGAGGGTGTAAAGCGGCATAAACACAGCAGTGAAAAGCAGCTAAACCCCATTATAAAAATAGATTACTTAAAAAAAAACCCCATAAAACAAAGACAGTGAAAGAGAGAGAAATTCTTACAAAATCCGTTCAGGGGCTCTGATGCAACCTGGATTGACCATATCTAGACCCACAGCTGGATGAGACATGAGGCTGGACACTCTTGGGGCTGAGAGGATTGGTGAGCTTGGGTGAGCAAACGCAGACCCTTTAAAGTCCTACTGCGTGGTACCCATGCCGTGGGTCCCAAATCTCCAGGTTCAAGGGCATCTTCCTACATCGAAAACATGCGTGGGAAACCCAGAAGATGGTACACCGTGTGATCGGGAAAGGTTTCTCAAACGCACCTCATTTCTCCTCTCCTTGTGCTCGGGTTCGCCATTCCAGCCGCTCTACTAACAATCTCCCTACTTGGAGAATCAGCACCTTTAACCTCCTGTTTCGGACAGGTCGCAATTTGGCCTGAGGATGAACGGGAAGAGGGGGAACCAATGAGAGACTAGCTCTAGGTGTTGGGACAGGCACAGGTCACTCTATTTTCCCATCAGGAAGAAGAATGAACCACAGGCTCAGCCTGCCCCCCGGAACCAGTATACGGCCTGAAGCAATCCTGCGCTTTGGCGGCCAGCTCCCAAAAAAGCGAGTTGACAAATGGAGCTCAGGGGCACTGCAACTCACAAACCTGCAGAGTTATAAATGATAACTCTCGTCCACAAATATATTGAGGGAAGGCAACGAGGAGGATTTGAAAGCAAGGCAGAATTGCAGGAAACAGGTTTCAGGAGGCAGACTCGACTCGCCTTGAAAGCACATGAAAATGAATATATTCAGGAAAAAACGCATACGCCCCTTTTGGCCAACCAGGCAAGCCGGAAAGGCAAATCAGCGCTACAAAGAAGTCTCGCTTGCCATCGGTCAAAAGGGCCATGCTGAAAAAAGTGTAAAAACCAGAAATGCAGGACAGGCCATGGAGACTTGGGAGCCTTGCTACGCTGATGGGCGGGCTGTAAATTGCCAGCAGCCACTCTGGAGAAGTGTACGGTGTGTCCTGAAACATGTAATAAGCACAGCTTAGAGAGCATAGGGCACTTCCACTCATGGGCGTATAAATCGGGAAACCTAAAAATCAACAAGACACAGGCACCCCAAAGTTTAGGGCTGCTCTGTTTCCAAGAACCTCCACTTCGCTACACCTTCAATATCCCAGGAAAGCGAAAAATGGATAAAGAAGTTGTGGTACTTAGGCACAATGGAATATCACTCAGCCATGAAATCAATGTCATAAGGCTAGTAGCAGCAGGATGAGTGGATTTAGGTACGATGACTCTCAGTGAAATAAGTCACAGAGAAAAAGACACTTATCCTAAGATATCACTTATAGAGGGAATGTCAAAATCGCTACACTTGAACGGAATTACAAAACAGAACAGAGTCACACATTTAGAAAACACACTATGGCTGCTTAACGGGAAAGGTGAGGTGGGGTGATGCATAAAACAAGGGTTTGAAATTAGCTCAGATACCGTTCCACAAGCCGAATATGTAATAGACAAGACCTACTCCCTGCTCAGTGAACTGGACTCAACAGCCCCTATTCACCGCCCAAGAATATATCTGACTAGTAAGAGTCTTAAAACCTAGGTATTGATCTCTCTCTGGAAGTGCATCAAGAGGGTGTAAAGCGGCATAAACACAGCAGTGAAAAGCAGCTAAACCCCATTATAAAAATAGATTACTTAAAAAAAAACCCCATAAAACAAAGACAGTGAAAGAGAGAGAAATTCTTACAAAATCCGTTCAGGGGCTCTGATGCAACCTGGATTGACCATATCTAGACCCACAGCTGGATGAGACATGAGGCTGGACACTCTTGGGGCTGAGAGGATTGGTGAGCTTGGGTGAGCAAACGCAGACCCTTTAAAGTCCTACTGCGTGGTACCCATGCCGTGGGTCCCAAATCTCCAGGTTCAAGGGCATCTTCCTACATCGAAAACATGCGTGGGAAACCCAGAAGATGGTACACCGTGTGATCGGGAAAGGTTTCTCAAACGCACCTCATTTCTCCTCTCCTTGTGCTCGGGTTCGCCATTCCAGCCGCTCTACTAACAATCTCCCTACTTGGAGAATCAGCACCTTTAACCTCCTGTTTCGGACAGGTCGCAATTTGGCCTGAGGATGAACGGGAAGAGGGGGAACCAATGAGAGACTAGCTCTAGGTGTTGGGACAGGCACAGGTCACTCTATTTTCCCATCAGGAAGAAGAATGAACCACAGGCTCAGCCTGCCCCCCGGAACCAGTATACGGCCTGAAGCAATCCTGCGCTTTGGCGGCCAGCTCCCAAAAAAGCGAGTTGACAAATGGAGCTCAGGGGCACTGCAACTCACAAACCTGCAGAGTTATAAATGATAACTCTCGTCCACAAATATATTGAGGGAAGGCAACGAGGAGGATTTGAAAGCAAGGCAGAATTGCAGGAAACAGGTTTCAGGAGGCAGACTCGACTCGCCTTGAAAGCACATGAAAATGAATATATTCAGGAAAAAACGCATACGCCCCTTTTGGCCAACCAGGCAAGCCGGAAAGGCAAATCAGCGCTACAAAGAAGTCTCGCTTGCCATCGGTCAAAAGGGCCATGCTGAAAAAAGTGTAAAAACCAGAAATGCAGGACAGGCCATGGAGACTTGGGAGCCTTGCTACGCTGATGGGCGGGCTGTAAATTGCCAGCAGCCACTCTGGAGAAGTGTACGGTGTGTCCTGAAACATGTAATAAGCACAGCTTAGAGAGCATAGGGCACTTCCACTCATGGGCGTATAAATCGGGAAACCTAAAAATCAACAAGACACAGGCACCCCAAAGTTTAGGGCTGCTCTGTTTCCAAGAACCTCCACTTCGCTACACCTTCAATATCCCAGGAAAGCGAAAAATGGATAAAGAAGTTGTGGTACTTAGGCACAATGGAATATCACTCAGCCATGAAATCAATGTCATAAGGCTAGTAGCAGCAGGATGAGTGGATTTAGGTACGATGACTCTCAGTGAAATAAGTCACAGAGAAAAAGACACTTATCCTAAGATATCACTTATAGAGGGAATGTCAAAATCGCTACACTTGAACGGAATTACAAAACAGAACAGAGTCACACATTTAGAAAACACACTATGGCTGCTTAACGGGAAAGGTGAGGTGGGGTGATGCATAAAACAAGGGTTTGAAATTAGCTCAGATACCGTTCCACAAGCCGAATATGTAATAGACAAGACCTACTCCCTGCTCAGTGAACTGGACTCAACAGCCCCTATTCACCGCCCAAGAATATATCTGACTAGTAAGAGTCTTAAAACCTAGGTATTGATCTCTCTCTGGAAGTGCATCAAGAGGGTGTAAAGCGGCATAAACACAGCAGTGAAAAGCAGCTAAACCCCATTATAAAAATAGATTACTTAAAAAAAAACCCCATAAAACAAAGACAGTGAAAGAGAGAGAAATTCTTACAAAATCCGTTCAGGGGCTCTGATGCAACCTGGATTGACCATATCTAGACCCACAGCTGGATGAGACATGAGGCTGGACACTCTTGGGGCTGAGAGGATTGGTGAGCTTGGGTGAGCAAACGCAGACCCTTTAAAGTCCTACTGCGTGGTACCCATGCCGTGGGTCCCAAATCTCCAGGTTCAAGGGCATCTTCCTACATCGAAAACATGCGTGGGAAACCCAGAAGATGGTACACCGTGTGATCGGGAAAGGGTTCTCAAACGCACCTCATTTCTCCTCTCCTTGTGCTCGGGTTCGCCATTCCAGCCGCTCTACTAACAATCTCCCTACTTGGAGAATCAGCACCTTTAACCTCCTGTTTCGGACAGGTCGCAATTTGGCCTGAGGATGAACGGGAAGAGGGGGAACCAATGAGAGACTAGCTCTAGGTGTTGGGACAGGCACAGGTCACTCTATTTTCCCATCAGGAAGAAGAATGAACCACAGGCTCAGCCTGCCCCCCGGAACCAGTATACGGCCTGAAGCAATCCTGCGCTTTGGCGGCCAGCTCCCAAAAAAGCGAGTTGACAAATGGAGCTCAGGGGCACTGCAACTCACAAACCTGCAGAGTTATAAATGATAACTCTCGTCCACAAATATATTGAGGGAAGGCAACGAGGAGGATTTGAAAGCAAGGCAGAATTGCAGGAAACAGGTTTCAGGAGGCAGACTCGACTCGCCTTGAAAGCACATGAAAATGAATATATTCAGGAAAAAACGCATACGCCCCTTTTGGCCAACCAGGCAAGCCGGAAAGGCAAATCAGCGCTACAAAGAAGTCTCGCTTGCCATCGGTCAAAAGGGCCATGCTGAAAAAAGTGTAAACACCAGAAATGCAGGACAGGCCATGGAGACTTGGGAGCCTTGCTACGCTGATGGGCGGGCTGTAAATTGCCAGCAGCCACTCTGGAGAAGTGTACGGTGTGTCCTGAAACATGTAATAAGCACAGCTTAGAGAGCATAGGGCACTTCCACTCATGGGCGTATAAATCGGGAAACCTAAAAATCAACAAGACACAGGCACCCCAAAGTTTAGGGCTGCTCTGTTTCCAAGAACCTCCACTTCGCTACACCTTCAATATCCCAGGAAAGCGAAAAATGGATAAAGAAGTTGTGGTACTTAGGCACAATGGAATATCACTCAGCCATGAAATCAATGTCATAAGGCTAGTAGCAGCAGGATGAGTGGATTTAGGTACGATGACTCTCAGTGAAATAAGTCACAGAGAAAAAGACACTTATCCTAAGATATCACTTATAGAGGGAATGTCAAAATCGCTACACTTGAACGGAATTACAAAACAGAACAGAGTCACACATTTAGAAAACACACTATGGCTGCTTAACGGGAAAGGTGAGGTGGGGTGATGCATAAAACAAGGGTTTGAAATTAGCTCAGATACCGTTCCACAAGCCGAATATGTAATAGACAAGACCTACTCCCTGCTCAGTGAACTGGACTCAACAGCCCCTATTCACCGCCCAAGAATATATCTGACTAGTAAGAGTCTTAAAACCTAGGTATTGATCTCTCTCTGGAAGTGCATCAAGAGGGTGTAAAGCGGCATAAACACAGCAGTGAAAAGCAGCTAAACCCCATTATAAAAATAGATTACTTAAAAAAAAACCCCATAAAACAAAGACAGTGAAAGAGAGAGAAATTCTTACAAAATCCGTTCAGGGGCTCTGATGCAACCTGGATTGACCATATCTAGACCCACAGCTGGATGAGACATGAGGCTGGACACTCTTGGGGCTGAGAGGATTGGTGAGCTTGGGTGAGCAAACGCAGACCCTTTAAAGTCCTACTGCGTGGTACCCATGCCGTGGGTCCCAAATCTCCAGGTTCAAGGGCATCTTCCTACATCGAAAACATGCGTGGGAAACCCAGAAGATGGTACACCGTGTGATCGGGAAAGGGTTCTCAAACGCACCTCATTTCTCCTCTCCTTGTGCTCGGGTTCGCCATTCCAGCCGCTCTACTAACAATCTCCCTACTTGGAGAATCAGCACCTTTAACCTCCTGTTTCGGACAGGTCGCAATTTGGCCTGAGGATGAACGGGAAGAGGGGGAACCAATGAGAGACTAGCTCTAGGTGTTGGGACAGGCACAGGTCACTCTATTTTCCCATCAGGAAGAAGAATGAACCACAGGCTCAGCCTGCCCCCCGGAACCAGTATACGGCCTGAAGCAATCCTGCGCTTTGGCGGCCAGCTCCCAAAAAAGCGAGTTGACAAATGGAGCTCAGGGGCACTGCAACTCACAAACCTGCAGAGTTATAAATGATAACTCTCGTCCACAAATATATTGAGGGAAGGCAACGAGGAGGATTTGAAAGCAAGGCAGAATTGCAGGAAACAGGTTTCAGGAGGCAGACTCGACTCGCCTTGAAAGCACATGAAAATGAATATATTCAGGAAAAAACGCATACGCCCCTTTTGGCCAACCAGGCAAGCCGGAAAGGCAAATCAGCGCTACAAAGAAGTCTCGCTTGCCATCGGTCAAAAGGGCCATGCTGAAAAAAGTGTAAAAACCAGAAATGCAGGACAGGCCATGGAGACTTGGGAGCCTTGCTACGCTGATGGGCGGGCTGTAAATTGCCAGCAGCCACTCTGGAGAAGTGTACGGTGTGTCCTGAAACATGTAATAAGCACAGCTTAGAGAGCATAGGGCACTTCCACTCATGGGCGTATAAATCGGGAAACCTAAAAATCAACAAGACACAGGCACCCCAAAGTTTAGGGCTGCTCTGTTTCCAAGAACCTCCACTTCGCTACACCTTCAATATCCCAGGAAAGCGAAAAATGGATAAAGAAGTTGTGGTACTTAGGCACAATGGAATATCACTCAGCCATGAAATCAATGTCATAAGGCTAGTAGCAGCAGGATGAGTGGATTTAGGTACGATGACTCTCAGTGAAATAAGTCACAGAGAAAAAGACACTTATCCTAAGATATCACTTATAGAGGGAATGTCAAAATCGCTACACTTGAACGGAATTACAAAACAGAACAGAGTCACACATTTAGAAAACACACTATGGCTGCTTAACGGGAAAGGTGAGGTGGGGTGATGCATAAAACAAGGGTTTGAAATTAGCTCAGATACCGTTCCACAAGCCGAATATGTAATAGACAAGACCTACTCCCTGCTCAGTGAACTGGACTCAACAGCCCCTATTCACCGCCCAAGAATATATCTGACTAGTAAGAGTCTTAAAACCTAGGTATTGATCTCTCTCTGGAAGTGCATCAAGAGGGTGTAAAGCGGCATAAACACAGCAGTGAAAAGCAGCTAAACCCCATTATAAAAATAGATTACTTAAAAAAAAACCCCATAAAACAAAGACAGTGAAAGAGAGAGAAATTCTTACAAAATCCGTTCAGGGGCTCTGATGCAACCTGGATTGACCATATCTAGACCCACAGCTGGATGAGACATGAGGCTGGACACTCTTGGGGCTGAGAGGATTGGTGAGCTTGGGTGAGCAAACGCAGACCCTTTAAAGTCATACTGCGTGGTACCCATGCCGTGGGTCCCAAATCTCCAGGTTCAAGGGCATCTTCCTACATCGAAAACATGCGTGGGAAACCCAGAAGATGGTACACCGTGTGATCGGGAAAGGTTTCTCAAACGCACCTCATTTCTCCTCTCCTTGTGCTCGGGTTCGCCATTCCAGCCGCTCTACTAACAATCTCCCTACTTGGAGAATCAGCACCTTTAACCTCCTGTTTCGGACAGGTCGCAATTTGGCCTGAGGATGAACGGGAAGAGGGGGAACCAATGAGAGACTAGCTCTAGGTGTTGGGACAGGCACAGGTCACTCTATTTTCCCATCAGGAAGAAGAATGAGCCACAGGCTCAGCCTACCCCCCGGAACCAGAATACGGCCTGAAGCAATCCTGCGCTTTGGCGGCCAGCTCCCAAAAAAGCGAGTTGACAAATGGAGCTCAGGGGCACTGCAACTCACAAACCTGCAGAGTTATAAATGATAACTCTCGTCCACAAATATATTGAGGGAAGGCAACGAGGAGGATTTGAAAGCAAGGCAGAATTGCAGGAAACAGGTTTCAGGAGGCAGAGTCGACTCGCCTTGAAAGCACATGAAAAGCGGCAAAGCGTTGACAATGATGCCCTTGGCCAAAAAGGGCGTATGCGTTTTTTCCTGAATATATTCAGGAAAAAACGCATACGCCCTTTTTGGCCAACCAGGCAAGCCCGAAAGGCAAATCAGCGCTACAAAGAAGTCTCGCTTGCCATCGGTCAAAAGGGCCATGCTGAAAAAAGTGTAAAAACCAGAAATGCAGGACAGGCCATGGAGACATGGGAGCCTTGCTACGCTGATGGGCGGGCTGTAAATTGCCAGCAGCCACTCTGGAGAAGTGTACGGTGTGTCCTGAAACATGTAATAAGCACAGCTTAGAGAGCATAGGGCACTTCCACTCATGGGCGTATAAATCGGGAAACCTAAGAATCAACAAGACACAGGCACCCCAAAGTTTAGGGCTGCTCTGTTTCCAAGAACCTCCACTTCGGTACACCTTCAATATCCCAGGAAAGCGAAAAATGGATAAAGAAGTTGTGGTACTTAGGCACAATGGAATATCACTCAGCCATGAAATCAATGTCATAAGGCTAGTAGCAGCAGGATGAGTGGATTTAGGTACGATGACTCTCAGTGAAATAAGTCACAGAGAAAAAGACACTTATCCTAAGATATCACTTATAGAGGGAATGTCAAAATCGCTACACTTGAACTGAATTACAAAACAGAACAGAGTCACACATTTAGAAGACACACTATGGCTGCTTAACGGGAAAGGTGAGGTGGGGTGATGCATAAAACAAGGGTTTGAAATTAGCTCAGATACCGTTCCACAAGCCAAATATGTAATAGACAAGACCTACTCCCTGCTCAGTGAACTGGACTCAACAGCCCCTATTCACCGCCCAAGAATATATCTGACTAGTAAGAGCCTTAAAACCTATGTATTCATATCTCTCTGGAAGTGAATCAAGAGGGTGTAAAGCGGCATGAACACAGCAGTGAAAAGCAGCTAAATCCCATTATAAAAATAGATTACTTTAAAAAAAACCCCATAAAACAAAGACAGTGAAAGAGAGAGAAATTCTTACAAAATCCGTTCAGGGGCTCTGATGCAACCTGGATTGACCATATCTAGACCCACAGCTGAATGAGACCTAAGGCTGGACACTCTTGGGGCTGAGAGGATTGGTGAGCTTGGGTGAGCAAACGCAGACCCTTTAAAGTCATACTGCGTGGTACCCATGCCGTGGGTCCCAAATCTCCAGGTTCAAGGGCATCTTCCTACATCAAAAACATGCGTGGGAAACCCAGAAGATGGTACACCGTGTGATCGGGAAAGGTTTCTCAAACGCACCTCATTTCTCCTCTCCTTGTGCTCGGGTTCGCCATTCCAGCCGCTCTACTAACAATCTCCCTACTTGGAGAATCAGCACCTTTAACCTCCTGTTTCGTACAGGTCGCAATTTGGCCTGAGGATGAACGGGAAGAGGGGGAACCAATGAGAGACTAGCTCTAGGTGTTGGGACAGGCACAGGTCACTCTATTTTCCCATCAGGAAGAAGAATGAACCACAGGCTCAGCCTGCCGCCCAGAACCAGAATACGGCCTGAAGCAATCCTGCGCTTTGGCGGCCAGCTCCCAAAAAAGCGAGTTGACAAATGGAGCTCAGGGGCACTGCAACTCACAAACCTGCAGAGTTATAAATGATAACTCTCGTCCACAAATATATTGAGGGAAGGCAACGAGGAGGATTTGAAAGCAAGGCAGAATTGCAGGAAACAGGTTTCAGGAGGCAGACTCGACTCGCCTTGAAAGCACATGAAAAGCGGCAAAGCGTTGACAATGATGCCCTTGGCCAAAAAGGGCGTATGCGTTTCTTCCGGAATATATTCAGGAAAAAACGCATACGCCCTTTTTGGCCAACCAGGCAAGCCGGAAAGGGAAATCAGCGCTACAAAGAAGTCTCGCTTGCCATCGGTCAAAAGGGCCATGCTGAAAAAAGTGTAAAAACCAGAAATGCAGGACAGGCCATGGAGACATGGGAGCCTTGCTACGCTGATGGGCGGGCTGTAAATTGCCAACAGCCACTCTGGAGAAGTGTACGGTGTGTCCTGAAACATGTAATAAGCACAGCTTATAGAGCATAGGGCACTTCCACTCATGGGCGTATAAATCGGGAAAACTAAAAATCAACAAGACACAGGCACCCCAAAGTTTAGGGCTGCTCTATTTCCAAGAACCTCCACTTCGGTACACCTTCAATATCCCAGGAAAGCGAAAAATGGATAAAGAAGTTGTGGTACTTAGGCACAATGGAATATCACTCAGCCATGAAATCAATGTCATAAGGCTAGTAGCAGCAGGATGAGTGGATTTAGGTACGATGACTCTCAGTGGAATAAGTCACACAGAAAAGGACACTTATCCTAACATATCACTTATAGAGGGAATGTCAAAATCGCTACACTTGAACTGAATTACAAAACAGAACAGAGTCACACATTTAGAAGATACACTATGGCTGCTTAACGGGAAAGGTGAGGTGGGGTGATGCATAAAACAAGGGTTTGAAATTAGCTCAGATACCGTTCCACAAGCCAAATATGTAATAGACAAGACCTACTCCCTGCTCAGTGAACTGGACTCAACAGCCCCTATTCACCGCCCAAGAATATATCTGACTAGTAAGAGTCTTAAAACCTATGTATTCATATCTCTCTGGAAGTGAATCAAGAGGGTGTAAAGCGGC
Source organism: Eubalaena glacialis (assembly GCF_028564815.1). Lineage (NCBI taxonomy): Eukaryota > Metazoa > Chordata > Mammalia > Artiodactyla > Balaenidae > Eubalaena > Eubalaena glacialis. Next base: position 122,026,000 of record NC_083722.1, read on the forward strand.
ATAAACACAGCAGTGAAAAGCAGCTAAACCCCATTATAAAAATAGATTACTTTAAAAACACCCCATAAAACAAAGACAGTGAAAGAGAGAGAAATTCTTACAAAATCCGTTCAGGGGCTCTGATGCAACCTGGATTGACCATATCTAGACCCACAGCTGGATGAGACATAAGGCTGGACACTCTTGGGGCTCAGAGGATTGGTGAGCTTGGGTGAGCAAACGCAGACCCTTTGAAGTCATACTGCGTGGTACCCATGCCGTGGGTCCCAAATATCCAGGTTCAAGGGCATCTTCCTACATCCAACACATGCGTGGGAAACCCAGAAGATGGTACACCGTGTGATCGGGAAAGGTTTCTCAAACGCACCTCATTTCTCCTCTCCTTGTGCTCGTGTTCGCCATTCCAGCCGCTCTACTAACAATCTCCCTACTTGGAGAATCAGCACCTTTAACCTCCTGTTTCGGACAGGTCGCAATTTGGCCTGAGGATGAACGGGAAGAGGGGGAACCAATGAGAGACTAGCTCTAGGTGTTGGGACAGGCACAGGTCACTCTATTTTCCCATCAGGAAGAAGAATGAACCACAGGCTCAGCCTGCCCCACGGAACCAGAATAGGGCCTGAAGCAATCCTGCGCTTTGGCGGCCAGCTCCCAAAAAAGCGAGTTGACAAATGGAGCTCAGGGGCACTGCAACTCACAAACCTGCAGAGTTATAAATGATAACTCTCGTCCACAAATATATTGAGGGAAGGCAACGAAGAGGATTTGAAAGCAAGGCAGAATTGCAGGAAACAGGTTTCAGGAGGCAGACTCGACTCGCCTTGAAAGCATATGAAAAGCGGCAAAGCGTTGACAATGATGCCCTTGGCCAAAAACGGCGTATGCGTTTTCCTGAATATATTCAGGAAAAAACGCATACGCCCTTTTTGGCCAACCAGGCAAGCCGGAAAGGCAAATCAACGCTACAAAGAAGTCTCGCTTGCCATCGGTCAAAAGGGCCATGCTGAAAAAGTGTAAAAACCAGAAATGCAGGACAGGCCATGGAGACTTGGGAGCCTTGCTACGCTGATGGGCGGGATGTAAATTGCCAACAGCCACTCTGGAGAAGTGTACGGTGTGTCGTGAAATATGTAATAAGCACAGCTTAGAGAGCATAGGGCACTTCCACTCATGGGCGTATAAATCGTGAAACCTAAGAATCAACAAGACACAGGCACCCCAAAGTTTAGGGCTGCTCTGTTTCCAAGAACCTCCACTTCGGTTCACCTTCAATATCCCAGGAAAGAGAAAAATGGATAAAGAAGTTGTGGTACTTAGGCACAATGGAATATCACTCAGCCATGAAATCAATGTCATAAGGCTAGTAGCAGCAGGATGAGTGGATGTAGGTAGGATGACTCTCAGTGAAATAAGTCACAGAGAAAAAGACACTTATCCTAAGATATCACTTATAGAGGGAATGTCAAAATCGCTACACTTGAACTGAAGTACAAAACAGAACAGAGTCACACATTTAGAAGACACACTATGGCTGCTTACCAGGAAAGGTGAGGTGGGGTGATGCATAAAACAAGGGTTTGAAATTAGCTCAGATACCGTTCCACAAGCCAAATATGTAATAGACAAGACCTACTCCCTGCTCAGTGAACTGGACTCAACAGCCCCTATTCACCGCCCAAGAATATATCTGACTAGTAAGAGTCTTAAAACCTATGTATTCATATCTCTCTGGAAGTGAATCAAGAGGGTGTAAAGCGGCATGAACACAGCAGTGAAAAGCAGCTAAATCCCATTATAAAAATAGATTACTTTAAAAAAAACCCCATAAAACAAAGACAGTGAAAGAGAGAGAAATTCTTACAAAAACCGTTCAGGGGCTGTGATGCAACCTGGATTGACCATATCTAGACCCACAGCTGGATGAGACCTAAGGCTGGACACTCTTGGGGCTCAGAGGATTGGTGAGCTTGGGTGAGCAAACGCAGACCCTTTAAAGTCATACTGCGTGGTACCCATGCCGTGGGTCCCAAATCTCCAGGTTCAAGGGCATCTTCCTACATCGAACACATGCGTGGGAAACCCAGAAGATGGTACACCGTGTGATCGGGAAAGGTTTCTCAAACGCACCTCATTTCTCCTCTCCTTGTGCTCGGGTTCGCCATTCCAGCCGCTCTACTAACAATCTCCCTACTTGGAGAATCAGCACCTTTAAGCTCCTGTTTCGTACAGGTCGCAATTTGGCCTGAGGATGAACGGGAAGAGGGGGAACCAATGAGAGACTAGCTCTAGGTGTTGCGACAGGCACAGGTCACTCTATTTTCCCATCAGGAAGAAGAATGAACCACAGGCTCAGCCTGCCGCCCGGAACCAGAATACGGCCTGAAGCAATCCTGCGCTTTGGCGGCCAGCTCCCAAAAAAGCGAGTTGACAAATGGAGCTCAGGGGCACTGCAACTCACAAACCTGCAGAGTTATAAATGATAACTCTCGTCCACAAATATATTGAGGGAAGGCAACGAGGAGGATTTGAAAGCAAGGCAGAATTGCAGGAAACAGGTTTCAGGAGGCAGACTCGACTCGCCTTGAAAGCACAGGAAAAGCGGCAAAGCGTTGACAATGATGCCCTTGGCCAAAAAGGGCGTATGCGTTTTTTCCTGAATATATTCAGGAAAAAACGCATACGCCCTTTTTGGCCAACCAGGCAAGCCGGAAAGGCATATCAGCGCTACAAAGAAGTCTCGCTTCCCATCGGTCAAAAGGGCCATGCTGAAAAAAGTGTAAAAACCAGAAATGCAGGACAGGCCACGGAGACATGGGAGCCTTGCTACGCTGATGGGCGGGCTGTAAATTGCCAACAGCCACTCTGGAGAAGTCTACAGTGTGTGCTGAAACATGTAATAAGCACAGCTTAGAGAGCGTAGGGCACTTCCACTCATGGGCGTATAAATCGGGAAACCTAAAAATCCACAAGACACAGGCAACCCAAAGTTTAGGGCTGCTCTGTTTCCAAGAACCTCCACTTCGGTACACCTTCAATATCCCAGGAAAGAGAAAAATGGATAAAGAAGTTGTGGTACTTGGGCACAACGGAATATCACTCAGCCATGAAATCAATGTCATAAGGCTAGTAGCAGCAGGATGAGTGGATTTAGGTATGATGACTCTCAGTGGAATAAGTCACAGAGAAAAAGACACTTATCCTAAGATATCACTTATAGAGGGAATGTCAAAATCGCTACACTTGAACGGAATTACAAAACAGAACAGAGTCACACATTTAGAAAACATACTATGGCTGCTTAACGGGAAAGGTGAGGTGGGGTGATGCATAAAACAAGGGTTTGAAATTAGCTCAGATACCGTTCCACAAGCCAAATATGTAATAGACAAGACCTACTCCCTGCTCAGTGAACTGGACTCAACAGCCCCTATTCACCGCCCAAGAATATATCTGACTAGTAAGAGTCTTAAAACCTATATATTCATATCTCTCTGGAAGTGCATCAAGAGGGTGTAAAGCGGCATAAACACAGCAGTGAAAAGCAGCTAAACCCCATTATAAAAATAGATTACTTAAAAAAAACCCCATAAAACAAAGACAGTGAAAGAGAGAGAAATTCTTCGAAAATCCGTTCAGGGGCTCTGCTGCAACCTGGATTGACCATATCTAGACCCACAGCTGGATGAGACATGAGGCTGGACACTCTTGGGGCTGAGAGGATTGGTGAGCTTGGGTGAGCAAACGCAGACCCTTTGAAGTCATACTGCGTGGTACCCATGCCATGGGTCCCAAATCTCCAGGTTCAAGGGCATCTTCCTACATCGAAAACATGCGTGGGAAACCCAGAAGATGGTACACCGTTTGATCGGGAAAGGTTTCTCAAACGCACCTCATTTCTCCTCTCCTTGTGCTCGGGTTCGCCATTCCAGCCGCTCTACTAACAATCTCCCTACTTGGAGAATCAGCACCTTTAACCTCCTGTTTCGTACAATTCGCAATTTAGCCTGAGGATGAACGGGAAGAGGGGGAACCAATGAGAGACTAGCTCTAGGTTTTGGGACAGGCACATGTCACTCTATTTTCCCATCAGGAAGAAGAATGAGCCACAGGCTCAGCCTGCCCCCCAGAACCAGAATACGGCCTGAAGCAATCCTGCGCTTTGGCGGCCAGCTCCCAAAAAAGCGAGTTGACAAATGGAGCTCAGGGGCACTGCAACTCACAAACCTGCAGAGTTATAAATGATAACACTCGTCCACAAATATATTGAGGAAAGGCAACGAAGAGGATTTGAAAGCAAGGCAGAATTGCAGGAAACAGGTTTCAGGAGGCAGACTCGACTCGCCTTGAAAGCACATGAAAAGCGGCAAAGCGTTGGCAATGATGCCCTTGGCCAAAAAGGGCGTATGCGTTTTTTCCTGAATATATTCAGGAAAAAACGCATACGCCCTTTTTGGCCAACCAGGCAAGCCGGAAAGGCAAATCAGCGCTACAAAGAAGTCTCGCTTGCCATCGGTCAAAAGGGCCATGCTGAAAAAAGTGTAAAAACCAGAAAAGCAGGACAGGCCGTGGAGACATGGGAGCCTTGCTACGCTGATGGGCGGGCTGTAAATTGCCAACAGCCACTCTGGAGAAGTGTACGGTGTGTCCTGAAACATGTAATAAGCACAGCTTAGAGAGCATAGGGCACTTCCACTCATGGGCGTATAAATCGGGAAACCTAAAAATCAACAAGACACAGGCACCCCAAAGTTTAGGGCTGCTCTGTTTCCAAGAACCTCCACTTCGGTACACCTTCAATATCCCAGGAAAGCGAAAAATGGATAAAGAAGTTGTGGTACTTAGGCACAATGGAATATCACTCAGCCATGAAATCAATGTCATAAGGCTAGTAGCAGCAGGATGAGTGGATTTAGGTACGATGACTCTCAGTGAAATAAGTCACAGAGAAAAAGACACTTATCCTACGATATCACTTATAGAGGGAATGTCAAAATCGCTACACTTGAACGGAATTACAAAACAGAACAGAGTCACACATTTAGAAAACACACTATGGCTGCTTAACGGGAAAGGTGAGGTGGGGTGATGCATAAAACAAGGGTTTGAAATTAGCTCAGATACCGTTCCACAAGCCGAATATGTAATAGACAAGACCTACTCCCTGCTCAGTGAACTGGACTCAACAGCCCCTAGTCTCCGCCCAAGAATATATCTGACTAGTAAGAGTCTTAAAACCTAGGCATTGATCTCTCTCTGGAAGTGAATCAAGAGGGTGTAAAGCGGCATAAACACAGCAGTGAAAAGCAGCTAAACCCCAGTATAAAAATAGATTACTTTAAAAAAAACCCTATAAAACAAAGACAGTGAAAGAGAGAGAAATTCTTACAAAATCCGTTCAGGGGCTTTGATGCAACCTGGATTGACCATATCTAGACCCACAGCTGGATGAGACATGAGGCTGGACACTCTTGGGGCTGAGAGGATTGGTGAGCTTGGGTGAGCAAACGCAGACCCTTTAAAGTCATACTGCGTGGTACCCATGCCGTGGGTCCCAAATCTCCAGGTTCAAGGGCATCTTCCTACATCGAACACATGCGTGGGAAACCCAGAAGATGGTACACCGTGTGATCGGGAAAGGTTTCTCAAACGCACCTCATTTCTCCTCTCCTTGTGCTCGGGTTCGCCATTCCAGCCGCTCTACTAACAATCTCCCTACTTGGAGAATCAGCACCTTTAACCTCCTGTTTCGTACAATTCGCAATTTGGCCTGAGGATGAACGGGAAGAGGGGGAACCAATGAGAGACTAGCTCTAGGTGTTGGGACAGGCACAGGTCACTCTATTTTCCCATCAGGAAGAAGAATGAACCACAGGCTCAGCCTGCCCCCCGGAACCAGAATACGGCCTGAAGCAATCCTGCGCTTTGGCGGCCAGCTCACAAAAAAGCGAGTTGACAAATGGAGCTCAGGGGCACTGCAACTCACAAACCTGCAGAGTTATAAATGATAACCCTCGTCCACAAATATATTGAGGGAAGGCAAAGAAGAGGATTTGAAAGCAAGGCAGAATTGCAGGAAACAGGTTTCAGGAGGCAGACTCGACTCGCCTTGAAAGCACATGAAAAGCGGCAAAGCGTTGACAATGATGCCCTTGGCCAAAAAGGGCGTACGCGTTTTTTCCTGAATATATTCAGGAAAAAACGCGTACGCCCTTTTTGGCCAACCAAGCAAGCCAGAAAGGCAAATCAGCGCTACAAAGGAGTCTCGCTTCCCATCGGTCAAAAAGGCCATGCTTAAAAAAGTGTAAAAACCAGAAATTCAGGACAGGCCGTGGAGACATGGGAGCCTTGCTACGCTGATGGGCGGGATGTAAATTGCCAACAGCCACTCTGGAGAAGTGTACGGTGTGTCCTGAAACATGTAATAAGCACAGCTTAGAGAGCATAGGGCACTTCCACTCATGGGCGTATAAATCGGGAAACCTAAAAATCAACAAGACACAGGCACCCCAAAGTTTAGGGCTGCTCTGTTTCCAAGAACCTCCACTTCGGTACACCTTCAATATCCCAGGAAAGCGAAAAATGGATAAAGAAGTTGTGGTACTTAGGCACAATGGAATATCACTCAGCCATGAAATCAATGTCATAAGGCTAGTAGCAGCAGGATGAGTGGATGTAGGTACGATGACTCTCAGTGAAATAAGTCACAGAGAAAAAGACACTTATCCTAAGATATCACTTATAGAGGGAATGTCAAAATCGCTACATTTGAACTGAATTACAAAACAGAACAGAGTCACACATTTAGAAAACACACTATGGCTGCTTAACGGGAAAGGTGAGGTGGGGTGATGCATAAAACAAGGGTTTGAAATTAGCTCAGATACCGTTCCACAAGCCAAATATGTAATAGACAAGACCTACTCCCTGCTCAGTGAACTGGACTCAACAGCCCCTATTCACCGCCCAAGAATATATCTGACTAGTAAGAGTCTTAAAACCTATGTATTCATATCTCTCTGGAAGTGAATCAAGAGGGTGTAAAGCGGCATGAACACAGCAGTGAAAAGCAGCTAAATCCCATTATAAAAATAGATTACTTTAAAAAAAACCCCATAAAACAAAGACATTGAAAGAGAGAGAAATTCTTACAAAATCCGTTCAGGGGCTCTGATGCAACCTGGATTGACCATATCTAGACCCACAGCTGGATGAGACCTAAGGCTGGACACTCTTGGGGCTCAGAGGATTGGTGAGCTTGGGTGAGCAAACGCAGACCCTTTAAAGTCATACTGCGTGGTACCCATGCCGTGGGTCCCAAATCTCCAGGTTCAAGGGCATCTTCCTACATCGAACACATGCGTGGGAAACCCAGAAGATGGTACACCGTGTGATCGGGAAAGGTTCTCAAACGCACCTCATTTCTCCTCTCCTTGTGCTCGGGTTCGCCATTCCAGCCGCTCTACTAACAATCTCCCTACTTGGAGAATCAGCACCTTTAACCTCCTGTTTCGTACAGGTCGCAATTTGGCCTGAGGATGAACGGGAAGAGGGGGAACCAATGAGAGACTAGCTCTAGGTGTTGGGACAGGCACAGGTCACTCTATTTTCCCATCAGGAAGAAGAATGAACCACAGGCTCAGCCTGCCGCCCGGAACCAGAATACGGCCTGAAGCAATCCTGCGCTTTGGCGGCCAGCTCCCAAAAAAGCGAGTTGACAAATGGAGCTCAGGGGCACTGCAACTCACAAACCTGCAGAGTTATAAATGATAACTCTCGTCCACAAATATATTGAGGGAAGGCAACGAGGAGGATTTGAAAGCAAAGCAGAATTGCAGGAAACAGGTTTCAGGAGGCAGACTCGACTCGCCTTGAAAGCACATGAAAAGCGGCAAAGCGTTGACAATGATGCCCTTGGCCAAAAAGGGCGTATGCGTTTCTTCCTGAATATATTCAGGAAAAAACGCATACGCCCTTTTTGGCCAACCAGGCAAGCCGGAAAGGCAAATCAGCGCTACAAAGAAGTCTCGCTTGCCATCGGTCAAAAGGGCCATGCTGAAAAAAGTGTAAAAACCAGAAATGCAGGACAGGCCATGGAGACATGGGAGCCTTGCTACGCTGATGGGCGGGCTGTAAATTGCCAACAGCCACTCTGGAGAAGTGTACGGTGTGTCCTGAAACATGTAATAAGCACAGCTTAGAGAGCATAGGGCACTTCCACTCATGGGCGTATAAATCGGGAAAACTAAAAATCAACAAGACACAGGCACCCCAAAGTTTAGGGCTGCTCTGTTTCCAAGAACCTCCACTTCGGTACACCTTCAATATCCCAGGAAAGAGAAAAATGGATAAAGAAGTTGTGGTACTTAGGCACAATGGAATATCACTCAGCCATGAAATCAATGTCATAAGGCTAGTAGCAGCAGGATGAGTGGATTTAGGTACGATGACTCTCAGTGGAATAAGTCACACAGAAAAGGACACTTATCCAAACATATCACTTATAGAGGGAATGTCAAAATCGCTACACTTGAACTGAATTACAAAACAGAACAGAGTCACACATTTAGAAGATACACTATGGCTGCTTAACGGGAAAGGTGAGGTGGGGTGATGCATAAAACAAGGGTTTGAAATTAGCTCAGATACCGTTCCACAAGCCAAATATGTAATAGACAAGACCTACTCCCTGCTCAGTGAACTGGACTCAACAGCCCCTATTCACCGCCCAAGAATATATCTGACTAGTAAGAGTCTTAAAACCTATGTATTCATATCTCTCTGGAAGTGAATCAAGAGGGTGTAAAGCGGCATAAACACAGCAGTGAAAAGCAGCTAAACCCCATTATAAAAATAGATTACTTTAAAAACACCCCATAAAACAAAGACAGTGAAAGAGAGAGAAATTCTTACAAAATCCGTTCAGGGGCTCTGATGCAACCTGGATTGACCATATCTAGACCCACAGCTGGATGAGACATAAGGCTGGACACTCTTGGGGCTCAGAGGATTGGTGAGCTTGGGTGAGCAAACGCAGACCCTTTAAAGTCATACTGCGTGGTACCCATGCCGTGGGTCCCAAATCTCCAGGTTCAAGGGCATCTTCCTACATCCAACACATGCGTGGGAAACCCAGAAGATGGTACACCGTGTGATCGGGAAAGGTTTCTCAAACGCACCTCATTTCTCCTCTCCTTGTGCTCGGGTTCGCCATTCCAGCCGCTCTACTAACAATCTCCCTACTTGGAGAATCAGCACCTTTAACCTCCTGTTTCGGACAGGTCGCAATTTGGCCTGAGGATGAACGGGAAGAGGGGGAACCAATGAGAGACTAGCTCTAGGTGTTGGGACAGGCACAGGTCACTCTATTTTCCCATCAGGAAGAAGAATGAACCACAGGCTCAGCCTGCCCCACGGAACCAGAATACGGCCTGAAGCAATCCTGCGCTTTGGCGGCCAGCTCCCAAAAAAGCGAGTTGACAAATGGAGCTCAGGGGCACTGCAACTCACAAACCTGCAGAGTTATAAATGATAACTCTCGTCCACAAATATATTGAGGGAAGGCAACGAAGAGGATTTGAAAGCAAGGCAGAATTGCAGGAAACTGGTTTCAGGAGGCAGACTCGACTCGCCTTGAAAGCACATGAAAAGCGGCAAAGCGTTGACAATGATGCCCTTGGCCAAAAAGGGCGTATGCGTTTCTTCCTGAATATATTCAGGAAAAAACGCATACGCCCTTTTTGGCCAACCAGGCAAGCCGGAAAGGCAAATCAACGCTACAAAGAAGTCTCGCTTGCCATCGGTCAAAAGGGCCATGCTGAAAAAGTGTAAAAACCAGAAATGCAGGACAGGCCATGGAGACATGGGAGCCTTGCTACGCTGATGGGCGGGATGTAAATTGCCAACAGCCACTCTGGAGAAGTGTACGGTGTGTCCTGAAATATGTAATAAGCACAGCTTAGAGAGCATAGGGCACTTCCACTCATGGGCGTATAAATCGTGAAACCTAAGAATCAACAAGACACAGGCACCCCAAAGTTTAGGGCTGCTCTGTTTCCAAGAACCTCCACTTCGGTTCACCTTCAATATCCCAGGAAAGAGAAAAATGGATAAAGAAGTTGTGGTACTTAGGCACAATGGAATATCACTCAGCCATGAAATCAATGTCATAAGGCTAGTAGCAGCAGGATGAGTGGATGTAGGTAGGATGACTCTCAGTGAAATAAGTCACAGAGAAAAAGACACTTATCCTAAGATATAACTTATAGAGGGAATGTCAAAATCGCTACACTTGAACTGAATTACAAAACAGAACAGAGTCACACATTTAGAAGACACACTATGGCTGCTTACCAGGAAAGGTGAGGTGGGGTGATGCATAAAACAAGGGTTTGAAATTAGCTCAGATACCGTTCCACAAGCCAAATATGTAATAGACAAGACCTACTCCCTGCTCAGTGAACTGGACTCAACAGCCCCTATTCACCGCCCAAGAATATATCTGACTAGTAAGAGTCTTAAAACCTATGTATTCATATCTCTCTGGAAGTGAATCAAGAGGGTGTAAAGCGGCATGAACACAGCAGTGAAAAGCAGCTAAATCCCATTATAAAAATAGATTACTTTAAAAAAAACCCCATAAAACAAAGACAGTGAAACAGAGAGAAATTCTTACAAAATCCGTTCAGTGGCTGTGATGCAACCTGGATTGACCATATCTAGACCCACAGCTGGATGAGACCTAAGGCTGGACACTCTTGGGGCTCAGAGGATTGGTGAGCTTGGGTGAGCAAACGCAGACCCTTTAAAGTCCTACTGCGTGGTACCCATGCCGTGGGTCCCAAATCTCCAGGTTCAAGGGCATCTTCCTACATCGAACACATGCGTGGGAAACCCAGAAGATGGTACACCGTGTGATCGGGAAAGGTTTCTCAAACGCACCTCATTTCTCCTCTCCTTGTGCTCGGGTTCGCCATTCCAGCCGCTCTACTAACGATCTCCCTACTTGGAGAATCAGCACCTTTAAGCTCCTGTTTCGTACAGGTCGCAATTTGGCCTGAGGATGAACGGGAAGCGGGGGAACCAATGAGAGACTAGCTCTAGGTGTTGGGACAGGCACAGGTCACTCTATTTTCCCATCAGGAAGAAGAATGAACCACAGGCTCAGCCTGCCCCCCGGAACCAGAATACGGCCTGAAGCAATCCTGCGCTTTGGCGGCCAGCTCCCAAAAAAGCGAATTGACAAATGGAGCTCAGGGGCACTGCAACTCACAAACCTGCAGAGTTATAAATGATAACCCTCGTCCACAAATATATTGAGGGAAGGCAAAGAAGAGGATTTGAAAGCAAGGCAGAATTGCAGGAAACAGGTTTCAGGAGGCAGACTCGACTCGCCTTGAAAGCACATGAAAAGCGGCAAAGCGTTGACAATGATGCCCTTGGCCAAAAAGGGCGTATGCGTTTTTTCCTGAATATATTCAGGGAAAAACGCATACGCCCTTTTTGGCCAACCAAGCAAGCCGGAAAGGCAAATCAGCGCTACAAAGGAGTCTCGCTTCCCATCGGTCAAAAAGGCCATGCTGAAAAAAGTGTAAAAACCAGAAATGCAGGACAGGCCATGGAGACATGGGAGCCTTGCTACGCTGATGGGCGGGATGTAAATTGCCAACAGCCACTCTGGAGAAGTGTACGTATGTCCTGAAACATGTAATAAGCACAGCTTAGAGAGCATAGGGCACTTCCACTCATTTGCGTATAAATCGGGAAACATAAAAATCCACAAGACACAGGCACCCCAAAGTTTAGGGCTGCTCTGTTTCCAAGAACCTCCACTTCGGTACACCTTCAATATCCCAGGAAAGAGAAAAGTGGATAAAGAAGTTGTGGTACTTAGGCACAATGGAATATCACTCAGCCATGAAATCAATGTCATAAGGCTAGTAGCAGCAGGATGAGTGGATTTAGGTACGATGACTCTCAGTGAAATAAGTCACAGAGAAAAAGACACTTATCCTAAGATATCACTTATAGAGGGAATGTCAAAATCGCTACACTTGAACGGAATTACAAAACAGAACAGAGTCACACATTTAGAAAACACACTATGGCTGCTTAACGGGAAAGGTGAGGTGGGGTGATGCATAAAACAAGGGTTTCAAATTAGCTCAGATACCGTTCCACAAGCCAAATATGTAATAGACAAGACCTACTCCCTGCTCAGTGAACTGGACTCAACAGCCCCTATTCACCGCCCAAGAATATATCTGACTAGTAAGAGTCTTAAAACCTATGTATTGATATCTCTCTGGAAGTGAATCAAGAGGGTGTAAAGCGGCATAAACACAGCAGTGAAAAGCAGCTAAACCCCATTATAAAAATAGATTACTTTAAAAAAAACCCATAAAACAAAGACAGTGAAAGAGAGAGAAATTCTTACAAAATCCGTTCAGGGGCTCTGATGCAACCTGGATTGACCATATCTAGACCCACAGCTGGATGAGACATAAGGCTGGACACTCTTGGGGCTGAGAGGATTGGTGAGCTTGGGTGAGCAAACGCAGACCCTTTAAAGCCATACTGCATGGTACCCATGCCGTGGGTCCCAAATCTCCAGGTTCAAGGGCATATTCCTACATCGAAAACATTCATGGGAAACCCAGAAGATGCTACACCGTGTGATCGGGAAAGGTTTCTCAAACGCACCTCATTTCTCCTCTCCTTGTGCTCGGGTTCGCCATTCCAGCCGCTCTACTAACAATCTCCCTACTTGGAGAATCAGCACCTTTAACCTCCTGTTTCGTACAATTCGCAATTTGGCCTGAGGATGAACGGGAAGAGGGGGAACCAATGAGAGACTAGCTCTAGGTGTTGGGACAGGCACAGGTCACTCTATTTTCCCATCAGGAAGAAGAATGAACCACAGAATCAGCCTGCTCCCCGGAACCAGAATACGGCCTGAAGCAATCCTGCGCTTGTGCGGCCAGCTCCCAAAAAAGCGAATTGACAAATGGAGCTCAGGGGCACTGCAACTCACAAACCTGCAGAGTTATAAATGATAACCCTCGTCCACAAATATATTGAGGGAAGGCAAAGAAGAGGATTTGAAAGCAAGGCAGAATTGCAGGAAACAGGTTTCAGGAGGCAGACTCGACTCGCCTTGAAAGCACATGAAAAGCGGCAAAGCGTTGACAATGATGCCCTTGGCCAAAAAGGGCGTATGCGTTTTTTCCTGAATATATTCAGGGAAAAACGCATACGCCCTTTTTGGCCAACCAAGCAAGCCGGAAAGGCAAATCAGCGCTACAAAGGAGTCTCGCTTCCCATCGGTCAAAAAGGCCATGCTGAAAAAAGTGTAAAAACCAGAAATGCAGGACAGGCCATGGAGACATGGGAGCCTTGCTACGCTGATGGGCGGGATGTAAATTGCCAACAGCCACTCTGGAGAAGTGTACGTATGTCCTGAAACATGTAATAAGCACAGCTTAGAGAGCATAGGGCACTTCCACTCATTTGCGTATAAATCGGGAAACCTAAAAATCGACAAGACACAGGCACCCCAAAGTTTAGGGCTGCTCTGTTTCCAAGAACCTCCACTTCGGTACACCTTCAATATCCCAGGAAAGAGAAAAATGGATAAAGAAGTTGTGGTACTTAGGCACAATGGAATATCACTCAGCCATGAAATCAATGTCATAAGGCTAGTAGCAGCAGGATGAATGGATTTAGGTACGATGACTCTCAGTGGAATAAGTCACACAGAAAAGGACACTTATCCTAACATATCACTTATAGAGGGAATGTCAAAATCGCTACACTTGAACGGAATTACAAAACAGAACAGAGTCACACATTTAGAAAACATACTATGGCTGCTTAACGGGAAAGGTGAGGTGGGGTGATGCATAAAACAAGGGTTTGAAATTAGCTCAGATACCGTTCCACAAGCCGAATATGTAATAGACAAGACCTACTCCCTGCTCAGTGAACTGGACTCAACAGCCCCTATTCACCGCCAAAGAATATATCTGACTAGTAAGAGTCTTAAAACCTATGTATTCATATCTCTCTGGAAGTGCATCAAGAGGGTGTAAAGCGGCATAAACACAGCAGTGAAAAGCAGCTAAACCCCATTATAAAAATAGATTACTTTAAAAAAACCCCATAAAACAAAGACAGTGAAAGAGAGAGAAATTCTTACAAAATCCGTTCAGGGGCTCTGCTGCAACCTGGATTGACCATATCTAGACCCACAGCTGGATGAGACATGAGGCTGGACACTCTTGGGGCTGAGAGGATTGGTGAGCTTGGGTGAGCAAACGCAGACCCTTTGAAGTCATACTGCGTGGTACCCATGCCATGGGTCCCAAATCTCCAGGTTCAAGGGCATCTTCCTACATCGAAAACATGCGTGGGAAACCCAGAAGATGGTACACCGTGTGATCGGGAAAGGTTTCTCAAACGCACCTCATTTCTCCTCTCCTTGTACTCGGGTTCGCCATTCCAGCCGCTCTACTAACAATCTCCCTACTTGGAGAATCAGCACCTTTAACCTCCTGTTTCGTACAATTCGCAATTTAGCCTGAGGATGAACGGGAAGAGGGGGAACCAATGAGAGACTAGCTCTAGGTTTTGGGACAGGCACATGTCACTCTATTTTCCCATCAGGAAGAAGAATGAGCCACAGGCTCAGCCTGCCCCCCGGAACCAGAATACGGCCTGAAGCAATCCTGCGCTTGTGCGGCCAGCTCCCAAAAAAGCGAGTTGACAAATGGAGCTCAGGGGCACTGCAACTCACAAACCTGCAGAGTTATAAATGATAACTCTCGTCCACAAATATATTGAGGGAAGGCAACGAGGAGGATTTGAAAGCAAGGCAGAATTGCAGGAAACAGGTTTCAGGAGGCAGACTCGACTCGCCTTGAAAGCACATGAAAAGCGGCAAAGCGTTGACAATGATGCCCTTGGCCAAAAAGGGCGTATGCGTTTTTTCCTGAATATATTCAGGAAAAAACGCATACGCCCTTTTTGGCCAACCAGGCAAGCCGGAAAGGCAAATCAGCGCTACAAAGAAGTCTCGCTTGCCATCGGTCAAAAGGGCCATGCTGAAAAAAGTGTAAAAACCAGAAATGCAGGACAGGCCATGGAGACATGGGAGCCTTGCTACGCTGACGGGCGGGCTGTAAATTGCCAACAGCCACTCTGGAGAAGTGTACGGTGTGTCCTGAAACATGTAATAAGCACAGCTTAGAGAGCATAGGGCACTTCCACTCATGGGCGTATAAATCGGGAAAACTAAAAATCAACAAGACACAGGCACCCCAAAGTTTAGGGCTGCTCTGTTTCCAAGAACCTCCACTTCGGTACACCTTCAATATCCCAGGAAAGAGAAAAATGGATAAAGAAGTTGTGGTACTTAGGCACAATGGAATATCACTCAGCCATGAAATCAATGTCATAAGGCTAGTAGCAGCAGGATGAGTGGATTTAGGTACGATGACTCTCAGTGAAATAAGTCACAGAGAAAAAGACACTTATCCTAAGATATCACTTATAGAGGGAATGTCAAAATCGCTACACTTGAACGGAATTACAAAACAGAACAGAGTCACACATTTAGAAAACACACTATGGCTGCTTAACGGGAAAGGTGAGGTGGGGTGATGCATAAAACAAGGGTTTGAAATTAGCTCAGATACCGTTCCACAAGCCGAATATGTAATAGACAAGACCTACTCCCTGCTCAGTGAACTGGACTCAACAGCCCCTAGTCTCCGCCCAAGAATATATCTGACTAGTAAGAGTCTTAAAACCTAGGTATTGATCTCTCTCTGGAAGTGAATCAAGAGGGTGTAAAGCGGCATAAACACAGCAGTGAAAAGCAGCTAAACCCCAGTATAAAAATAGATTACTTTAAAAAAAACCCTATAAAACAAAGACAGTGAAAGAGAGAGAAATTCTTACAAAATCCGTTCAGGGGCTCTGATGCAACCTGGATTGACCATATCTAGACCCACAGCTGGATGAGACATGAGGCTGGACACTCTTGGGGCTGAGAGGATTGGTGAGCTTGGGTGAGCAAACGCAGACCCTTTAAAGTCATACTGCGTGGTACCCATGCCGTGGGTCCCAAATCTCCAGGTTCAAGGGCATCTTCCTACATCGAAAACATGCGTGGGAAACCCAGAAGATGGTACACCGTGTGATCGGGAAAGGTTTCTCAAACGCACCTCATTTCTCCTCTCCTTGTGCTCGGGTTCGCCATTCCAGCCGCTCTACTAACAATCTCCCTACTTGGAGAATCAGCACCTTTAACCTCCTGTTTCGTACAATTCGCAATTTGGCCTGAGGATGAACGGGAAGAGGGGGAACCAATGAGAGACTAGCTCTAGGTGTTGGGACAGGCACAGGTCACTCTATTTTCCCATCAGGAAGAAGAATGAACCACAGGCTCAGCCTGCCCCCCGGAACCAGAATACGGCCTGAAGCAATCCTGCGCTTTGGCGGCCAGCTCCCAAAAAAGCGAGTTGACAAATGGAGCTCAGGGGCACTGCAACTCACAAACCTGCAGAGTTATAAATGATAACTCTCGTCCACAAATATATTGAGGGAAGGCAAAGAAGAGGATTTGAAAGCAAGGCAGAATTGCAGGAAACAGGTTTCAGGAGGCAGACTCGACTCGCCTTGAAAGCATATGAAAAGCGGCAAAGCGTTGACAATGATGCCCTTGGCCAAAAAGGGCGTACGCGTTTTTTCCTGAATATATTCAGGAAAAAACGCGTACGCCCTTTTTGGCCAACCAAGCAAGCCAGAAAGGCAAATCAGCGCTACAAAGGAGTCTCGCTTCCCATCGGTCAAAAAGGCCATGCTTAAAAAAGTGTAAAATCCAGAAATTCAGGACAGGCCGTGGAGACATGGGAGCCTTGCTACGCTGATGGGCGGGATGTAAATTGCCAACAGCCACTCTGGAGAAGTGTACGGTGTGTCCTGAAACATGTAATAAGCACAGCTTAGAGAGCATAGGGCACTTCCACTCATGGGCGTATAAATCGGGAAACCTAAAAATCAACAAGACACAGGCACCCCAAAGTTTAGGGCTGCTCTGTTTCCAAAAACCTCCACTTCGGTACACCTTCAATATCCCAGGAAAGCGAAAAATGGATAAAGAAGTTGTGGTACTTAGGCACAATGGAATATCACTCAGCCATGAAATCAATGTCATAAGGCTAGTAGCAGCAGGATGAGTGGATTTAGGTACGATGACTCTCAGTGAAATAAGTCACAGAGAAAAAGACACTTATCCTAAGATATCACTTATAGAGGGAATGTCAAAATCGCTACATTTGAACTGAATTACAAAACAGAACAGAGTCACACATTTAGAAAACACACTATGGCTGCTTAACGGGAAAGGTGAGGTGGGGTGATGCATAAAACAAGGGTTTCAAATTAGCTCAGATACCGTTCCACAAGCCAAATATGTAATAGACAAGACCTACTCCCTGCTCAGTGAACTGGACTCAACAGCCCCTAGTCTCCGCCCAAGAATATATCTGACTAGTAAGAGTCTTAAAACCTATGTATTCATATCTCTCTGGAAGTGAATCAAGAGAGTGTAAAGCGGCATAAACACAGCAGTGAAAAGTAGATAAACCCCATTATAAAAATAGATTACTTAAAAAAAACCCCATAAAACAAAGACACTGAAAGAGAGAGAAATTCTTACAAAATCCGTTCAGGGGCTCTGATGCAACCTGGATTGACCATATCTAGACCCACAGCTGGATGAGACATGAGGCTGGACACTCTTGGGGCTGAGAGGATTGGTGAGCTTGGGTGAGCAAACGCAGACCCTTTAAAGTCATACTGCGTGGTACCCATGCCATGGGTCCCAAATCTCCAGGTTCAAGGGCATCTTCCTACATCGAAAACATGCGTGGGAAACCCAGAAGATGGTACACCGTGTGATCGGGAAAGGTTTCTCAAACGCTCCTCATTTCTCCTCTCCTTGTGCTCGGGTTCGCCATACCAGCCGCTCTACTAACAATCTCCCTACTTGGAGAATCAGCACCTTTAACCTCCTGTTTCGTACAATTCACAATTTGGCCTGAGGATGAATGGGAAGAGGGGGAACCAATGAGAGACTAGCTCTAGGTGTTGGGACAGGCACAGGTCACTCTATTTTCCCATCAGGAAGAAGAATGAACCACAGAATCAGCCTGCCCCCCGGAACCAGAATACGGCCTGAAGCAATCCTGCGCTTGTGCGGCCAGCTCCCAAAAAAGCGAGTTGAGAAATGGAGATCAGGGGCACTGCAATTCACAAACCTGCAGATTTATAAATGATAACGCTCGTCCACAAATATATTGAGGGAAAGCAACGAAGGGGATTTGAAAGCAAGGCAGAATTTCAGGAAACAGATTTCAGGAGGTAGATTCGACTCGCCTTTAAAGCACATGAAAAGCGGCAAAGCGTTCACAATGATGCCCTTGGCCAAAAAGGCCGTATGCGTTTTTTCCCGAATATATTCAGGAAAAAACGCATACGGCCTTTTTGGCCAACCAAGCAAGCCGGAAAGGCAAATCAGCGCTACAAAGAAGTCTCGCTTGCCATCGGTCAAAAGGACCATGCTGAAAAAAGTGTAAAAACCAGAAATGCAGGACAGGCCATGGAGACATGGGAGCCTTGCTACGCTGATGGGCGGGCTGTAAATTGCCAACAGCCACTCTGGAGAAGTGTACGGTGTGTCCTGAAACATGTAATAAGCACAGCTTAGAGAGCATAGGGCACTTCCACTCATGGGCGTATAAATCGGGAAACCTAAAAATCAACAAGACACAGGCACCCCAAAGTTTAGGGCTGCTCTGTTTCCAAGAACCTCCACTTCGGTACACCTTAAATATCCCAGGAAAGAGAAAAATGGATAAAGATGTTGTGGTTCTTATGCACAATGGAATATCCCTCAGCCATGAAATCAATGTCATAAGGCTAGTAGCAGCAGGATGAGTGGATTTAGGTACGATGGTTCTAAGTGAAATGAGTCACATAGAAAAAGAAATTTATCATAAGATACGAGTTTTAGAGGGAATGTAAAAATCGCTACATAAGAACTGAATTACAAAACAGAACAGAGCCACAGATTTAGAAAGCACACTTATGGCTCCTTAAGTGTAAAGGTGAGGTGGGGTGATTCATAAAACAAGGGCATTAAATTACCTCAGATACCGTTCCAAAAACCAAATATGTAATAGTGAAGACCTACTCATTGCTCAGTGAACTATACTCAACACATCCTATTCACCGGAGAAGAATATATCTGAGTAGTAATAATCTTAAAAATATTTATTGATATCTCTCTGTAAGTGAATCAAGTGGGTGTAAAGCGGCATAAACGCAGCAGTGAAAATCAGCTCAACCCCATTATAAAAATAAATATATTCAGAAAAAACGCATACGCCATTTTTGGCTATCCAAACAAGCGGGCAATGCTAATCAGAACTACAAAGAAGCCTCACTTCGCATTCGTCAAAAGGCCATCCTGGAAAAGTGTAAAAACCAGAAATGCAGGACAGGCCAAGGAGAAATGGGTGCCTTGTTCCGCTGATAGCGGGGATGTAAATAGACAACGGCCACTCTGGAGAAGTGTATGGTGTTTCCTAAAACATCTAAAATACAGAGCTACAGAGCATACATCACTTCCACTCTTGGGCGTATATCTTGGGAAAACCAAAAATCGACTGGACACAGGCACACCTACGTTTAGTGCTGCTCTGTTTAGAAATGCCTGAATTTGTGTACAACTTACATGTCCTTGGAAGGAAAAAATGGATAAAGAAGATGTGGTACTTATGTACAATGGAATATTACTCAGCAATTAAATCAATGAAATAAGGCCAGTTGCAGCAACTCGTGGAGACTGAGGTACGATCATTCTAAGTGACATAAGTCAGACATAAAAAGAGACTTATCATAAGGTATCACTTATAGATAGTATCTAAAAATGGCTACACATGAACTCAGTTACAAAACAGAAACAGAGTCACACATTCAGAAAACATACTTATGGCTGCTAAAGGAGAAAGGTAGGGTGGGCTGATGCATAAACCAGTAGGTTGAAATTAGCATAGATACAGTTCCATAAACAAAATAGGTATTCGACAGGACCTACTGTATAGCTCAAAGAGCTGGACTCAGCATACTGTTGTCACTGGAAAAGAATATATAAGACTGGTAAGAATCTGTAAAAGAATTTATTGATGTCTCTCTTTAAGTGAGTCAACTGAATAGATGTAGAGCAGCAAGAAACACAGTATTGAAAATCAGCTATACCCCGTCATAAAATTAAATAACAAGAACAAAAAAAAAGACAGTGAGAGAGAGAGAAATTCTTACAAAATTTGTTCAGGGGCTGTGATGCAACCTAGATGACCACATCTAGATACACAGCTGGATGGGACCTAAGGCTCTACACTCTTCGGTCTGAGAGGCTTGGTGAGCATGGGACAGCAAATGCAGCCCTTTTAGAGTAATACTGCCTGGCCCCCATTCCATGGGTCCCATATCTCCAGGTGCAGGGGACCCTTCTTACAGCTAAAACATGCATGGCACATCCAGAGGATGGTACACCTTCTGATCGGAAAGAGTTTGGAAAAGTCACCTCATCTCCACGTCTCCTGGTATTCGGGTCCCCCCTCCAACTCCTTTCCTTAGAGTCTCCCCACTTTGGGAAGGCAGCACATTCAACAGCCAGTTTTGCACAGCTTGGAATTTTCCGGGTGAAGAAGGGGAATGGGGGGATGGAATGAGACACAAGCCCTAGATGTTTGGACAGGCATATGCCACTCTAGTTTCCCAATCTGGAAGAAGAATTTCCCTATCCTTCAGGTGCCCCAGTAACCGGAATGGGTCTGTAGAAATCCTGCCCCTTTGTGGCTGCTTCCCTAAACAACAAGGTGAAAACCGGTGCTCAGGGGCACTGCAATTCACAGACATGCAGGGTTGTAATTGACACCTCTAATGGAGTCATTTTTTCAGCCAAGTATTCCTAAAGGACTTGTAAGCAAGGCAGAATTGCAGGAAAGGGATTTCAAGAGGTAGTTTGCACTCGCCATTAAAGCACATGCAAAGCTGCTGAACATCGCCAATGAGGCAGTTGGCCAAAAAGGTCGTATGCGTTATTCCTTAATATATTCAGGAAAAACCCTTACTCGCTTTTGGGCCAACAAAACAAGCAGGCAATGCAAATCAGTACTACAAAGAGGTATCACTTCGCACCAGTCAGAATGGCCAACCTCACAAAGTGTAAAACCTGAAATGCAGGACAGGGCGTGGAGAAAAGGGAACCCTGACAATCTGACGGTGGAAATGTAAATTGCTAACAGCCACTCTGGAGAAGTGGATGGTGATTCCTTAAAAATCTAAAACACAGAGCTTCAGAGCATATGGCGCTTCCACTCCTGGGCCTGTATCTTGGAAAAAACATACACTGACAGAACCCAGGCACTCCAACCTTTATGCAGCCCTGTTTACAAGAGCCTCTACTTGGAAGCTACCTAAAAGTCCTTGGAAGGAAAACTGGATAAAGAAATTATGGTGCATATGTACCAGGGAATATTACTCAGCCATGAAATGAATGAAATAAGGCCATTTGCAGCCACTTGGAAGGACCTTTATACATTCATACTAAGTGTAATAAATCAGACAATGATAACTATCATATGATATTACTTATTGGTGGAATCTAAAAATTGATACAAAGGTACTATCCTACAACACAGAAACAGAGTCCCAGACTTAGAACACAAACTTATGGTTACCAAACTGGAAAGGTGTGTTGGAGGCATAAATCATGAGGTTGGAGTTAGTATATACATATTTACAGAGAGAAAACTTGTAATCAGCATGGACCTGCTGTAGAGCACTTGGAACTCTTCTCAACACCCTTTAGTAACCTCAATGGGAAAATAATTCTAAAAAGAATATATAGTCAGCTCTGTATAAATGAATCATGTTGGTGTATATCAAAAATGAACACAACATGGTAAATCAACTATACTCCATTATAAATTTAAAATTAAATTACAGAAAAGAAAAATGATCACTAAATTTGTTTAGTCTCAGTGAACGTGCTAGTGTCACATCCCTGGACACAGACCCAATTTGGTTCCAAGGCTGGATGGTTGTGGGCCTGAGGACCTCGGGAGTATATGCCAGCTAATTCGCCCCTCTTGAACCTGTAATACCTGGTCCCCTCTGCATGGGATCACAATCTCCAGATCTAAGTGTGCCCTCATACTACTAAACCAACCCTCTGACACCCAAAGGATGCTGGACTCTCTGGGCCGGATGACATTTGGAAAATCACCTGCTCTCAACATATCCTGGTGTTTGGGTTCCGACCTCCAGACTTCTTCATTAGGGTCATCCCACTCTGCAAGACAGCACCCTCAACAGGTGATTTTGCAGGGGTTTTTATTTGTTCGGGGGATGAAGGGTAAGGGGGAAGAAGGAATGGGACAGAAGCCCTTACATGTTTGGTCAGGCACATTCCACTCTAATTTAAAACACAGGAACAGGACTTGCCCTACATCTAAGGTTGTGTCAGTAACCAGACAGGGACAGTAGAAATCCTGCCGCCTTCTGTTTCCCATAACAACAACTCTAAAAACTGGACCTTATAGGCACTTCATATTCACAATGCCTGGGGAGCTGTAAATGACAACAGCCCTCAAAAAATGTCTTGGGGTAGGTAAACGAAATAGACTTCAAAACAAGGCAACCTTTCAATAACCCTTTTTCAAGGGGTAAATTTTACTCACACTGTTCAAAAAAAAAGAAAGCACGTATGAAGATGCTCACCATTGCTTTATGTTAGACAAATGCAAATCAGATGTACAAAGAAGTATCACCTGGAACCACTCAGAATAGCCATCATCACAATGTCTACAAACACGAAATGCTTCAGATGGTGTGAGAAAAAGAGAAACCTACTACTTATTATTATTATTTTTAATCTGCGTTGGGTCTTCATTGCTGCACGTGGCTTTTCTCTAGCTGCAGCAAGCGGGGGCTACTCATCGTTGTGGTACGAAGCCTTCTCTTTGCGGTGGCTTCTCTTGTTGTGGAGCACAGGCTCTAGGTACACAGGCTTCAGTAGTTGTGGCTCATGGGCTCTAGATCACAGACTCAGTAGTTGTGGTGCACAGGCTTACTTGCTCTGTGGCATGTGAGATCTTCCCGGGCCAGGGCTCGAACCTGTGTCCCCTGAACTG
The DNA here is from genome assembly GCF_028564815.1 of Eubalaena glacialis. Classification (NCBI taxonomy): domain Eukaryota; kingdom Metazoa; phylum Chordata; class Mammalia; order Artiodactyla; family Balaenidae; genus Eubalaena; species Eubalaena glacialis. The sequence goes on from NC_083722.1 coordinate 122,049,264, forward strand.
GCAGGCAGATTCTTAACCACTGCGCCACCAATACTATGCTATCGGTGGCAACGCCAATTGGTAACAGCCACTATGGAGCACAGAATGGAGGTTACCAGAGTAAGGGGAGGCGGGAGGGATAAATTGGAAATTGGGATTGACATATACACAGCACTATATATAAAAGAGATAACAAATAAGGGCTTACTGTATAGCACAGGGAACTCTACTCAATACTCTGTAATGACCTGTATGGGAAAGGAATCCAAAAAGGATTGGATATATGTATAACTGCTTCACTCTGCTGTGCAGCAGAAAGTAACACAACATTGTAAGTCAACTATACTCCAAAAAAATTGAAATTGAAATGAAATGAAATAAAATAAAATAAAATAGAGCTACCAGATGATCCAGCAAGTTCACTCCTGTGCGCATATCTGGAGGAAAGCATAAATCGAAAAGACACATCTTCCCCAATGTTCACTGCAACACTCTTTACAATAGCGAAGACATGGAAGCAACCAAAACGTCCATCAACATATGAATATAGGTAAAGAATATGTGATACATATATATAATGGAATATGACTCAGCCATAAAATAGAAGAAAATAATGCCAATTGCAGTAACATGGATGGACCTAGAGATGATTGTACTAAGTGAAGTAAGTCAGACAGAGTAAGACAAATATTGTATGATATCACTTCTAGGTGGAAGCTAAAAATTGATACAAATGAACTAACTTACAAAACAGAGGCAGACTCACAGACTTGGAAAACAAACTTATGGTTACCAAAGGGGAAAGGTGGGGGGTAGGGATAAATCAGGAACTTGAGGTAAACATACGAATACTACTATATATAACATAGATAAGCAACAAGGACCTACTGTATAGCACAGGGAACTCTACTCAATATTCTGGGAATACCTTTATCAGAAAAGAATCTGAAAAAGAATGAATATGTGTAACTGAATCACTTGCTGTGCAGCTGAAATGAACACAACATTGTAAATCAACTATACTCCAATAAAATTTAAATTACAAAATAAAGAAAATCACTTATATTTCAAAAGAAAAAAAAGAATTCCCATCTATTTTTATGGCTTGATAGCTTACTTTTTTAGTGCTCAATATTATCCCATTCCCAGAATATATTAATACTATATCATTTCATTCACCTATTGGAGGACACCTTAGTTTCATTCACATTTTGGCAATATTGAATTAGGTGCTATAAATATCCACATGCAGGTTTTCGTCTGGAAGTATGTTTTAAACTACTTTCAGTAAATATCCATGAAAACACTTGCCAGATTGTACAGTAAGGGAATGTTCAATATTATAGCAAGTGTCAATCAGACTACCAAAGTAGCTGTATTATTTTTCATTTCCACCAATAACAAATGACATTTCCTATTGTTCCACATCTCCTACAGAATTTGTTCTTGTCATTGTTCACATTTTAGCCATTCTAAGTGTTACATAGTGGTATGTAATTGTATTTTTAATTTGCTTTTTCATGGCAGCATGTAATCTGGATTATTCTTCTGTATACTTATATGCATAGTGTCTATTTTCTTTGGTGAGGTGTCCATAAAGTATATTGGTCCACATTTTATTTAGGTTGTTTTCATTTTTTTCTACCCAATCTGTATTTGTTTTATTTATTTTCGTGCCTTATTGCATTAGCAAGGACTTGGAGTAAAATATGGAAAAGGAGTCATGAAAGGGGACATCCTTGCTTTTACCTGAACTTAGTGGAAAAGCTTCATGTTTTTGACCATTAATCATGATGTAAGATAAAAGTTTCCTGTACATCTTTGTTATCAACTTGAGAAAGCTCCAGTCTATTTCTTTAACTGAGAGTTTTTATGAAGAATGGGTGTTAGATTTTTTCAAAGGTCTTCTGAATCTATTGATATGCTAATGATTGTCTTTAGGGTGTTGATATGATGGATATAATTATTTGATTTTAGAATGTTGAACCAGCCTTGCATACCTGGGATTATTCCCTCTCATTCATGATACAAAATTCTCTCAAAATATTGTTGGATTCGATTTGGTAATATTTTGTTGAGGATTTTTGCATTGATGTTCCTGAGAGATATTGGTCAGTTTTCTTTACTATTCATATGTTCCTCTAAGTTTGGATGTTGTGGATTTAGTGACAGACATTCATTTGGGGAGATTCTCAGTCATTTTTTAAAAATATTTTCTGTTCTTTGTTATCTTTATTCTCCTCCTGCTATACCCGTTATGTATAGGTCACAGCATTTTTCATTGTTCCACAATTATTGATTACTCTGTTCTGTTGATTTCTTTCCTGCCCATTTTCTCTTTTCTTTTGAGATTTAAAGGTTTCTCTTGATATGTCTTCAAGCTCACAGATATTTCTCCTCAGCCAGCTCTTTGACTGCTAAAACAAAATACGAGAGACTTGGTATTTTATAAACAACGGAATATTTTTGTTTTCTCATAATTGCTGAGGCTGAAAAGTTCAAGAACAAGTTACCAGGGGCTTCCCTGGTGGTGCAGTGGTTAAGAATCTGCCTACCAATAAAGGGGACAAGGGTTGGAGCCCTGGTCCGGGAAGATCCCACATGCTATGGAACAGCTAAGCCTGTGCCCCACAAATACTGAGCCTGTGCTCTAGAGCCCACAGGTCACAACTACTGAGCCCATGAGCCACAACTACTGAAACCCGCACGCCTAGACCCCGTGCTCTGCAACAAGAGAAGCCACCCAATGAGAAGCCTGCGCACCGCAACAAAGACCCAACACAGCCAAAAAATTAATTAATTATCTAATTAATTAAAAAAAAAAAAGAGAACAAGTTGCCGGCTGACTTAGTGTCTGGAGAGGGACCAATTTCTGGTTCATAATGTGAGTCTTCTCGCTCAGCAATGAAATCATAGAATGGGCATAAGATCTTCTGTGTGCTACATTTATTAGGTCACTAATCCCATGTTTGAGGTCTCTGGCCTCATGACCTAATCACCTCCCAAAAGCCCCTCCTCCTAATACCATCAATATGGGAGCTGGGTTTCAAAATTTTAAAATTAGAGGTACAAAATATTTACACCATAACAGGGACAACAGAGTTAACTGATTTTTTCTTTCATGTTAAAGGTTTGCACATTTACGTTTATTATATAATCCCAAAACCCTTGTTTTTTTTTTTAAGATTCTTTTTCCATATACGCCAGTACAGACCATTGAGTAGAGTTCCCTGTGCTATAAAGCAGGTCTTTATCAATACTTATCTATTTTATATATAGTAGTGTGTATATGTCAGTCACAATCTCCCAATTTATCCCTTCCCCACTTATCCCCTGGTAACCATAAGTTTGTTTTCTATATCCATGACTCTATTTCTGTTGTGTAAATAAGTTCATTTGTACCTTTTATTTCTTTTTTAGATTCCTCATATAAGCAATATCATATGATATCTGTCTTTCTGTGTCTGACTTTCTTCACTTAGTATAACAATCTCTAGGTCCATCCATGTTGCTACAAAACCCTTAATTGTTAAGGATAACTCTCAATTTTTTCCAGTATCATCAGCAATTCTTTCTGGCAGACACATGATAACACTTTTTAAACAGGGATATTGAGACCAAGGCTCCTGACCTGCAAACAAACAAAACATCATTCATATAGTGAAAACTTTGCACATCAAAGGATGAAAGCACTTGGTCTAAATGCCTTTGCACCCACTGCTGACAGAGGGCAGAGGAGTTTGACTCACTAATCTTCCTTACGTGCACTTCTTCCTAATGGGGTATTCCATCTAAAACTTATAAGAAGCGGGAATCCATCATGGAACACACCAATCTCTACTACAGATTCTGAAGCAGCCAAAAAAAAAATATGATGAATCCATCCAAAGGGTCCTGTCCACATTGTTACAACAGTTTCCCTCGCACTGTGAACCCTTTTCAAACCCTATCACTTGAACCTATTTTTATTTTTTTCAACAAAAATAATGTTAATCTGCAGTCAGACACTCCAGTAATATTACACTATCCCTTGTGCAAGTATGTAGGGATTTGAGGAGCTACGGGAGGCTATCATGAGAGGTTGCCTAGAGTAATTAGGACATTTCATTTAATGTTGGCTCTTCTCCCTAAGATGTCTGCTGTCCTTTTCTTTTTGTAGCTACTAGCATTGAGAAAGTGACCACGATAAGGCCCTTCTCTTTTACTGCCCATGAATGCAGCTGTGATTAACCCCACAGAACTTGGTGCTTCCAGAAGCCCCTGAACCTACTGACCCTCCATGCATGGCATGACATAGATAAGGATGGTGACGTGTATCCTTGTATAGAGCATGCTATAAAATTTTCGACTCTTCCCTTCCTCATAATTCCAAAGAATAGATTTCTTTGGATTTCTGCTTAATGCTGCTGGAGTTGGTACATAAGTTGAGGGAGGTATCAGGGCACACCAAAAGAGAGGGTAACTGCACAGAAAATACAAGCAGGTACATTTCTGTGTAGTTTCAAGCAGCTTATTTGCTATATCAACCATGGTGACATGTTGACCCTTCTTCTTTCTACTACAACAAACATACAGGATATTTACAACAAACATAAAGGATATTTAGGCTGCTTGTTTTATCCCCACCTCTCACAATTGATCTGCATTAACATATAGGACAATGAAGGGCCCTTTCTACCATCTTAACCAATATTTGTGAACTAGAAAATGTCCAGATTTTTCTGGGGATTATTTTCATATTCCCCAGTCAGGTCTATGAAGGAATCTTACCTATTGTGTTAATGAAGTCATATCTCTGATGGCATTCCATCATCAATAAAACTGGAAAGAAATTTGAAGGGTCTTCGATTTTACCGTATTTGAAATAACAATATTTTAGCCTGACACGTTTTTGGATTTTAGAAAAAAATATTTTAAATGAGACAAAAAATCATTTTTATGACACAAAAAGACAGCAATAGTTTTATATTTTTATCTGTTCCACTTGCACACAAGTGTCTCATGGGGTTATGTAAAGCACTCCTGTTGGGTGCTGTGCATGGTGCAAGTATGGGTTAAAGCTTAGGAATCTTAAGCTTCAGTCACCTGAAACATTTAAATTAGGATGCAAGCAATCCTGTCCAACATTTGAACAGAGCAAGACACTCTCTTTATTTTATTTGTCAGGTAATTAATCTGTCTTTTCCCCAAGGAGAGAAACAACTGGCATCTTCCATCAGTGTGTTGTACAAAAATCTTTGAACAGAGAGTGCAAGCAGAGGCTGATACAAGATGTGAAAAAAAAAATGAGAGACCCTTGTGGCATTTTCTCCTAACTTATTGCAATCTCCCATTTAAAATGTGGGAATAATCAATCTTCTGAGGAAAAAGGCCCAAGGAAGGTTTTTGCTTCTGTGGAATAATGGGATTGCTAAAGATTTCAGGAGGCAAGACGAATTAGTGAGAATGACCATGAGAAATCAGAGAAAAGTCAGATCCAAGGATGAAGTGATGTTTACCACTGTGAATCAATGAGAAGTAGGAGCAAATGAGAAGAAAGCTGAATACAACATTTTCTGAATAAATGTAACCTTTCAGCTGTCATAGAAAAATTAATACTCACTATGATACAACATATTTAGTTTAGAAAGTTAACTTAATTTTAAAGCTTAATAATTAGATTTATTAAAGAAATGAAAACATATTTGTGGTTTAGAATAAATAATGTGTTCTGCTACAGATAAGAAGACTACATAAATAAATAGAAATAAGACTAAAATAAATAAATAAAGAGGAAAATAACAAATTAGATGTTATTAACATTAAAAACTGACACTCATCTAAAGAAAGAGAAGGAGAGACAGAAAGAGAGAAGAACTCATATCAAGCATATATTAAAAACTCTTAAATAAGAAGTCTTCAGATGTTAAAAAAAAGGAAGTCTTCAATAAGAAGATAATGGAATAGCAAAATGGGGGAAATATACCAAAAGATATTTCAAAAAAGAGAGTACAGAATGTTAAGTAAACATATCAAAAGATGCTTGGCTTCTTAGTAGTCAATTAAATGCAAAAACGTGATACCTGGAATTATCACTCACCAACCAGAAAGTTCAAATGAAAATGACAAGTATTATCAAGTTTGACGATAATGTGTATAATCCTTGAATCTCATTCACTGCTGCTGAGGATGAAAAATCATACAAATGTTTTGAAAATATTTAGAAATATCTAAAAAGATAAACACATAAAAGCCATGACTCGAAAATTTTACTACTACATGTATACTGAACAATAATTTATACACACACCACCAAAGCTCAAGTTCTAGAATTTATATACCAGTGCTGTTCTCAATAGACACAAACTGAAAATCACTCATATTGTAATACACATTGGAATAAATTAATTAATAGTTAAATATTTACACTATGGAATCCTATGCAACAGTGGCAATGCATGATCACAACAGGCAACCATATAGGCATATTCACAAACAACATAAAATAAAAAAGCCCAATCCAAAAGTGATTTTACTGTGCCTTAACATTTGTATAAAATACAAAATACAGGTAAAGTGATCTTTTTGTTAGATACCAGAACAATATTAAACCTTAAGGGGAGTCACTAGAATGGGACCAGGGGGAGCCTCTGAGTATCTGGCAATTTTCTGTGTCTTTATCTAGAAGCTATGTATAGAGTGTATTCAGATGCTGAATTTTCTGAAATTTGTCATTTCCTTACAAACCATGCGTGTTTTTAGTTGTTTTTTATACATAACAAAAAGTAAAAAAGATAGACTAGGGAAGGTAATTATATTAGCACTTTAATATCCATGCCTTTCAAGGTAGAAGTGAAAGGTATTAAATACTTGACATTGTGATAACTTCTTAAAAGTCAGGTGAAAATTTGAGATTAATAAATAAGACATACTTCTTCATATATAATCCTCAAAAAGGAGAAGTAGAAATGAGTATTATTTTTTTTCTTTAATACAGAATCGTTAAGATAGAAAATAATGAAAACAGACTAGGTTTAAAAAAGAGCACACTGGATTTCCCTGGTGGCACAGTGGGTAAGAATTTGCCTGCCAATGCAGGGAACAGGGGTTCAATCCCTGGTCTGGGAAGATCCCACATGCTGCAGAGCAACTAAGCCCATGTGCCACAACTACTGAGCCTGCGTTCTAGAGCCTGCAAGCAACAACTATTGAGCCTGCATGACACAACTACTGAAGCCCATGCACCTAGAGCCCATACTCCACAAGAAGAGAAACCACCGCAAGGAGAAGCCCGTGCACCACAACAATGAGTAACCCCTGCTTGACACAACTAGAGAAATCCTGTGCAGCAATGAAGACCCAATGCAACCAAAAATAAATAAAATTAAATCTTTTGACTTCTGAGATGACTTACTCACGTGGCTGTAGGTAAGAGGCCTCAGTTCCTTGCCACATGGATCTCTCCTTAGGGCTGCTTGAGTGTCCTCATGACATGGCAGCTGGCTTACCCCAGGATGAGTGATCTAGCAGAAACCAAAGCAGAAGTTGCAATGTCTTTTATAACTTTGGAAACTGCACTTTGTCATTTCTGCAATTTCTTATTAGTTAAACAGTTAACCCTTTTCAAGTGCGAGAAGCCACACATGTACATGAAGACTGGGGGATAATTAGGGGATAATTAGGGCCATCTTGGAGGCTGGCTACCAAAGTGGCTGACTAGCCGAAGTCTGAATTTTGTTTTCTTCACGTCTGGAGAGAAAATAGTCAGTGAATCTCATTGGTGGTCTTTGAGATGTACCAAAGCTACCTCTTGCTCTCACCCCCAGCCGTGTGGCTGACAGGGTCTTGGTGCTCCAGCCGGGAGTCAAGTCTGTGCCTCTGAGGTGGGAGATCCGAGTTCAGGACATTGGTCTACCAGAGACCTCCGGCACCTTGTAATATCAAACGGTGAAAGCTCTCCCAGAGATATCTGTCTCAACGCTAAGACCCAGCTCCACTCAGAGACCAGCAAGATCCAGTGCTGGACATCCCATGCCAAACAACTAGCAAGACAGGAATGCAGGCCCACCCATTAGCAGAGAGGCTGCCTAAAATCATAATAAGGTCACAGACACCCCAAAACACACCACCAGATGTGGACCTGTCCACCAGAAAGACAAGATCCAGACACACCCACCAGAACACAAGCACCAGTCCCCTCCACCAGAAAGCCTACACAACCCACTGAACCAACCTTAGCCACTGGGGGCAGACACCAAAAACAATGGGAACTACGAATCTGCAGCCTGCGAAAAGGAGACCCCAAACACAGTCCCCAAAGCCAAATAACAAGACACAGAAACACACAGCAGATGAAGGAGCAAGGTAAAAACCCACCAGACCAAACAAATGTAGAGGAAATAGGTAGTCTACCTGAAAAAGAATTCAGAGTAATGATAGTAAAGATGATCCTAAATCTTGAAACTGGAATGGAGAATAGACAGGAAACGTTTAACAAGGACCTAGAAGAACTAAAGAGCAAACAAACAATGATGAACAACACAATAAATGGAATTAAAAATTCTCTAGAAGGAAACAATAGCAGAATAACTGAGGCAGAAGAATGGATAAAGGACCTGGAAGATAAAATAGTGGAAATAACTACTGCAGAGCAGAATAAAGAAAAACGAATGAAAAGAATTGAGGACAATCTGAGACACCTCTGGGACCACATTAAATGCACCAACATTCGAATATAGGGGTCCCAGAAGTAGAAGAGAAAAAGAAAGAGACTGAGAAAATATTTGAAGAGATTATAGTTGAAAACTTCCCTAATATGGGAAAGGAAATCGTTAATCAAGTCCAGGAAGTGCAGAGAGTCCCATACAAGATAAACCCAAGGAGAAACATGCCAAAACATATATTAATCAAACTATCAAAAATTAAATACAAAGAAAAAATATTAAAAGCAGCAAGGGAAAAACAACAAATAACATACAAGGGAATCCCCATAAGGTTAACAGCTGATCTTTCAGCAGAAACTCTGCAAGCCAGAAGGGACTGGCAGGACATATTTAAAGTGATGAAAGGGGAAAAGCTACAACCAAGATCACTCGAACCACCAAGGATCTCTTTCAGATTCAACAGAGAAATTAAAACCTTTACAGACAAGCAAAAGCTAAGAGAATTCAGCACCACCAAACCCACTTTACAACAAAGGCTAAAGGAACTTCTTTGGGCAGGAAACACAAGAGAAGGAAAAGACCTACAAAAACAAACCCAAAACAATTAAGAAAATGGTAATAAGAACATACATATCAATAATTACCTTAAATGTAAATGGATTAAATGTTCCAACCAAAAGACATAGACTGGCTGAATGGATCCAAAAACACGACCGGTATATATGCGGTCTACAAGAGACCCACTTCAGACCCAGGGATACATACAGACGGAAAGTGAGGGGATGGAATAAGATATTCCATGCAAATGGAAATCAAAAGAAAGCTAGAGTAGCAATTCTCATATCAGACAAAAAAGACTTTAAAATAAAGACTATTACAGGAGACAAAGAAGGACACTACATAATGATCAAGGGATCAATCCAAGGAGAAGATATAACAATTGTACATATTTATGCACCCAACATAGGAGCACCTCAATACATAAGGCAAATGCTAACAGCCATGAAAGGGGAAATCGACAGTAACACAATCATAGTAGGGGACTTTAGCACCCCTCTTTCACCAATGAACAGATCATCCAAAATGAAAATAAATAAGGAAACACAAGCTTTAAATGATACATTAAACAAGATGGACTTAATTGATATTTATAGGACATTCCATCCAAAAACAACAAAATACACTTTTTCTCAAGTGCTCGTGGAAGATTCTCCAGGATAGATCATATCTTGGGTCACAAATCAAGCCTTGGCAAATTTAAGAAAATTGAAATCGTATCAAGTATCTTTTCCAACCACAACGCTATCAGACTAGATATCAATTACAGGAAAAAATCTGTAAAAAAATACAAACACATGGACGCTAAACAATACACTACTTAATAACCAAGACATCACTGAATAAATCAAAGAGGAAATAAAAAAAGTACCTAGAAACAAATGACAATGAAAACATGAAGACCCAAAACCTATGGGATGCAGCAAAAGCAGTTCTAAGAGGGAAGTTAATAGCAATACAATCCTACCTCAAGAAACAAGAAACATCTCAAATAAACAAGTTAATCTTACACCTAAAGCAATTAGAGAAAGAAAAAAAAAACCTAAAGTCAGCAGAGGAAAGAAATCATAAAGATCAGATCAGAAATAAATGAAAAAGAAATGAAGGAAACAACAGCAAAGATCAAAAAAACTAAAAGCTGGTTCTTTGAGAAGATAAACAAAATTGATAAACCATTAGCCAGACTCATCAAGAAAAAAAAGAAGAAGACTCAAATCAATAGAATTACAAATGAAAAAGGAGAAGTAACAACTGACACTGCAGAAATACAAAGGATCATGAGAGATTACTGCAAGCAACTATATGCCAATAAAATGGACAACCTGGAAGAAATGGACAAATTCTTAGAAAAGCACAACCTTCCAAGACTGAACCAGGAAGAAATAGAAACTATAAACAAACCAATCCCAAGCACTGAAATTGAGACTGTGATTAAAAATCTTCCAACAAACAAAAGCCCAGGACCAGATGGCTTCACGGGCAAATTCTATCAAACATTTAGAGAAGAGTTAACACCTATCCTTCTCAAACTCTTCCAAAATATAGCAGAGGGAGGAACTCTCCCAAACTTATTCTATGAGACCACCATCTCCCTGACACCAAAACCAGACAAAGATGTCACAAAGAAAGAAAACTACAGGACAATATCACTGATGAACATAGCTGCAAAAATCCACTGCACAATACTAGCAAACAAAATCCAACAGTGCCTTAAAAGGATCATACACCATGATCAAGTGGGGTTTATCCCAGAGATGCAAGGATTCTTCAATACATGCAAATCAATGTGATACACCGTATTAAAAAACTGAAAGATAAAAACCATATGGTCATCTCAATAGATGCAGAAAATGCTTCCAACAATATTAAACATCCATTTATGATAAAAACCCTCCAGAAAGTCGGCATAGAGGGAACTTTCCTCAACATAATAAAGGCCATATATGACAAACCTACAGCCAACATCGTTCTCAATGGTGAAAAAGTGAAACTATTTCCACCAAGATCAGGAACAAGACAAGGTTGCCCACTCTCACCACTTTTATTCCACACAATTTTGGAATTTTTAGCTACAGCAATCAGAGAAGAAAAAGAAATAAAAGGAATCCAAATTGGAAAAGAAGAAGTTAAGCTCTCACTGTTTGCAGATGACATGATACTATACATAGAGAATCCTAAAGATGCTACCAGAAATCTACTAGAGTTAATCAATGAATCTGGTAAGGTTGCAGGATACAAAATTAATGTACAGATATCTCTTTCATTCCTATACACTAAAGATGAAAAATCTGAAAGAGAAATTAAGGAAACACTCCCATTTACCACTGCAACAAAAAGAATAAAATACCTAGGAATAAACCTACCTAAGGAGACAAAAGACGTTTACTCAACAAACTATAAGACACTGATGAAAGAAATCAAAGATGACACAAACAGATAGAGAGATATACCATGTTCTTGGATTGGAAGAATAAACATTGTGAAAATGACTCTACTACCCAAAGCAATCTACAGATTCAATGCAATCCCTATCAAACTACCAATGGAATTTTTCAGAGAACTAGAACAAAAAAATTTCACTATTTGTATGGAAACACAAAAGACCCCGAACAGCCAAAGCAATCTTGAGAAGAAAAACAGAGCTGGAGGAATCAGGCTCCCTGACTTCAGACAATACTACAAAGGTACAGTAGTCAAGACAGTATGGTACTGGCACAAAAACAGAAATATAGATCAGTGGAACAGGAGAGAAAGCCCAGACATAAACCCATACACATACGGTCACCATATTTTTGATAAAGGAGGCAAGAATATACAATGCAGAAATCACAGCCTCTTCAATAAATGGTGCTGGGAAAACTGGACAGCTACAGGTAGAAGAATGAAATTAGAAGAATCCCTAACACCATACACAAAAATAAACTCAAAATGGATTAAAGACCTAAATGTAAGGCCAGACACTATAAAACTCTTAGAGGAAAACATAGGCAGAACACTCTATGACATCAATCACAGCAAGATCCTTTTTGACCCACCTCCTAGAGAAATGGAAATTTTAAAAAAACATAAACAAATGAGACCTAAGGAGACTTAAAAGCTTTTGCACAGCAAAGGAAAACGTAAACAAAATGAAAAGACAACCCTCAGAATGGGAGAAAATATTTGCCAACGAAGCAACTGACAAAGGATTAATCTCCAAACTTTACAAGCAGCCCATGCAGATCAATATCAAAAAAAAACAACTCAATCCATAAATGGGCAGAAGACCTAAATAGACATTTCTCCAAAGAAGATATACAGATTGCCAACAAACACATGAAAGAATGCTCAACATCACTGATCATTAGAGAAATGCAAATCAAAATTACTATGAGGTATCACCACACACAGGTAAGAATGGCCATCATCAAAAAAAATCTACAAAGAATAAATGCTGCAGAGGTGTGGAGAAAAGGGAACCCTCTTGCACCATTGGTGGGAGTGTAAATTGATACAGCCACTATCGAGAACAGTATGGAGGTTCCTTAAAAAATTAAAAATAGAACTACCATATAACACAGCAATCCCACTACTGGGCATATACCTGGAGAAAACTATAATTCAAAAGGAGTCATGTTCCACAATGTTCATTGCAGCTCTATTTGCAATAGCCAGGACATGGAAGCAACCTAAGTGTCCATCAACTGATGAATGGATAAAGAAGATATTGCACATCTTCAATATAAAATGGAATATTACTCAGCCATAAAAGTAATGAAATTGAGTTATTTGTAGTGAGGTGGATGGACCTAGAGTCTGTCATACAGAGTGAAGTAAGTCAGAAAGAGAAAAACAAATACTGTATGCTAACACATACATATGGAATCTAAAAAAAAAGAAAAGAAATGGTTGGGAAGAACCTAGGGACAGGACAGGAATAAAGACGCAAACATAGAGAATGGACTTGAGGACATGGGGAGGGGGAAGGGTAAGCTGGGACGAAGTGAGAGAGTGGCATGGACATATATACTACCAAATGTAAAATAGATAGCTAGTAGGAAACAGCTGCATAGCAGAGGGAGATCAGCTCAGTGCTTTGTGACCACTTAGAGGGGTGGGATAGGGAGGGTGGGAGGGAGACGCAAGAGGGAGGAGATATGGGGATATATGGATATGTATATCTGATTCACTTTGTTATAAAGCAGAAACTAACACACCATTGTAAAGCAATTATAGTCCAATAAAGATGTTAAAAATAAATAAATAAATAAATAAATAAATAATTTATGCCCCCCAAATTAAATCTCTTTTAAAAATAAATAAATAAACAAGAGCACTCAATGACATGGTAACTCTAAACCTAAGTATTTTCAGTACTATAGTAAATGTAAATGGATTAATATCTCCTATTAAAGTGTAATTTTTTATATTATGTGCAACTAAACTTTTTTCACAATATACAGGTAAAATAAAAGAATTACATTAGAAAGGAGAAAATATTCCATGTATTTAAAAACAATAAAACAATAAGCATATAATATGCATCTTAGATAAAGTAGTCTTTAAGTTCAGAACAATTTGTCATTATTGTAATTAGTATATCATCCCAATTTCTTAAAAATATTTCAATACTTTTTCTATTTGAAAAAAATATTTTAATATTTTTTTCTTCGCTCTTTTGTGGTCTAATACATGGTAAGTATTTAGGTGCTATCATAACCTAAAAATATATGTTGTTTTTTTACAGCCGAACAAAACTGAATCAAGAAGAAATAGATAATCTGAATATACTGATCACTAAAAGCAAAATAGAGGGCTTCCCTGGTGGCGCAGTGGTTGAGAATCTGCCTGCCAATGCAGGGGACACGGGTTCGAGCCCTGGTCTGGGAAGATCCCACATGCCGTGGAGCAACTGCGCCCGTGAGCCACAACTAATGAGCCTGCGCGTCTGGAGCCCGTGCTCCGCAACAAGACAGGCCACGATAGTGAGAGGCCCATGCACTGCGATGAAGAGTGGCCCCCACTCGCCGCAACTAGAGAAAGCCCTCGCACAGAAACGAAGACCCAACACAGCCAAAAATAAATAAATAAATAAATAAATAAAATTTTAAAAAAAATAGAATCTGTAATTTTAAAAAAACTCCCTACCAACAAAAGTCCAGGATCAGATGGTTTCACAGGCAAATTCTACCAAATATACAAAGCAGAACTTACACTGATTCTTCTCAAACTCTTCAAAAGATTGAAGAGTAAGGAATACTTCCAAAGACATTCTATGACGCCACCATCACCCCGATATCAAAAACAGATGGGGGGGGACTTCCCTGGTGACACAGTGGTTAAGAATCCGTCTGCCAATGCAGGGGACATAGGTTCGAGCCCTGGTCCAGGAAGATCCCACATGCCGCGGAGCAACTAAGCCTGTGTGCCACAACTACTGAGCCTGCGCTCTACAGCCCATGAGCCACAGCTACTGAGCCTGATAGCCACAACTGCTGAAGCCCGCGCACCTAGAGCCCATGATCTGCAACAAAAGAAGCCACTGCAATGAACAGCCTGCATACCACAATGAAGAGTAGCCCCCGTTCGCCGCAACTAGAGAGAGCCTGAGCACAGCAACGAATGCCCAATGCATCCAAAAATAAAGAAAGAAAGAAATTTACTTTAAAAAAAACAAAATAAAACAGATGGGGACTTTTCTGGTGGTCCAGCAGTTAAGATTTCACCTTCCAGTGCAGGGGGTGCGGGTTCGATCCCTGGTGGTGGAGCTAAGATCCCACATGCCTCACAAACAAGAAACCAAAACATAAAACAGAAGCAATATTGGAACAAATTCAATAAAGACTTTAAAAAAACACACAGAGAAATACACTACCAAAAAAGAAAACTGCAGGCCAATATCTTTCATAAATATAGATGCAAAAATTCTCAACTGAATATTAGAAAACCGAATCTGACAACACATAAGAGGATCATACCCCATGACCAAATTTGATTCACCCCGGTGTCACAAAGTTGTTTCAACATATGCAAATCAATCAACATGATACACCCCATCAACAAAGGAAAAACACAAAACAAATGATCATCTCAATAGATGCCGAAAAAGCATTTGAAAAACTTCAACATCCATTCATGATAAAAACACTTACCAAAGTGGGTATAGAGGAAACATATCTCAACATAATAAAAGCTATTTATGACAAACCCACAGCCAATATAATACTCAACGTTCATAAGCTGAAAGCCTTCCCACTAAAATCTGGAACAAGACAAGGATGCCCATTCTCACCTCTTCTCTTCAACATAGTATTGGAAGTCCTAGCCACAACAATCAGACAAGAAAAAGAAATAAAATCTAACCAAATTGGAAGGAAAGAGGTAAAGTTGTCATTATATGCAGATGACATGCTAATATATATAAAGGAAACCCTAAAAATTCCACACAAACACTACTAGAACTGATAAACAAGTTCAGCAAAGTAGCAGGATACAAGATTAACATACAAAAATTGGTTGTGTTTCTTGGGTTTTCTTTTTTTTTTTAATTTATTTTGGCTGCATTGGGTCTTCATTGCTGTGCACGGGCTTTCTCTAGTTGTGGCCAGTGGGAGCTAGTCTTCGTTGTGGTGCACAGGCTTCTCATTGCAGTGGCTTCTCTTGTTGCGGAGCACGGGCTCTAGGTACGTGGGCTTAAGTAGTTGTGGCACATGGGCTCAGTAGTTGTGGCTCACGGGCTCTAGAGTGCAGGCTAAGTAGTTGTGGCACACAGGTTTAGTTGCTCCATGGCATGTGAGATCTTCCTGCACCAGGGCTCAAACCAGTGTCCCCTGTATTGGCAGGCGGATTCTCAACCACAGAGCCACCAGGGAAGTCCCTGGTTGCATTTCTTGACACTAACAATGAAATATCAGAAAGGAAATGTAAACAAGCAATCCTTTTTTAAATGGCATCAAAAAAATAAAATGCTTAGGAATAAACCTCACCAAGGAGGTGAAAGATTTATATGCTGAGAACTACAAAACATTAGTAAAGGAAACTGAAGATGATTCAAAGGAATGGAAAGACATCCCACGCTCTTGGATGGGAAGAATTAATACTGTTAAAATGGCTATACTACCCAAAGCAATCTACAGATTTAATGTGATCCCTATCAAATTACCCATGACATTTTCCCCAGAACTAGACCAAATAATCCTAAAATGTATCTGGAACCATAAAAAGTCAGAAATGTCAACACAATCCCCAGGAAAAAGAACAAAGCAGGAGGCATAACCCTCCTAAACTTCAGACAATACTACAAAGTTACAGTAATCAAAGCCGCATGGTATTGGCACAGAAAGAGATACATGGATCAATGGATCAATGGAATAGAATAGAGAGCTAAGAAATAAACCCACACACCTATGGTCAATTAACCTTCGACAGAGGAGGCAAGAATATACAATGGGGAAAAGATAGTCTCTTCAGCAAGTGGTGTTTTGAAAGTTGGAGAGCCGTATGCAAATCAGTGAAGTCAGAACATACCCTCACACCATACACAAAAATAAACTCAAAACGGCTTATATGCTTAAATATAAGATAGGACACCTTATAACTCCTAGAAGACAACATAAGCAAAACATTCTCTGACGTAAGTCATACCAAAGTTTTCCTAGGTAGTTCTCCTTAGGCAGTACAAATACAGTTAAGTCACCTACATACGAACATTCAAGTTGCAAACTTTCAAAGATGCAAACGTCCATTCGCATGTCCTATCATGTAAGTTAGTTCACGTGTCTGGCATACATTGTCACGTGTGTGCTTCCTCTATATGTGGTTGTGCTTTTGTGTACTTTACAGTACTGTATAGAGTACAGTAGTACAGTACCTTTATTTCAAGCCCAAGATGTCTGGAAGCAAGCGTAAAAGCAGAGGTGATGTAGCTGGTACTGTTAAGAAGCGCCAAGCGATAATGATGGAAACAAAAGTGAAAGTAATTGAGAGAGTGGAGCGAGGCAAAAAGATGTTAGACATCGCTCATTCTTATAACATGAATCATTCAATCATTGGCACGAATCTAAAGAACAAGGACAAGATCATGGAACATGTGAAGTCTGCTGTGCCGACGATGTTGACAAAATATTGAAGAAGCATGGGAAAGTGATGGAGGAGATGGAGAAACTTCTCAGTGTGCGGATGCAGGATCAACATCAGCGCTGAGTCCTGCTCAGCTTAACGCTGATTCAAGAGAAAGCTAAAAGCCTTTATGAAGACTTGAAGAAGAAACAAGGCAAAGAATCAGAGGGCACATCTTTTAATGCCAGCCATGGCTGGTTTCATCGGTTCAAGGCTAGAACCAACCTTCACAATGTAAAAGTAAGTGGAGAGGCAGCAAGTGCAGATAGGGTAGCTGTCCAGGAACTTCCGGAAACACTTTGAGAAATTATTGATGATAGTGTATATTTACCCAACCAGGTTTTTAATGTGGATGAGACACAACTGTACTGGAAGAGGATGCCAGACCGAAGTTACATCAGTAAGGAGGAAAAGTTGATGCCAGGCTGTAAAGCAGCAAAGGATAGGCTAACTGTTGTTTGGTGGCAATGCTTCCGGTGAATTGAAGCTGAAACCTCTCTTAGTTTATCATTCACAGAACCCAAGAACCCTTAAAAACATAGCCAAGGGCTCTCTTCCTGTTGTGTGGAAGCGTAACCCCAAATCCTGGATTACACAGGCCACGTTCCAGGACTGGTTTTGCCACCACTTTATCCCAGATGTAGAGAAATATTGCTTGGAGGAGGACGTTCCAGCAAAACATTCTATTGCTGCTCGACTATGCTCTGGGCCACCCCCCATTCATGGATGACTTTCATCCCAACGTCAAAGTACTGCATCTGTCACCGAATACTACGTTGCTCATCCAACCTATGGACCAGGGAGTTATAGCGACTTTCAAGAAATATTATTTATGTCACACTTTTTGTCAGGCAGTAAAGGTAGGTGACAAATCAGGAACAACCTAGGGACAACTTTGGAAGGACTATAACATCTACAAGACCATAAAAAACATTGACTTTGCATGGTGTGAGGGTATGGCGGTCACCATGAATGGGGTTTGGAAGAACCTTTGCCCACAGTTTGTTCATGATTTTTGTGGATTTGAGAAGGTAGATCAGAAGTCCAAAGAGGTCTTCAGCAACGTAGTGACCCTCAGCGAGAAGCTGGAGCTAGATCTGCAAGAGGATGATTTCATTGAACTCCTTGCTGTGCAACATGAGGAGCTTGCTGACGGAATTGGAGGCCCAGAGAAAGGATGAAGAGGGACAGGAGGAAGAAGAAGTAACTGAAGAACTGAAGAGATTCACGACACAGAAAATGGCAAGCGAATCTTCGTTATTTGAGGAAGCACTGTTAGCTTTTGAGGCACAGGACCCGAACCTAGAATGGAACCCAAAGGTGGCAGCAGCCATTCAGAATGCAATCCAGTGCTACCTTGTCATCTATGATGAGAAAAAAAGAGCTACTGCCCAGACATCAATGGATCATTCTTTCAAGAGGGTAGATAGAATTAAATCCAGCAAGGAACCAGAACCTTTGCCATCAACGTCAGGTATGAGTGAAATTGCAGCTTGCCCTCTGTCTCCTACTGCTGATAATCCTTCACCTCTACCATCTCCCACCTCCTCTCCCTCCTCCAATCAGTAACTCTTCTCTCCTGTTCCCTCGATGCCAGCCCGAGTATCCCAGCTGTTGTACTGTATTACTGTACTTTTCAAGTTACTGTACTGTAAGATTAAAAATGTTTTCTTTGTTTTTGTGCTTGTTTTTTATGTATTGTTTGCGTGAAAAGTATTATAAACCTATTACGGTACCATACCATATAGCCGACTGTGTAATTTGGGTACCTAGGCGAACTTTGTTGGACTTACAAACAAATTGGACTTACAAACGCACTCTTGGAACAGAACTTGTTCATAAGTAGGGGACTTACTGTAAAAGCAAAAAAGAAACAGGAACTAATCAAACTTATAAGCTTTTGCACAGCAAAGGAAACCATAATCAAAATGAAAATACAACCTATGGACTGGGAGAAAATATTAGCAAATGATGAGACTGACAAGGACTTAATTTCCAAACTATACAAACTGCTCATACAACTCAATAACAAAATAACAAATAACTCAATGGAAAAATGGGTAGAAGATCTAAATAAACATTTCTCCAAAGAAGACATACAGATAGCCAATAGGCACATGAAAAGATGCTCATCATCACTAATTATTAGAGAAACGCAAATCCAAATTACAATGAGGTATCACTTCACACTGATCAGAATGGCCATCATTAAAAAAAATCTACAGTTAACAAATGGAGGGGGTATGGAGAAAAGGGAACCCTTCTACACTGTCGGTGGCCATGTAAGTTGGTGCAGCCACTATGGAAAACAGTATGGAGGTTCCTCAAAAAAACTATAAAGAGAGTTGCCATATGATCTAGCAATCCCACTTGTGGACATATATCTAGACAAAACTATAATTCAAAAAGATACATGAAACCCTATGTTCATAGCAACACTATTTATAATAGCCAAGACATGAAAACAACCTAAATGTTCATTGAAAAATGAATGTATAAAGAAGGTGTGGTATACGTATACAATAGATATTACTCAGACATAAAAAAGAATGAAATAATGCCATTTGCAGCAACATGGATGGACCTAGAGATAATGATACTAAGTGAAGTAAGTCAGAGAGAGAAAGACAAATACCATATAATATCACTTATATGTGGAATCGAAAACAGGACACAAATGAACATGTCAGTGAAATAGAAACAAACACACAGATATAGAAAACAGAGTTGTGGTTGCCAAGGAGAGAGTGAAGGAAAGATTGGGAGTTTTGGAATAGCAGAAGCAAACTATTCTACATAGGATGGACAACCCACAAAGACCTACTGTATAGCACAGGAAACTATATTCAATATCTTGTGATAAACCATAATGGAAAAGAATATATACAGATATATAGATATACATATATATAGATATATAGATATATAGAGAGAGATAGATAGATATAGATATATATCTATCTATATCTATATATATAAAACTGAATCACTTTGCTGCACAGCAGAAATTAATACAACAATGTATAAAGGCTGCAGGGGGTGTGGAGAAAAGGGAACCCTCCTAAACTGTTGGTGGGAATGTAAACTGATACAGCTACTATGGAGAACAGTATAGAGATTCCTTAAAAGCTAAAAACAGAACTACCATATGACCCAGCAATCCCACTACTGGGCATATACCCAGAGAAAACCATAATTCAAAAAGATACATGTACCACAATGTTCACTGTAGCATTATTTACAATAGCCAGGACATAGAAGCAAACTAAATGTCCATCAAGAGATGAATATATAAAGAAGATGTGGCACATTTATACACTGGAGTATTACTCAGCCATAAAAAGGAACAAAATTGAGTTATTTGTAGTGAGGTGGTTGGACCTAGAGTCTGTCATACAGAGTGAAGTAAGTCAGAAAGCGAAAAACAAATACCGTACGCTAACACATATATATGGAATCTTGAAAAATGGTACTGACGAACCTAGTGACAGGGCAGGAATAGAGACACAGATGTAGAGAACGGACTTAAGGACACAGGGGGGAAGGGGAGACAGGGACGTAGTGAGAGAGTAGCACTGACATATATACACTACGAAATGTAAAATAGCTAGTGGTAAGCTGCCGCATAGCACAGGGAGATCAGCTCGGTGCTTTATGTTCCCCAGAGGGGTGGGATAGGGAGTGAGGGAGGGAGGCTCAAGAGGGGGGGATATGGGGAATATATGTATACATATAGCTGATTCACTTTGTTGTAAAGCAGAAACTAATACAGTGTTATAAAGCAATTATACTCCAATAAACATGTATTTAAAAAACCCACAACATTGTAAATCAACTACACTTGAAAATATTTCTTAAGTGCAAACAATTTTCTGAATGTAAGTTTTATTGTGTGTGTGTACCACAGGTTCAATATATATGAATTATGTCAAATTGATTACATTGCTTTTCAAAATAAAGAATTTTTGATATTTTACATCAGCTTCATAGTATAAATGCAGCAAAACTATATTATTTTTTTCTAAAGTTCAGAAATAGCCATTTTGCTCATTCGGTATACTATAAACCACTAACTATTAAAAAGGAATTCGTGACCTCTTCCTTCCAAAGAAATATTTCTCCACTCACACAAGTTTAATAGAATGTTCCGCCATGAACTGACTTCCCACCTTAGAGATACGAGATTTGCATCCTGAAATCTCTTTCTTGCAAAAATGTCCAATTAGCATCCCAGCATTACAGAAAGGAAATGCTTTTTTCCAGATCTCAAATTCCATACAACTTTAGTCAAGACATCATGTATGTTTTTTTTCACACACACAGACTGTATTTTATTTTTACAAGAGATAAATCAACTGACACCAAGCATTGTAAATGGATGACCACAACAAAAGCAACAATGATTGAAATTACCAAACACAAAAGACACTCATACTATGTCATAATATTGACATTCAGTCCAGTAATCCTCCACTGTAACAGCTCCTTAACTTTGCAGTGAAAGACATCAGGTATTTTTAAATAATCAGCACTCACCTGAGGTCCTTAAAAATCAACATAAACATAATTTTGTGCTCTCTTTCATTTATTCTGGTTCTAAGTGGTCATTTCTAAACGAAAGTATTTAAGTATGTTAAAGTCATCTTATAACATCATATTTCAAATGACTACCGTGTCTCCAAAGATGAAATATGAGGAACTCACAATTAGGCTCTCCAAAGTTTTGCTCTCTGAATGTGTATGACCCTTCTGCTGAACTCCACACTCTTCATTATTCTCTGAGAATATTCTTTTCCTTGTATGGTCATCTCACATGCTCTTTCATTTCATGAAGTTTTTTCCTACAATATTATGCCTAGTTTATTTCTGAGAATATGCATTATTTCAGAATGATATTTATAGGCACAAAGACTTCTCTATAATTCCCTGAGAGTTTCAAGAACTCCTTCTTCTTTTTTTTTTAATACCTAGATTCTGAAGCTCTCCACAAAGCATTACTAAACTTGCATTTACATAAGTATCTACATATTAATCACACATTAATGCATTTACAATTGTATTATGATTTATTGCTAATTTTGGAGCATAAACGTAGCTGTCTTATTTACCACCCTCTTGGAAATCACTTTAATATTTGCACTTAGGACTTGAAAGAGAATGGATAAATAAAAACCTGAACAATATGCAAATACAATTTATATATTTCTCATAAAATTAGGTGATTATCTAACCTTTATCCAGAAAAAAAGAAGAGCCCAGATACTCTGCAGGCGTGATACTCGAGAATGTGTGGTCTTCCAGCAGGAAAACATGCAGTAATCCATGTGGCAGAGTTTACCTGTGACCAGCTGGGGTTAGTGACCTATGCATTCCTTACATGCAACATATCAGGAGTGGAAAAAGGGAATTTGTCAGTTGTGGCAATAAGTATAATGAAGATTTGTAGCAGGTCATGCTCATATATTTAACACAGGTACAATCAAAAGTTTGCTCAATTCTGGTAGATCTAAGTCTGTATCTGTTACCTTGTCTTTAACGAGGAAATGTCAGAAATGACTTACAAAAAAAAGTGTTTTGTTTGTTTGTTTGTTTTAATTAGAGTCACGATGAGTAAGACAGAGCTCAGAACAGCTAATGTGACTTAGTGATTCTCTCATCAGGAAATACAGTTTCTACTTCCTTGTTATTCTCCACATCCTGTAGTAAGTAAAGTTTCAATGAAAGATAAATCTACAGGGTGAAAAGAAGAGAAAACTTACATGTGTTGATAAGATCATTTTGACAGGTTTTACCACGTATGTCAGTGTTTCTGGGGATGGACACAAGCCAGAGCTCCCTACTCTGACATTTTCACTGATGTCATCCCCTTGATCCTCAATTTGAAAGTGGATAAAAATGTTTTCTATGTTTTCTTATTTAAGAAATTAAATAAAGAATGCTTTCTAGACATGATCCTCTAATGATTTTCAGTCAGTGGTCATCAACAGAGGAAAAGCACAGAATCTCATCCCCACAGAAGGGTGACATTCAGTCAGGTAAGAAAATCTCCCCCCGAAATCAGAGCTTCATCTTTAACATGCAATCAAAGGCTTTCACAGGTTCTTCAACACTCTGCACTCAGCCCTATGGGATTGGCTCTGAGAATCTCACATCAGATGACTGACAAACATGTCACAGTACACTGATCTGGTACCAGATCCTGCCTCTCTTAATGATCTCCTGCAGGGACATTGGAATATTCTAGGATATTTCCTGGAGCCCTCTACTCTACACAGGTACACTTCCAAGTAGAAACAGAAGCTTGGATTCTCACTGGGACCCCTGCTCTGTCCAACCAACCTCTCTAGAAATATGATGTTCTAATCTCTCCTGATTAGAACATTTCAAGGTCTCTCCCTGTGCTAATTTAGTAAATGTAAAAGAGAAACAAGAAAGAGCAAACTATGCAGGGAGCAATATATAAGATTCCTTTACTTAATGTATTTATCTGATATACCCAAATATTGAGAAATATAGATTCATTTCATAATGGTCAAGAAAAGAGGAGGAGGAACCTCCATTCCAACAGTATACATAAAATGGAATCAATATTGCATAAGCTCCAGCTTAAGCTTAGCTACGAGGTACTAACTCTTCTCATAAAGAAGCAATAGTTCTCCATCATTTGAAGCACACTGAGGACTCAGACAGCTGGACACTGAGGGTGTAGTCTCCTCACTCCAATTCTGTACCTGCATCACAGAGCCATGAAATATTCCCAAAGAATTATTAAGGATGAGGGGGGGAGCCGAAATAAAAAAGATGAATCCATAGTCTGTCCTGCCATCTGTTCTGCTGGATATTACCGCCATCTTGGCCCAATATGACCTTCCCACTTCTCTCTGGGCCTCCCTACTTTCCACCTCCATCCTCTCATTATATCTTACCTACACTTGGGAACGACTCTAGTTGTTCCACTTATCTTTATCAACAAGTAATCCAAATAGCAACTGTGTATATAACTCCTTAGAAACCTCAGGTCTGACTCAGTAATAATACATGACCTCGAAGTCCAAAGTTTTCCTAATTCCCTTTATTATTTTTTTTCTAATTTCCATGTACTTACACTCTTAAGACCTCCACTGTTCTCAGGTTCGTCTTCCCTGCAAAATCTGTCAACCTAGACATAGACTTAAGTACCACCCTCTACTTATCTCCTAGGGAATCCAGTTTTTAAAAAAGCCTCAGCAAGCCTTATGGAATTTATTAAAGACTCTTTAAGATAAACCATGGGAGATAGCAGTACACCCACAGATATCTATCTAATACACCCTCAGAGTAATTTTTTTTTCTTTTTTATAAACTCTCTTCTGGCCAATGAAGACTCTCAGCTCTTCT